>NC_140497.1:58600532-59200532 GCF_964271855.1 Acomys minous
CCAGAACCAGGTGAAGTGCACACAGCTGGAGGAGCAGGCAGAAGCCCCCGAGGATGCTGGGAGACTAAGGGATTAGGAAGAGTGGGGCTTGGGGCCAAGACCAAAACCCACTTCAATAACAAAAAGGATCTGCCTCCTTCTTGCCAACTCTGTTTCACAGAATCCTGGGGCGGGTGGACAGGGACAGCAGCACCACGCTGCAAGGTATTTATGTTCTAGATTTCTCATTTCCATTGGCAGGGACTTCAATGGCTGCAATTGCAAATGGCCTATTATGAAAATTGTATTCCCAGTAAATTTTTATTATGAAGGCTTATATCATCCTTAGAAACCTGCTTTTTAAACACTATTCCATTGCAGGCATGATCATTGCCAAGTGCCCATCTGTTCTGCATTTATCCCCACTCTCCTTTCATTGAGAAGCTCCTGGGGAGCTGTCAGAGGTAGAAGTAGTTATTGCTGCTGTGATGGATAGACAGCGCGCGGTGGAAAACTGTCGAGAACTTCAATTCCTCCTTTGTGGACAAATCATTCGATGCAACTACTTCATTCGTTCAAGCAATACAAACAAAGCTACCGTTTTTCTCCACTTATTGCTTCTGATTTCCTCAGTATATATCCTGTGACTTTTACAATGCACTTCATTGTCATCATTTCTCCAGCCCTGCTGTCACTAAACCCTCTGCTGTACTCAGACCCCTCTAGAGATCATCTCTGATATTTGGGGTCACACTGCCATCTTTGGGTGTCACTTAAACTCGTTATCTGTAACACTCATTCATAGTCCAGTGAGAAGAAGAAAAGGGCACCAGTGAAGGCAAAGACCACAGAAACGGACACAGCCTAAGTGTTCAGAGGTGGAGCTAGGTCACAGCGGAAGGCTAGGTAGAATGGCCTTTGTTTAAACTTCAAGGAGAGGTTAGAAATTATTTAGAGCCTACATTTTTTAGATGAAATAATAAGGCACAGAAAACATGTCAGCATGGTTTGGTTGTGAGCGCCTGAAAACACCAATTCAACTTAGCTTAAACAATGAAGAAAAATATGTTGCCACATAACTTGAGCCTCAACAGTGTGTGAGGACTCAAGGGCTGCTCTTCTTACGCAGTCCTGGCCTGCTGAATCACAAGAGACCTGAGCAAGAAGACGCTCCCTCTTGTCTCGTGCCCATTTCCTAAGCAATCGAGGCCGAGGGGAAGGGCATTTGGGACGGACACAGCTGAAGCCTTGAACTAAGCCGGATGTAGAAGGAATGCTGGAGAGTGAAGACGAA
Source organism: Acomys minous (assembly GCF_964271855.1). Lineage (NCBI taxonomy): Eukaryota > Metazoa > Chordata > Mammalia > Rodentia > Muridae > Acomys > Acomys minous. The sequence continues at coordinate 58,601,806 of NC_140497.1, forward strand.
ATGCACTGGCCACAATCAACACATCGCTTCCGGAGCTGAGGCTGCTCTCGGTCCTCGCTGTCCTGTCCCGTGTGGAAGGAATTAGGTGTCTTCTTGTACTCTAGTCAGCTCAGCTCCTCTCACTTTACAACCTTTTCTCAGGAGCTTACTTGTCCTTTTTCTAATTACTTTACGCTTCTACAAGAGGCACGGGGTAACGGTGAGCACTGACGCAGACCAGAGCCCCACCACTCTCAGTGCACACGGCCCTTAAGGCATGACAAAACTCACTTGGAATTAGAATAGAGGATGCTGGACTCTGCCTCCCAAATTTGACGGACATCAATCAGTTAATGCATCCCAAGTGTTCAGAAGCTGCATGACAAATCCTCGCTTGCGTGTGTGCTATTAACAAAGGTTGCCTGCTGTCCTGTCTCCAGCTGTCTCTAGAGCACCACCTCCCTCCATGCCACACGACATCAGCATAGCTCTAACTTAGCATGGCACCTCCCAACCCTGAGTAGGCAAAAGAGGGACAAACGCCAAGATGGGCCTATCCCACCAGGTCCTGCACTCCAAGGCCTAAGCAGGCTACCTAAAAGCCAGGAAGCAGGTAAAGGCAGTCTCTCTGACGTCAGGCCTTCCAGAGGCTTTTCCTCAGTTTTTGCTCCCTAGACTCTATCTGTACTTTCAAAACTTTGATCAACATTCTTGCTTTGATTCTATGCATTGTTAAACACCTTTTAACAATCCCCTCTTTTACTGAAATATGCTAATAAATTTATGTTATTCTATAAAAATTATCATGAACAAACAGGACTCCTTGGATTAAATAATGAAGTGACTTTATTTTGTGTCTTGTTGACTTCCTGAGTCTGGCCAAGAACCCCGCTCTCCTGTGGGCCCCATATGGACAGCACAGCAGGGGAAGACAGTGGCTCCGAATCAGACATACTGCTCACATTTCTAGCTCCCTGCCTATGCAATTTACAGTCTCCTTACCTCAATTTCTGTATCTGAAAAGTAGGGAACTCTCCCTTATTGACTTACTATGAAACTTAAATGACTTCCTAACTACAAAACACTTGGTGATGAGCTTGACACAATAGTACTTTCTGGAAAACGTTAGCAGAGCTGACGGCAGTGGTGCCTATAAGGATGTCTTTCTTCTTCATGGTCGTCACACAAGGCCCTGGGCGTCGTCTTTTTACACCCTTGTCATGTGGACCTCATTTCCAAACTTCCAGCCACAGTCCACCCAAGGCACAGCCTCCATGAGATCAACTTGGCCATATTTACCTGACGCCTGTCAGCAGGGAAGATCAGCGGTGGCACTTCCGGTCCTGTCTCTGCTTCTCTTATTGTGCAGAACGCATGACTTCGCCCCCACAGCGCAAGTGTTCCATGAAGACAAGGATGCTAGCTTGTCTTCTTTCATGGCCTCATATTTCTTAGCTCACAGACAGACCGTATCTGTTAGTTTCCAATCGCAAGGGCCTTGGGAAGAGCTGAGAGCTCTAGCTCTAGTTGCTCTTGTATAAGCACAGAGAGAAGAAAAACGTCTCAAACTTCCCATTTTTTCCCATGCTAGGCACCAGCAAAAAAAAGCTGAAAACTTTCAGGTGCTACAAATTAATTGCAAAATGGTAAGAAATTCCAAATCTATCTATACCATTTCGATTTAAAGTCATGCTGCCAAAACATCCTGTTTTATTTAAAAATACAAGATTGATAAGGGCAATAAGTACTCTTGTTTCATTACTAATACACTTAAAAATCAGTAGCAGGGCCTAGAGGGCTGGATCAGTTAGTTAAGAGCATGGACTGCTTTTGCAGAGCTCCTAAGTTTAGTACCATTATTCATATGGCAACCCACAACTGTCTGTATCTCCGCTTTGAGGAGATGTGACACCTTCTAACCTTCATGGGCATCAGACACGGTACACATACATTCATTAAGGCAAGCCCCTCATACACATAAACATAAACATAAATAAATAAAAAGCATACAAAATAATTCTCCTAAGAATTGTAGATGAAGGAGAAAGTTAAAAGGGTGGGACAACTATGTTTTTATTGTCATGTCTAGAGAAAAGCTCTTTCTGTTTCTGAAACACTGCAAGACTTAAAGTATATATGTTCTTTCTTTGATTTCTTGAAGTGTATGAAAAAGTATACCTAGAAACAAAAACATCACCCAGTGATGTCCAAAAGCATATTAATTATATGCAAAATATGGCACTGACTCATAGCTATATGGGTTGCAGTTAGTCACCTGAGGAAGCCAAGTATGGAGCGAAACTGTGGAATCCCAGACTTAATTCCTACAAAACTATCTATCACATAGAGATCATAAATGGACGCACTTCTCTGATGCTGGTAAAGGCTTAAACTACATCTAACGACACTCCTCAAAAATGCTATGCTCTTTGGCTTACTATGCTTAGTCGGTATGATTATTTATGTATTTGTTGTTTGTTTGTTTGTTTGTTTGTTTTTTGAAACTGGGTCTTTCTGTGTAGCCTTGGATGTCCTGAACTCACTTTGTAGACCAGGCTGGCCTCGAACTCATGGCAATCGCCTGCCTCTGCCTCCTGAGTGCTGGAATTAAAGGCATGTACCACCACGCTTGGCTCAATTATTTATATATTTAAAGGTGGTATTTTCCTAAATATTATCCATTGTGAGTTTTTCTACTAGAGTAGCGTTTCATTCATCCATTCATTTTCCTTTTAAAAACAGAATCACATATAGCCCAGACTGGCCCCAAAGTGGTTAACTAGCCAAAGACTATCTTGAAGTCCTGATTTTTCTGCCTTCATCTCCCAAGTGCTAAGATTATAGGTTCATTTCTTTTCGACAGAGATACTCATCCTTAGTTAAGAAAAGGAGAGAAAAAAGAATGAGAGAAAACCAAAGCAAAGCTACATGTCTTACTTGGACTGTGCGAGGCAGCCTGGTGCGATCACATTCTGGTTTTCCTCCGGAGCCTGGACAGCGGTGAGTTCTACCATGTTGACTGCCACGTCGTTGGTGTGGCCTGGGAGCTGTGGAAGCACGGATATGATCTTCTCTACTAAGTTGTCTCCATGGTGTCCAACTGCTCCTGTTTAACCACACATGCAGATGTAAACTCAGAGTGAAGAAAGACGCTAGCTCGATGCATGCTTCGTAAAGCCCCTTCTACCAAAAGTGACAGACACTTAGTAACACCAATTTGGAATTTGGCTGTTTTCACATAAATCATCTTCCCAATTACCTAGCCAACGTGTGCCCCGTGGAGCGAATGTAATGTTCCAAAGACAGGCTTCTCACCTGCTTTGGATACTGCTGTGCCTGCAGCAACTAGTACAGGGAGTGGGCGCAGCAGCAGCAGCAGCAGCATGTAGTGGACCAGTGAGCTGCTGTCACAGGTGTGCTGACCTGTAGTGGGCCAGTGAGCTGCTGTCACAGGTGTGCTGACCTGAAATTCTGAAGCTGGATTCTATTTTTATTTTGAGGATGAGTGCACAATGACCAGGAAAAGCTTGGGGGACCGGGAAGAGTAATACATTTTCCTGCCACTACAAGCTTATTTCTGTACTGACAAACATGCACTTATTCCAGTTTTCCTGGTACCCACCAGCTCCAACAGAAAGCAGCCTCTCACCAAACACTATTGAGGAAAGGGCAGAGTAAGTGGACACGTGGTATCGGCCTACAACCAAACAACATTGGCCGCATTTATTTTATACTTTCTATACACTAAGCATTGCTCCAAGATCTCTAGTTATTCTTATCACCTCCAGGGATAATGGACGAACGATGGGCTGAGGACGTAGCGTAACTGGTAGATACTTGCCTAACATGCATGAAGCCCTGCTGATTTCCTGCACCACAGACAACTGAGTGATGGTGACCCATGCCTGTAATCCTAGTACTTGGGAGGTGGAGGCAGGACATTCGTAAGGTCAAGATCATATTCGGTGCACAGTGAGTCTGAGACCAGTCTGCACTCCATAAGCAAGAGCCTGTCTGAACATTAATAGTAAAATTATAGTAATAAATATACTCTAGCTAAAATTCAAGATATGATTCAATTCAATGCCTTTTCTATGAAATGAAGTCTTATCTCTAAAATCTATCACTGTTTGGGAAGCATCACTCCAACCATTGATGGGACTTGACACGGTTGCATGCCTGGTTCACTTCCAGTCTGCTCACATGTTGCTTCCCAATGCCTCTCTGTCTCTCTGGGTTATGCCATGTCATATGAATGGCACAGAAGAACTATTTAGGAAGGCCAAATCAGGAATCCAAGAAATCATCATCATTACCTTCAGCATCCTCACCCGCTGCAGCAACTAGTACATACCCAGAGCTCCTGATGGACCATGTACCAAATTCCAGGCCATGAATTTATAATGTATGATTAATTGTAGCAATAAATCTTTATGTGTGGATTATTATGCTCATTCACACAGTAAAGATTCCATTTAAATCACCTGATTAAGATCCAGTAAACTGCTGGGCGGTGGTGGCACACGCGTTTAATCCCAGCACTCAGGAGGCAGAGGCAGGAGGATCTCTGTGAGTTCCAGGCTAGCCTGGTCTACAGAGTGAGTTCCAGGACAGTCAAGCCTGCACAGAGAAACCCTGTCTTGAAAAAACAGGGAGAGAGGGAGAGAGGGAGAGATGGGGGAGAGAGAGAGAGAGAGAGAGAGAGAGAGAGAGAGAGAGAGAGAGAGAGATCTAGTAAACAATGTACTTACTCATTATAAAGTGTAATGGCTGTTCTTTATTGTCAATGATTGCATCCAAAATTAACTAAACTCCAAAAATGGAGGGCACACCTGTGAGGGCTTAATTTGAAGTAGGTAGATCAAAGATCCAGATCTTTGAAATACTAGACATATGCCTTTAATTCTGATCTTGAGGTGAAAAGACACACATCTAATCTGGGCCACATCTTTTGCTGGAAACCTTCTAAGGGCATAGAAGAAAGAAGCGCTTGCTTTTTGCCAGCTTCCTTCACCTTGTAGCAAGTCCTTTCCCTCACTGGCATCACTTCAGGATTCCAGCATATACTGAAGACCAGCTGAGACATAAAGCCTTGTGGACTTCTGTGTTATTGGACTTTCTGTTCATAGGCAGCCATTGTTGGACTGGCTGGACCAAGGCCTGTGAATCACTCTAATAAATTCCTTTTCTATACATAGAAACATATTCACTCTGTAAGCTCTGTTACTCTAGAGAACCCTGACTAACACACAAATCAATAACTCAAGCCAGGTGACTAGGTTGAGGAAAAAGCAACCCTCAGGCCCCACAAGAGGGAGCCGAGGCAGACCTGGTGTGAGTGCCTCTGGTAATTTCTGATGTTAAAGTAGAGCAATCTTACTTTCATAGTGTTTTGGCTATCTGTATTTGGCAGCCTTGAAGAAAATATCTTTCCTATCTTAGTGAGTCTAAAATTCTGAATGTAACATATATATAATTCCTAATTGTTTCATGGTTCTTCTTGCTGGAGGTAGTTTATTGTATATATGTGTAATAAATAAATATATATGTAAAAATATTTAATTAAAAAAATTTTAAAGAAGAGTGACCTTTAAAAAAAGAAGAAGAAGAAGAGTGATTTTGTGCTGCCAGAAAATTACCCTTCATTAGGAAAATAACCACATCTTACACATGCTTTCTGTGCTTTCTAGAGTTCACAGCACGCAGACTAGCAACTGCTTGCTGAATATCGAGGGCATGTCTAGAGACTAAAGGAGTCCCCTCTACCCAGAGCAGGGTCAGACGCGAAAATGAATTGTATCAGATGTCTTTCTTTCTCCGTCAATTCCCACTAAGTTCTTTGACTCCAATACTCAAATTCTGATCTCTTCCCCCAAGTTTTTTTTCTTTTCTCTCACCCATAGTTCTTCACCACAAACAAGTGTCTGTATACCTGCAAGGGTGGCATCTGGCTGCTCCTCGTTGCCCCATCCTATCCCAAACACGGAGAGCTTCAGAAAGCTGCATTTCATAAAATTCCCTGCATGTTGAAACTGATGGTAAACCCTCAAAATGGGGTGAGTCGACGTGTAAAGTGGCTGCTATTTTCATATAACCAAAGCAGCATTTGTTCTATGAAAATATTATCGATGAACATCCCATATGCACAAAGGAGAGAATTACTTTTCTTTAAACTTTTGCTTTATATATATGATCTTATTATGTAGCCCAGGCTAGCCTGGAGCTAACACTCCTGTCTCAACCTCTCAAGTACTCGGAGAGTAAGCACATGGCAAAGCCTCTCGCCCATGGGAATAGTTTCGCTTTGTTTTTCAACCTGTGATATATATGTTGAAGCAAGTCTCCAAATCATATTTTAATTCTCTTCTAGAACTTCTAAACTTTCTATGATAAGTATATTGCTTTTCAATAATAATTAAAAGTGCAATTCTCTCTCGCTCATCTTCCCATGCTTGCTCCCTCTCTCTTTCTCTCTTGCATGTGCATACACTTATTCTCAAATAACTTCCAGTATTCTATATGCTTTTGACCCTCAGAGCTTATCAACTGTCTCTTAAAGTCAAGAAACTCTCTCTTAGTCATCACTGTCTCACTCGCAGCTGCAACAGTGCAGAACAAAGTGGACACCAAATAAATTTTTACTGAAAAAAAAAATAAGGTGATACCATTTTCAACAAGGTGATGGCAAAATGATAAGAAACCTGTCTAGGATGACACGTACAAATAATTCCAGACCTTGGAGATGGAGGCAGGAAGATCAGAGTTCAAGGTGATTTAAGTTACATAACAACTTCAAGTCCATATGAGACCCTGCTCAAAAGGAGTCATAAACAATTTTTCTTTTTTGAAACTTCCAATTTCACATATAAGTACATAACTCATCTAATGGTAAATTATCAATACTAGCCTCCAAAATATTACTGGTCTATCATAGAAAATGTATGTAAATTAACATCTAAAACAAATATTGGAAGTATATTTCCTTTTGCTCTCTATGTAAAAAAAAACCATAGAAAATACTACTCAGCTATTAAAAACAAGTTATTCCAGAAATTTGTGGACAAATGGATTGATCTAGAAATTATCATAATGAGTGAGTTCACCCAGAAGCAAAAAGAGACAAACAGTATATGCTCACTTATATCAAAACACTAGTCCAAGGGATACGTCCCATGAAAAACTTTACTTACCAAGAAAGTGGGTCAGAGGAGAGGGCATCCTATTGAGACTTTAGGCGAGACTAGCATGGAAGAATGGGGAAATAGTAGGACCCACAGGGTCCTGGAAACCTACAAGAAGAACTTTATGACAGGCAGATCTGGGTCCTGGGGTCCTCCTCAAACTAAGGCACCAGCCAAGGAGAATATAGGCAGTAAACTTCGAACCCCTACCAAGACCTAGCCAACGAACATGATATTCTCCACCGTTGAGTGGAGAGTGAGATCTGACTCTCACACGAACTCTGGTGCCCCTTTTCTGACCACGTCCCCTGGATGGGGAGGCCTGGTGGCACTCAGAGCAAGGATAGCAAGTTACCAAGAAGATACTCGATATTCTAAGAGCATATATAGGGGGAGGAGGTCTCCCTCAATCACAGACATAGGGGAGGGGAGAAGGGGGGAAGTGGGAGGGAGGGAAGAATGGGAGGAAATAGGGGAAGGGCTAACAATCGAGATGTAATATGAACAAATTAATAAAAAAAAAAGGTAAAAAAAAATACCCATAGAGTAATTTAAATTGAAATCCAAATCAGTAAATTCATTTCAATAATCACCAAATCATTTCTCGATATTTAGAAGTTTTTGAGGGGACTGTATTTTTTAAAATGTATTATAATTTGTTCAGATTACACCCTGATTGTTATCCCCTTGATTGTATCTTTCCATTCCTGCCCTCTCTCCCCCTTCTGCCCTATTGCCCTCCCCTAGACCTCTGACAGGTCTCATCCAGGTAGCCTGCTTCCCCTTCCTCCCTGTGCCCTCCTGGACTCCCCACTAAGGGGAAGTGATCAAATCGGAGACACCAGGGCTCATGTCACAGGCAGTCCCCGCTCCCCTCACCACTGAGGAGAATGAGCAGTCCAGAGGCTACATCTGAACAGGGGGTCTAGGTTCACTGCACGCATTCTCCTTGGTTGGTACAGCAGCTTGTACGGCCCCCTCGGGGCCCAGATCTGCTGGCCTTGATGGCCTCCTTGTGGGGCTCCTGAATGCGCTGGGTCCTTCTATCCCCCCATTCTCCCATACCACTGTCAGCACTCCACCCGGAGCCTGGCTGGATCTTTACAAGTTTTTTTAGCATAACCTTTTGTTGGCTGCAGCTCTCACTAGCTATATACCAATCTAAGCCACTATTTAATTTACAAAACCTCAACAAATTCTGGAGCCATTTCTTCCTTACGTTAACAGGCAAGACCTCCCCAGTTCCCCAAGCTTGTTGCATCAAAAAGGACAAATCAGGAAAATGTTTGAGCGCTGTATCTAAGTATGTTCCTGGATGCTGGGGTCTAGGCCAAATACCAAATGGACCCATGCCAATAATGCCACCAACGCTGCTACCTACTTCAAATCCTCATCACTCAGGGTCACTCAGGAGAAAAGGCAAACACTGCACTTCCACAACACTAATGCACCACGCCCACTCCATTTTGGTACTCTTAACACCTCTAGGAGCCACATCTACACCAAAACAGCCACAGGACACTATTCACTGATGGTCTCAGGAGGTAGAAACTTCTTTTTATTCAGTAGTGCAGAACATTTTAACATTTAAACAATATAACTTACAATACAGACTTTTATGAACCAAAAACAGCTTTATATTATTGATATAGGATATCACTATAGAATACTATATTCAAACATCTTTGCAGCAAATGAAACTTGAAGCTGATCATATGCAATTTAATTTGGGTGATTACCCAAAAGATACCGAATAAAAACAATCTAAATTGCAATCTACCCTACAAAGTCTACTTGAGCTTGTCTAAAGGAAAGCATGTCATAATTTTATAATGGAAAACTGACTCCTGCAGGGTGTAGAAATTTCTTGGTTTATTCTATGCCAAAAGGAGATTAATTTCAGATAGGAACACCAATCAGTCTTGGGTCCACACAGCAGAGGACAGGCAAGCACAGCATGTCCCATAGCATAATCTCTTCTCCTGCTCTGTCTTCACCACCTCACCAGGCTGTTGCTATTCCACCTGCCATCTCTTACAGATGGCCTTGCCCTCTTGGGAGATCTCTTCTCCAATTGTAGGGACTCATTCTTTAGGGAGATGGAAACATCTACGGCCTCCTCACAGCATCAGTGACAAGCCAAAGCATGGTTCCACCGAAGCCCAACTTGAGGAACCCATGAGTTTGTTGGGGTTCCTTATAGAGGATGAGTGAGGGTTAATGAGAGGAGCATGAGAGACCCCAAAACTACCCCACCACCAAAACTCTCGCTCCAGTGCAGATGATGCCTTGCCCACAGATACCCAGATGCAACGCTTACCCACGTCAGTAAACCTTCTACAGACTATGCATTCTAGACCTCCTAAGACCCCTTGCAGTGAGGGCAGGTTTACATATAACAGGCCAGGAGGTGCCTTTATTCCATTCATCCCCCCAGTCACTCAACAAACGCTTATTTCCAAGCTAGTGGTACTTGTAATCCCAATACTCAAGAGGCAGAGGCAGCAAAGTAAAGACAAGCATTAGCAACATGGTGAGTTCAAAGGCAGTGGGAGCTACTTAGTGAGATCCTGTCTCAAAAAGCCAAGGCCTAGAGATGCAGCTTAGAAGTAGAGCATTAGCCTAGCATGCAACAGGCTCTAAAATACATCCCATCAGTGAACAGATGCATAAATATTGACTGCATATTGTTTTCAATTAATTCTTACAACCACTAGTAAATACATAGTAAAGGAAAATACACACACACACACACACACACACACACACACACACACACGTTTCCTTTCCATTCTCATGAAAGGAAAAGACAAAAAGCAACAACCAATTCTTAGCTCTGGATAGTGGTCAAAATTCTGTTGCACAACCAGGGGTTAAAGAAAGCAGTCAGGGAAGTGAGAAAGACAGTCAGACGCCTAACTGAGCAAACGTTCCATGACTGGGACAAGGTTGGAGTGGCTGAGGTACTGTGTGAGAGGAGATAACCCAGGGAGGTCATGTGTGACCTTGAACACTGCTAGTTAGTTTTTGTCAACTTCACACAAGCTACGCCTATCTGGGAAGAGGAAATCTCAGTTAAGTAATAGCCTCCATTGGGCTGTCCTATGAGCATTTGTGTGGGGATTCCCATGATTGACGATTGATAAGAAGGACGTAGCCCACTGCAGCCAGTGCCATCCCTGGGTAAGTGGTCCTGGGTTGTACAAAAAAGCAAGTCCAGTAAGAGCGTTACTCCATGGTCTCTGTTGCAGGCTCCTGCTTGAGTTCCTGTACTGACCTCCCTCAGTAATGGACTGTTCCCTGGAAGCCTAAGCCAAATATACCCTTTCCCCACCAAGTTGCCTTTGGTCATGATGTTTACTATAGCAACTGAAATCAAACAAGAACACAGGAATACAATGATGGGAGGGCACAGCAAAAACACAAAAACAAAACAAAACAAAAACAAAACAAAAAAACTCCCAGCATGCTGGATTTATGGCTGATAAGATGACAGAGTAAAATCATTGAGTGCTTATCTCTTTTGTACTTTTTACCTTTCTTTCTTTCTTTTCTTTCTTTCTTTTCTTTCTTTCTTTCTCTCTCAGGGTTTTTATGTATAGCCTTGGTTGGTCTGGACTCTCTTTGTAGACCAGGCTGGCCTTGAACTCACTTACCTCTGCCTCCCGAGTGCTAGGATTAAAGGCGTGCACCACCATCCCCTGCGTACTTTTTACTTTTTAATTGCAAGTGTGCCAGTATGTTTGCTGAAGTGCTCACCCTTGTGTGCTTGTGGAAGGCAGAGGTGGACAATGCATATCTTTCTCTATGGCTAGCCATCTTTTTGTTTTTGTTTTATTTTTTTGTTTTTTTTGTTTTTGGAGACAGTCTCTTAATGATCCCGGCCCTCACTGATTGGCTAGATCTGCCTCTCTATGCCAACAGCCATCACCACTGGCCAGCACTGCAGTTCCGGATGCATGCTCTCACCCGCGGCTTTTACACGTGTTCTTAGGATCCCAGGTGCCCATGCCTGTGTAGCAAGCACTTTGCCCACTGAGCCCCCTCCCTTCCCCTAAGCGCCGCTTCTACTCTTTGCTTTACACTATGGCAGTGAACGCTATCCTGAGGTTCACAGAGAAAAGGGAAGTGCCATGACTCATCCATGGACTTGGCAACACAGAAGTCACAGGGGAAGCCAGGATCTCAGAAGCTTCGAAAAATAAAAACCTAACAGAATAGAAGTCAAGAAAAAAGAAAAAACTGACGGAGGTGATTGTGGGAATGGCACGTGCAGACAGCTCTCAAGTGCACTACAGCATGAAGCCAAATAAAATGGAATTGAAGTCGGACGATCATGAGGAATCAAGAAAGGATACGCTCCGTTCTGCCTGTGTGCCAAAGACGAAAAGCTGGACAAGTAGTGGAAATGATCTCATAGGATGCTCAGCAGGAGTCAGTCCTGAGCCGTGACAGGAGACGGCGCTGAGCTAGTCTACAAGGTAAAACTGTTAGGAGGGACAGAGTGTTCCTTTTTAATAGGAAGGAAAGAGAAAAATGTACACAGTGTGTAGAGATTTGGCGATGGGGAGCGATGGAAACTTTCTGCTAACTTATGTGTTCTGTTTTGTGCGATTCTGTCCTCTGGCATACCATGGCCACTGCTGCCCTCTTGAACTATGACTACCGTCAGCACACCCTTGAAAGATTCGCCCACCAGCATTCCCTCAGAACCACCATAGTTTACTCTCTATTTCATGACCTTAAAATTCATCTAATTAGGATAAATTTCAAATATACTCCTTACTGGTTTTTTATAATGTCACTCAACTTTTTTTCTAGCCCATAAAGGGAATGCTTACTGATACCAGTTTTCTGATTCTTCTCACTGATCTCGAGTAACTAGAACATTCTATTATTAGATTATATCTACTTAACTATAGAACAATGCTCACATCATGTAACAGAAAACATTTTTTTCTTCACCTATTTTAAGAGGTGCCCCTTGCATGCCTAAATAATTAATACATTGTTACAAATCAAAGTTGTTATACAAACTTCAGCACAAGGAGAGCTAAGAATAAATCAATACACATTTGAAAATATTTTCTACCATTCTTTTGTCCATCTTCCTACAGGTAACTTCAGTTTCACTTTTTTAAAAAACTGCATTTACCTATTCATTTGCATATGTGGGGGGGGGGGTGCATGTGCAAGCCACAGGGTATGTGTGGAGATCAGAGGACAAGTGGAGGAAGTCACTTCTCTCCTCCCACCATGTGGGGTTCAGGGAACAAGCTAAGGTCATGCCCTGGCCTAGTGGTTCTGTAATCAAGCAGGCTGAGCAAACCATGTGGATCAAGCCAATAAGCAGCACGGCTTCATGGCCTCTGCATCTGCTCCTGCCTCCAGGTTCCTGCCGTGTTTGCGTTCCTGTCCTGACTTCCTTTGATGATGGATTATGGTGTGGACACGTACACCAAATTAACCCTCTCCTCCCATGCTGTTTTTGGCCATGGGTTTCATTATAGCAATAGAAACCCTAAGACAACTGGTATCTGGAAATTTCTAAGAATCTCAGGTGGTGGCAATTTCCTCCATGTCAAGGTCATCTCATTTTTTCCAGTCTCTTGGACCACGGACAGTTGTTTTGTAAAAGCAATGCCTGCTAAAGCCATATTTGCCCAGTTAGAGCATTTAACAAATTATATTGAACTTTGTCTATAACCACCCCTCCACCAGACAAAACTAAACGCCAGATACTGTCAAAGTAGAAACTGGTTCATTTAGTTCATCTTTATATTGTCAACCTCAATATGAGGCCAATGAGGTATATGCTGAAATCAATGAAAAGTTAGCTGGTAGAGTGAAGATGAAAAACGACTAGAAATCCTCCCACTTACCTGTGAGATCCAAGGTTCTATCCACAAAGACCACGGAAGCCCTGCCTGTAGCAGTCTTCCTCCTGGTCTTGGCAGGGGCATAATTTGCCAGATCCGTAGCGATGACCCGACTGAGGGAACCCACAGCGAAACACTCCTCTCGTACCCCTAGATGCTCGCACAGAGAACTGAGGCCAGACACGAGGCATCTGGTGTACAGCAGCAGCTCTGGGGTCAGCGCAGTGGCATCCACCTCAGCCAAGCTGTTCAGCCTCTTCTTGTCGGGTCTGGCACTATTAAGGAGATGTACATCGCGAGGTAGCAGTGGGAAAAGGGTAGCAAAGGCCGGAGTAAAGGCAAGGTGGGGAGCAGCAGGGGCGAGCAACAACGGGACATGCAGCACCTCGGCCGTGTAGTTCACGTTACCCATCCACTCACACAACTTCTCCTCTAGCTGTTCGAACACCGGCTGCTGCCCCTCTAGCTCGGCCGCTGCCGCCGCTGGTACATGGTTAGCAGTGAGGTGGACTGCGTGGCTCACGGCTGTGACCACCACACAGTACTGAAAGTGACTGCGGCGAATGATAGCTCGTAGCGTGTCGACTACTCGGTCTTTCAAGAGGCAGCTCAACACGAACACAGCCCGGGGCTGCTCAGCTCCACCTCCAATTGCATGGGGTTCAAATTCCCTCAGGTTGCACGCAGGACCCTTAACGGCCTCCAGAAGCTTGCTTGATCCGCAGCTCCAGTGCAGGCTCTCTGCGCAGGCGGCGTCCATGTAGACCACCGACCACTTCACTTTGGCCAGCACCTGCTCCCAGCCTTGCTGGGCAAAAGACATTACGCCCGCGGCGCTCATGGTTCGGGACACGCAGGCTGGCGGGGAAATTAGCCGGCTGATGGGCAGGAACTTCGGTCAGAACTCAGGGCTTCCGGGTGCGGAGCAACTAAAGACTTTGACAGTCAACACAGTCCACGTGGGCCTGTCTCTGACGTTCTCGTGTGCGCGCGCGCGGTGATGATGTAAAGGGTGCTGATTGGCTGATCAAGCGCACGGGCTGACGGGAGGAACTTCTAGTCTGGGCGTGGAAGTGGGCTGGGCTTAGAGGTTCAGTTGTCCTAAAAAGTTTAGTTTTTAGCATTGTAGGTTCAGTTGCCTACAATGCAAGCCCAGGACAGACAGGACTTACACAGAGAAACTCTGTCTCCAAAAACCAAAAGAAAGAAAGAAAAAATCATTCTCAAAAATAATAAAACCTAGCCTGAAGTTTAATATCCTCAGCCCAGGCACTTTCCCAAGAGCCGCCAGAGAAAATAGAAATAACTACTGCTACATAATAGTTGGTCATGTATAGGTTATCTTTTGTGTTAAAGCACAAAGCTTCGTGAAATACTTATTGGGACCAGCAAGATGGCTCAGAGAGTAAAGGTGCTTGCAAAGCAAGCCGGATAGCCTGAGTTCGACCCTTAGGCCTCAATATAGAAAAATAGAAAGGACTCCCAGAAAGTTTGCTATGAAAAGTGCACAATCCCCTGCCCTACACACACACACACACACACACACACACACACACACACACGGCTTCCTTTTGGTTTCCTTCACAGCTACTGAGGTTTAGCAAACAGGAAGAGAATCAGACTGAGGAATAAATATCCTGATCTCAGTTCGGAGCCTGTTTTTATTTCATTGTAGAAGCATGCATAAGATAAAAATTTACTGTTTTAATCGTGTGTGTGTGTGTGTGTGTGTGTGTGTGTGTGTGTGTTTGGAGAAAAGATCTCACTATATAGCCCTGGCTGACCTGGAACCCACTGTATGAACCAGGCTGGCTGCAAGCTTGCAGATATCTACCTGCCTCTGTCTCCCAAATGCTGCCTCCCAAAGGCCTGTGTCACTGTACTTTGTCTCTTAGCATCCTGTTATATCATTGTCTAATCATTAGAGCTAAGCACTTCTTTTCAGTACTTCTCAAGAGTCAATATCTTAATGTATATTGTTATTATTTGAGATGGGGGTCTTACTATGTTGTCCCTGCTGATAGCTTATGAGCCTGAGTGAACCACTAGCCTCAGCTTCCAAAATGCCTGGGAACACGGGTACCCACTACTGGGGCCAGGTGAGTATCATCATCATCATCATCATTATCATCATTGCAAAGAATAAACCGCAAAGAATAAACTAGAAAACAGGGATACTTGGGGTAAACGTGATCGTGCAGTGCGATGAGATCATAATATAGGAAATGGAAGGTGGGACACAAAATAGTCAAATTACTTATCTAAGAAGTGTCCCACGGCAAATGGAGATATAAAAACACCTTAACCAAAGAAGTAAATACGTACAAGGAGTTCAGCTTGAGGGGGTGGGACGAGGCCTTTAAAGGGTTGTTATTCCTGATTTATAAGCTTCTCTGATTATAGAAATCATTTTCAAAGCTTAGCTCAAGTGCTACCTCCACCACACAGGCACTTGTAGTGCATCCGCCATCATCCAGCAGGTCTTTGGTTTAGTCTAAACAATATGGTGAAAGACCAACTTCTTCCAGGCTGGTGGGAAAAACAATCCACTCTGCAAAAGACAACCAACACTCGTGAAACCATGAGATTTTATTAGAGATGCACAAGATGACGCAAACAGCGACAACCACAGTGACTGCCGATGGTACTCCCAAGCGGACAGTGAACCCTCTTCCGGTGTCTTCTGTCAAAGGCCAAGATACTGTGCACCACGCAACAGATGAAAGGGAAAGCTCAGACGAGGGCAGATTGGCCTAGTGAAGAGACTAAGGAAATTGGCGATGTCGAATCACCCATGCTGATCACACCCAATAGAAGCAGCCTCTGGTCTAAATCAGTTATTAGCTCTCCTGCTCCTCGCATCCCCAAGCCTGGTGATGTCATCTGCAACGCTCAGCTCACCCACATTCTGGCCCTCTCTCCACCCCCAAGTGCAGACAGTGCAATTAACCACTGAGCCATCTTTCCAGCCCCTACTACCGCCTAATCTTTTTTTTTCCAAGACAGGGTTTCTCTGTGTAGCCTTGGCTGTCCTGGACTCACTTTGTAGACCAGGCTGGCCTCGAACTCACAGGGATCCTCCTGCCTCTGCCTCTCAAGTGCTGGGATTAAAGGTTTGCGCCACCACGCCCCGGCTTCTACAGCCTAATCTTATGGAGGCATTTTCTCAACTCCCTCCACTCAGATGGCTAGCTTGTGTCAGACTGACATGAAACTGTCCAGCTACAGGGTCTCTCTATATAGCCCCTTGACTATATAGAGTTGACCTCGGACTCACGGAGAGCTGCCTGTTTCTGCCTGCCAAGTGCTGGAACCAAAGGCGTGTGCTACTATGCCCGGTGCTAATGTGTTTTTAAACAAAGAGGCTGCATCCTTTATATATTTTAAAGTTTCTTTTGTTGGCTGTTAAAATGTCGACGAATGACTAAATGAAAAACCGGCATACAAGTATGACTCTGTGTCAAGTAAATAAGTGAGAAGTGATGGCTTTCCCGGAGGCAGAGTTTCTCTTTATAGCTTTGGCTATCTTGGATTTGCTTTGTAGACCAAGCTGGCCTCACAATGATCCACCTGCCTCTGCCTCCCAAATGCTAGGAGTAAAGGCTTGCGCCACCACGCCCCGCTGGGCTTCAGGATTTTAAAATAAAGTAATAGTGAAGAGAGAGAAACATCTAGGACAGAAAAGAACAATAGTGTAGCAAAGGGAATGGGGGATTGGAAGGAAGGTTGGGGGAAGGGAACTTCAAAGAACAGAAGCCAGAGCAAAAGCCACTCGGAAAGGCAAAGCATTAATCCTTGGGTTGGGGAGGGGAGGGAGGGGGAGGAGCCGATCGTGGTGCGCACGCGCAACGCGTCCCAGGTGCCGGCCGCCGGGGAAGCCAAGCCACCTAGAGACGCCGCGCCGCTTGGCTGCCGCCGCGCATGCGCAGGCGGACCAGCGGCTAAGTCTTCATGGTCGCAGCCTCCTCCGCCGAAGTTGGCTGGGGATCTGAGTCTCGCGCTCTCTCCGTTCGCTTTACCGGCGGGTTCGCTTTCCCTTCTCGCGCCCCGGACGTCGAGGCTGGGGAAGGGGTTGAAAGGAGCTGTTGATCGCCGCCTTTAACTTGAGCGTGGGGCGGCCATGTCGGCCGGCGAGGTCGAGCGCCTGGTGGAGCTGAGCGGCGGGACCGGAGGGGATGAGGAGGAAGAGTGGCTGTATGGCGGTACGGAACTTCCTGTCTGTCTCCGGGGTTCTCTGTGGCCTTCCTCCCTGCCTCGCAAGGCCGGGGCGTCCGGGACCTCTCGTCCTAACCCTGGCCGGCCTCAGTTAGGCCGAGCGCGGCCTGCTCCTCTCTCGGCCTTCGCCCAGACCCGCAGCCGCTCACCGCGCGGTGGACGCGGGCCAAGGAGGCCGGGCAGCCCGGCTTCGCCCTCCTCCTCCCCACCTTCCCGGCCTCCTCGCTTCTGCGCTCTCTATTCGTGCCCTTTCTGTCGCTCCTGGGCTGCTTCTGGGTGTCTCTTGCTCGGTGGCTGTTGGGTGCCCCTCCTCGTCCCTTTCGTTCAGAAACAGTCGTTCTGTAATAAGAGCTAAATAAAGTTAAT
This sequence comes from Acomys minous, assembly GCF_964271855.1. Classification (NCBI taxonomy): domain Eukaryota; kingdom Metazoa; phylum Chordata; class Mammalia; order Rodentia; family Muridae; genus Acomys; species Acomys minous. Next base: position 58,619,426 of record NC_140497.1, read on the forward strand.
GCTCTACAACTAACGTCTTGTTTCTTGATGGTCAGTTTGTATGGAAAGCACCTGCAAGGGTACCTCCTTGTCTGAAAGTCGTGCTTTAAAAAAAAATTAATTAAGAGAGACAGAGATGGAATACACTATGGTCCATAAAGAAAACCCTGAATTGTCTCCTGTATTAAGGTGAAGTTTTTCTTTTTTTTTTTTTTTAAGAGACTCTATTCCACGTCATATCCTGTAGGCTTGTATTTCTGTGTCCCCAAATTTAATGCATCCCGTACTTCCTTTTTGTAAGGGGATATGTTTGATGTCTGGTTTTAAATTTTAAGTCATAATCCCCCTTGTCTGTTGACCAGATTTGAAGTAGTTCTTGCCTAGAACATAAGTTTTTGGCATCAGTTGTTCTAGATTATATTAAAGTGCACTTTGGAGTCTAGGCAGCCTTTTAGTGTTGTAACTTCGATAAACTTTAAAACTATTTCTTTCTTTAATGGAAAGATTTAGCATCAGTAAAACTCTTAAAATGTAAAATGTGTCGGGTTTCTCTTACCAAGATGTGTAAATCCTCGTTGCCCCTTAAATTAAGCTTATGTTAATAGTAGGATCTTTTTTTTTTTCTAAATAGAAATATCTTGTTATAAAGTGATCTAACTTTGACTATGCTTGTAGGCCCATGGGACGTGCATGTGCACAGTGATTTGACAAAGGATCTAGGTTAGTGCTTGTCATGTACCTTTCAGATTTTTAAACTACATGTTGCTTAAACTTGGTCTCTTTATTTACTTTATTTTATTTTATTTGGTAGATGAAAATGAAGTTGAAAGGCCAGAAGAAGAAAATGCCAGGTGAGTGAACTCACCTGTTGATGTTTTATGCAGGTTGTGATATTTGCAAGTTGTCAGTTGTTCATTATAATCCTTGGCTTAATTGCATTTGGCCCTAAGGTTGGAGGCCTCTTTCTCTTTCAGGACTAATTCTGTCTTGGTTTCTAGTAGCTTTTAGCACAGTTTTTGGAGTTAGGTGTTTGCCAACTTTTCACAGTTGAATAACCTTTTACTCTTAACTGAGCTTAGTAGTTGGGTTTTTGTCTTTGTTTTGTTGTTTTGCTTTTCGAGACATGGTTTCTCTGTGTAGCTCTGGCTGCCCCTGCAACTTGTTTTGTCGGCCACGCTGGCCTTGGACTCAGAGATCCACCTGCCTCTGCCTCCCAAGTGCTCGGATCAAAGGCCTGCACAACTATGGCTGCCTGAATGTAGTTGTTAAGTCACTGAGAAAAAAGAATTTACCGTAAGATTTTAAATAAACTGAAAATTGCTGCTTTCATAATTTTCTGGTGTTTTTATAGTATCGTTTACTTTAGGTACTTTTGTTTTTGTTTTCTCCCTTTTTTGAGACAGGCCCTTACTGTGTGGCCTGAAACTCCCTTTGTAGATCAGGCTGGTCTTGAACTCACAGACTTTTGCCTGACTGCTTCCTAGAGTGCTGGAATAAAAGGCTTGGCTGTAATTCAGTGCTTTGTATTTAAATACATAATGAAAATGATTTTTGGAAGGAAACTATGTTTACTACTATACCTTGAACACAATTTTTTAAAGTTGATTTTCTTATTATACGAAACAGTATTTTATAGAGTGTGTTCAGGGGACTAAACATTTTCTCAAAATTTCACTACAACTCATACATATATACACCCATGGCTAAGTTGGCTTTACTTTATCAGTTGACTGTCTGAAACAATGAGTGGAGGAGTGGTTTACACAGCGCTGAGGCTGGAGAAGTGGCTCAGTTGGGGAGATGGATGCAGCCTACACATGTGGGTATGAGTCAATACAGCCTAGAAGAGACTTAGGAGGCTCTGGCACTCAGCTCCATCTTCTCTGTACTGGTGAAGGCCAGGTTCAGTGAGAGACTCTCAGGAAAGCCAGAGATGCAGAGGGAGGGGGAAGATGCCCGATGCCTGCGGCCTGCACACGTATCTCGCACACAGCATTTAAAGATGGGTTAGATGTTCCAAGTGGAGGGATTAATACTTCCTACCCAGCATGATGGCTGTAACCCAAAAGCTGAAACAGCTACAGTGCAGATACGGAGAGACTGGACTGTCGATGCACTGCTGGTGCTAGTGTCAAGTGGTGCCTCCTCTTGGAAGGATATTCTGGCAGCTTCCTCAAATGGTTAAGCATAGAGTTACCATTAATTAAGCAGCCCTACTCACTTTAAATTAAAAAAGTGAACCATACAAGAACTTGAACATCAGTGTTCTTGATATTAATCATAGCTAGTCATTAACATGGAAATAACCCACCTGTCCACCAACATGAATGAATAGACTCAGTGCAGCGCACCCTCAGGGAAATAGTTCACAGTGGAGTTTTGACTGCTGCAATATGAGTGAAGACAGTGAGCATGTGTTACAGGAAAGAAGCAGCTACAAAAGACATACATGATTCAGTATATAAAGTTTCCAAAGAGATCGGAAGATCAGTATTGTGGGGTAGGAGTAAATGGGGGTGACTGGTGATATACACAGGGTTTCTCTTGGGAATCTGTACACGTTCTAGGGTTTCTAGTGATGGTTACACTGTGAACAAAACATCCCTTTAAGTATAGTCTTTAAATGGATGGGTATGACTTATTCTTAATTGTGTTTCTAAAATGAATATTGGCAGTAGAAGTCTATTACAAGTAGATTCTTTTGCATAAAATAAAAGGAGCTAAAACCAGAATGTCAGAAGCATGGAAATAAGGAAAGTAGAAATAGCTTGAAATTAGCACCGTGTTCTTGCAAATATGCCCCCTCTTTTTCTCTGCTCATTTCTGTATTATCTGAAATTTAATCACGTATGTTTGGGGTTGATGTATTTATCTCACTTCCTTAAGAAGTTGGTAGAACTATGTAGTTTAAAAACTTAATAAATTTTTTTTTTTTTTGTTTTTCGAGACAGAGTCTCTCTGTGTAGCCTTGGCTTTCCTGGACTCACTTTGTAGAACTTATTAAAATTTTTTGCACATCCATTTCATTAAGTGATCAAGTTTCTTACAGGGTAAAGAGTTTTACTCAAATACACATCTTTATGAGCTAATCCTTATCCGAACTTTATTACTTAACTATAATTCTAAGTTCACTTTGTGGGAGTTTTTTGTTGTTGTTTGTTTTGACTTTTATGTGTAGTGTTAGCATTTTGCCTGCATGTATGTTCATGTATCATGTTCATGTGTGGTGCTGTGGAGAGTGGAAGGCATTGGGTCCCCTGGGACTACCCTTCAGATGGTCCTGAGCTGCCCTGGGGATGCTGGGACTCATCCTAGGTCCTGGAGAGGAGCAACACAAGCTCTGAACCCCTTAGCCTCAAAGTTCACTTTCTCACTGAATGTTCTTGAATTCTCTGGGACACAGCATCGTAATTCATTAGAGTTCATCCACTTCTGCCTTCTGCTATTGCTGCCTGGGTTTGTTGTGCATTGCATTTGAAGATCTATGTGTGTCTCATCCCATGGGAGAGCATTCGCCTTTAAAGCTTTACTTTTTTAAGAAAAAGCTTATAATTTTATTATTCTTATATTTTAATGGTGATGAGGAGTTAAAAGTTCTAAAGGATAATGTCTAGTGGGAAAAGGCATTCAGCAAAGCTAGGTAGGATACAGCTTGGGGTACTGTTGTGTTACCCTGCCTGGGTGCCTGCGGTTGTGACTGTGGTGACTGGCTGCTTGCTGAAGCCGCTGTCTGTAAGCGTTGCGTTGTGCTGATTTGGGTGTTGTCAAACTTTATTTATCCAGGCTTTAACTGAATATAGTATACTGTCCTGTGAAATGAAAAGCACCCTGGGGCCCAGTCCATTGCTTGCAGGCATGCATATACCAACAAGCAAGCAAAACTTGTTTCTGGCTCTCTGGAAGTCTATTTAAACAAACTATAAGTTAAGACAAAGAATAGTAAGTACATTTATCTTAAGTCCTGTGTTAAGACAGGAAAAATAAAGTTTGCTTTCTTTCTTTCTTTCTTTCTTTTTTTTTTTTTTTTTTTTTTTTGTTTAATTTGCGTTAGTTGAGTATGGTATTCTCAGTTGTCATTAATGAGTATTGAAGACGTGATGTTTAGGAGAGATGAGGATGGCTCTACTAGAAAGAGCATCGAACTTGTCAAAAACCAAGTGTTTTACTTTGAAACGATACTAAAATTTTTCAGAGACTAGGGCCAAACCAATTCATTGTTTTGTACTGTTTTGTTTTGTTTTTATCTGTAAAATAGCTAAGGCCTAATGTCAAGAAACTATTACTATAGTTATGGAACTATTATTTTTGGTTAATTAATGACTTGAATTTCATGGCAGTATGAATGTTTTATTATTAACTGACACAATTTTTGAGAGAAAATGACAAGTCAAATTCGCGGACAGCAGATACTTAGTAAAGTTTCAGGGGTAAAAGTGGTATAGTGTGCAGTGTATCAGCAGAAAAAACCTGAATTGCGATCCCAGCACTTGGGAGGCAGAGGCAGGCCGATTTCTGTGAGTTCCAGATCATTCTGGTCTACAGAGTCCAAGGCAGCCAGGGCTACACAGAGAAACCCTGTCTTGAAAAATAAAAAAAGAAAAAGAAAAGAAAGAACTTGTTGGGCAAGCTGGGTAGTGGCAGCCCACACTTACAATCTTAAATCCCCGGGAAGCAGAGGCAGGTGGATCTCTGAGCTCCAGGCCTGCCTGGTGTACAGAGCAAGTTTCAGGACAGCCAGGGCCATTACACAGAGAAACCCTGTTTCGAAAAAGAATGGAAAAAAATAGTTGGGCAGAGAGTGGTGGGGCATGCTTTTAATCCTAGCATTTAGAGGCAGAAGCAAGCAGATCTCTGAGTTTGAGGCTATCTTGGTCTACATAATGAATTCAAAGACAGGCCTGTGTGGACTGACTGTCTCAAAAAACCCAAGTAGCCCACCCTTATTTCCATCTGACTATTTGTTTCATGCACTCGAACAGGAAAGCAGACACATTTACTAGTCTTGTTTTTATCATCCAGTAGAGGTAATGACTCCAGAAAATCTTATCAGAGGGTCTGGCGGTGGCGCATGCCTTTAATCCCAGCACTCGGGAGGCAGAGGCAGGTGGATCTCTGTGAGTTCCAGGCCAGCCTGGTCCACAAAGTGAGTCTAGGACAGTCAAGGGTACACAGAGAAATCCTGTCTCAAAGAAAGAAAGAAAGAAAGAAAGAAAGAAAGAAAGAAAATCTTCTCAGAGAGAGCTTGAAACTGTAGTGTTTTCTGTGTACTTGAAGCGGCTGCATCTGACTTGTCTGCTTGCCTCTTTTTTTGCAGTGCTAATCCTCCATCTGGAATTGAAGAGGAAGCTGCTGAAAATGGCGTGTCAAAACCGGTAACGTACATGTCAGGCTTTAAAATCCACTTAGCTGTGGTTTAAAATCTTTGTTAAGAGTGTCACAATTTATTTACAAATAAAACCAACATTTAACATAACCTTCAGCATCCTGTATAACTAGACCGTTTTTTTATGCCGCGTCAAAAGAGTGTATAGGACTTAGGAGAAGAAAGAGTGGGCAGAAACTTCAGGGGGACATGCAGCATCTGCAAAGGCTTGCAATTTATTGTCTTCAAAGAACTGAATAGTTGTAGCGAACTGCCTGTCATAAGGGAGCTTGGTTTCTAAAGCCAACACTGAGTCCACAACCTAAAGCTGGCTGTTAGAGCTTCTTAGGAATGCTAAGTGTGATGCTCCCTGGCTCTGTAACTATTAAAATGGTACCTGTGGTGTCCTCTGAGAATTGTGCATTTTAATCCTTAACAGAGAAAGAAATGGGTTTTTTTTTCATATTGAACTTATAATCAAAAAAGCATTTTGCCTAGATGATAAGATTATCTACCACCATGGAGCTAAAATATAGTAGCTTTTTAGGTCCATACTGTAAGCAGATCCATTTCAGTTTGAAAAGATACAAGGTGCTTTTTAAATCGTTTGCATGTAGTCTCTTCATATCACACTTGATGACCACGTTAAATGAATCTGACGCAGTGTAGTACCTAAGATAAAATTATTTAAAAAGTCGAACCTGAGAAATTCTTATGAGCAAAGCATTTGTGAGATTCAGTGTCAATATTAAAAGCTCCCACATAGTTAATAGAGCATTGGAAATGAAGCATGCACTGTCCATGAACGATGGCAAGAAAAGTTCCATTCCTTATTCATCAGGTTATTAAGTATTGTGGATACCATTGGGGTGACAATTTTATAAGCTTCTAATTTGTACTCAGTCAATTTTAAAAAAATACAGAGTAATTTTTATTAATATTTAATGCTGAATTGGATCTAATGCATTTTGTAATTATTTATGTCGGTGTAGAAAGTGACTGAGACTGAAGATGATAGCGATAGTGACAGTGATGATGATGAAGATGATGTTCATGTCACCATAGGAGACATTAAAACTGGAGCACCACAGTATGGGTGAGTTGTTTTGTCTTACTCGGCAGGGGCATGTGTGCCGTGGTTTGTGTGTAGAGGCCGTAGGCTGCCTTATGAAGAGTCACTCAGCCGTGGGCTTGGCTTCAGGTGTTTCCCTGAGGTGACACTGTGTGAGTGCACACCTGAAGACTGCGTGGATTGTCAGTGGGTGATTCTATTGCTTAACACATTTTCCATATTAGCAGGAAATGAAAGAACGCCTTGAAAGTTTCAAGAGGGGGTCACTTTGCACCTGCAGTTAATTGCCTACGTGGACGCAGCATATCTGTTTGCTGTGTTGAAACCATTTTGCCAGAGAATGGGCTAGTAAGAGTTCTTTGCTTAGAATTGGAACACTGAGATTGTAATTTGCATCCTTACATTTTATTACGCAAACCTTAATTACGTCTTTAATTTTTATATCCAATATGAAATAACATATCTCTTCTTGGCTGCTATAACTTATTTATTTTGAGTTCATTACCTGTCAGGCCTTCCAGGCCACTGTGCTGGCAGCAAGACTTATGTCCCGTGAACTGGACCAAGTAAATGGACCATTGCCAGCTCACTGAACACACAGGGAGTGATATGGAAGGATTGGAAGAGAACATTAAAATATGGATTGTGGTTTTGTTACGGTTGTAGAATTAATAGTGTTCTGGAGTTTTTAATTAGATGTATAAAATGACTACTAAGATTTTTTCCTTGTCTTTGGGAGGTTGATTGTTTTGATAATGATTATCGTTTTGAATGGGATAAAGTGGAATTTCAGTGTTGTCCCAGATGACTAAAAATGTGGAACTTTTGAATATGTTTATTGGTTATACGAGAACTGTTCATTCGTTGTTCATTAGCTCATTTATGGGTTAGGGTGTATGGGGTTTTGGTATTTGCTTTGCTTTTAGAGTTCTTTCTTTTTCTTTTTCTTTTTCCAGACAGTTTTTCTCTGTAATAGCCCTGACTATTCTGAAACTCATTTGGTAAACCAGGCTGGCCTTGAACTCACAGTGATCCACCTGCCTCTGCCTCCTGGGTGCTGGGATGTAATGTGTGCGCCACTGCGCTCTATTCTTGAGTTCTTTCTATATTCTATATATTAATTCTGTCATACGTGTTGTAGGCTGTCTTCACTCAGTTGTTTGCTTTGCTATTTGAAAGAGTGAATTTCACATAATTCCATTTGTCAGGTCTTGGTTTTACTTTCTAAACTGTTGGACTATTTTCAGATAGAACTTGCCTCTTGGGTGGTTTTCCTTAGCATAGCAGTTTCGGTCTCTAACCAGTTTGAGTAGACGTGTTCATGGTGAGATACAAGGAGTTTGTTTCATTCTTCTGCAGGTGGATGTCTGTTGTAGTGTTGATGTTTTGTTGAAGCTCAGTGGTTGTATGAGATTATTCCTGATTCCTCTGTTCACTGATACAATGTCTGTGTTTTGCTGGTGCCATATACCGGCTCTGTAGTATGTTTAGTCAGGCATAGTGGTGTTTCTGGTGTTGTTTTCTTACTTGGGGTTGCTTTGGCTATGGGGGTCCTTCGTGCTTCCATACGAATTTTAGGATTTTTTTTCTTTCTTTTTTGTTTTTCGAGACAGAGTTTCGGATTTTTCTGTCTTGTGACGAATATCACTGATATTTTTATAGGATTGTATCAAATCAAATCTGCAGAATGTTTTTGCTAATATTAGCATTTTTACTATAAAATTTTCATTGTAGAGGTATTTCACTTCTTAGGTTTCCATTTTTCTATTGTGTGTTGGGTTTTTTGTTTTGGTTTGGTTTTTGGTTTTTCCAGACAGGGTTTCTTTCTCTGTGTGGCCTTGGCTGTCCTGAACTTGCTTTGTAGACCAGGCTGGCCTGGAACTCACATGGTCTTCCTGCTTCTGCCTCCCAAGTGCTGGGATTAAAGGCGTGCACCACCATGCCCGGCTTTCTATTGCTATTTGAGTGGAACTGGTTTCCTGATTTCTTTCTCCTCTTGATCTTAGCCAAAAGGCCGAGAAGCGATCCTGATTTCTTTCTCACTGTGTTCCTTATTAGTAAATAGGTGTGATAACTGATGTTTTAAAATATTAATATTAATAAATTTTGTTGTTTGACAGTTTCGTATATTTATAATTAGCACATTCTGGCTATAGGTTTCCTGGTAGAGTCGATAGGGTCTTCTACAACTAGAATTGCTATTTGCTAATAGAGATAATTTGATTTCATCCTTTCGTCCATTTTTTTTTCCCCTTCTAAAACTTGAAGCCCTGTAGAAAGCTGAGTGGAAACTGTGGACATGCTTGTCTCATTCCTGACTTTAGTTGGGACCGTCATCCCATAAGTCTTGGTGGTGTGTTTGAATGTCATGCCACTTTGCCATGTCAAGAGACTTTCCTTCCGTTTCTGATTTCTTCAGGATTTTTATTGAAGGGATGTTGGACTGTATCAATGATAGAAATTACAAATATAGTGTTGTTGTGGTAGTGGTGACTATTGAACTCAGACCCTTCCTTGCACATGCTCGGCACAGCCCACAGAAGACACCACTGAGCAGGCCGAAGCAGGAGTCCTCCGCATAGGTCTAGTTAGGTGACATTTTAAGGGAAAAGCGGGAAAGTAAATAGCATGCGCATCATGTGGAGCATAAATCTCTGAAGGTCTTTTGAGTCTAATCTGAAAGCTTACCAATCTTTCTGTTCACTACAAATCATTCTTACCTGGCCCTCTGTTTCCTTCTCTCCCTCCAAACAATGTCCACAGCTATTTCAGTTAGCGCTAATACTTGAGTTTGACTTTCTACTCATTAAAAAACGGTACTATGCCAGGCGTGGTGGTGCGCGCCTTTAGTCCCGCACCCTGGAGGCAGAGAAAGGCAGGCAAGTCTCCGAGGACAAAAACCAAACTGAGACAAAATAAAACATTGTCCTGGAAAACCAGGCCAACCCTGAACACAACCTTGAAATTTCTGAGTACTGGAATTTTTTTGTTTTGTTTTTGTTTTTCAGAAACACGATTTCTCTGTGTAGCCCTGGCTGGCCTGGACTTGCTTTGTAGACCAGTCTGAGCTTGAACTCACAGAGATCCGCCTGTCTCTGCTTCCCTGAGTGCTGGGATTACAGGCATGTGCCACTATGCTCAGTTTGAGTGCAGGGCAGTAAACTCATTTTAAAGAAAATTATACAAAGTCCTTAGTGGTCTAAGTGACTTGGCCAGAGTTGCACAATTAATTGTATTTGAACATAGGTTTGTGTAACCACAGTTATTTTTATTGTATATGTATATATGCATTTTTGTAGTCACAGCCCAGACAAAGATGTGGGATATTGCAGATGTCCTGGAAGATGTTTCTTTTTCCCTTTGGTTATTAACTTCCTGTTAACATGGTTTTTCTTAATCTCCAGATTCATTCTTTCACATTACTTCTAATTATGAATTTGATTGGCAATATATGAGAAACAGTCAAGTGGTCGATGGGATTTGGCAGCGGGCAGGAAGCTTTTCCTGCTGCAGGATTGCTAGATGTTAAGGAACTAGCAGGTGACACCATAGTGTTGGAGTGAGGTAGTAGCTGGGAGACTTTTGAGATGCAAAATGTCAGGTATTTAAAGGAAAATTAGTTCTTTAGGCTTAGCACTTGTTCAGTTCCCAGCGCCCACATGGTAGCTCACAACACTCAAGGGATCCAGTGCCCTCCTCTGACCTCTTTGGACACCACTCACACTTTGGATGTACACACATGAAGGCAAAACAGTCATACACATAAAATAGTCTTTTAAAATTTAAGAATTTTTTAATCCTGTAGTAACTAAATAAACTTTAAAAATTAGTGTTAAATTTGTGAGTGCCGATTCATTCCCTTCCTATGTGTGCTTATAACATGTGGGGTATCTTCCTATTCTGTTACTGTATGTTTTTGAGGTTAATTTTTATTCTGTTTTTAGGAGTTATGGAACAGCACCAGTAAATCTTAATATCAAGGCAGGGGGAAGAGTTTATGGAAATACAGGTAATATTTATTTGCAGCTTAATCGCTGTGAAAATAGGGCATCATAATATCTTAACTAGGTCCTGAGTAGATTGCATTAGCTCTTCTCATGAGCAGTGCTTGAAAATCTATTACGCACATAAGGGGACTCCTCTGTGAAAAACATATCACTTGGACAGCAAACATTTGGCCTATTCGGGCCGTGCTGCTTTACTTATTTTAAAACATTTTAAGAGAAACTTTACTTTGCCCACAAATTATATAAAACAGCAGTTGAACACATGGGCATTAGCAGCTCTGCTGAGTAGTGATCGTTGGCTTTGTCTTTGAGTAGCCCAGGGCAGTCCTTGACCTAGCTGCGTCCTCAGAGCTGCCTGGTCCTCCTGACTTCATCTCCCACGTGCATAGATGACAGACATGCGCTGCCATGCTGACCACAGTGTCTGAATCCCTAACCTTTCCATCCCTGTCATCTCAAAAGGTTCATCACAGAGTTTGACTTATCTAGTTTTAATGGTCAGGATGGATGGTAAAGGTCATTTATGTTTTCTCTTTTTGTCTTCTAGCTTCTTGCTAATGTGGCTTCTTTGCCATTTTGCTTTTCTGTAAAATAGGAACCAAAGTCAAAGGAGTAGACCTCGATGCGCCAGGCAGCATTAATGGAGTTCCACTCTTAGAAGTAGATTTGGATTCTTTTGAAGATAAACCATGGCGGAAACCTGGTAAGATTATTTTGGATGATGTTAATCTCAAAACAGATTTTTCGTGTAAAATGATCAGAAAATTATCTTTGAGCAGCAACATAAAGTTCTGTCTTTTACAGTGCCCTTTTTTTTATTGTCCTAAGCAAATGAGTACTGTGGACTTGAATTATTAAATCTCATTAGTCCTTGGCATTAACATAAATGCAGACTCACATTTTTTATAATAATGCCATTTCTAAAGGAAATCATTTTAATTAAAATGTTTTCTAGTATTTGCTTCATTGTGGGAACTTTGAGAACTAGTGAAAATTCAAGAGGTTTTATGACCAGTGTCATAGAAATACATGTTACTGTTTTTCTTGGCATGTATTAACAGGTCTCGTGACATTTCTATACATGTGTTTAATGACTTTCAATCATGTCCATCCCTCTGTCGTCGGTGGCCCTCGCCCGAGCCCACAAATGCCCTTCCCTTCACAGCTTCTTCCTCTTCTGCTGCCATGTCTTCTGAACTTACTTACATTTTACACCACACTATATGGTAGTGTGATGCTGCCAGAGAGTTAAAATATTTACATCCTAAAAGTATATTTCGTCTTTAGGTGCTGATCTTTCTGATTATTTTAATTATGGCTTTAATGAAGATACTTGGAAAGCTTACTGTGAAAAACAAAAGAGGATACGAATGGGGCTTGAAGTTATACCAGTTACTTCAACAACAAATAAAATAACGGTAATTAGTAAATCTTCCAGAGTAACCCTGCCTCTTCTGCTGTTCCACTTTGACTCCCCAAATATGGCACTTTCCCCCTAAAAAGGTGATTGCCTGCTGTATGACAGTAACTGTGTTGTTCCCGTGACCATGTTTGTTTATTCCTTCCCTTCCCCGTCAGTTCCATGTTAATGGTTACCGTATGTTTTAGTTCAAATCAGACTAGCCACAGCTAGTTTGTCTTTATGTGGCCTGTCAATTAAATATTGTGTGGTATCTTAATGGGGAATATGTTATTTAACTTAGGCCGAAGACTGTACTATGGAAGTTACACCAGGTGCAGAGATCCAAGATGGCAGATTCAATCTTTTTAAGGTGAATTTTAGTAAATTATCCTTGGTTGTTCTCATTTTTTTGTTCTGAGTCTGCTCCCATCCCATTGGTGAAGGGAGAAAATTAAAGTGGAAATAGCTGCCTTTTTTTCCAAACCTTTGGCTTCCTGGTGACTCACTCATTCACTGACTGTTGTTTACTCTCCCTTTGCCTGTCACACTAAGAAACTTCAAGTAAAGTTGTTGTCTGCTGTGTGCTGTGATTAAGGAGGGCACACGCTTGTGGGCTGCAGAGGTCATGGCCACAGGTTCAGCACTTACTGTACACCTTGCTCTCATCCTTAGCAGCAGAATTGGAAAGTTTTCATTTTCTCAGTTCTTAAAAAAAGGAAGGACAATAATTGCCACTGATATTGAAACATTAGTATATTAGCTCATAATGAAAGTGTTTTCAAGAGTTTAAGGTTTTCTCTGGCAACCTCTAAAGACTTGAGCAGAGCCACCGAGCTTTAAAATTAATACTTGAAAGGAATAGTGACGTGAAGATTGATAGGACCGTCCTGGACATCAGGTCAGACTTCTGGTTTCTCGGGTGGGTCCAAAGGAAAACATTGTCATTGCTGCTTTTCCCAAAGTTTGCCTGAGTAGCCTTCCTCCCATAGTCTCAGTTCTTTCCTCCAGTGGCACTGGGTTCCGCTTGGGTTATGTCCCTCAGGGACCTTTTGTGGTCTAGATATGGACCTCTGTGTCCCTTTGGGGACACCAACACACTGCCTTATGCAATGCATGTGCTATATCCTCAGATCTAGCTGTTGTCTGGACACAGTTCTATATAAAGACTTTAATTTTAACTAAAATCCTACTATAGGTAAGTATTTGGTTCTTGTTCTGTTAATATTTTCTAAATACTTGGTGAAATTTACTCTATTTTAAATGGCCAACCTTTTAGATGTCTGCTTAGGCATTGAGTATTTTATAATGGATGACGAGAACAAATATATAGACCAGTTTAATAACGAGCTGGTTAATTTCGTTGGTTTTGTTTTGTCTTGTCTTGGAAACAGTGAAATAAGAAACTACTAGGGGCTGGCTTCTCTTGAAAGTTGTAGATACATCTGTACAGTCTGTCTATTGAATATTTATTGAATTCCTTTTAATTTTTTGAGAGGAAGTCTTTGAGTTTTCCCATTTCTGGTTGATTCATTCTGAATGATTTTATGGTTGTCGTCCAGTGATTTTCATGCCTTGATCACATGCTTAAATTCTAGTTAGTTTACTGCAAATGCTGATTTGAAGATGATTAATTTTAGTGACTTAATTAAGCAAACACTCCCTTCCCCCAGTCACACTGTAGTCTGTAGGAAGTGGTGAGAATGAGGCCATGTGAAAAGACCTGAAGTCATCCTGCAAACACTTATGTGAGCAGTAGGTAGCAATTAGAAAGTTCTTGGGCAGTGGAAACTGTGCAGATTTGGTTTTTAGAAAAGAAATGATAGCTAAGTGGACTAAGGTCAAAAGTCAGCTGGGGAGTTGATCTAATAGGTAGTGTAAGAGTGAAATGCACAGGACTGCACACAGTGCTGCCTGGGCCGAGGAATAGGCAGCTAGCAGTCACAGGTTAAGTTCTTTTCCTGTCTACGACAAAGACAGTCAGAGTCAAGCGAGAAGCAGCCCAGCAGCCTTTTAAAGGCGCTTACCCCTTACCTTTGGTAAGCTTTGGTAACAAGTCTAGTGAGTGGTAGAAAACAACTTCTAGATGCTTCTATCATCAACGGTTATCAACATTTTGATCTCCAGGAACTAAGAGCCTTTTATGTACCTGCATGTGAAGAGGTTTTAATGGTTTTCTGTTTCCTTTTGTGTTCAGAAGGAGTCTAGCTGTGTAACACAGGATGGCCTGGAACACGCTCTGGCTTCCAGTTCATAAACCTTGTGCTCTGCCTCAAATGCGCTGTGCCACTATGTCTGTCTGTAAAGTAAGAGATGAAACTTTAGATATAAAAGCCTCTCAATTGGGTACAAAAGTTTGGTATTTATATAATTTGGGTGAAGGGTAGGAGAAAGTGACCGTTAGGAAAAAAGTCAACCACAGCCTCTCTCCTTTCCTTTTTGTTATTTTTCTTTGGTTTTATGATTGGTTTTGTTTTCTGTTGAGACAGGGTTTCCCTAAGTAGCTCAAGCTGGCCTCACACTCTGTCTTCCTGCTTCAGCCTCCGAAATGGCCACAGGATAGATGCGTGTCACCGTGTGTAGCTGTTGACATTTCCCTAAAATAGTTTGCTAAGCATATGTCACACAGCATGAACTGTATGTGTATGTATGAACTGGGTCACCAGTGTTGGGAACTTGGCTTGCTTCCTTTTAGTTTGCAAACACAAGGGTTTCAGGTCAGAGACTTTCTTGTATTATTTTCTTCTTTTTTTCTGCTTTTTTCTCTTTTCTGTCTCTCGTTGATGCTTGCTGCACCTCTTAGACTGTGATGTCTGTCTTTGCTCTAATTTTCTATCTTGTGTTTCTAGGAGGTTCCTTTTAACAGTTGAATTCTACATAGATTTTTATTTCTGCCATTGAGTTTCTCATTTCTAAGAAAACTTTCACTACTTAATACCCTACTCTGCCGTTAGTGTCTCCTCCATCTTTCAGAAGATTTAATAATGGACATTTATTTTTTAGTTGTTGCTGTTTTCTTTGTCTATACAGTCTCTTTTCTTTCAGCTTCTGAGTTGGTTTTATTCTCAAATGTTCTTTGAATGTTTTTTCTTTTCAGTCACTTTGTGAGAGTGGGCTTGCAAACTGCTGGAAGGTCTCTATGTGAATAGTGAACTTATTAACTGTAGGCTTTCCATAGGATTACGATTGGTTTATATGCTGTTATCTTTAAGCTGTTTGTCTATATATTTTTTTCTTTTTTTCCCTTGTGGGAATCTGATTTTCAGAAACATTCTAGTATGTCAGAGCCTTGCCCAGCCGCTTCAGACAGTCCTGGATGCTCGGACTGTCAGCTCCTCTCAGTTCTGCCCTGAGAGTCAATGTGGTTTTGCTCTCTCTTCACTGATGTAGGGTTCAGCTTGGTTAGTCTGCTCAGTTAACTGTCTTTATCTGCTTTCAAAGTGTCAGTTTTTGCGTTATCTCCAATTTTTAGTTCTTGTGGATTGAGACGTGCAATTATTCACTTTTTGGCCTTCACATTATTATTATTATTATTATTATTATTATTATTATTATTATTATTATTATTATTATTATTTTCACTTATTATCTACTTATTGACTTTCTACTTTTCCTTTTTTCACCCTTGTATTATTTGGAGATTGGTAATCCATATTTTTGTTAATTATGATTTTAAATACCAATTTATGTTTTTTAAGTATTGCTTATAATGTTAAACTTCAGAACTTTTGGTATAGTGATAGCATAATTTGGATAAATATTTACATTTATAATGTGTGTGATATCAGAATGTACATGCACACATGTGGGAGGTAAGCAAATACTGTGCATGAGTTGGTTCTCTCTCCATCCTGTGGCACTGGAGCAGTGAACTATGTAAGGCTTCTGGTCACAAGGCTTGGCAGCAGGAGCCTTCAGCCTCTGAGATGTCCTGCTGGCCCTTAGCTTCCCTAGGTATAAAGTGCAGTTAACTTTTGTTTGGGTGTGGAGGTTGATGTTACCTTGCTTTTAGTAAATCAAGCACATACACAGCTATTTCTTAAAGCGCTAGGTAATGGTAGCCTCATGCTGTGGTCAGGAAGATTTCGAGTGTAACCCTGAGGGCAGCATCTGATGAGGCACATGGGTAGTTACAATTCAAGGTGACAAGGCGGGTTGATAGGACAGTGAGGATTTTCAGGATTGCTTGATAAGCAAGTTTTACAGAAAGTAATTATAAAACTTAGGAAACAGACAGTTTTTACACGTTTAATATCTATTCTGTCTTTTCACCTCCTTTCCTGTTGTAGAGGTGCACACACAAACATGAATTACATGAATATAGTTTACTCCCTTCCATTTTAAAAATCACTTTCTCTCTCCCACTTTCTTCTTCAGCCTTCTCCCATTTTTCTTTCCGGCTTTAAGTTGACTATACCAATGTGTCAGGTTGGCTGGGGAGAGAAAATGGACATAATAGACGTGGACTGTTACCTGCTGTAAGGGAAAGCTAGGCATTCAGCAAATAATAATGCCAATAATTACATGTTTGTACACCCATGGTATTTGAATGACTGAAGAAGTGACATTAAAGCAGAGTCTCAAAAGCAATTAAATTAAAAAATAGTTAATGTTTAGTCCACATTCTGATTTCCAGACACTTAGGATACAGGTTTTTATCTGTAGTGTCTTCAAAGGTCTTGCTATAGTGACAAGAGGCAGGTGGTATCATACAACAAAATACTCGCATAATGATGGTAATGAGAAATTTTAAGAAAAAATAGAAAATCACTGGAGAGACTGGGAATGATGAATGAAGTCTATACTACTCCAAGGATAATTTGAACGACATATTAACCATTATGGCCACTGAAATACATGCTAAGATTCCTTGTAATACCTGAAGGTGGTACTAAACCCTATGTACTCTGTTTTCTTCTCCACATGCAGACATATGCTAAAGATTAACTTTCAGATTAGCCACAGTTAGTGATTAACAGTTGTTATTGTTATCATTAATACAGAGCAATGCACTAATAACAGTTATGTGAGTATGTTCAAACTAATTATTGTACTGTAGGTCATAGCAACCTTAGCATAAGATGACTTTTTTTTTTTTTTTTTGACAAGGTTTCTCTGTGTGGCCTTGGCTGTCCTGAACTTGTTTTGTAGAACAGGCTGGCCTTGAACTCACAGAGATACGCCTCCCTCTGCCTAAGTGCTGGGATTAAAGATGTACACCACTGTACCTGGCTAAGATAACTTTACTTTTGATGCTTAGAGGAATACTTGATGGCTTCTCTTTGCCGTTTTGCTGTTTTTGTGCTTGAGGAGCATGTTTAAGTAAAGTAAGGGTAGTTGAACGTCAGCACTTTGCTGCCCTCACCGTCCTTGTAGTGTCCCAACAGCTGAGTGATTAGTAGGATGCTGAAGAACACAAGTGACTGCACAGCAAAGGGAAGGTTCCTGTCGTGAGTTGGGGTTGGAAAGGTGCAGGATTTCCTTACACTATTCAGGCTGCATGGCTTAACTTACAAACTGTCGGTTTTGGGAATTTCTCACTTTACTTATTTTAGTCTGGTTTTGATCCGTAATTGACACTACAGAAAGCTGTAGCATAGGTTGATGTTGAGAAAGCCACTGTACTTGAATTAGAAGGATCTGTAAGAAGATCTAGAGAAAGGATATTCTAAACAAGAAGAATAGTTGCATCAGAAACGCTGACAAAAGAGGAGCTTATAAGAGGGGGGAAAGGAAAGACGATCATATATGGGTGTGTAAAGAGCAGAAAGAACAAGTTCAGAAGTATACAGTGCCCGTACCACATAGGCCGTGTGAAGAACTTGACTTAATCTCATTGGCTTGGGAGGCAATTAGGGAACCTTGAGCAAAGGAGGCATGAGTTGGCGTGTTTATGTAAGAAGACTGCCAAGGCTCTGTATAGAGGGTGGGGTCTAAAGAGGGAAGAGCGAAAGTGAGGGGTACCTATCACAGTAGCTGCCGTGCACTGCTGGGTTTGACTTGGGGTGTGCCATCCTCTCGGCTGATGGGTTCTGGTAATAGTATAGTATAAAGGTAAAGTTGACATCCTGTATGTTAGCACAAGTTAATTCCTGTAATGCTTTGCTCTCTTTAAGAAGTTTAGTAGGTGACAGTGCCACTTTATTAATATGAAGATATGGAAAAACTCAGATTAAGGGAAATGAGTAGTTTAGTTTAGGCCATGATAACTTTGAGGTATCAATTTGATGTGCCAAGAAATTAAATATAAATTGCTGCTATTCATAGGGATGATTGAGACTTACAAGGTTAACTGTATTCCCGATCCTTTAGGCCGAGTAATGTGTTTCTGTTTTGTTTCATCTGCATTTCTCCCTTTTAAAGACAGTCTCTCTCTCTCTCTCTCTCTCTCTCTCTCTCTCTCTCTCCTTCCCTCTCCCCCCCCCCTCTGTTTGTGTGTGTGTGTTTGTGTGTGTGTTTCGCTGTGTGTCAACACACATGCTGTGGTGCATTTGTGAGTGGCAGAGGACAGCTTTCAGAAATTGGGTCTTTCCTTTCATGTGGGTCCCTGGAACTAAAACTCCATTTGTGAGGTCTGGAAATAGGCATACACTCTGAACCACCTCACCAGCCCTTATCCCATTGTTTTGTGCTCACTCTTTGTATTGTTCTCTCTGAGACTTGGAGTTTTGCTCTTTTGGTAGTCTGAGCTTTTGGTACAGAGTAGAAAGTTAATAGGTATTTGATAAATGAACTGTTTACTTCCCTATCACCACATCCTTGGCATCTTATCTGACAGATGTGTATCACATCTATTTCAACCTTTAATTTTTGCCTTCTCAGTGATGCTCCTCATATTCCAATAGGATCTGTACATTTTAAATGAATTTGCTTTTAGTAAGTAGTGGAACGCATTTTCAGATACATTCAGTGTTAAGGCATAATTATAGGTAGGTGCCAATCAGGGGTAAAACCAGTCACTCACTAGTTAATAGAGATCTAACTTTTTAAGTTAATACCTGGCTTTATTTCTATTAATAATGTATTTGATAACAATTTTAAATATTGACTTATATTAGTTCCCCTTTCCATTATTTTGTCCAACCCCTCCCACGCATCCTCCTTGCTCTCTGATTCATGGTGTCTTTTTAAAAGTATTGTTAGATATATAAATATGTCCCTAAATTTAACCCATTTAGTCTATATTATGTTACTTATGTTTGTGATTTCAGGGCTGATAACCAATTAGGGGGCTCTTCTCTGGGGAAGACCCTTTCTCCCACTCTCAGCGTTTCCCAGTTGCCATAATTCTTAGGCTAAGGCTGAAGCTCCTTGAGCTTTAACCCCGTCCATGTTAGCATGCCCATTGGTGCAGTCATTGTTTCGGCAGACATGATGAGCCTGACATTTCTAGGAGGCACAGTCTCACTACAAACTTCCTGTTTTTCTGGCTCTTTCTCCTGCTCTCTTTCCTTCAATGATCCTCAAGCCTTAGGCGCAAAAATTGTGTTGTAGACAATGGGACTGGGTACCATGTGACCTTTTGCTTGCTGTATTTGATCTGTGTAGCTTTTACAATGGTCGTCTTCTGCTGCAAAGAGAAGTTCCTTTGATAAGGGGTGAAAACTATGTTTATCTATGGGCATAAGAATAAATATTTAAAATGTAGTTAGGAATTAGGCTGGGTTAATAAAGTGAAGGGTTCTCCTTCAACGCCCATGACTCTATTAGCCCTGGGCGCTTGGCTTTTCTTTCCAGTACCAAGCATTGTTTCCCTCTTGTTGAGCAGGCTTTAACTCCAAATAGACAGCTCTTGGTTACAACCAAGGTTTGCATGCCATGTTGCACCCTCCCGGTTATCATGCCGTGCAGATAGTGTTTCATGAGCATCATAGTTGGCTAGGACTATTGTTTGCTTCCCTCCCTTGGAAGCTTGAATGATGCCCTCTGCTACCATGAAAGTTAGTCCTCAGGGAAGGGACTTTCAGGTCAGAGATCTGATTCTTAGTAACTTAAGTGCATAAAGATGTTTTTGTTTGCCTGATACTGATGAATTGGCAGATAGATGATTTCTAAAATCAAATTGATTGAAATGAAGTTTGTCAATCATTATCTGACAATTCTCTTGCTTCATGAGAAAGGACAATGACGCTAAGTTTAGATGGAGCACAATAATAGAGTTTAAATAGGGCCTAAAATACTAGGCATGATACTATTTTAAGCATGGAACAACTTTAATAACTTGATTTTTTAAGGTGGGAAGTGAGTAGAACAGCACTAAAAAATGAGCACACTCCAGCCGTGAGAACAGGCTACACCTGAGTAATAAATCCCTGGTAACAGCAGGTGTGATCAGCTAGTAATAGGAAGCCTTCGAAATTACAACGTAAATCTCCAGTGGCTTCTGAGTTTACCCAAAGAGGGAGGGTTGTAAGGAGACAGATGGCTGGTCTCGTGTGCCTAGGTGGGATGGCATGGTACACATGCACTTACTGGTGGTAAGCTAAGGATGTGTTTTCAATTTAAAATTCTTCTCATACAATATATTTTGACGCATAATTTCCCCTCCCAGATCCTTCTATCCACCCAACTATGTATTGTTTCTTCCTCTCCACCATCTTTAAAAAAAAAAAAATCAAAACAAAAACCTATAAGACAAAAATGCCAAAACAAAACAAAAAAATGTACAAGAAGGAATGTAGGCTGTTTTGTATTGGTTGCTTCCTGGGCACGGGGCCTGGCCTATCATATAGTTGGTACACCCAGTGACAGACACTCGGTTGGAGAGCGTTTTCCTTTTCACCACAGATATCAACTGCAAATAGCTTCTTGGTTAGAACGTTATGTCCGCTTTCCCTTCTCCATGCTGGTATTTGTCTGGTTTGAATCCTTGCTGGTCTTACGCATGCTCTTACAGTCTCTGAGTTCTTATGTGCATCAGTCCTGCTGTGTCTGGATGACGCTCTCTCCTTGGAATCGTTCATGACCTCTGGTTCTTAGCGTCTTCTGGCTTCTTCTGCATAGGTTCCTGATGATTGAGGGGAGGGCTTTGATAAAGACATCCTGCTTAAGACTGAGCCTCTCTGCACGTTATTCAGTCCTGGGTCTTGGTGTTAATGACCATGTACTGTAGTGAGCTGCTCTGATGAGGGTTGAGTGTTACTCTGAACTGTGAGTATAGATGCAGTGTGGCATTAGGAGGAGTTTTATTGCTGTGTTCTTTGAGCAGCGTAAGAGTGGTAGGTTTCGCCCTGAAGCCCGTGACCTAGTTAAGTCCCCAGTGCTTGGTCCCTTTAATGGTGTCAGATATAGGTTCCATCCCGTGGAATAGGCCTTAAATCTAATTTTAAAAGGGGCTGATGGCTCCTATGACATTTGTGCCACTGTTTTACCAGTATATCTTGCAGGCTGGTGGCTTTTGGATGTAATAGGGCCTGTAGCTGGGTACTGTTGAGGGTTTCTTTCTCCTCTGGTAGTGGCAGAGTACCTTCCAGAACTGTAGATATCAGTCAGTAGGTATGCAGTGTTTAGTTGGACACCAGTTCGATTTCCGGGAGTGGGTTCTTTCTATTGCTGTTACAGCAAATCACCGTCTGAGGCTGACCAGAATGGCTAGTGAAGCTAGTTAGTACAGACGGGGAAGTCTTCAAGGCTTTTCTCGAAATCAGACACAGAGAGTTATAACCAAGTATATCCTAGATTCATTTGCTTGCTCATGAACAGTTTATGAGTCTCTAAGAGTTACAGTTTATTGAGGCTTTTAAGGGATAAACTGAGCATTCTACTAAATGGAACATTTTGATTCTTAAATCCATCTTTGATGCCTTCCACCTAATGCTAATTTCAGATAAGTCCCTTTTAGTAAATACCCAGGCATGGTGCATTCTTCATTTCACTTGAGATCAGACGTCACAGACTTAAGGTGCCTGGTGCTTGAGCGTTCTGTTGAATTAAGCAGGTAGTGACCCAGCTTTCTCTTTGAAGGTACAGCAAGGGCGAACTGGAAATTCAGAGAAAGAAGCAGCACTTCCATCTACAAAAGCTGAGTTCACCTCTCCGCCATCGTTGTTTAAGACCGGCCTGCCACCAAGCAGGTGAGTTGGACAGTCATGTCCCAGCCTCGGGGTCTTGGTGCTGCGTCTGTGCTGTGTGAAGGCTCCTGTGTTGTAGCAACACACACTGGAACACTACTCACTCTACTTTTAGTTTGAACACACTATAAAAGCTCTGTGGGGTGCGTATTCCACACTAAGCAGGACACCTGAGCATGCAAGGGATTAAGCGTGGTGTATGTTAGAGTGGTCGCCCACACAGCTGTGTGCACGGGTCGCGCTGCTCACTGTGGAGAGTGTTCTTACACTGATTTGTTGGACTTTATCTGTGGACTTAAAGGTATTTTTGTAAAAGAAGTGATAGAAATTTCATCCATAAAATTCCCATGACTTTCTTTGCTTTCACATAATACCCAATTTTGTGTTTATAAAATACTAGATAGGAGTAGTAATTATGCAACAGCAACAATAAAAAAAGTCCGATTCACTCAAATGTGACAAGGAAAATAAGGAATAAATGAAGACCAGGCAAGTTTGAGTCTTGAATTAGATGAAGGTAACAAGCCTGGGCCTGAAATAAGTCAGCTCAGCTATTGCAGTTCTCTGTTAGCCTGTTTGCCTCCTGTCACTTGCTTAAAGCTTTCCTCTAGTTACCTCTTTTCGTTTGGTCTACAGTTTGTTGCTGTTACCAGAAATTATACTTCACAGGACACTAATGGAGGAAGAGACCGTAAAGAAGCATAAGGCTCGTCTCTAACTAAAATAGTCTGGTTTGTTTGGGGTGGGTGGGTAGGTGGGTTTGAGGCAGGGTCTCATCATTTGTGGTCCTGGCTGACCTAGAACTTGCTGTATAGACCACGGTGGCCTCAGAAACACAGAGATCTGCCTACCTCTGCCTCCCAGGTGCTGGTATTAATGGCATGTGCTCCCATGACCAGCTAAGATAAAGATTCTTGACGCTTTAATCCAAATGGCAACATTAAAAAGTAAGCCAGGATTTTGATGGATTGTTATAGAGGTATCTCAAATGTTGTTATTTGAACTGGATGAAATTTCATAAAGCATTTGGTTAAACAAGTGTATAGAGGCTAAGGAGTACTGATTCCTTAACAGATAGAATTCTTTTGGATTTGGGATTTGTATAAAATGGCAACTTTGAATCATTGGGTTTCTGTGTGTTCTGCTTTAGAGTTTTGCTAAAAGGCTGAAATCGGGACTTAGATTTCTGGAATTTATATTCCAGCTCGGCAGTTTACTAACTGAGAGTCTGTGGGCAGATTCTCTAATCTTGTTAGATCTGCATTTCCTAATTGATGAAATGTAATCATGTACTTCACTTATGGTCTAGCCACATGTGTCACACGCACTAAGTTTTATAAAATGTTGCACACAATGTTTGTCACATGAAAACATTCTCTAGGTATTTATTGATCCATTGTTGGGGTCTTTGTTTCCTTTTGCTTTCCCTTTTGGGGGTTGGGGGAGGGCATGCTAAATTGTATTGGATCTTGTGATACAAAAGCTTTGTGCTTTTCTCTATTTGAAATGAACGGTAAACCACAGTGGGCCAATATCATCATCTGACTGAGGTTATTTAAGTCTCAGTTTAGCTGGTTTCCTAAGAGCAGCTACAGCGTGGACTGTGCTCGGAGTGGGGATCAGGGTCTAAGACATTGCAGCAAGCATCTCGGCAAGGGGTAGTGGTACCCTGGACCAGGTGGGATCAGAATGGTCAGAACAGCAGCTGCTGGGAGCTGGGCTGCTTGGTTGTGGATTATAGAGAAAGGTTATCCTCAACGAATTCAAGGATTTTCTCTTGCTCAACACAAGTGTAATAACTGGATTGTGGTTTGAGAGATGAGAAAGACTACAGGAGGAGTGGCTTTCAGAGGGAGAAGATTCAATCAAGGAACTAGAAGTTGAACTGCCTATTCAGTATGAAAAGTGAAAGTTGGATATGTGGCCGTGGGATTAGGAGAAGAGTATTGGCTGGAGACAAAAACCTGAGACACTGGTCACTGTTCTCATGGGATCTAAAGTGAAGGTGTTAAATTTAATCAAGAAGTGGTGAGAGGACAGAGCCTTGAGATACTAAAAGAAATAAATGGAAATCAGTAAAAAGGACCAATAAGGCGTATGATAAAAGCTATTGTGTAGGGTGATCAACTGTCAAACAGTAATGATTAGTTGGTCAAGAAGATAAAAACCAAATGTCTGTTGGATTCTAGGTGTGAAGGTCATTGGTGATCCTGACCAAAATTATGTACATTGAAAAGGTGCAGGTAGACTGAAAAGGCTTTTGAATGGCTTCAGTAGAAACAAGAGCTACCTTTAATCCCAGCTCCCAGGAGGCCTAGAGCCAGAGGCAGGTGGATTTCTGTGAGTTCAAGGCCAGTCTGGTCTAGATAATAAACTCCAGGACAACCAGGACTACATAGAGAGAGAGACTGTCTCAAAACAGAAGTAGAAGGAATTGTAAAGTAAAAATATGAACTATTTTTAAGGACTATTTTCTTTTGTCTGTGGTGCTAGAACCGTAGGATGGGGGAAGTATGGGGTCAGATTTTGAAGGTAAAATAAATTGTAGCATGTTGTATACTTGGGAGTGAGTTAACTAGAAATATTAATGACAAAAAGAGAGTGTTCTTAGTGTAGATCAGTGTTCTTAGTGAGGCCAAAGGGAGCAGGGTATGGCATGCATGGGCAGCAAACAACTCAGTGACTGGAGAGTGTGCGGTACGTGGGGCCTTCACGGCTCAACGTAGCTTCTTTACTAAGACCATCATATAGAGTGGATAAAGGAGGAGCAGGGACCCTTGCGGGAGAGTACAGCAGATGCCTAGGGAAAAAACAGCAGTAGGCAGGCAGGGCTGTGGTGAGAACAGTGAGACAGTCTCTTCAGGTTGCTAACATTTTTTTCCTAGCAAAATAAGATACAGACTAGGTAGAATGGAGTGTTTGGGAAGGGAAGCCTGAAGTAATCTCTTTGGAGCAGGTGAATAAACTAGTGGGGGGAAATGGATAGGATCACTTGACAGTACCTGGAGGAAAGCACAGGGTGGGTACATTTCAAAATGGGAGAAATTATGTTTTTATATGCTGATGGAAATGACTTAGTAAAATGAAAAGTTAATGGCATAAAGAGAGAAGCTCTGGGTTCCAGTTTGCTTGTTAGATTGATGCCATGGTTCTAAACATACTTTAGGTGTGGTCTTGAAGCCTAGCTATGGATTTCACAGTGGTGGAAGTTGTACTGGGCATAACTAAGGGATGGAGGGCCCAAAAGTGAACATGTACTCAAGGGGTGATAGTAGTAATGACGGTGGCTTTCCGTAGATATAAAAATATGGGAAGATATGCATTGAAAGGGATGGTAAGGGACAGGGGAAAAAAAAACAGGACGGGAAGATGAGCGGGTCCCTCACTACCTAAGCAGATAAGAGTAACTGCAGCTGATAGACAAGAGACGCATACTTAGCGTGCTGTTGTCCTTACTTTCGAGTACAGAGGACAGTGCACTCGTTGCTCGTTAGGGAAATGGGTTTTCTAGATTCATCTTCAGTTGATCAAATCTAGGCTCTTAGGATCATTGTAAAATATTTCTTTTAAAAGTGTGTGTGGGTGGTCATTTTATATATATGGATTTTGGGTAGAATCTTTGGAAATAATTTTTATTGAGTTTAGGGGAAAGATGATGTTGTTGGTATTGAGACATAAAACAGGTATGTAAGAGTAGTGATCTGTGATGCTGCCCTAAGTTCTGTCTTCCATTGCTAGAATCTTAGGTTGCCTTACGTACAAGGTAGATGTTTACCGAGAACTTCATAAGTTTCGCATTAATGGGCATAGTACATACTTAAGCTCTGCGTTCACTATATCAGAATGCTTCGTGTAATCCTTGTTTTTTTTTGAAGTACATATCTATAGAAAAGTGATATGAATTTACATCTTGATAAGTAAGGTTTTACAAAAACAGTCTATTGTTGTAAACCAGCTTGAAGATTGGGAAAACTTTACTGTTTCTGTCTTGTTGTTTTCATTTTTTTTACTGTTTTCTTTTTACAAGCATTCAAACTTCAGAGTTGTGTGTAAGGTATGGAGAACTCCATCCGCACAGTTCACTAGGTCCTAACATGTTGTGTTTGCTTCTTAAGAAGACTGTTCTCTCTTAACTATTTGGATGCTAATTTGGACAGTAACCATCGGATGCAATATATTCTTAACCTCTAAACACTTCACCTTGTATTTCTGAGGACCGCGGGCAGATGCTTTATTACATAACTGTGAATAGGGCACAGTTATCAAAGTCAGGACAATCTAGTACAAAATCGATACTTTTATTTAATACCCAGGTCATCAGTTTTACCCGATATCCCAATATTGTCCTTTACTAAAGTTCTTCTCTTCTCAATCTTGACCTCAGTCCAGGGTCATTCATCTGAGTGTTCTCTCTCCTTAGGTGTTTATCGTGTAGAGCGGCTTCTCAGCCTTCTGTTGTATTTTGAGACACTGGATGTTAGAAGGGTGTGACCCATTGTTTTATAGGTGGTCCTTCAGTCGACTGCACATCCCCCCTTACTGCTTGACGGGGCTGTGCTTTGAGAGTACTGCGCTGCGCGAGTGATGCTGTCTTTTCTTCAGTGCACAGTGCATGGCCTCGAGATGATTCCCCCCAATTTGCCCCGCTTTTATTAAGGATGGTAAATCTAGTTGGATACTTGTGCTGATGCCTTTCTGCTTCTATATCAAGTTCCTGTTTGCCCCTTTGTATTTAGTAAGTAACTTTTGCATTAGAGATGTTGCTGAGTTTTAGAAAAACTGCCTGCCGAGCCATGTGCAAGGCCCCTGGTCTCATCACTAGCACCATTTTAAAAAGAAAAGTAGAGCCAGGCATGGTGGCACATGATTTTCATCCTCGCACTCAGCAAGCAGAGGCAAGAGGATCTCTGTGAGTTTGAGGCCAGCCTGGTTTATAAAGAGAGTCCAGGACAGCCAGGGCTCTGTGTAACCGGAAAAACCATTTCTTGAAAAACCAAAAAGGAAAAAGAAAATAAGAAAAAAAAGAAAAGTAATTTTGCAAAGAAACTAGGTACAAATGTCCTAACCCCTTAGAACTCCAGCACTCGTTTAAGTTTAGAGTTGCTACTATAATGTCTGTAAAACAGTGATTAACTTTTAAAGTTTAGTTTAAATTATCCTTTTAATGTGACTGGGCGTTTTGGCTGCAGGTAAGTCTGTGCACTACATGTATACATGACGCCTACAGAGGCCAGAAGAGAGTGTTGGACCCTCTGGAACAGACAGGGCTAGGGCTGTAGGCTGCCATGTGGGTGCTGAGACTCAAACCTAGATGCTCTAGAAGAGCCTTCACTGCCCTTAACCACTGAGCCATATACCTGGTCTTATTTGTTCCTACTTTATATGTATGAGTGTTTTGCCTGCATGCATGTGCATGTACCATGTATGTAGGAGGTAAGAAGAGGGTGCTGGATCCTTTGGAATGGAGTTATAGGTGGTAGTAAGCCAGCATACGGATGCTAGATACCAAACTTTGGGTTGTTTGAAAGAGCAGCAAGTAGTCTTCCACGGAGCCATCACTCCTTCTCCTGTTCTTCAACTTTTGGGGGCCAGGAGGAGATATTCATTATGTAGCTTAGGCTAGCCTTAAACTCAGTCTTTTCCACCTCACCCTCTCTAGTGCTGGCATTGCCAACATGCCTCACTAAATGCATTAATCCTTGTGTGGGAAAGAACATGTGTGTGCGGCTTACAGGCATGACTCATTTGTATTTATGGTGTGTGACTCTTTTACGTGCGATTTTTATATGTGCGGCAGTTTGTTTTGATGTGTCAGATTTTCCAAATTTGGCCAGTGTGGCTGTCTTCAAAGTTGATCTTGGGGTATATGTGTGTGGGTATGTAGGTTGAGCTCTACTTTCTGGCCTTAGCAAGGTGTTCAGAGCTTATCATGTACTTTCCGATTTCTTCTCAAGACATTTACTCCTCTTAGCAGGGAGTTAAAAGCAAGGCCAGGCTGGTAACTGTGTCATTGAACTGGGCTGCCATTGTTTATTTCTAGGGCCCCTTCACACTATACAGCTTCACACTATACAACGGATAGATAGCAGTTTCAGCATGAGTGTCACTGCGTAGTTTTAAATAAAGTTTAGTCATGAAATAATGTTTCTTTTACGTCCAGTTTGACACCAATCACAGTGTGCATTCTTTCTTGGAACTAGTCCATGTTGTGACCATTTTTTCTCATAGTGAGAATCTGGCTCCCAACAGCTTCATATAATACTCATTTGATTGACAGTCAATGCAGGCTTCATAGATTTGGAATGTCTGCTTAGCCATTAAAACACACACACACACACACACACACACACACACACACACACACACACACGATACAGAGTTCAGGATTGTTAGCAGTTCTTTCTATTCTGTTTTAGACCGAGAATGATGGCAAACAGTTGAAGTTATTTTTATAAAGCAGTGTTTGGTCCTCTTAGCTTATTTCTTAACCCGGCTATCACACAGATAATTGAGACTCTTTATAACACAACACAATCTGAGCAGTTTAACTCTGTTCTTTAACCCTTTATGCTATTTTGTCTCACTCCCAGCATTGTAGCTTTCCTAGGCTCCAGCTCTTTCCTCCTGATCTTCCTTTTCCTCCTGATCTCCCTTGACCTCCTGAAACCCGGCTTCCTCTGCTAACTCCTCCTCCCCTGGCTGGCAGGAAGTCCAGCCCTACTCTCTCCACTGGTCATCGATTGACTGTAAGCTGCTTTATTGACACAACAGGCACAGTTGTGGAGCAGAGTTTACACAGCATTTAGACAGGAAATCAGAATTTAAACTACACAATAACCTTATGCCTACAGCAAACATTTATTCATGTGCTTTCTGTACAGTGCTATTAGTCATTTAATGGATTACTTGGATCTTTTGGTCTATTCACTTTTAACATTTCTTTTCCTCCATGACAGATAGAATTTCTCTTTTTGTATGTGTAAAACATTGAACACAGCCCAAAGGCAGGGCCATCCAACAGTACATATGGATCTATCACTCTTGTATTTTTTTCGGTTTTTCAAGACAGGGTTTCTCTGTGTAGCCTTGGGTGTCCTGGACTCGCTTTGTAGACCAGGCTGGCTCCTAACTCACAGCGATCCACCTGCCTCTGCCTCCTGAGTGCTGGGATTAAAGGCGTGCGCCACCACACCTAGCACTCTTTTATTTCTTTAGTGGTGGTGACAGATTCATCTCAGTTCCTTTGTAGTTCATCCTTCCTGTATCTGTTTTCAGAAGTAGACTTAGAAACGTGTATATTTTTAGCAGTTTTGAAAGAACATTGATGGTTTACAGGAATGGCAAGATTATAAATAGTGAACTTATTTGTGACAGAGTATTCCTGTGTAGCCAACTTGTGGTCTCCCTGCCTCAGCCTTCCCGTGTAGCCTGTGTTAGAACTGCAGGCTTGTGCCATGTGCCTCCCGAGACTTCTTATGGAGCATGTCACTGAAGATAGGATCGCTTTGGAAAATTACTTGGGACTAGTTGTTACTTTGAAATTATATTTCAGTTTATCATAGGTTTTTAAGAAAGATATCAGAGTACTACTGTTAACTAGTTGTACTTACAGTATTTTTACAAGGTTTTGAGGAGCAGTTATGTGTGAGATTTTGTGAAATGGCAGAAATTGTTATTCACTCATAAGGGTACAGAAATTTGGCTTTTGATTATTTGGACATACTCTTTGTTTGTTTGTTGTTTGTTTGTTTTCATTTCTGCATCTTGACACCATACTATGTTGAAAAGTTTCTTAAGATATTCTAGAGTTACTAGGCTATTGATAACACGTCTTGAAAAGAATGGTACTGTAGGAACATGCCAAACCCTTTTAGAAAAAGCATGCCAAGGACAAAATAAACAGAACAGGGGGGGTTAGAGACAACAATATGTAAGAAAAAACACAGAAAATTTATCTCACCAGAAACAGCACCTCTTCTCAATCTCAGACAAGTGCTGCCTCCAGGAAAGCCAGTTCAAGCGTTGGGAAGTGGCAGGATCGTTATGGGAGGGCCGAGTCACCCGATCTAAGGTAAGGCTGCGTTCAGCACTGGCTGCTTGCTCGTGGTTACGTTATTGGTACTGCCTTGTCTCTTGGTATATATAATAGGATAGCAAGTGTTGAGACTGTGCCATACCTCCCTCCCCATGACACTTTCTCAGGGTGCACTTAGGCATTTTACTGAGAGCTAGCATGTGTCTTGTTCATCCTTTTGGCTTTTTATATTAAAGCATTGTTACATTGAACCACACTAATGGGTGTTCTAAACCTATTTTCCTCTCCCCCTTGTTGCATGTTAATGATTTGTTTCTACTCATCCTTTCATGGTATTCCCAGCTGTTATTTCACTGCTTATGCATGAAATGCAACTTTCTGAGCTAGGTTTTGGGACTTGTACAGTTTGACTTCACAGAATGTTTCTCACCCCTTCCGGCCACCCTCTGCAAGCCTGCCCTGTCAGTGAGTGTCTGTCAGCTGTCCTGTGTTGTGCTGCTTCTCTTATTTATGAGTTGTGCGTGATCACACAATCCATAGAATTTTGATTTGTGTTCTAAATTTTGTACTTACACTGTGTACAGCCGTAGACACATACTATAATGTATACCATGCGCCCGTGACATGTGGAAATGTCATTCCCAACAGACACAGTGAGCCGTGCTGTCCATGTAAAGTGCACTGCCGACAGCAGTTGGTATGAGCAATGATGTCTAATGCATGGCTTAGAAGTACAGACCAGGATAACTTTAACATACGCTTTGAGAACCAAACAAGGGTTGATTTTGTTCTTTGGTTTTGTTTCATGTTGTTGTTGATGAATTGTATGCTGTCTTCCTGTGTCTAAATCATGTGCCAATAATCTTCTAGTGGTTTGCTTGTAATCATTTAATTAAAACTTTTAGATATGTAAATTGTGGCAGATGCTTTTGATTGTAGCATTTTACAAAAAGCAAAATAAAATTCAATTTTTATAGTTTTTTTTCCCCTGTATTATACATTCTTAGTGAATTGTAAGCGTTTCTAGTTAATTTGAGGTTCACTATTAGAAAAGAATAAGTTATTCACGTCAAAGGCGGTATTTTGACTTTTTAAAAAGTCAGAAGTTGCTGGGCGTGGTAGCGCACGCACACCTTAAATCAGCACTCAAAAGGCAGGGGTAGGCAGATCGATGTGAGTTCTCGGCCAACCTCTCTTTGTAAAGAGAGTGGAGGACAGCCAAGGCTATACAGAGAAACCCTGTCTCAGAAAAAAAGCAAACACAAAAAACAAAAAAGTCAAAAGTCTGTATGGCTTTTTAAAAATACCCTATCATCATAATAACTAATAAGGCAAAAAAGAAATTTCAGAACAGTTTTGTTTTTTTGTTTGATTGGGTTTTTTGGTTTAAGAATGAAAAACACCGAGGGCTGAAGAGATGGTTCTGTGGCTAAGAGCACTTACTGCGGAGGACCCAGGTTTAGTTTCCAGAGTCAGCAGTACCTTCAGTTTCAAGCACTTGATACCGTCTCCAAACCTCAGCAGGCACCAGGCATGCATGTGGTGCACAGACATCCATG
Organism: Acomys minous; assembly: GCF_964271855.1. Classification (NCBI taxonomy): domain Eukaryota; kingdom Metazoa; phylum Chordata; class Mammalia; order Rodentia; family Muridae; genus Acomys; species Acomys minous. The sequence continues at coordinate 58,650,909 of NC_140497.1, forward strand.
CACACAAAACGCCCAAACACATTAAATAAAGCCCATACCCAGCAAAATACACAGAAGCTTTTTGTAAATGTAAAAAAAAGGATCTTGACAGTCTTCATGGCAAATTCTAATTATACTTAAATTACACCAATTTTATATGTAGAATCAAGAGAAATTTGAAATTATGTTAACGTTAGATCTGGAATTAAGTAGAATGATATTTTTCATATTAGCAATTAAATACAATTCAGAATTTTAAATAATTTGATGTAGTGTATAATTTATAATTATCCTGACCAGCATCATTGGTGCCCAAGTTGACCTAGAGGCCCGATTCTGGCTTGCCTGAAAGATTCAAATCAAATACTTGCTAGTAATGGAGTTTGTGGTAGAACAACTGGTGCAGCTATGCTGAGAACTGGCATTGGTTAACATTTAGAGCCTTATAGAGCCCTTTATAATGTTTATTTGGTTTATATTTTCTCCCTCTTAATTACCAACCACTTGGAGAAGGGTCTTTCAGAATGCGTCTTCTTTTACAAGCTGAAGGGTAGCTACTTCTGCAGTAGAACGTTCTCTACATTCTTTCTCTTGGCTTGTGCTCTTCACACCATTTAGAATGTGCCTCCCTCCCGTTCATGCACGGACGTTCATCTGTGTTAGTCCACTCTTGTGAGAGACTACAGCCATACGTCTGCATGACCTGATTGAGACACCGCACCAGTTGTATCTGTCTGTCATTTGGGAATATGAAAAATGTAAAAGCTGGGGGCTGGAGAGTTGGCTCGTTGCTCAAGCTCACTTGTTGCTCTTTCAAAGAACCGGGGTTCAGTTTCCTGTACCCATATGAGGCTCACAACTGTTTAACTCTAATTCCAGGAGATCAACCCCCCTCTTCTGACCTTTGTAGGCACCAGACATGCACATGGTGTACAGACAAGCATGCAGGGGAAAATACACATATAAAATAAATTTAAATTTTAATATAAGAAGATTTCAAATGCTATTTTTTAGAGAATAAATCTTTGAAATGTTTGCTGTGCAATTTTTATTAGAAACTGTTATGAAAAAATCCTCAGAAATTCAAAGCTAGAAAATATTCTGAATTTTCTTTGTAGCAATAACTCATTTGTAAACTTGATTTGCACAATGGTCTCTTGTCTGCATTTTACATACGTCCACATATATTTACTTATGTTTGGGGCCTCTTGGTCTTCTAGCAAGCTACATGTGTTAGTTAGAACACTTGCTCTTCCTTCGATGAAGCGTCACACTGTTGTACTTCCCTGACTTTATTGAGCCTCACACTGCTACACTTCACACAGCACTGGACATTGGAGAATGTAGCTGTGAAATCCACTTTTGTTTTTGTTACACAGATACTGCAAATTTCATCTGATTTTGGCACTTTTCAAAGCTTATGGTTGTAATTCACGTCTCAGTTACAGTCAGTTTTGTGGTTCTAAGTAGTAGTTGTTGATTTTGTGTCATTTGTTATGCTTTTTATAATGAAATCATATCAGATTTAATATTCTACTTTTCCTTTATTCTAAGCATCATTTTACAAGACTCCATTTTTTAAGTGTAGTATGTGTGTTCTGGGTTGCTTAGGCAAAACACATTTCTTGTGTGTTTTATTGCCAATAAAATGTAAGGATTACTACATCTATTATACTTTCTCCCGTAAAGCATTCACAGGGTACAGTTTTGCTCCGTATTCTCGTATGTAAAAGTGTGAAAAATAGTTGTCGTGTCATAAGTTATAAGTTAGAAATAAAACTAATGTGCTCAGTTAATACAAGTTCTAGAATTATAAGCAAGCAATCTGCAAACTGATGCTTTATGGCTGTGTACACACTAAAGAGCTGTGCACTTGGGATACCCTTGCCTTGCAGCTGAAAGTGGGCAGCTTAGACACAGACTCAGGGTGGTGATTAGCAACTCACCTTAGCTGCCGGTGAGACGTTCCAGTTGTGTCTTTGTTAGCAGCCCTTCAGTTCTTTCTGGGGCATTGAAATCATCAAAATAAAGATACTTTAATTTGAATTCAGAGATGTTTTCATATTTGGGGGATGTTTACAGGATGGAAACTCTTATGAACAAGAGCCTATTTAAGCTGTGGATAAACTCAGGTATCTAGGGTGGTTCATTCTCCTCCCCCCCCTCTGCTTTTTACCATATAGTTGAGTCTAACATTAAGAATTGTGATATAGCAGTGGCTGCCTCAACCTTACTGCAGAGGTTTGGGAGCCCAGTTAGCCTACATGTACTGTGTTGACATCTGACTTACAGCAGCTCTTCTTGCAGTGAGGCACTGCTAAATGACTTGCATGCAATAAATAAACTGTCCTCTGAGGTTTTCAGGGAGAGCTGGTAGAGGACTTACCTAGTGTCCATGAGGCCCTGGGTTTAATCCTAAGGATGATGGAGTGTGGAGGTTAATGGGGACACAGGAACTAACGTGATTCAGTGTATTCCGTATTGTGACTCGGGACTAACGGAGTTTTAAATTATTCCATTGTGTTGTATCTTAGGGACTTCTGTTTACTTTGGTACATCTATGAATATGTCATAATATACTTGTGAACACAATGGTAAATTCATTCTGATAAAAGTGAATTAGTTCGGCAAGGAGGTCTCATGGATGGAGCGACTGCAGCCTTCTGGAGTTCCTTCTGAGGGTGTGCTGTGAAGGCTGGTCTCTCAGTGCGTGCCTTTACACTCGTGGTGCTGGCTGTCTTGCCTCTGTGATCACTCCACTTAAAGCTGGGAAAACTAATTGTGCTCCTCATTTAAGGTGAAGCTAGAGAGCTGCGTGCCTCCTGTCCCAGGAGGTTTTAAAACTGAAAGTTCTCGAGATCACTGGTGAGAGAGTTTGTCTTCCTCCTCACAGAAATGGTAGTCTTGTATAGAGGCTTACTTTTCAATAAATGCCTTTATCAAGTCAGAGAATTTGCAGTTGAAACTGCAGAATCAAACAAACATGGCAGAGTGCTTTTGATGGGAGTAAGTTTTTAAACTGGGAGAGGGAACCAGTTCTGCAGTGGGAATAGAGTTCTGACTAGAAGTGATGGATGTTGTATTGAAGTTTTGATGGCGGTAAGTGGTGAGGGAAGTGAGCATTTCTGACAGTGTGTTGACTCAGAGGGCAGAGGGCATGTGCTCTCACAGGAAGCAGCCAGTGGTCTGCAGAGGGTACAAGTCTGAGGGATTTTTCTCCTATATGTGAAAGTTAGGTTATTTACTTAGTTATAGTGGAAGATGGTCTACGAAGGGGTGGGGGGGGGGTTGGGGCAGGAAGCGGAGGCAGTAGGGGAGATAGCTCCGTAGTAAAGTTTCCTGCTCTTGCAGAAGACTGGTGTTTTATTCCCAGTTCCCACATCCTGTGCCTGTGAGCTGCCTATAACTCCAGCTCCCTGAGATCCAACACTGTCTTCTGGTCTACATGAGCACCTGCACACACCTGAATAAAAATGAAAATAAATCTTTAAACAGAATATCTCTAAATTGTGTTCATCTTGCTTGATGCTTTCGTTGGAATTCTAGGAAGTCAGTGATCTGCATAAAATTAGAAAGGCTTGAACCCGAAAGAAATGGTAATTATTGGCATTGGTTTTATCTGGAGGATTTTTTTGTTTGTTTGTGTTAACTAGATGATCCAGTCTTGTTTAGAGGACAGCGAAGGATGTCAACTTGTACTTGGATGACATCTCTGATATCCTTGTGTACTTTTAATGATGGGCTCTCTTTATTCCTGTGGCAGTAAAGTAATGGTTCCTGGAAGCAAACTTGCTAATGCATTATTTCCAGAAAAGTCCTGATGTTTTCACTTAATGAAGCATACTTAGTTCACGGGATTAGAAGGATTCAGGCATGAGCATTGGCTTTGCTATCCAATTATTATATCCGTTAACTGTATTCTGGACTTGGATTTTACCACATACAGCATATATCCACTTGCTTTGTTTATTTAAGCTTTAATGGGTTTCTTTTAAAGTTTTGTATTTTGTTTTTTGTTTTGTTTTTGTTTCTTCTTGGGCTTAGGTATAACAGCCTAAGAATTTAAAAAGTAGAAGGTGTTGTTACTCGTCATTTTGGAGTTGGCTTGGTAGCTGGAAGAGTCTGTTGTTTTCCAGTATTGTACTTCTGCAAAGTGTTAAAGTTTGAGCTGTTAGGACTGAAGGAGAAGCCGTTCTCACGTCCTCTTTTCCAGCTCTCTCTTTTGGGGCATCTGTATGCTTCCTCAACTCCATAATAGCTCTTATTTAAAAACGAGAAAAAGTAACCTACGGGTTCCTATTTAAGTTTGTAGTGTGGTTTGTGTTAGGCCATTTATCCTTGCCCTCTGAAACTTGAGAGAGATTGTAAATACCAAACTACAGGTAAGGCAGGGTTATAAGTTTATCTAAAGGACAGTCACTAGAAAGGAAAAATTGGTTTCCTTTTTGCTTCTAATGTTTCAACAAAGCCTGAACTATATCACTAAAAAAAATAGTGTATGTGGTATGTTTGTGTGTGAAAATGACTATTATTTCTTTTCAAGCCTTTTGGAGTATTTGAAAAATAAAGATGTATTTGTTGGAATTTTATTTCAGTTTGCCTAACATTTACTATTTGATTCTATTTCATGAAGATAAAATTGTTTATGAACTACTTTGATAAAATGATAATTTAAAAAAATCAGATTACAAAATAGTGAAACTCTACTTCAGAGTTCTTTCAGTATATTTTTATTTTAAAAATACATCATAAAAAGTGTATTCCTTAATGTTTTTATTATTTTTCAATCACCAATTAGATGAAATTGAATCGATTGAACTCTTGTATTTCAGAAGATTGCCTGGAGCAATTGATGTCATTGGTCAAACGATAACTATCAGCCGAGTAGAGGGAAGACGGCGGGCAAACGAAAACAGCAATATACAGGTTTCGTATTTAACAATCAGCTGTTCTGCGTTCTGGTTTAATTGAGGCAATACATGTACATATAGCCACTAGTGCTCGGCTGTGTCAGTTGCTTCCAGTGCTGCAAAGCCATCAGCCTTATTTATAGTTATTAGAAAAACTTTGCATTTAGAATATGTAATCTCTCAGTTTCTGTTAGTGAAGTTTTCCTTTGTTGTAAACATACTGTATAAGCTCATTGAAAAGAGAAGAAATATTACCTAGAGTTCTGCCACCCAGATGTTGATTGTCAATAAAGTACGCCTAACATGTTTTTCAGCATTTTTATGCTTCTTAGCATCTTTAAAGATATTTTTTGTAAAAATAGAAGATAGTTCTTTTTCTTCCTACCATTACAGTATTGTAACTTCTTTAAATGGTTTCCAGTTTCAATAGGTATGGGAGTAGAACTCCCATAAAATTATTGTACTCAAGTATAGAAAAAAAGTTAAAAAGAATTATATATTTAAACGATACATTTTAATACAAATTCAAGAAGTATCTATTGTTAGCTGGCTTTGCTATTGCATATTGCAATCTCAATCTGTCACACAACTGCTAGAAGTCCCAGTCTGTGGTAGTCACCATCATGGACTGCTTTAGTAAGTTTGGGTCATCCTGTGGTGTTTATTCTTAACTAGTCACACCAACCACACTATACTCTTTTTCAGGGGAACTTTTGCTTTTAATAGAGGCTCACGAGGCAGGCGGATCGCTGTGAGTTCGAGGCCAGCTTGGTCTACAAAGTGACTCCAGGACAGCCAAGGCTAACACAGAGAGACCTTGTCTTTAAAAAAAAAAAAAAAGAGGCTCAAATGAAAATTTATTTACATTTCATAACTGCTTATTTTCCACCTGTTGACACACACTTAACACTTCACTGTGTGTTGAAGTTAGGTCCTAAAATGCCTGGCCTATTATTAGCATCTGAATTTCTCACAGCTAGGTCTATGCTGTTGTAACTCAGGTACTTGAACATTGCCTGAGAGTACTTGCTATATTGTCTTTATGCAGTGTTTGTTTCTAACTTGAAATGCTTTGATAACTTCTTCCTGAAAGAGTTTTGATGGTCTAATTCTTTGTCCTAGGCCTTGAATATGAACATTTTAAGAAGAAAGTGTACTTGCATATGAAGCCACCTTCTATTTCACCTTGTAGAGTAGAAAACTGAACTTAACAAGATTCAACTTAAATAAGAGCATTTATACTTACCTTCCTAATGAATTATGCTTGAATTTTAGGTCCTTTCTGACAGATCTGCCAATGAAGTAGACAACAATTTCAGCAAGCCGCCTCCATTTTTCCCTCCGGGGGCTCCTCCTACTCACCTTCCACCCCCTCCATTTCTTCCACCTCCCCCAACTGTCAGCACCGCTCCACCTCTGATCCCACCGCCAGGTAAGAAGTGGGGAAGGAAGGCCTGTGACTGGCTAGAGGTTCTTCCACTTTGAACTGAAAAGTGAAAAATATGTATTTGGAAATACTACTTTAATTGGTTATAGTACACTAAAAGTAACCTTTTTATCTTCAGTAGATCCACACTGACTCTTGTTACTTATTCTTGAATTACTGTATCGTATTTCAGCATAGCAGAAATTAATATTTTAAAGTAGGAAATAATAAACATAATAATATTGACCTCAAATTGTAATAGTATTTTGTGAAGTTATTTGTGGTGTGTGGAGAAATCCTCACTGAATTATAAACTGTATGTTTTAAAGTCACTTTTAGAATTAGAATAGGTCCCACAAAAGTGATAACTTTGTGAGGCCAGAATCAGTCTGGTGCTCATTCTTTTTGTGTGATGGTTTCCGTTTAGGTGAGGATCACTGAGTCCTGTGTATTTAATGTTTCTTTTCTCTTCTTTTTCTTTTTTTAAGTAAGGCAGAACAAATTTTATCACATTTTTAACTACTTAGAAACCAGAGCATTAGTAATAAAGAAAAAGTCTGAAAGCAGTCTGCACGGTTCTCCCGGTGGTCTTTCTTACTTTCTTTCAGTGCATTTTCAGTGCTTCTTGCCTTACCCAGCTCGTTACAACTCTGGCAAGTTGATTGATATTTAAATTACATTCTTCCTAGGGAGAATACCAATAGTAAATGGTAAACATTGGCTTCAGGTTCTGGTTTAAGTACATGGAAACACGCATTAGTAAAATTACTTCTTACTGAAGACCCTGGGCTCCTGCTCAGTTTGTGTTTGTGAGCGAGCTGTCTGCTGTAAGGGGCAGGAGTGCTCAGAGGCCAGGACAGATGGGTTTATCCCCAGTGCTTTTCCAGACCTGCAGGTGTCACCTGCTCCATCTGCCCTGTGTCCTTAGTGCCTTAAAGTCCTTTATTTTCACTTCAACTCTCAAACAAGATGAGAAATGCTGTGTGGCTGTAGAAAAGCCTGTCATCTTGGAATGGAGGGAAATGTGGTGTGACGGCTGTTCCTCCCAGGCAGTGTTTCCAGAGCGATAGACACAGCCATTTCCCTGTCCCGCTCAGACTGGACTTGTGAGTCTTGAGTCTTGCCGAGAATTAATCAGATGAAAGGAACTTAGGTGATTCATAAATGAAGGTACAATGTGGTTCCTTAGTCGCTGAAAAGGAAACAAGTGATGATAAGATATAAAAATAATTATTTTTATATGCCCAAATTTACTAGTACTGAAGTTCTTAAAGTTTCTTTTTGAAAATTTAAAAATCTTTTAAAATCTTTATTTTTAATCAACAGATACTGTATTTGTTTATTGGGTACAATATGTTTTTATTTATATATTTAGATTATGGAATGGTTTTAATCTTGTTAACATATCCTCTTTTCAACATACTCAACATATTTTGTAGTAAGACTTCTTAAAATCTATCCATTCTTTAAAGATTTAAGTTTAAATATATATGTTTAAGTGTGTGTTTGTGTGTGGGAATATGCACATGTGGTCAGAGGTACAGCTCCCTCTGGAGCTGGAGTGGAGTCCCATGCTGCGGTGAGCTGCCTGACGTGGGTGTGGGATCTGAACTCGGAGCCTCTGGAAGAGCAGCGTGTCCTCTTAACTGAGGCATCTCCAGCATCAGGATCTGTTCTTGTAGCTATTTAGAAATGAGAAGTGTGATCGGCTGTGGTTGCTGCTGCTCAGTGCGCACCTCAGACTGCAGCTTCACACCCTGGCAGACAGCATTCCCACTTCCAGCTCACCCCAGCTCCTGGTGACTTGATTCTGTGTGCGCTTCCCTGAGTTTGCCTCCTGGACTTGACATGTGAGTTCATTCAGTCCGGGTGTGGCTCCTTGTGTCTGTTTCGATTCTCCTAGCGTAATGTTTTCCAGATGCACGCACGTTTTTACAACTGATTGAGAAAATGGGGGGCGGGGTTTCCTTAGTTACTAATAAAATAATACCCTCACGAGGCTCACATGTTTGTATATTTAAGACCAGTTGGCCAATGAAAGCAAGGAGGGAAAAGTACGAATCAATAAAGACTACTTTGCTGTTATAGCATACTAGGAGACCAGAGGATATTGCTGATAGGCATCGGCAGTAGGGGGCAGTTTATCAAAGGGTAGAGTTGTTCTCATTTCTTTGCTATATTACTCTCATTTGTAATAAGGCTTGGCCTCGAATGATAGCTCACTAGGTGGAGGCACGTGTGACTAAGTTTGGTGATCCGAATTTGGTCCTCAGGGTCCACATGTGAAAAGAGGGAACTTAACACTGACTTCTGCATGGCTCTACCACCCTCTCCTGCACACAAAATAAATCAAGTGTTAAAAAAATATTTATAAACATAACAAGTCTTTGAACAATACTTAGTTTATCTGTGACATTGTAATATAGTACCATTCATTTTTCTGTTAATGCTCAGCTCACTGCTTTCTAGCCATATTTAAGTAGTATATAACCATGGTGTGTTTGCTATCTGGAGTTATCAATTCATACTAAATTATTTGTTAGTTGAGACCATCTGAATTGTTCCTTAGTTTTATTGTGGTGTGAGTTGTTGCCAGGCATATAAGGCACACCTGTCTGGATGTCCCGCAGTGCTAGTCCTGTGCACACGTGGCGTTCCCTGAAGATGCTGGCTCTTAGAACTAGCCACGTGTTCATGTTTCCATACAGAGGTGACTTAGACTGCCAGGTGGTGCATTCCCTCAAGCTTCGCACAATCTGAACTGTGTGGATGTGTGGGTACATACCAGCTAATTGAAAGCTATATATGTTGAGGTGCCATTTGCCGTAGAACCGTAAGTTCACTGTGTCCTGTAATCACTGTAATTTAAACCATTGTAAGACACAGGCACCTCATAAAAGGAAGCTGTGTGGGTAGGGTCTCTTTAGGTATTGCCTCTTGAAAAGTACTATGTTTTTCTTAAACACTGTTTTTTGAGGCTTTCTTTAAAAATATTTTAATGTTTTCTTTAAATTGCCTCTTGAAAAGTACTATGTTTTTCTTAAACACTGTTTTTTGAGGCTTTCTTTAAAAATATTTTAATGTTTTCTTTAAATTTTCTATAAATATAATGCTGCAGGTATGCTAAAGATATGTCCGTATATTTGGATGTCAGTCTTATTAAGGAAATAAAATGACTACGTATCTAGATTTGCTTGGAACAGGCCTAACTTACACCTTTTATCACAGCATAACTACATTCCTAGCTATTCTCTGGAAATTAAAATTTGTGGTCATCTCTTTTTGGAGATTTATAGGTGAGACTTAATCATATGAGTATTCTTAAATAGTTACTAAAATTATGATCTGAAGGATGGAACGATGGCTTGGCCACTAAGAGCATTAGTGCTCCAGCGGGTTCAGTGCCCAGCACTCACATGGTGGCTCACAGGCATCTGTGACCCCAGTGCCTTCTGGCCTCCGCGGGCACTGGACATGCATGTGGAGCACACATGTATATTTAGATGAAACACCCACACACATAAATAACTAAAATTTTTTTTTCAAAAACTATAAGCTGGCAGAAACAGCTCTCTTTGCAAGGTACTGTCATATAGTTGAGAGGAGATACATGGTCTCCGTCTCCTCTTTCCCTCAGACATCCGTCTGCAAGCGTGTGTGAGCCTCCTCAGAATATAGTTGTCATCATAGAATGCAGAGTAGAGGAGGCTACCTCAGACAAAGATTCGTGAGACTTCTGGAAATGCTAAAGTATTTAATATAATCATACTAGTGGTAACTAGAAAACAAATAGTGATTAGTCATGGCTTCTGTAGTTGAAAAGTGGATCAATGTCTAATGAATCAGAAAATTCTGTTGTGTGGAGTTGCTTCAGGAGCACATTGGCATGACTCCATGCTCTTCCAGGTGATGGTGGGCCCGCTAGCCGCTCTTAATACATGGACCACTCCTTTCTAGGTAGTGTTTTGAGTACAGCCGATCTGTAAATTCACTTTGTTTTAGAGTGACACCTGATGTGGGTACTAGCGAGGTCTTGACATTTCAGCAGTTCACTTGAAAATAGCAGAAATGCACGATGCCAGACAGCTTTCTGGTCTGTTGTCTTCATTAGCCAAGTTGTAGTGGGTCTGTAACTGCTAAGAAGGCTGCGTCCCAGCATTGTGCACGTGCGTAACAGCACCTTAGACGAGTCTTTCTTCCCGGTGTGAAGTGCGTCCGTAATTGGGAACACAGAGGCCAGGGAGCCTGTGAAGAGCAGAATGGGGTGTTCTTTAATCCATTCAGCGCGGGGTTCACTGCGGACTTGGATTGCATCACCTTACCTTTAGCTAACAGTTTTGAAATAATTGAAAATTAGAATAAAATACCATAAAATCAGTAGGATTTGATGTTATGAAAGCTAGCTTATTCTGTATGTCAGTCATTGTTGTCAAATCTGTGTATTCATTGTTCTAACCGCCTGTGGCACTGTTGCTTATTTTGTAGCATTACTGTACCTAAAACCTTTTCATCATCCCCACTTCAACCTTTCTAAGAGTAACTTCGTCCATCCCCAGGTGTGGGTCATCTCTCCTTGTCCTACTTGCTTTCTCTGAGTCCTCTTTTATAAGTAGCTTATAGAGGACTAGTCCTCTTTTTCATCCATTTGTGTTTGGCCTATTTTATTTCTAAAACCACCATCTAAAATTTGATTGTGGTGAACTAATTTTAGGGAAAGCTCACAATGTAGACATTTAAATGTTAATTTGCTTTAATGTTATGTTTTGCTTTATATGCAAATTTCATAGCTATTAACTTAAGATGAATTTTAATGTTCTTTTAATGTATATGCTAAAATCATAATAATGTCTGTGTAGGGGTGGGTACACACTTGCCTGTGTGTACTCGTGTGGAAGTGAGTAGTCCACTTCCAGTGTCTTTCTCTAGTGTCTCTGCCTGATTCTTACTGAGCCTGCAGCTTGACCGCGCTGCTAGGCTGGCCCATAGAGCACCAGATCTGCTGTATGGTCTGCTCCCCCAGCACGTGGATCACAGGTGCTCCCCGTCTTCACGGCTGTGACCAAGTCCGCATGCTTCCATAGCGAGCAGTCCAGCCACCTCCCCGGGTGTTGAGATAACATGTGTGAGCCCCGCACCTGCCTGGTTTGTTTGTTTTTAAGATAAGGTCTGTGTAGCAAAGGATGACGTTCAACTTCTGTTCCTCCTGTGTCCATCTTCAGAGGGCTGAGATTACAGGCATATTTAACCTTATGCCCCAGTTTATGAAGTCCCAGGGACCAAATCCAAGGCTTTGTGCAAGTACTGTGCCAAACAGAGCTCCATCCTCAGCCGGAACCGTTACCTCGGTGCACTGTTGGCCCTGCAGTTTCAGTGTGGGTTTCCTGTCTGCCTGTCGTAACTCTGCTCTTCTAAGAACTTTATGAATATATGTAAGAGTCGATAACAATCAACTGTCAGTTTTCTCTACAATATTTACATTTGCAGAGTGGTGGTGGCGCACACCTTTAATCCCAGCTCTCAGGAGCAGAGGCAGGCAAATCTCTGTGAGCTTGAGGCCAGCCTGATCTACAGAGAGAGTTCCAGGACAGCTAGGGCTACATGGAGATACCTTGCCTCGAAAAAACCAAAAAAAATAGACAGAGAAATAGAGAGAAAGATAGACTGGTGACATTGCTATCACATATGTTTTAATTGGAGATAAAACTTTATTTACTGCAAGAATTACATTTTATAAATTTGATGCTTGAGTGAGTGGATGTATGTATGTGTGTGTGTATATGTGTGTGTGTGTGTATGTGTGTATATATATATTCCCATGCATTCGCTTTTTTATAAGAAATCTTATGGTAACTCGGTTGATTTAAATTTTATGATCATAGCACTTTAATACATTTTTTACAAAGACTTTCTTCCATGTGCAGTTTAGTTGGTTCATAGTTCTTCAGTGTTCTTATGTATAGCGCTGATGGGATTTGGGATCTAGTGAGAAACAGGAAGCAGAATTCACACAACTCTGCCTTCCTCCTTTGTTTTGAACTTAAAGAGAAAAGATAGGTATGTATACTATGTTTTCTATCACGATATTACAAATTACCCTAGGATGTAGTAGCTTAAAACAGCATATTGTTATAGTCTTGGTTAGGAACAAGGAGCAGCTTAGTCCAGCTCTCTGTTGAAGCCTTCCCTCAGACTTCACAGTCATGTCTATGGACTTAACTGAGGAAGGCTTAGTCTCTAAGCTCACTCACTTTGATAAAAAGTCAGCTTTCGGAGAGATGCCTCCCAGGTTAAGAGCACTGTCTGCTCTTCCAGAGGTCCTGAGTTCAATTCCCAGCAGCCACATGGTGGCTCACAACCATCTATAACGTGATCTGATGCCCTCTTCTGGTGTGCAGGTGAACATGAAGGCAGAGCACTGTATACATGTAACAGATAGATAGATAGATAGGTAGGTAGGTAGGTAGGTAGATAGATAGATAGATAGATAGATAGATAGATAGATAGATAGATAGATCTTTTTTAGTTTGAGACAGGGTTTCTCTGTGTAGCCTTGACTATCTTAGACTCGCTTTGTAGACCAGGCTGGCCTTGTGCCTTCCTCTGCCTCCTGAGTGCTGGGATTAAAGGTTTGTGCCACCACGCCCGGTGGCACACTTTTTTTTTAAAGATAGCTTTCTTTTTCTAAGTTTTATTTTTATCTTATGCGTATGAGGATTTTATCTGCATGTATCCCACATGCATACCTGGTACCTGTTGAGATCAGAATAGGGTATCAGATACCCTGGAAGGGAAATTAAAGATGGTTGTGAGTCACTATGTGGGTGCTGGGAACTGAACCCAAAGAGTACCCCTGCAAGAGGCCAGTGCCTTTGTTTCTAAAGTGTTCTCTAGCGCCCCTTTCTTTTTTTGTTGGGCTGTGGGCTTGAGTTCCTCGCTGCCTGGTTTCCCGCACCTCCATCCCTGACATTTGAGGGGGCAATAGAAAGAGTGCCAGAAAAACAGAAATGACTGTCTTTTGTAGCCTAGTCATGGAGATGGCCTTAGTGCTGTGGCTGGCTTCGTGTGGTCTCTATAGGGATGATGACGTCCCTCTCATGTAGATGATTCAAGTGCCAGAAGTGTGCAGAGGCATTTATTTGTACCATGAGGAAGGAATTGTGGGACCATGTCAGAAGCTGCCTAGCATGATTCTACAAACCACTGGGGAAAATGAATTTATTTTACAGACAAGTGTTCCTTTTTGTTTCTTTTTGTTTTTTAAGTGTATCAGAGTATTTTGTGGAAATTCCTGGTACAGGTCACTTTTGTTGTTGTTTTTTAATATTCAGGAGGGAGAATGCTGCCTTTCTCTTCTTTCCTCAGTTCTCCAGGTAGAATCTTAGGTCCCTTCCCCAAGCCCCTGTTACATTTAGGAATAATCGTGGCATACAGGAAAAGCGAAACATTCTCTCTGTGGGGCTGTCTGTCTTTGTTGCATACCCCCTGTCCCTGCTGTCTGATGTTAGTGTATATATTGTCCTTGTATTTTACTATTTTATGTCAATGTGTTTGTTTCATAAAAATTTGAAGTTGATGTTAGGTTTCAGCTCAACGTTAAGATTAGAAGTGTGGGTTATAATCCAGTGTATGGTCCGCAGGTAACAACTTCGTCTCTTGAGGATTTCTCTGGAATGCAGTTTTGCTTTGCCTTAGACATTCTGAATGAGAACTGCTAGAATGCCCAGCTCATGTCTAGTCATAAACTCCAGCTGATTCTGATGCAGGGAAGTTTATGACTATGAACAGATAATTACTTTGCTGAAGCTTTCAATATATTACTGTTATAGAAGGCTTTCCAGGCAAATGGCCATTTTTGCAGATAAATAATATGAAGCCAGAGGTGGTGACACAGGCTTTTAGTTCCAGCACTTGGGAGGCAAGTTCAAGGCCAGCCTGTTTCCCTAGATCGTTTCAAGCCGACCAGGGCTACATAGTGAGACCTTGTCTCAAAGCAAAATAATACCTATAGACACATCTAAATATGTACACGTGCATGCATGCATGCATACATACACACATACATACATGCATACATACATACGTACGTACGTACGTACGTACATACCAGAAGCAAAGTACTTGGTTTGTATGTTTAAGTCTATTGGAGGTGTCCAGGGAAGAAAAAAAAGGACTTTTGGAATGAATTTTCTGTCCCTTACATTATTTTGTTTTTCTTAATAAAAGCTAAATTCTACATATTTTAAGTGAAAATGTCGTTTTCAATTGTATTGCTTATTAAACTTCATTAATTATTGTTTGAAAATGTTTTTTAGAAGCCAGACATAGTGGCACACACCTGTAATCCCAGCACCTGGGAGGCAGAGGCAGAGGCAGAGGCAGGTGGATTGCTGTGATTGCCAGCCTAGTCTATAAAGCAAGTCCGGGACAGCCAAGGCTACACAGAGAAACCCTGTCTTGAAAAGAAAAAAAAAAAAAAAGCAGGGGGTGAGGAGGAAGAAAATGTTTCTAGAAGTTATCAAGGAATTAGCTGTATGTCTCATTAACTTTCTAGTCCTTTTCTATGACCAGTTGTTTACACTGAAGTAAAATCTTACACGAAATAACTGTCTCCCTGGAAGAGCCCTTTCTAGCATGCAAGCCTTCTATTGTATAGGCGCCAATTGCAAAGACAGCTGACATAGCATGCTTTTTTCTTTTACTCTGTTCTTAGTTCCTGTTGATTTTAAAAATTCTGTTCTAGGATATTACTATAATAATATTAAAATTAAAGGCAGATTATAGTTGTTGTAGTGGGGTTTCTAAAGCTGTGCTGAAACACTATGACCAAAAGCAGCTCGGGAGGAAGGGTTTATATGTCCACATCACACCCATCACCCAAGGGAGTCAGGGCAGGAGCTCCAGGCAGGAGCTGAGGCTAAGGTTGTTTCTCCTGGTTTGCCCAGCCTGCTTTCTTACACCACTCAGGACCCTGTTCAGGGTTGGGTGGCAGCGGTGGGCCCACCCCACCCTCCATGAGCTGGGTCCTCCCATATCAAGCACTGTTTAGGGAAATGTTGGACAGGCTTGCCTATAGGCCACTCTTATGGAGGCGTTTTCTCAGTCGAGGGTCTCTTCCCAAATGACACCAGCATGTGTCAAGTTGACATAAAACTAACCAGCACAGTAATTTTAACTGCTTTTGGAGAAGAATTGATTTGCTTATATGCCTTCTGTATTTGTTTTCACAGTTTAAATACTTTTGAGGACTAAGTTTTAAAGACCCCTGACTAGTACTTGTGACCTTTTTTTGCACAAGTTTTCATCTTAGTAGGTGTAGCTAAAGTTGTGTTTGCTACGCATTACACGTGAAGGTGAAGCTACTAGAGTGAAAGTATCTCAGAGAGACCTCATCTAGCAGTGGCCTTACACATTAAACAATCCTGTATTGAATGTGAAAACAAACTCAGACAGTGAGCTTCAGGACAGATTTGTACTGTTGTAAAGAATACTGAGTTATAGTATATATAAAAAACATCCTGTGTTCTGTTGTCCTTCCTTTTCTCTATTGCTTTGTATGTAGGATTCTTGGCTAGTGCTCCCTGCCAGGTCCTTTAGCCTTCAGTGGTGTGAGAAGCATCAAGATGAAGCCTTGGGGTTAATATGACAGTGCAGTCGCCCGTGGGCTAGCTTCTTAGTAGGGACCACCATGGCTGCCTTGCATACCTTCTCACTTGCTGTGTTCATAGCCTTCTACTTCCTGGGGTTGGATCAGGTACTTGAGTCTGTGTTGTAAGGCTTTGCGCTGTCTTAAGCCCTTATTCCACTAAAACACGTCGACTAGCAGCAGCGCTCCCTGGTCAAGAAGACATTTGAGAGTAGTACTTCTGTTCAATTGCATGCAGCTGGAAAGTGAGTTTGTTTACCCCCTCTGAGCTGCTTCTGAGGCAGTTTTAAAGATAGGATTTAAGAAACTGAACAATTGAACTTATTTATAATATAAACCTTTAATGAAAAGGTTATTTCTTCAACTAAACTATTTTTCTTCAACTAAAAGTAGTTCCAGTTTACATGCCATACATTGGCTTTCATGTATTCCTTATATTTAAAATTAGGATTTATTTTTAGTTGCTTAGTACTTAACAGGGACATTTGGCCAATGCAAGTTTGAGAGACACTCAAATTTCATTTTGCTAACATCTGTAAAAGGCAGTGTGTGTGTGTGTGTGTGTGTGTGTCCGTCCATACCTAAGTTTGCTATGCCTTCTCTACTTCCACAAATCAAAGAAAATATTGAGTGTTGACTCCTAGCAACAGCAGTAACACAGCCTTCACACTTGAGTAGCCCCCACTGGCCTTTACAGACGTGAATGATAGCCGCACTCTTTCCCTTCCTGTTATGTTTCCGTTACAGTGTTAAGCTAACAAACTTGGATTCTCGTGTCCAAATTTAGTGAGCTTTTCAACGTTACAGAGTTTGATATTTGTGTATCACAAGTGTGCTTTTTAAGTGATGTGCTTCTAACTTCATTTGTGACTCCAACTAGTGGGCAATCTTGTTCTGAAGTTGTTAGACTGGTCTTTCTTCAGGGAAGTTGGATGCTGTACTTGAATCGTTGGTCTGCAAGAAAACAGAGCGCTTGTCTCGAGTGCTAAGCCAGGGTGCTGAGACAGGGGTTTTATTTCAAAGATTGTTTTGGTGATGGCATAAAAACATAACAGGTTCTGAAATCCAGTTACTATATTAAATTTCATCACTTGTTTTTTAGGTATTCCAATAACTGTACCACCTCCAGGTAAAACTTTTTTCATGTTTTCTCCATCATTGTTAATGAACATGAAATTTCCAGCTTATAGTTACAGGACGGCCGGTGTCGATGCGGTTAGAATGTACACTAGGCCACTGGGATTTCAGGTCCTATTTTCAGCTCTGCCTTTGCTTCATTCCAGCATTAAGACATTTAGCTTTCTTAAACTTGTCTTACCCATTTCTGTGGAAGTAGATATTCTCACCTTATCAGTTTGTGAGGAAAACAATAGAAGATAAAAAGGGAAAATCAGTTTGAAAGCTTTTAAGCCAGTGGTTTTTATTGTATGTAAAAGTGACTCAAAGAGAAAAGAAAACTAATTTATCTCGGCTTTGTCATGGCTTCTGGTTCTCTACCTACTATCATAATTCATTGTCATGAGAAAATATGTTCTGAACCACATAGCATTGAACAGTGACTAGTCAAGCGCTTGTCCTTCGAGTGGTGATTCCTGGGCATTGTGATGGTGTAGTCAGGAGAAGTGTTTATGTAGCCCAGGGATGAATTTTGCATTCTTGTCAGCTACTTCCTTTTATTGTGTAGTGGTGAACCCAATAAAAAGTATATTTACCGAGTTCAGCATAAAAATCCAAGGAGTATGAAAGAAGTGACTAGTGACAATGCTGAGAAGAGTGGATATTAATTCAGAATGACCTGGATGAGCCGAAAGTGAAATTGAGATCACAAAGGTTAGTGTACAGACTTAGCTAGGAATAAGTTACTGACTGTGTGTGCTGTGGCTGAGGAAAGGCTGAGCAGGAGAGGTCTAAGGGACTGTGGTGTCTTTTTAGTCTGAAAGGCAGTGTGGCTGTGCAGCTCTGTCAGGTAGGACGTGGACTTGAGGATACGGCTGAAACTGCTAACCCTGCCTTGGTTTTGACATTAGTAGAAGAGTTAGAGAAGCTGAAGCAGGACAGAGTGAGAAGGATAGTAAACTTGAAATAGTGTGAGGCAGAGCTAAAGGTTGACTTAATGAAGCTTGGAGAAGAATTAAGAGAGCTGGGATTCATGTCCCCAGAGAATGCTGAGAAGGAGACATTAAGTAGTTAGAAAGGTTGCTAATAAATAGAAGACAGTGAGGGTACAATAATGGAGTTGTCTCCGTCAGGACATGAACGGAGGGGCAAGATATCAAAACTGTTGAATTTAATATATTTCCTAATAGTGAGGTTGTTAAGAGCTGGGAAAAAAATAGGTCTCAGAAGTTGTGGATCTGTGGAGTCTTTGGCTGTGGTGCTGTTCTACTCTAACTCTGAAAGCACAGAGGAGACGACCTGCTTGAGGTCTCTTTTAGCCGTGTTACTCTGTGGGGTTTCATTTAGCTGTGCAAGAGACTGGGAGTGCTGACCTCACAATACAAGGGTGCAAATTATTTGCCTCCAGAATAATCCAAAACCCCATTATGTGCCTTGCTTTATAAAGGAGTTCATTGGGTTGTATTATTTAAAAATCATTTCATGGCAGATGTTCTTGCTATGAACATAATATATTTACTGGGTAGATTTTATAAATTATACTTTAAAGAAATTTGTATAAATCTGAAACTCAGACTATTTTTAAATGAGGTAAATGCTATTTTATTTGTGTTTCTTCAAAACATAATCTGATGGCAACATATTTTGTTTTTGTTTTTGTTTTTTTTTAATGTGGAAAAGGTAAGGCATTGAGACTAACTTTCTTAGATGGCAAAATGGGCTGTGTGTGGTGCTGAAAATAAGACCAGTGTCCTGACAGTTTGTGCTCTGTGTGTTAGACCAGACTGTTAATTAACAATGTTTTTGCTCTAAAAAACTGTTTATAAGTTTCAGCTTTATTTTTTCCTGTTCGTTATGACATAGAGAAACACGTGTGTGTCCCCCGAAAACATTAGTGATACTCAGCAACTGTGTTTCACTCTTACATTACATGTGTCTCCTGCTAATGCCTTATCTTTGGTTGAATGTTTCAGGTTTCCCCCCTCCACCAGGCGCTCCACCTCCATCTCTTATACCAACAATAGAAAGGTAAGCCATGCAGCACTCTGCGCTGGTGATCACTGAGAGCCTGCAACAGAACCGCACTAATGTGTCTTTGCTAGTTATAGTACCTGTCCGTGCATAAGTTTAATCTGTATTAAATACTTTTATGTAACTATTGCCTAATATCAGATTAGGGCAAAGAAAAATAAGTTTGTTAGAGATCATGAATGAGTTTCTATCTATTGGAAAGGGCAAAGAACCACTGTACCTTAATAAGAAAGAAAGGCCATCTTCTCCCTTCTTTCTCCCCTGAGGCATCTCTGCCTCCACACGGGAGGCCTGGAGCCATCTTCTCACATCTTCTACTTAATTTCCTTAATTTCCTATAGTGAAGAATATTCCCCTGATGGTAGTAGTAGTATTGTGTTTAATCAACCTCAGGATTTCAAGTCAGTGTCTCTAGCTTACGGCCTCTTCAGGCTCAGTTGTGAAGACCAGAACAGCACGCAGCCCAGCAGGCTGAGCCCGCTAGTAAACAGGAGCTCGTCCGTTCTTCACTCGGAGTGGAGATAGTCTAAAAAGTAATAGTCAGATTCTCGAAGAGAAAGGAAAATCGGGCTCATGTTACATGGTGGCATTAAGCCATCCGTGTAGTTTTCAAAGTGCTGCTCCAGAAAGCCAATTGTGAGAGGGATGGATTTAGTTCTAAGTTATTGTTTAAAACATACTTGACTCTCAATCAAAATGTTCTATTTAAGATACTAATTATTGATTATTTATAACTAACTTACAGCCATTGGCCAATTTTTTTTTTTTAAAGATTAAGTTTTAAACCTCAAACATTCTGTTAGCCTCAATATTTCCCTTGTATGGTGCTGAGCCAAGCTAAAATTGATTGCATGAATTATGCAAATAGCTACAAGGTCTTATGTTTTTAAGGTGAAAAGATCCATGTTATCATACTAAAAAATAGCAAGACCTTGTAACAAATTTTTAAAGAGTTAAATTTTGCCTTGCTGTCTTCTTGTTTGCACTGAACTAGTAAGATTGGGTACTTATTTGTATCAGATAAAAACATAACTTCTTTTCTCCACAGTGGCCATTCCTCTGGTTATGATAGCCGTTCTGCACGAGCATTTCCCTACGGCAATGGTAAGTAACTCCACCCAGACACGCTGTGAATCAATAAAGTACGTATTGGTGAAGAAATAGACACGTTTTCATGAGTCAAGATAACAGAGTAACTAAGAAATACCAGTTGAAAGAGCTAAGTCTGTATATCTATCGAGTTACTTTAGAAAATATACTTTATTTATTTCTCAGTTGATGCTTTAAAAAATGGTGATGCCACGCACGGTGGTGCACACCTGTATTCCCAGTGCTCAGGGATGCAGGGGCAGGCAGATCTCTGTGAGTTTGAGGCCAGTCTGGTCTACAAAGCAAGTTCAGAACAGCCAAGGCTGCACAGAGAAACCCTGTTGTGTGTGGGAGGCGTGGGGGGTGGCACAGCAGGTATTGGCAGGTCAGCTTTTCCTGACATGGTTTAAGATTTGTCTTAGTCTCATCGTCCATGACTCATGGCATCCAGCTAGCCTTTGGGGGGGGGGGGCGGGGAGGGACGTGTAAGCCTGTGTCTGTCTTCTGTCCATGCCGCTCAACCCCCTTTTCTCTTTTTCCTTGTAACAGCTTGGCCTCACACAGGCAGTGTAGGCTTACTTTGGAGGTAGAACAAGTTTAATTTCTAGACTGGCACAATAAGGCAAACATGATGCAACACATGATGCAAAGCTTTTTATTTCCCCATGCACAGAAAAGTAATGTTTGTTTATATTATGCTCTATAAATGTTCAGTAACGTGTTTCAAGGAGCATATAACCCTAATTTTAAAAAAATTCCCTGATGAGCACACGGGTGGGTCATAATCTTTTTGCTGTGGAGGGTTTTGCTTCACTCAGTGGTAGCTGCTAAGAGTGGCTGTGGTAATGTCTTAACATTACAGTGGAGTTTACTGTAGTTGCATCTTTTATGAAGGGTTTCCCTGTAGCGATGTGTTGCACTTGATGGCACCGTCCCCATAGTAGGATGGCTTATTGGAGTCATAGAGTGCCGCTGCCTCAGGAGCTGAGACGTGTGCTATTCAGGCTCCGCTTGAGCTCTCTGGTCCTCCTCCTCTGGGGTGCTTTCTCCTCTGAAGTCCTGAATCTCTGCAAGGGACAGCGAGCATGTCGACGGGTGGGGAGAACAGAACTGTGCACAATGCTTAGGTGAACCCCACTCCCCCACCCCAAGGACAGCTACCAAGAGAAAAGCATGAGCATTCTGAGCTTGTCTCACTTGTGTGACATGAAAGACACAGAGGCTCAGAAGAGTCTGGATTATGGCATCTACAACAAAGACAGTAAATGAGAGGGCCAAAAGGGCTTGTTGAATGGACATTTGTGTCACATCGAAAGAGATAGGGGCGGACTGTTGTACAGCAGTGTCTGTCTGCCAAGTATGGCAGGACCATCGCACTCACACATGAACTCATGGCAACTGTGATCACCTGGGATGGCGGGGCCCATCAACATCCACAGTGGAGGGAGAAGAAGGTCCCAAAAGGCCCCACCTTTCCTAAGGATATGTATGCTGCTGGTTGCTCAGGTAGGGAGAGGCATTTCTTCTATGGCATTCATAGCCGTCAGCAAATTGTCTACTTGCCTACATGACTGTAAAAATACCCCATCCATGCTCCTTTAAGTAGCTCTAATTATAACCTCGTTGGTTTTAACTAGCTGACTGGATAAGCAGCTGAGGCTGTGGATCCATGATGGGATGCCTGAGCAGCATGTGTGAGAGCCTGGATTCAGTCCCTGCTACGGAGAGGATAGTGAAATAACGCCAGTAATAAAGAAAGGAGGTGGTGGGTCTCCTGACTAAACAGTCATCAGCGATCAATTTCATTCTTCCTAGGAAAGAGTAAGGGGGCCTTTGTGGGTTTGACTTCCTGTTTGTGGACAAATGGGAGAGGGTAGAGAACTCTGCTTAGGTTCGTGGCTTCTCGGTTGCCTTAACCTCACATTACTCTTGGGACTTGTGTTTCAGAGTAGCATGTTTTGGTGTCTCTATGGGAGAAATCCAGAGGTGGACACTATAAGGTGGAGGAAGTTTTAGTGGATTTTAAAGGCATTTCTATGCAGCATCTATGTCCTGGTGATATGCTTCTGAATATCCTTAACAAGCCTACAGGGTCTGTCAGATCCAAATTGTGTTTGAGTTACCTGTGCTTTCCAATCCCCCAAAGGTAGTGCGTGGCTGTGTTCCCCTTCCAGTCACTCTGCCTAGGCTGGAGCCTTGCTCTGCCCTCTGTAACATCGTATGCCCTCTGGAGGGCTCCAGTCATGACACTGACGCTAAAGCATCCCTAAGGCTGTGGGATTACTCTGAAGCACCTTGTCCTGCCTTTTGCCAAGTGTTCCGATGTTAGCTATCATTTTCACAGCCACCACCATCTCCAGTGTGGCAAGAAAAAGGAATTGTTGAAACATAGGCTTTACGGCTGCCTGTGTTTGGGCCTTAGGTTTGGCTTATTTTACGTAACCTTGGATGAACTGAAATCTTGTCCTCATATAAACTGAACCCAGAGTGCAAGTTTATTATAATAGCTATAATATTGCTCGTTGAGTTTGTTTGTTTGGTTTTTACCTTTTCTATGGTATCAGAAGTTTCTGTTACCTTGCCCCCTATGTTTGGGGACAGGTGAATCACAGTAACTATCCCACATCAGAAAGTCACTCTTGAGATTACTGGCCTGGGGAGAAGCCCTATGGGAGCACAGAGGACGGGGATGAGACCTGATAAACCTGATAGACTGTGGTCAGACAGAAGGACGACGCCTGTCAGATAGAGGAGAGGAATAGAACGGAAAAGGGAGCGAGGATGGGAACAGGAAAATAAGAGCGAGGGGATAGCAATCGAGATGTAATGTGAATAAATTATAATTGAGAGAGAGATTGATTACTGGCCTTTTAGAGCTTTCTTTAAATAGTTAATTAAGAACTCATCTTTTTCTCAGAGTGACTGGTGTTTATTTTTATTAAAGACAGCAGCTTCTTTGCAGTTCTGTTTTACCTGTATTTTGTTTATTTTAGAATTTACAATTCATCCTCATACCCCTGAGCAACATAAAATGATAAGTTGTCTGAATATGATTTGAAGACAGCATATAAATGAGGCCTACTTTAAAAATAAGTTTTGCAGGAATAAGGAATATTAGGATACAACTCCCCTCCCTTGCCCCCACCCCCACCCCCTCTCTCCTTTCTCTCCTGCTGTCTTTACATTTTGGCTCACAGATTTGGAGGCTCTCATCCATAACTTAGACGAAGCCGTGATTCTTAAGCCTTGTGTGATGGAGCTATGTAATGAAGCAAACACATTGACCTGACAGAAATGCCTGAAAGACCCACAGTTCTCCTGGGGAGCATGCTCCCTATGGCCCAAACTTCACAATAGGCCCAGTTTCTCTTTTTAAGAACTATTTAACATTTATTTTATTTTGTGAGTATGGGTGTGTTGCCCATGTGTCTGTCTGTGTATCAACCACAAGCATCCTTGGTGCCCATGGAAACCAGGAGTCAGATCCCCTGGGGCTGGAATTAGGATGGTTGTGAGCTGCCTTGCGGGTGTTGGGAATCAAACTTGGGTCCTCTGGAGTAGTAGCCAGTGCTTTTATCCCCTTCACCCTCATGCAGCCACTGCCCTCAAATCCTTTCCCCATGTGTTTTATGTCATGTCCTCATGTAGTCAGACTATGGACTTTTGCAAAAGACTTGATGGTATGGGTGCTTTGCTTATATGAATGTCTGTGTACTGTGTGCGTGCAGTGCCCAGGGATACCAGAAGAGGTCATCAGATTCCCCTGCAACTGGCGTTACAGTTGTAAGCTGTGGATGCTGGCAGTGAACTGGTGTCCTCTATCTGGAAGAGCAGCCAGTGTTCCTAACTGTCAAGGCGTCTCCCCAGCCCTCAAAAGATAGACTTTTACAAGTAAAAATCAACAGCCTTGTAACTGATGAAGTCAGTTTTCAGTTGGTGCTTTTAGTTATGACTGTTGAGGTGTTTAGTGTATTACCGTTTCCATCCTTCCCATGGCTTCCTGGGTCGGATACTGGTTGTTACTGTTCTTTATGAAACACCTCCCATTTTTGTGGTGGATTCTCTTGAAATTTGCTATGCATATTTAATAAAACGTAATTAAATAATATGTGAATGCTCTTCTTAATCAATGCAGGGATGATAATACTTCTTAGTGTTTCTCTTGTATCTTACTGAAGCTTTTTTGTTTTGTTTTGTTTTTCCTTAAAAGAAATACATGGTTCCTGTTTATTTGCTCAATTACTCTTTTCAACTTAGGTCTTCTTTCTAAAAAAAATTTTTCCTTCGCTGATAAGTTTTGCTTTGCTTTCTGTTACTGTTTGTTTACAAATGTCTTCATTTTACTGTTTAAGAAGGTTTTTGGTGTTTCTGTGTATGTGTGTATTGAACCCTTTGCCTTGGGCATGCTAGGCAGGCGTTGACTCGGTGACCTACACCTCAGTCTTTAACATATAATTTCTGTGTTTCATTTTCTCCTTATAGTTCAGAAATGCTCCTGTGTCTTCTTGCTTCTGTTTTTGATATTGGAAAGTTTGTGGTTTGAATTCTTACTCTTACCAAATAAAGAGTGTAAGAGTTAAGTACCGTAACCTTTGTTTTTGTGTGTTTTTTCCTTTAGTTGCCTTTCCCCACCTTACCAGCTCCGCTCCTTCGTGGCCTAGCCTTGTGGACACCACCAAGCAGTGGGACTACTATGCCCGGAGAGAGAAAGATCGAGATCGAGACCGAGAGAGAGACAGAGACAGAGAAAGAGAGCGAGACCGAGACAGAGAGCGAGAGCGCACCCGGGAGCGGGAACGGGAGCGAGACCACAGCCCGACCCCAAGTGTCTTCAACAGGTTTGTGGGGGTGCGGTGCGGGCATTGAGCGCACTTCATTCTTACTCTGCAGTTTTGTCTGGAGGGAGGAAAAGCAGTGCTCAGGTGTGGCTAGAGAAGCCGTTTTGAAATCCGTTCTTGAGGATTCCCATTCCTGTAAGCAGCAGCTGCCAAGTCCTTCTGTTTACGTGGCCCTTAAGGGAACTTTATATCCACTCACAGATTTCTGTCTTGTCACCTAACTATAATTTCTCTTTAATTAGTTGATAATTCATATACATCTCTAATGTATATTGATCTTAAAATAAAATTAACATTTTAAGTATGTATCTTGAGTTAAAGATATCATGATTACTGAATATATCATGTCAATTTTTTTAAACATAAATAAGCTAACTTTAGCAGCTGGAAGCTCTTCGTGTGCACCTGAGTTTTTATTTGTATGTCACATTTCTAAAGAAATTCTCAAGCTTTCCTGTGGCTCTTTGAGTCACCTAAAAGAGGTCTTACCTTATATGCACAGGTCCTGTAGAGGCAGCTTATTTGATGTAAAAGTTTGTGAAAACCAGAATGCTCTGCTCTGAATTGGTATACTGCTTTATTCCATCCAGAAATAATATCTAATAAATCGTGTAACTAAATACCAACATTGATCTGTCTATCCATGAAAAGAGATAGTAAGATTAAAAGTTATATTTCATTTTTCTTTAGTGAACACTATGATGGTACCTAAGGTGGTGATTAATAAGATGAGCAACCCAAGGTTTTCAGAGCCTAAGTATCTTTAAGAATAAACTTGGCCTAAGAAGTTCATCCCTTGCAGATCAGTATGTAGTTCAAGCCATCCTCTCAGATGAGACTGATTAGGCAGCATGGGGAGTTAAGAGAACCAGGAGAGGCATGCTAACTGTTCAGTGTGGCGGCATGTTGTCATTTAAAATTCTCTTAAGAATTAGGTTTTGTTTTATTTTTAAATCTGTTAACTTTTACCTCTTTCCTTTCCATGCAGCTGACTTTTAAAAATTCTTTCATTCATGTGATTTACATTTTAAGCCCCATTCTAAGCTAGAAATAGTGCTGTATCCTAAAGATGCACAAAAATTCATATATTGTCTGTACAAATTAAATTTCATAATGCTGTTAAGCCGACTAGGACTGGTTTTCTTAGAGAGTATATGACAAAGAACTGGACACGATGGTTAAAATACCTTTTCTCCCACTGTGTTTGCTCGTGACTTACACATAGTAGGCACTTAGTACAATTTTATTGATCAAACAGGGAAACAGTGGCGTGACCACGTAAGTGGGACATACACTGCTGGCCACAGCCACTCAAGTGCACACTTCTGCTTAAGTTTAAGGGCAATATTCTCCCAGAAAGTTGACTGGTTTTTAATATAGTTGAACTGTACCTTTGAAGTAGTACATTGTCTATAAACTGTGTGTTTCATAGTCAAGGATCTTAGTACAGAAATGCATAGAAAGATTCTTACATCATGCACCATGCACGCATGCACATACACAGGGCCTTCTGAGTTCCTGCTAAGCTGGAGAGAGTTAGTGGCTGAACCATGCTCTCATTTTCAGGCTGCTGAGCTCTAGGGCAGAAGAGCAACAGGGAAAGGAGCTCTGCTCTACACTGTCCTGGGAGAATCCTTTACTGGGGAGTACAGTGGGAAGCAAATGCTGTTTGTTTCTAACAACAGTGTTCTAAAAACAAAACGTATATAGCATGTGTTGCGTTACAAATTACAGGGTCATTGTTTTGAAAATTAGAGAGCAGTCCTAACATCTGTCTTTAAGGTAGTTTAATTGTGGGCCAGAGAGGAGGCTGGTTGCTGTAGGACATTACAAAATGTGCGCTAATGAGTTCCAGGCCCAGAGAAGCCTTTGCATCGGGGCAGTTATCGGGAAGGGAGGGAGGAGGGGCTGCTGTTTTCATGAAGGGCCAGCTCCCCAGCAGTCTGGCGTGCACAGGACTGCCTGCAGGATCCAAAAGAATTGGATTGAGGGCAAAGTGGGGAAAGAAGGCCTACACATGACAGACTTGTGAAATAACTGCCTCCGTTACTTGTATGTAAGCTTAGTTGGAGTCCTTACAAAGAAAGCCTCATTTGTTGATGGAGTTAATTGTAATATTCATTTGTCACTGTGCTGGTCTGCTTTCCCTTGGAGAGAGACGATTAGAGGCACAGTAACCTTTATAGAAAACGGTCTGCTTCTGCAATTGCAAGTACTATTCTTTAAAGAGTTCCAGTTTGTGTTGTATTGTGTGTGTGCACTTGCTTCCCCCTCATGCCTCTTTAGAGGTCAGAGAACAGCTTGGGGCAGTCAGTTCAATCATTCTACAATGTGGAACCTCGGTGTCAGGCTTACCTTTCAGGCCCAAGAATTCCATTTATTGACTGCCTACTCTCACACCAAGCACTATATAAATATTTTTGTTGGTTTTATAAAAACCTTGAACAAGATGGTCAGTTACAGTAAGAAAGCTGAGGTTTAAAGGGGTGAAGTTCCAGCATTAGAAATAGCACCAGCTTAGAATGTGCAGGGCTTTCATGTATGTGCTGCCATTCTGCACTGCCTGTCCTGGTACACTGCAATAACATGCTCCTTAGAGGGGAAACATAGGTGTACCCGTACATGAACACATACCTTTGTGTGTATTAAAGCATGTTTTTATAAAATGTTTTCCAGTCTTACTCTGTCCCAGGTCATTATTCGGGCAGCAGTGTGTCCTGGCACTAAGCAGCACTGCCGAGCCGCTCCTTGTCCAGGGTCACAGGCTGGTCTGTCCTCTGTGCTTCCCCTGTTTCTGAACTCCTGCCAGATTCTCCAGCATCTTGTTACTACACGCAAAGTACTAGTTACAGCTGGGTGCGGCGGCACATGCCTGTAATCCCAGCACTCAGGAGGCAGAGGCAGGGGGATCACTGTGAGTTTGAGGTCAGCCTGGTCTACAAAACTAGTCCAGGATAGCCAAGGCAACACAGAGAATCCTGTCTTGAAAAACAAACAAACAAACAAACAAAAAACAAACTGCTAGTTACTTGTATTGAACTTATTTTTTAAATTAAAGCTTTTGGCAATATTCTAAAAGATGTTTATTTATCCTAAATAACAGATACTGATAACTGGATTTTAAAAAAATTCTGACCATGTGAAAACAAGAAAAAACAGACATGGTAGTACATGGGTGTGACCCAGATTCAGAAAGTGAGGGGAGAAGACAGTGAGCTCAGTGCCAACGTGGGCTTCATAGTGAGAAGGAAGACTTAAATTAATAGAAGAATGTCAGTGAAGGAATATAAAAGAAAGGAAAAGTCAGGAGGAAAAACTGTGAAGTCTGGCAGTTGGTTCTGTTTTGTGAGTCTCTGTAGTTCTATCCCAAATCATGAAATAGAACTGTAACTTGTATTCATGCATTTGACGTTTTTAGCCATGTGTTCTCTTTAACATCCAGAGTAGGGCAGAGGACAGAGAGCAGTGTGGATGAAGTAGCTGGGTGTCTAGCATGTGTGTCCTGTGTGGGGATGCAGGCGGTGATGTCTCTGCCTGTTTCTTCTGTTTCTACTTCCACATTTGATGAAAGTTGTACTGTTTCTGCTGGTAGAAATCAAACACTTAAAAAAAAAACATCTTTCATGTCTGTGGAAGCCACTGTGAGCCATATATTCTTGGAATCTTTACCACATGGCCAGTGCTTTGCAAATAAGTTAGTTTTTTAGATAGCTGAGATACACAAATACATTTAATTATAAAATGGGAGCAAAAAGAAATAACATGCTGATTAAAAGTTAAATCAACTACAGGTCTTTTTTTTTTTTTTTTAAGAAATGTGACATTATAATATAAAACCTGTCGTTAAAACTTGGATAGCACAAAGTATATGTGACAAGATGCCGTTACTCTAGTGTGCTGCTTTCTTCAGTTAGAGGTGTGGCTTGGCCACCACACACAAGTTAACGCTCGGGCTTCTGTTAGACTTCAGAAGCTCGTCCTTTCAGTCAGCTAAATTAGCCGTCCTGGTATCAGTGTTTCCTCTTGCATTGCAGTGATGAAGAGCGGTACAGATACAGGGAGTATGCGGAAAGAGGCTATGAGCGCCATAGGGCTAGCCGAGAAAAGGAGGAGCGGCACAGAGAACGGCGCCACAGAGAGAAAGAGGACACCAGACACAAGTCCTCTCGCAGGTGGGTCCTTAATAGTGATCCAGCCTTGGCGGGGGCTGACGCGGGGATAGAATGTGGCGTGCATACATGACACAAATGACCCTTTAGGAAGTGAAGTACTTCCTAACTGAAAGACCGGGAGCACCTGCCGTAGTCCTCCTTCATGCACAGCGGCAGTTGTTAAACCTGACAGGGGTGTGTTTCTCTTACCATCTCCCTGACAAAATTATCATGGAATAAAAAGATAGCTGGGTGGGTTTGTTTCACATTATCTCCTTGATAAAGGAATTTGGGCATATGAGCCAATCCTTATAATAAAATATTAAAGTGCTGTTTGCTTTAAAGAAAAAATCCAGGGCCTGCAGTTTTAAAACAAAAATTTTGAATCAATTTTAATGCCCATTGTATCTGAAAATTCACCCTGTAAAATAGTATTTCCTGTTCCAAGTTACGCTTCAGTTTCTAATTCAAAAAGACTTTCAAAAAAAAGACGTGTGTAAAGTCTTTCAGAACAAAGTAATGGGCACTGCGAATCTGGGGTGTCATGGGTGAAGGTAACCCCATAGCATATGTATCTATGTGTAACATCTCGTGCAAAATTCTCTCCAGAACAAATGGGTTTATCCTAAATCCAGGCTTGCAC
Source organism: Acomys minous (assembly GCF_964271855.1). Classification (NCBI taxonomy): domain Eukaryota; kingdom Metazoa; phylum Chordata; class Mammalia; order Rodentia; family Muridae; genus Acomys; species Acomys minous. The sequence continues at coordinate 58,680,735 of NC_140497.1, forward strand.
TGGTTATTTAGACCAGACTGGTTTTTGTCACCATGTGTTACTTAAGCATTGTTAAACACACTTCCTTTCCCTGCAGTAACAGTAGACGTCGTCACGAAAGTGAAGAAGGGGACAGTCACAGGAGACACAAGCATAAAAAATCTAAACGAAGCAAAGAAGGAAAAGAGGCTGGCAGTGAGCCTGTGCCCGAGCAGGAGAGCGCCGAAGCCGCCCCTGCCGAGTAGGCACCACCGCTTACGTGTGTCAGTCCCAGAAACAGATGCTGTAAATCTCCTTATTTTTCTGGATAATGTTTAAGAAATATACTTTTAATCTTGTTCTGTTAGAATGAAACGTTAACTTCTTTTTTTTTCCCAAATAAAAGTGTGCATTTTTTTTGTGTTAAGTTAAAAATCTTTGTCTTGTAATATTTAAAGAATAAAAGACAGAAATGACCTTATATCCAAGAAAGTAACGTGAATGAGTCAGCAGGGGAGTTAGAGCAGCCTTGGCTCTACCCAGTGTGAGGAGGCCAAGGACTCTTCGCCTCGGCTCGCTGTTTTCTTGGTGGGACACTGTCACAGAGGGCCTGCTGCAGAAGGCCGGTCTTGAAGTGAGGCCAGGCTTCATCTTACTGCTGTGAGGATCCTACATGTTCCAGAACTTGGACACATTCCATAGCAGGTTTTCAGTGTTCTGAATTCGGGTCCATGGTAATTAAATGGACTTTTTTTTTTTTTTTTTAATGATAAGTGGTCTGAGGCGTTTGGGTGGCCGTTTGGTGTACTGTACACTTCCCAGCAGGCGCAGGCACACTTGGCGGCTGGCGGCAGCAGCATTGGCCCACTGCATGGCGATCTGTTGCAGCAAGGGTCAGGTGCTTTGGCTGCTGTTAACATGTTTTCCAGTGCTCAATGGTAGAGTAGAATGTGGAGTGGGGTTTTTTTGTTTTTGTTTTGTGCCATTTCCATATTAAGAATTAAAAACTCAGTGACAGTAGTGTTAGATCAGTAATTTCCTATTAAAACCAAAACATAAACTTCAAATCTGGACTGGCCCTGGGAGGGGTTACAGAGCAGGCTTGGCGTGTGACAGGATGAGTTGATGAGAGCCACGAGAGGACAGCTGTCACTTAGAAAACACTGCTTGTTTAGATCCTCTGCCATTAAATTTAAATGCCCATAATGTACTCTTTCTTGAACTCCATTTATATCGTATTTTTAATTGATTTGAATTAAGTGTGGCGTCCAAACCATTTTAGTTTTTATAGGGTTTTTATTGAATAAAAAAATATAAACTTAAAGATTTGGAGTGACAAGAAATCCTCCACACCAAATAAAAACTATAAGTTTTTATTTTTGTGAACATTCTCTGAAGTATAACTTGCTTTCATAATATCATACTTTTTCTGGCATTTTTTACAATATACTCTTTAAATATAAAAATTGACAAGATAAATACAATTTTACCTAGTCTATCAGTGATTTTTCTAAGATACGTCATTGACTTTATAAAAAAGTACCAGGCCAAGAAGCAAGAGTGAGAGTAATTCTCCCTTTAAGTTCTTTGAGCATCCTTGCCAAGCAAGCGTGTACCATGCCTGATGTACTTCTACCGTTGACAGCGAGAAGAATGTCACCACATCTAAAAAAAAGAAAACCACAGTATCGTCATCAGAATGGTTGAAGTTCCTCAAGGTGGACTTGTCTGGTTGTCGTAGTATTTGCTATATTTGTTCATTCTTATTCTAATTAGATTTCCCCCTCTTCACTTAAATTCTCCAGGCTCCATTCAGCTTGCATTAGAAGGCATAGTCGTAATAGGAATTTGTAATATGGGACCAAGGCAGGTTGTAAATTTGAATTTCTTACTACCTAACTAGTACACTCATGTTGTAATTTCTCATTCTTCAAGAAAGCATAGCATATGCTTTCTTTCAGGTGGGACCAAGTTTTTACATATAGAAAACAAAGTACTTGACTATTATTACCTAATTCTTCCATCGTTGTATGCTGGTGTTCCTTCAACAATGGATTTGATAAAAAAGGGTTTGTTACCACTGCATTCTTCATAACCTCCTACGATGCAGAAGCCCAGACTTCCAGCTGTGTTTCTTCGTAATATCACATCTTTAGAGTTACATAAATACCTGAAATAGAATATAATTAGTGTATGTACAGTTGAGTTTAGTAGTTGTGACTTCATCTCTTTTTTTTTTTTTTTTTTGACACTTAAAAAGTGAAAAATACTGCATATACCTCCCTCAGAAATGACAGTAGCTTTTTATTCCCTTAGCGAGCTTTTGTATTTGGTCTCTCTTTTCCATAGCTAATTACCCTTTCAACCAAAGGACTTGGTATTATGTTCTGTTTGTTTCTGCTGAGAAAGATGGCCATGTTTTTGGCTAAGGACATGGTAATGCATGAACCAAAAATCAGACATGCCTTAATACTTCTAATAAGTCACAGTGGAGCATACTGAGGGAATAGAAGTTTTCTGTGCTTGTGGGCTTACATAATTCTTGAACATTCTCTGAATTAGTGATTAATCACAGGGAAAATAAATTTAACTTATGCTGATGAACTTCATTAAGTTGTATAATTCCTATTGTCCCCTTGGAAAATGCTGATCCTACTCACATAAACTTACGGAAGACTGTAGGCATAAGATGAATGGAAACTGGGGCAAAATACAGAACAGTTACTGTAGGAGGAAAGTCAGCATGGCATAGACTGAAGCAGAAGGTACGAAGGGAGCGGGGGAGGGAGGACCGCAGCTGGCCAGGAGTCGTCACGTGCAGACTGCAGTCACGTCTGCTCTAGGATCCCATGTCTACCGTGTGTATCTGATCTAGGCACCGCTTTGGCTGGAAGATAGTATTTTATGTTGGTAGAAACGAGATGTTTTGTATATAGACTGTACCTTAAAATAATCACTTGCTTTTTGATAATCAATAAAATGATGTTGTGAAATGCTAAGCGATGCAGTCTGGTCATTGCACTGGTTGCTGGCCCTTCTCATCATTGAACACCTGTGATGACCGTTCTGGGCTGCAACTTGAACCGCATCTGGAATTATAAAACTCAAGTGGCTGGGTTCACCTGCGAGGGATTTTTTTTTTTCCTTAATTAAATCATTTGAAGTGGAAAGACCTACTTTTAATCCAGATCTTTGGTTTTGTTTTTTGTTGTTGCTGTGGTGGTGATGGTTTGTTTTTTGTTTTTGCTTTTTTGATACAGGGTTTCTCTATGTAACAGCCCTGGCTGTCTTGGAACTCGCTCTGTAGTAGTCCAGGCTGGCCTTGAACTTACGGGGATCCATTTGCCTTTGCCTCCCAAGTGCTGGGATTAAAGGCGTGCACCACCACCACCTGGCCTAATTCAGATCTTTTGAGGTGGAAAGATCCACCTTTTATCTAAGCCTCACCTGCTGGCAACTTATATAAAGGACATGGGAGATGGAAGCTTGCTCTTGCTCTCCTGGCAAGTCCACTCCTTCACTGGCTTTAGAGCCTGTCTACTCCTGTGGGGTTCCAGTGCATGCTGAAGACCAGGTGACATCCTGGACTGTCCATTGGTAGACAGCCATTGTTGGAGTAGCCTATAAGCCATTCTGATAAGTCTCAGTGATGAATGAGGAAAATACACATCCTATTAGTTCTGCTTCTGTGGAGAACTACTTAGGAATACAGCAGGGTTTTCATGCTGTCGCTTTCACTTGAAGTAAAGCAAGCCCACTTTTGTTTTATATGCATTGGCATACACGTAAAGCATATACACTTTCATTTTGTGAGAACTCATTTTTACTGGTAAGTGCTTATTTCCCATAAACCTGTCAGTAGCACACACATTTTGTAGGCGCTGTGGTGTACTGGATACCAAACTGTTAGTTCCAGTTTACTTGACAATAGTAGAAGCATCACAAAGTCCCACCTTGGTGGAGTATATGCCCGTTTTGGTTGGTTGGTTGGTTGGTTTGGGTTTTGGGGGTTTTTTAATGGGGAGTGGGGGGAGGTTGATGTTGTTGATAGAAAAATAGCAATTAGATGATTGCTGCCCAGGTGTATGGTCAGATCTAGTCATCGCTCTTTAAAACATGTAAGTAGGTATATAAATATATCGAACAGTCTCTGAAACTGTAGTGCTTCTCCTTTTTGTGAACCATTGTTTTTCGGGTTTTGATTTTTCAGTGTTTATTTGACTATCCCAAGTACTTTGTGTTAACCAGCTAAGAACACAACAAACTAAAATTATGAAACTACTCATCCTAATATTGAATTACAAGTGTGTCTGTTTTCCTAGACTGAACAGTGGGAAAGGCAGCAGCAGCTTAGGTCAACTTTGAGGTTATTTGCTTATATAACATGCACTTTGTGTTGGGGAGTATCGGTGAATATGCAAAATCCTTGTCCACCGTTGGCACCCATACAGGAAGATACCCATTTCCTAGCCTTTTATTATTTTTCTTTAACTAGGATGTGTATTTGCCTTTGTTGTAGTGGCAAAAGATCAGTCTGCTAAACTCAGATTCAGACGGCTGAGTTGGGACTGATGACTATTTCCCCACTTGCATTACAGCATTCCCCGCCGGGAAGCCTGGCAGCTGGTTTTGAGTAGTGACCCTCCAGATTAAGTGACTCTGGATGTAAATGCGCTTTTTTCTTACTCTGAGCTCATTCTCTCAATTTAGGACTAACAGAGAAAGGCGTGGTATATGGCATGGCAAGGGCTTTCATCATTTTTTCCCAGTGAAATTATGGCTAGAGCCACAGAGATTTAACTTCAGCGCGTGAATTGAGTATGAGAAGCCTTGAGCTGCTCATGAAATGAAGGCTTCGGCCTGGGGTAACAGCTCAGCAGTTAAGGGCACTTGTTACTCTGCTAGAGGCTCCAGGTTTCAGTTGCCAGCACCAAAGATGACTTGTAACTGCCTGTCACTACAGTTCCAGGGGATCCAAATACCATCTTTTGACCTCCCTGGGCACCAGGCATACATGTGCAAATACCTGCATGCCGGCAAAACCCCCCTTCCCCCCCCCCCAATCTTTCTCCTCTACCAATTTGTTCACCATTGCTTTGGAACTCTGCCCGTGTTTAAGGGAGAGAGGTCCACTAAGACAAGGGAGGCGCTGACTCTTAAATCTAGAATGTAAGGGAGTCCGTCAAGCCAGTTTCAAGACCATGTCTCCTACTGGATTAAATTGTAATATGTTTCCCATGTTGTGAGTGCACTAGAGATCATGAATTTGTTCGCCGTACTTTGTATTATTGCACTATCTTACCCATAGAGAATTTACTAAAATTGAATACTTTAGTCTTAATTTGACCTATGTCTTTTTAAAAAGCAGTTTTCATCATTATTTTATATTGGAATCACAAATCCAAAACACTAAGTCTGTAAATTAATGTAGGAAAAAAAAAATAACAACAGTGGCTGAATTTTAGGGAAAACAACAGATAAATCTTATCCTGAGGACAGAAAATTGATTGTGTAACCAGTTTTAGTCCTTTTACAAAATGCTACCTTAATTTTGTTAGTCCTGTCTGTTTGGATATTTTAACATTTTGCCCTAACTTGCTTGTAAACATTACCACTAATTTAAACTCTCAGTAGCATGTAGAGTCTCTTCCTGTGGCTGACTCCCAGATTGGGCTAGCTCTGCCACCATCCTGTGGCTGACTCCCAGATAGGGCTACCTCTGCTACCTTCCTGTGCCTGACTCCCAGATCGGGCTAGCTCTGCCACCGTCCTGTGGCTGACTCCCAGATCCGGTTAGCTCTGTCACCATCCTGTGGCTGACTCTCAGATTGGGCTAGCTCTATCATCTTCCTGCGGCTGACTCCCAGATCGGGCTAGCTCTGCCACCTACTTGAGGGCTCCCTGTGGTAACTGCTCTCCCTGCCTGCACTCCTGCTACCCTGAGCTATTCGGGTCATAAGCAAAGAATCTGTAGCTGATACCATCTAGGCAAGGAGCTCATCCAGTCCAGGTGGGATTAAAAAATATCTGCTCAAATGGGGCTCTAGTTAAACGATCTGCAGCGCATCCGTGGTAGCTTTTTATTACCTTTATAGTTCATAACAGTAGAGACTTTATCAGGGCATCTTGTCCTCTAGATTGAAGTCAGTAAAAGGTGTTTCCTAGTACATAAGGGTGTCTATTCAATAGCAGCTCCAGACTTTTTTTTTTTTAAGGGTCTACCCATTGTTATAGTAAACATTAAAACCCACCATTTTACATATTAAATATAGGTAGGTTCAATATATTTTTAAAAATGACTTTGCTCTTGAGATGATGTGGCCACTTGGTTTTTTTTTATTGATGGGACTTAACAATCACACAGGGAAGGTGATGGGGAAATGGCAAGAAACTGGCATGAGTGGCAAGCAGCAGGGAGAACTGTCTGTGCTGTCCTGGTGCAAGTGTTGTTACGTGAGCTCCAGAACTTGCTTTATAGTAAAAAAACCAAAGACATGAATTACTAAAGCTAAATGCAGGCTTAGCATTCTCTTGGGGAAAGTTCCAACTTACTGTTGCATCGTGATTAAAATCAGGCTACGTCAAGAACGGCAGGCTCCGCTTGCAGCTCTGCCTTGTAGTGTGAGCATGTCACTTGACCTCTGAGCCTTAGTTTCCTGCTGAGTTACAGAGCATGTGGTTTTCACATGAGTGGAGAGTGCAGAGAACATGCGAGGCTCTCAGAAGAGACCCTGGCTCTTGCTCAGACCTCAGAAGCGTTTGTTGCTTCATGGCTGCTGTTAACACTGCATGGCTTAGATGTACGAACACGGTGGCTCTATCATGGTGAAAATATCAAAGATTTGAGCTGGGGGGGAAGGAGGAGTTGATCCTTGTTCCCTTCCCCTTCAATATTGACAATCCTGATTAAAATGTGTTAGGGGCTTCGGGAGTGGAAAGGGTTAAATCCTCAGGCAAGAAGAGAAGTGAGTTAATGCATATTTCTAGCCTGCTAGTCCAGATGAGAACATGCTTTGAAGAACTTCCAGATGGGGGATGTGGGCCCTGAGAGCCAACAAAGTAAAATGCCATCGATGTGCTCCGAGTCTCCTCCCGGTGATTGGCGGCTGGTAATCTGTGTAGCTGGCCGAATGTCTGGAGCCGCTGCAGGGGTCCCAGCATAGGGTGCTCTCAACGGGTGCACTGCCAATAACTCACCCTTACCTGGTTCCTTAGCACCTCCCCTTAACGCCTGAAGCTGACACCCACTGGTTTCACACAGCAAATGCCAGCATACTAAGGCCACCCTCCTCACTGGCATTCCTGCTCTCTGCTGCACTGCATCTCAAGAGGGCATGCCATGGCTTCCTAGGCTCAACGCCTGCTGACACATGCTTTTTCACTGCCCTTAAGTAGCTGGCAAGATTGTATATTGGGGCAAATAGCCTCCCTCACGCTATGTCGAGTGAAAGGAGAAGTGTATTTGTATTCGATATCTCTGCATGAATTGTAAAGGCTTAACTGTAGTCTAAAATCTAACAATTCAGGTAAAATTAAGTTTGCCAAGGTGTGCTTCGGAATCTTACTGCACAAATGGCTAGAGACGTGTAAGACAAGGCTGTTTTGTCAGTAAGGGAAAAGCTAGGTGTCTTGAGGCTCCGAGCACTCAAGATTAGAGGCGTGACTGGATCCCCACCCCCAACCCCATAGAGACTGAAGCTGCCCCACTGGAGCTCATGTCTGAGATGAGGACAGGACTGAGGCCTGAAATGTGCCAGTGTAGTTGTATTTCCGGTTTCAATCTGGCAGGATGAAGTTACAGTTCCCACTGTGCCTTAGGCTTACTATCAAATCGACTAGGGAAACTGGAAGCAGAAACGCAGACCCCGTCTTAAGCAAAGCTAAGAGGTGCATGTATGAGGGAGAGCTGCCTTAGGGTAAAGGGCAACAGAGAGGAAAGCTGGCAGAGAGGACACTAGGGCAGGAGAATACGTAGAGACACACCAGAAGTGGGCAGGCAGGTTTTCCCAGGTCCAGCTTGGCAGAGAAGAAGACATGTACAAAGCCGTGAAAACCCAAACAGATACCCACGTGGGAAAGAGGAGCCTGTGTATGGCAGGGCATCATGCGTGGCCTGCTAGGCTGACCTCAGTTAGTTTAAGAGAACACACAAACCCTATACCTGGAATGTGGCTCTGACCCTTTCTTTTATCAGCCTTCAGTAGACAGCTGCTCAGGGGGAAAAAAAAATTAACCCACTCAAAAGATTGTTGAACCAACAGAGTTAGTAATGCTACACAAGAAAGCAGGTGGGGAAAGGAAGCAGGAAAGAAATAAGAAAAGAACTATTCACTAGAAAAATGTTACTAGAAATTCACTAGAAAAATGCTGCTTTAGAACATGATATTGATAATCATATCGCTATGATTTGAAATACCTATGCAGCAGTTCTCTTTGCAAGAACAACAGCAAGAGCACGGTGTTGACAAGACTTCAAAGCTGATGCCCGCATGGTAACACAAGCCTATACTCTCAGTTCTTGGAAGGCAGAGGCAGGAGCGTTGCTGCAAGTTTGAGGCCAGCCTGGGCTGCACACCAAAGCTCTGTCTTAAAAAGAGTGGCAGATAGAGAGAGGAAGGAAGGAGAAAAGGAAACCAAAGACAGTACACCAAGAAAGGAATAGTGTACAGAAGGCAGACAGAGGGGAAAAGCCACTCAGAAACGAAAGTGGTCACAAAGGAAAAGCCATGTGACAGAACGCTGGGGAGTGAGGGAGCCAAGAAAACAAGCAAACAACTGAAACAGCCGAGAAAAACGGAAAGCAGATACCAAGTGCGCACATGTGGAATCCCTCAAGAGCTCACATGGCAGGACAGTTCTTTTGAACACTGGGTAAAAGGACCAGGCCTCATATGGAGAGAAGGGACCAAGATAGCCTGATCCTATCACAGGTGCCACCCCCCTAAAGATAAAAACCTGGCACAACAGTGTGAGAGCCAGCTAACCTGCCACTGTGAACCTGCTGCTGCAGGCCATGGACATGGTGCACTATCATGATGCCCAAAGTCAATTGTGGGCTTTTTTTTTTAAGATTTATTTATTACATATACAGTGCTCTGCCCGCATGTACTCTTGCACACCAGAAGAGGGCACCAGACCTCATGATAGATGGTTGTGAGCCACCATGTGGTTGCTGGGAATTGAACTCAGGACCTCTGGAAGAGCAGACAGTGCTCTTAAACACTGAGCCATCTCTCTAGCCCCTGGGCTTTTTTTTTTTTTTTTTTTTTTAATATTCAAAAATACTTGGAACATACTAGTCACCATTGTGTTTGATTGATTGGTCTCTAGGCTGGGGCAGCGAACTACAGCCAAGCCCATGAGCTGTCATGGATGTTGGATGGCTGCCTTTTGTACTACAGCAGCAGGGTAAGTGGTTGCTATGGCCGCATACCCTGTAAGCCCAAGCTTGCCAGCACTTTGCAGAGACAACTTTGGATACAGACTTTTCCCGGAAAAATACTCGTGATGTGGGTGGTGCTGGTTGCCTCCGCTGAGTGAACTGAAGGTTCAGGAGAGGAGAGAGGCTCCCCACTCCCTCTGCTCTGGGACCTCTGACTTGCTCACTATGTCATTAAATATTGCAAGGAGGAAAAATAGGGAAAAGCCCGGGGTTCTGGAAGTCCCTGTCATCCTGGGATGCTATCATGTCACATTCCCTTTCACTCTTGGAGGAAAGGAGTGCAGTCCAGACATCCCGGCAAGAGCAGAGAACTGCGGCCAACGCCGAGTGGCTCATGGGAGAAGAGAGGAGCCATGGGCTTCCTGTTCTCTTCCTACACTAGGCAGTGGTGAGGAGAACAGCAAGGTGACGTTCAAACAAAAGATATAAATGGACTTGGCATTATAGTTGCAAAATTTATCTTAAAGCTTTTTTTACACAATATAATAATCTTTTATTTAGGTATAGTGGGGAAGCATTTAAACGGCTCAGTGCTCAGGGTTCCACTTTCTAAGGACTTTTACAGATCTAATGATTTAATAAATAATGCTGTCAACTAGTGGAAACCCCAGAGGGAGTCTAGACCAGTTTGTATTTGAGGCTACTAAATAAATAAAAGCTACCTCTACTTTAAAGGAAATATTTTAAAACCAAATAAATACCCTGTTTCCCTTATTTCATCCTATTCTAATATATCCATCATTGATGACAGTCTTTTTTAATATTTAAAAAACACATTTACAGGCAACCACCTAAAGGCCAGTAGATTTTACTTAGGCCCAGGGAAGCAAACATCAAATTTAACTGTCAGTAGTCAACTTGTGTGCATAGTCAGTTTGAGGGGATCTCTCTGAAGTCATCGGGTCACGTAATTTTATAGTTTGTTGCAAGGCTCCAATTATACCTCAGTAAAATGGTATGCCAGTTGCTTCCTAGAGAACTTTCCAGAAGAGTCACGGAAGAGAGATGGTCTCAGAAGCATACCCAGCTAGCAGATGCTTAACTCTGAAGCCTGGTGTTCTGCCATGCTGTTGTATGTCCAATGGAAGCTTCTAGAAGCCTCAGAGTGGGGTCACAGCTGGTATGCACCCCACTCATATCCATACAAAGGCAAAACCTGGCCTGAGCAGCTACGCGTCAGATGTGAGTGTGGAAAGACAGGCTGAATCTCTGTCAGTCAGCTGAACCCCCTGCCAACTGCAAACACCTCAAGGAGAGCGCCTAGTTTTTCCCCCAAGAAGAGACAGAATTATTTCAAACAGCCCCGCAAATAAGTCTGGGTCTTAGCAAGATGCTAGTCCCCATGAATCCGCCCAAGACAGTGAAAGAGTAGTTTAAGAAATAGAATCCATAGTGGGGTTAAGTTGGGACTCACTGTGGTAATTCCAGCCACATGACCCAGGATGGGGACCAGTCTCCGGGTGGGGTCACGTTGTGGTTGGAGTCCAGGGATGCTGGGCTGCAGTCTCCCTGGGTCTCCTGTTCCTTGACTTCCAAGGCTTTGAGGACCACTGAGGAGGATGTGCTCTTCAAGATGGCAACGGCCTCTGTCCGGCTGACCTCTGTGAGCTCAATCCCATTCACATTCAATAAAATGTCACCTGCGGCCAGAGGAGCAGAAGTGTCCTTGGTGAGTCAAATGGGATTCTTCCCCATGCGTGAGAAGATGGGGTCTGACTGGGCATGCGCACAGGCTGAGGAGAGGTGTGTGTCTCTAGCTCATAGCAACACGAGGCTAGGTCTCGTTCAGCAGATGGTAAATGGAGCACATGGGCATGCCTAAAGATTGCCTGCCAACGTTCACCTGTCTCTGTACACAAAACAGCTTCCGTGTCTCCTTAACCAAACACAATCTGCTCCAGTACTCACACAGAGCCAGGGACTGAGGCAGGAGTTAGTGTCTGGCCCAGGAGCCCAGAGCAGACCTGAGCTGGACCTGAGCATTCACGGACGTGCAATGCAGTCACTGTTTCTCATCACTGGCCATCTCCGTGCTGTGCAGAGCTACCGTTACCCAAGTACCTGCTCCATGCAAAACCAGTCCTCTCTGTCACAGGCTACAAGTTTGATCATCAAGTTACTTCTCGTCAGACCTGACCATCCTCCACCCTGGTGCTTGCTGCACAGCGAGAGAAATTTAAACTGCACCTTTCTACCCTTGCTTTTCCTTTATCTCCTGTTTGTTTGTTTGTTTGTTTTCCTCTTATACACCATCTTTTTTTTATACACAAAATAATTATAGACAGGAAGAAAATAACACGGGATGGCCTCAAATGCTTGCTGACTTAAAAAAAGACGTTATCTTTTGATTGTCTGACTATGCCACCCTACCCCGTGCAACCCATCAGTCAGTGTGACTGTACTTGAGAAACTTTTTTTTCTTAAATCTTAGCTCTTAAAAAGCACAACTGTCCCTCTCCCAAGGTGACCTCTTCATGTGCTGGAACAGTGTTATGAACACATGCTTGCAGAGGTAACTGGATACCTGCCTTTACATAGAGGAGCCCAGAACAGGAGTGGCTAACAGAGGCCCACTTCTCACCAAAGAGCAGAAAAATTGAATTAAATTGAATTTATACTATGCGATCAGTACATGAACTGGTTTATCCCTTTTAGTCCACACAAAGTAGCACAATTCACAAATCAGTTTCACTACTGGATCAAGCTGGCAAAGAACCCCTTAAAATGCGTGGGACTAAATTACACTTTAGGAGCAACTTGCTCACAGGGGTAGTGACTGTCTGTCCATCCTGCAAAGTCTAAGGGCTCTAGCCTTCCTGGCAAAGCTGCCTCACACCCACTCACATGTACTGAGAGGGGTGGGTGACCCTGGACTACAGCCACACCATGCTCGTCCTGGCCAAAGGGGCCAGCCACCACAGCCAGCGCACTCTCTCGCATGCTTTCCTAAGCTCTGACAGACCAGCTAGCTAACTCGGCGAGCTGCTCACTCCTTCCCAGGCTCTGCCACCCAGCGCCTTAGTTCTCTTTATTTGGTACCTGCTTTTATTCTTCCATCTCTGCTTATGACTCCTCCGGGCTCAACACTGATGACATAGATAGGCAAGTCCCATTCCCTGTGTGATGCTCCCCCTCCAACGGTCATGCCGAGAGATTCGCTGGGGTCTTTTCGGACACTTACAACCTTCTCATGACAAGTGGCTGCAGGATGGAGGGGCTGAAGGCACAGACACAAAGAACATGGCACATGCGCTCACAAGGCATTTCCACGGACACACGTTCTGCAGTTTGCATCAATAAGGTGGTGGTGCTCAGCGTCGCAGGGAACACACAGAGAGAACCACCATGTGACGGAGTCACAGCGTCACACATTGCAAAAGTTTACATCTCAAAATGGAATCGTAAACAGAAAGGGAACAGCCTGGACACCATGTAGAACTCTGAAGATTACAAAAAGAGAACTGTATTCCAAATCTCTCCAGTGAGTCATCCATTTCTGCTAGTGGTAGGCCCACTTCTCAGAAAATTCACTGTTCATGAACATCAGTATGTTTTTCTTCTCTTTTTTTTTTCTTGTTTTCTGTACATTTTCCATATTTAAAATTACATCTATTTACGGTGTGTGTGGAGGTTGGGGGCGGGGTGAGCACATGCTGTAACATGCATGTGGAGGTCAGAGGACAACTCATAGAAGTTGGTTCTCCTGCTCCATCAGGGATCAAACACAATCTGTCAGGCTTGACAGCAAGGGCCTTTACCCACTGGCCATCTTGCTAGCCCAGCAAGCTCTTCTATGTTTAAAAAAAAAAAAAGGACCTGGGGTGACTGCTTGGTGGCTAGCATACTTGATGCCCAAGTCTGAGGACCACTGTTCGAATCTGGTAGCCCTCATATAAAAGCCAGGCATGGAAAAGATGGTGGCTCATGTGTAATTCCGGAGTTCAGGGATCCACAGAGAAGGATGGCTGGCTAGGCTAATCAAACGGGCAAGCTCAGTTAACATGGTCGACAACAACCTGATGTCATGCTCTGGCTTCTACATGCACGCGCTCACACGTGCGCATGCACACACATGTTTGTAAATATACATATGCACATGCACGCAAACCATGCACACATGCAAAACTCTGCCCTGTTTTATACATCTTGCCCTTTTTAGTTCTCTCTAGACAGCTACCCAGACGTGGCCTGTGTTTCTGATGGCTTTTTGCTTTCCCCACCAGATGGGAGGTGGGGAGAAACCCAACCTCTGAGTAAATTCCTCAAGCTGGGTTTCCCAACTTGGGTCATGAGGGGGGAAGTAAGACAGACAGAGGCCTTTCTGTCTTTTCTCCTCACTCCCTACTCTAGAAACTGACTTTCTCCCTAAAGGTGAGCTGCCTGATTTGTGATGAAGTAGTTCATGCTGATTAAAAACTATGGGCCACAGCCGGGCGTGGTGGCGCACGCCTTTAATCCCAGCACTCGGGAGGCACAGGCAGGCAGATTTCTGTGAGTTCGAGGCCAGCCTGGTCTACACAGCGAGTCTGGGACAGCCAAGGCTACACAGAGAAACCCTGTCTCAAAAAACCAAAACCAACAACAAAACGATGGGCCACTAAGAAACTGTATGAGATATTTACATTGTAGAATGTTTGCCTGGGGTTTAAATGAAAATAAATCCTTTTAGTCATCTAGAAAGCATCAAGACGCTGTAGCTTGATTTAAAATCAATCCCGGGGTATAGTTAGTGTGTCTGTGACACTGATCTGGCCATGGCCCCCATCCTGTCTCACACAGGTGACCACGGGCCTAAAAAGACGATGCATGTTAGTCAACTGGATGGGGCCTTTTCTGTCCCGCAGGTCCTGACTTGCTTTCTTTCATATTTCTTGGGAGCATTTAAACTCCTCCTATTTTCAAATGCCATGTTGTTTTCCTAAATCAGCTTGAAACCAGGTCATCACACAGCCATGTGTCTCTCTTTCTGGGTGATGGGGGCATTTCAGAAGGCAAGCTGAAGTAGAAGTGGAAAGAGCTGCTTTCCCAGTGGGCCAGTGTGTGTCCAGGAATGCGGACACGTGACAGAGGGTTGCAGCAAAGATCTGATGACATCATCCTGACTTCTATAGAGCCTCACTGTGGTATAGGCCTCATTTATAGTAGCTTAATGAATGAAAACATAACACATTCTATTTAATTCAACTGAATTCAATTAGATACAAGTTTTAGGTGATTTTTTTTTAATCTCACATATAGTTTGACATTAATGAATACTGTCAGATAACTCATTTATTTATTTTGGTTTTTTAGGACAGGGTTTCTTGGCTGTCCTGGAATTACTTTGTAGATCAGGCTGGCCTTGAACTCACAGAGATTCGCCTACCTCTGCCTCCCTAAGTGCTGGGATTACAGGCATGTGCCACCACAATTAAAAATATGGCATGTATTTGATTTACACTAAAAGTCAGGTCCCCTTGGAGGGTTGAAAGCTGAGACATAACACCCTCCCAGAGCACCGTCCTTATCACTCTTGCTTGAATGGGAAACACCTGGTACCTCCCATGTATGTAGATGGGACTTTGGCCTTTTAGTTTCGTGACTAGTGTTTCTTGAAATGACAAAGTCCAAAGATAGCCCTTAGATGCCTTAAAGTGCACACACTGCCTTCCCAAGGAAATAGCCCATTGCAGGAGCTGCCAACACGCCTGGCTGAGCCTCACCTTAAAAATCGTGTTCCTCTCCCCTGTGCCTGGGGACTGCTGGCCATTGCTGATCCAGCCAGCTTCTTGAAAGATGTCCAGGCTGGGCTGTCGAACCTGGCGGGACACGACGAGGTGGACACGTCTTTCGCTGGCCTGGACAAGAGGACATCAAATTAGCCACGTGCACAGGCCTAGCTCCAGGGCCTTACCAGGGTACCACTTTTGTTTTGACTTTATTTAATGTAAAAATAAAGTGTCTAGCTTTTTTTTTTTCTTATGTGGTGCTGGAGCCTGATTCCAGGGCCTCTGGGCATATACTGAGGTAAGTACTCTGCCCCTGAGGTCCACTCCCAACCCCTCTAGATTTCTTTTCTTTTCTTTTTTAAATGTGGTCCAGCCAGGCAGTGGTAGAGCACATCTTTAATCCCAGCGTTAGGGAGAAAGAGGCGGGCAGATCTTTGAGTTTGAGGCCAGCCTGGTCTACTGAGCAAGTTCCAGGATAGCCAGGGCTACACAGAGAAACCTTGTCTCAAAAACAAAACAAAACAAAACAAAACAAAACAACAAAAAAAAACAACAACAATAATAATAGGGGCTGGAGAGATGGCTCGGAGGTTAAGAGCACTGTCTGCTCTTCCAGAGGTCCTCAGTTCAATTCTCAGCAACCACATGGTGGCTCACAACCATAGGATGGGATCTGGTGCTCTCTTCTGGCATGCAGGTGTACACGCAGGCAGAGCACTGTATATATAATAAATAAATCCTTTTAAAAACCCATAATAATAACATGAATAATAATAACAATAACAACAAAGATAAATGTGATCCAAGCTGGAAGGACATATTTTTAAAGATGTATCTTATTTTTTATTATGTGTATGTGCACATGGATGTATGGGGATGTGTACATCTGAGTATAGGTGTCCTCCGAGGCCAGAGGAGGGTACTGGATTTCCCTGAAGCTGGTGTACAAGTTGCTGTGAGCCACAGGGTGTGGCTGCTGGAAGCTGCACTGGCATTCTCTGCAAAAACAGTGCGCACTTAACCAGTAAGCCATCTTTCCAGCCCCCACTGTAGATTTTTCACGTCAGTGCCCAGCTGGTACTTTGGCAAAAGCATGAGTTATTTAACTTGAAACCGAGAGCTGAACATTGATTGCTTCAAGGCAAAAACCTAAGAAAGGACCGACTCGTGCAAGTCTGCGAAGAGACACCGTGACATCTTCTTCATGTGCTTTTAATGACAGCTCAGCTACAGTCAGAGACCGGGAGCCTTTCTTATGCACCAAGGGGCACGGAGTGAAGTGCACAGCAGAGTTCTAGATAAAGGGTCAGCAGCAAAGAAAGAGAAACAAGATCCGAGGCAGCAACTCCGACACTGCAGAGATGGAAACACTGTGACTATCGCTAATCCTGATCCGCCAGTGCTTGGGCAGAAGATTCAGAAGAGCAAACACGTTGCTTATTGGGAAGGCTCATTCCACAAGGGAAATTACAAATTCACTAAATTACGAATTTGCTTTCTGCCATGGATCAGTTTCTTGTGTCTCTGATTGCAAGTGTCAGAACCCAGACATGCCAATCTTCAAGGTTTCAGATCTGCAGGGGAGACAGGCGAGTCCCTGGGCCTGAGGAACCTGTAGAAACAAGCTTGATTACCCTGACTGAAGCAGCCAGTGGATCCTCTCATTGCTCCAGAAAATCTCTTCAGTGAAAAAGTGCTGATGGAAGAGGTGGGGCTTGATTTGGTTAGAAAGGCACCTGGAGGAAATTGGGTTTCAAAACCAGAAGTGGCGTGCACATGTCCTACAGACACACACACACACACACACACACACACACAGACAGACAGACAGAGAGAGAGAGAGAGAGAGAGAGAGAGAGAGAGAGAGAGAGAGAGAGAGAGAGAGCGCACTCATGTAACACATCACGCAGAAAGCTGACACACAGAACCCAGGACTATGGGATCACCGACTGTGTTCAGTTCCTGGAAGAGAGTGTTGTAACCCTTACAATCTCCCTCTGGATTGCGAGCCTCACTTGGCCTAAAAGGTTATCTTCAACAACTCTCTGAAGTAAGACTCCTGGGAAGATAAGTAGCAATAGCCAGTCACGCCAAAAACCTCAGTCACTGAGCCCGAGTGTGCGCTCTTATCTCTGTGGAAACTCCACTGTGGAGAAGGGTGTTGGCAACGCTTTTGCCCTGGGCTGGAATCGTATCCTGCTTGTCTTGGACAGCGAGCAGCGCATGCTCTGCGCAACACCTTATAAGAAATGTGAGCGTTGGAGAATTACATATGGCTCAACTTGCCGGGCAAAAATCCAAATTGCCAAGGAGCAGCAGGCTATTTAATTTGGGGTTTTGAGCACACCATTTCTTACTGGGCTTTCAAATGCTGGCTCAAGGATGAAGCGTTGGCAGGACCAGCACCCCAATAAATAACACTGGTATCAATTTACTTGCAAATAAATTCTGAGCAAGGCTAGATCTGTGGCTTTTACCAGGCAGCTCGTGAACTGTTCTCAGGGAGGCTATTTGGTGCATTTTCTTTCACAGCCCTGGAGATATGAGGTGGGCTGATGTGTTTGTTCTGGCACTGGCTCTCAGCAGCTGGAGGCAATCCTGAGAGACAGTCCTGGGCACTGGAGTCTTTCTTTCCACTGAGATATGTGAAAAGGAAGACGAGGCAGAGGCACAGAGGATGAAGGCGAGAGTGACTCTTGGCTTCACACCCATATACATGCAGGAAGATGGGCACAGCAGAGCTGTATTTTACTGGGAAATGGTGGCTAGGAGGGCCAGCGCTAACTGCAGGCAGAGCAAAAGTGGACAGAGAACCTGTGATTGACAGTGTAAGCTTTTTGCCCAGCCAAGTGATTCCTCTAATTGTAAGGAAAATGGAAAGTGAATAAGGCATTTGCGCTGTTATGGGGATACACACACACACACACACACACACACACACACACACACACACTCCCCAAGCAAATGTAATTTAAAAAAAATTTTTTTAAACAAGATGTATGATGCACATCTAACTCTTCTAAAATCCCCGGAAGGAAGCAGCAGTCTGGCATTGACTGATTGTCCACAGATACTGTGGGAACGGCTGTTCCTACACAGTTTGCTGACCTCATTTCTTCTTCAATATTCAAATACCATCCTTAGTTCATGCGGCTCATGCTAACAAAGCCCTGGGCTTCATGGAGCTCTGACTCCATTAGTGTAGATACGCAGGAGCTGCCAGACATCGCCGAGCCTACATTTTTCTCTAAGGGCCCCGGTTCAATTCCACTGTGACACCCTGGTTACGCTGTCAATCTGCTCATGTGTCCACCTCCCCCAAAACAGGGAGCTGAACTTCCCTAGGCAACACGTGCCTGTGGAATATAGTGCTAATTAGAAGGCTTGTCTTTAACCTGAACTTCAGTCAGTTCTAGCTGTGTCCTGTAAGACAAGCCCACGTCATTGTCTACCATGGCAACCATCTTTAAAGAGAACTCACTTCCATCTTTGGTTCTTTTCTGAGGCAGCTATTCCTATACTCTCCTGGCCCTACCCTATCGAAGCTGAGCAGGGCTGGAGCATAGAACTGGACCAAGGCGATGACTTCTAGTCTAGCCATCTTAGTAGAGTCTTCTTGCTAAATGGACCAACAGCACAGAGGCCATTGGGATGGAACCCTTCCCCCCACCCCCTGTTTTGTTACTTCACACAGAGACTACTGCCCCCATGTCCTACGGGGCCAAGAGGTACACACATCCGTCTTCATCACTGACAACGCATTGGAAGATGGGAGAAAAGTTGTTCAGGACCTCACAACAGCACAGCCTGCCTCTGAAACCATGTGATGGAACACAGACCTTCCCTGGCCATCAGAACCAACTGCTAAGCTAGAAACATGCCAAGGTCACCAGGTCATCCCTGTTGACTATACAGATATAGCATACTGTGTAACAAGGTTGGGGACAAAGTTCTTGGCTTGACCCTCGGGGAAATTCTTCCCACAGAACCGAAAACTACAGACTTCAGAAATTTACATCTAGAGTAAGTTAATAGTACATGGGATGTTGATGGGTGAACCTGGTGAACGCAAACCTAGAATTTGCCCATTGCTAAGGTTTTGGTACCAAGCACAATGCCTGCTGGCAAAATTTATTTTATTTTATTTTTAATCATGACTATCTTCTACAGGGTAGAACCTCTTTCGTGAGTTGAATGCCATCAGAGTCATGTCACAGAGACAGGAAATTGAGGGGCTTTGAGGAGAGGTGGTGAGAAGAGCTGAGTATTCTACCAGGGCTGAAAAGGAGAATTAGAGCAGCCATCTGCCTACTTTTCATAGTAGACTGTAGCTGCTTGTTCGGCTTCAGCTGCTCAGCATCACACTATCTTTTAGAACTAAGAAAGTGAGCTGGGAGTGGTGGGGCACGCCTTTAATCCCAGCACTTGGACAGCAGAGGCAGGCGGGCCTCTGTGAGTTCAAGGCCAGCCTGGTCTACAAATCCATTCCAGGACAGCCAGGGTGTATTACACAGAGGACAAAGAAGAAGAAGAAGAAGAAGAAGAAGAAGAAGAAGAAGAAGAAGAAGAAGAAGAAGGTGGGGGAAAAGGGGAGGAGGAAAGAGAAATAAGACAGTGAGTGATGATGGAAGACACAGCTGGTGACTTATGGAGGGCCATACAGACGTCAATGACAAAGTCAAAATAAGATGTTGGTGCCTAAGTCCCGGATCTGCTGGCTGATGGAAACAGGCTGAAGATACCCCTCCGCCCCAGCACAGCTTCCCTTCAGGGAACTGGAGGTTACTACTCTCAGGAGCATTTCTCTCCCACAGTCAAGGAGTAAGCGTGGGGGCAGGGGGAGGTAATGTGTGGGGGAGAAAGGGCAGTGGGGTTTCCTGGCCATCTAACACTTGCACAAACAGCTGCCTATAAGATTCGTTCTCATAAAAGTTAACTTGAAGTGCTCTATAGGCTTCCAAGTCCCACTTTCTCAAAAAAAAAAGGGGGGGAGGGGAGGGACTTAGAGTCCTATTTAGTAATCATTTGGGCTTTGAGAATTGAGCATAAGCAGATTTAAGTTTAGTCTATGCACACTAAATTTACTATGGGGCCCTGGTAAGACAATTTATGTAAGCAGGGCTTGGATTCCACACGAGCTGATCTGATCTGTAGAAACACACACAGGCCTAGCAGGTCCTATTTCACTGGTGGTGGAGCCATTTCTTATTGGCTCCGAGGGACTTGAATGTTTAGATTCCCACATAAGTTCTGCCTTTTTCTTTTCCAGGTACAAAGCACAACTCATGAGCTGGAATCCTGTCTTTAGGGTAACCGTGGGCAACATGAGCAGGGCACCGTTTACTTCTGGGCTCTGTCAGAAGCCCCATCGCATTCTGTTTAACAGTTTGAACAGGCTGGCTTTCAGCTCTTGGATGAAACAACTGTATGTTTAAATATTATTTCATGCAAAAAAATCAAAAATCACACACATGGCAGTGTTACTGAATGCTCCTATTTCCCCCACCACTATAAACTGATGGGATTTTTTTTTTCCAGTTTCTAGGGTTGCCTTAAAGGAAAGAAAGAAAGTGGGAGGGGGTAAGGGGGAGGGAGAGCAGGAGGGTGGCAAGAGGGGCAGGGCCAGGGCAGGAAAAGAGAAAAACAGGGAGGATTACTCAATTTGAAACTCACATTGCTTTCTTTGTTGTCCATATATATTTGAATTCCCAAATAAACATAGCTCACTAATCTAGAATTGCATATGGATGCAAATTCCCCCAGGCTCTGAGAATCTGGGGGTTTTCACACCGACCCTCTGGGATACAGATGTTGAGATCTTTTTCCCCTCTTTGATCTGAGTTCTCTTTGTTCTGTTATCTCAAGTATGACAACAGATAGTTCCAAAAAAGTTTGTTTTCCATATAGTTATTCCAGTAAGGCTGCTCAAAAAAGCTTGAGAAACGAACAACGAATGGTGAAAGCCCAGGTGGTCCTTAGTACATGACTAAGCCAGCCAGTTGTTCTATGTTGGAGGCATATTTCTCTTTAAGGTTTTCCTTCTTAGCCTTAACTCTCCCTGTGCCTTACCACAGGGGACTGCCCAGGCTGCTGCTGAGAAAGCTGAGGTTAGGGGCTTAACATACGTAAAGTTGCTCCAATTTAAAACAGTTGGGGCCTCACTGCAATACTTCCCGGAAGTAATGTAGGGGGGAAAAAAGTGTGCGGTCTGATGGAAGAGAACATGACCAATAGGACATGTCTGGGAATTTCTTTGTGAGGCAAATGTGATTCATGCAGGAGACGCACGCGGGCAGCAGAGCCAACAGGGTGGAAACTTGAGTCTCAATCTTTGAAGGGTATTTAGTTAAATCCCTGCAGCCTGGTGTGTGTTACAAGCATCCCATAAATAAAATCCACTTTTCATAGACAGCAAGCTAGTGCTTAGTTGGTATTTTTTTTTCATGGTGTTCCTTATTTAAATTTCTTTTCCAACTAGCTTTACTCTAGCCTTTCTAAAAAAATTTTTTTCTTTCTGCTTATAAAACAGATTGGCTTTGTTTAGTAAGCAAGGGGATTTTTTTTTTTAAGGAATTCCCACTGTTAGGCAAGATTCTATTTCGTACATTTACTTTCTCGGGGAAAAACATGTTCTTCTGTTATTAATCTTCAAGAGTGAAATGCCATATGTAATCAAGATTTTTTTAAATAACATGAGTTGGAGTTTTTCTTTTGCCTGTTGCGAAAGTACAGTTGGCAAAGATGAGTTCCAGAAAGGGAGTTGCAGAGGGTGACCTGCAGGGGGCGCTAACAAGTGCACCGCAGAGGGTGACCTGCAGGGGGCGCTAACAAGTGCATCGTGAAAAAACATCGACAATCTCTTAGGGTCTAATTTTTAAAGACGAAAAAAATTAAGCTAAGATGGTGTTTTCCTGGAGAAAAAAAAAAAGACCTCTATCTCATGTATGACTATTTTACCTTGTCTGTTTTTCTAGTCTAGCTCTGCCTTCTGCCTTCTTGGTTGTACAAAATCAGGGACAGAATGTTTTCCAGGCTCTGAGAAGCAAGCAGCCATGGCCACCTCGTTCACCACTGTCCTGGGCACTGCTTGGTACATAGAGGTCGGTCAACTAATGACAACTAAGCAAAGCCAAGGGGATTAAAAAGTAGAGATTACATCATAGGGTCAAAGAGCATGTTCAAACAAACGTAGGTCTGGTTCTGTGGCTAATGGCTTGATTTTACAAGAAGCCCCAGAGATGGAATTAATGAGCAAAATTTATTATATATATATTTACCTGCTTGTAATTTGACTCATTTATTAGTTAAGTATTTACATATAATAAACACTTATTCACTGAGTGCTTGCCCTTGCTGGGCATTGTTCTAGGTAGAGAATATAACATGTCACATGTTCCTAAACTATACTTCCCTGGATTGGCAGGTAACCATAAAATAAAAACAAAAACAAATTAGAGGACAAAGGTGTGTGTGGTGTGTGATGGGGGGTGGCGGGGGGGGGGGGGGCGCGGGGGAGAACGAACATACACTGAAAGACTATCAGTAAAGATCAGGACCATTTGTGTCAGCTGGGTTCTTACTCGGGTAGTAGCATTGAATATGGCGGCCCTCCCTTGACTTCCTTGGAGGGAGAGGCTCACACAGTGCGATGAGGGGCTGAGTGTTTCTGCTCGTGCGGGTGTTTCTGACTGGGATCTTAGGGTGACTTCGGACCCACCTGAATCAGATGAGCAGCACTCTCTGGGCTGCCAAAGCGAAGGTCGTGTCCATTGATAGCCAGCACACGGTCGTTCTCCTCCAGCTGGCCGTGTCGGTGAGCGACGCCGCCATTCAGCACGTTGAAGATGAACACCCCGGGTTCGTCCACCCTGCGCACCAGCTTTATGCCGAGCTGCTCCTCGGGGCTGCTCTTGTTGAGAATGACATGGAAGCTGTCATCCCGAGGTCCATAGGAGTCCAGTGCCTGTCCGTTGCTTCTGCCTCGGAACTTCTGCTCCCGCAGCACGGTGAGCCGCAGCACCTGGCAGGGCTGCCGCAGGAGCCTCACGGCATAGCTATGAGGGACGTTGCTGATGTCCATTCCATTGACCTGGGGGGTGGGGCCATGTGATAGTGAATACAGACCCAAGCCCACAGAGAAACCAAGAGATTGTCCCCAGTCTGCTCCACTGTCTCCTTTTATCCTGAATCCAAATAGCCTACCCTTCCACAGCAACTTTCTGGCCTCTATGACTCGGCTCTATCTTCCTTCACTCTCATCCTTACTACGACCCGTATGTCTATTTACAGAAGCCTGACCTTCATTTCTGTTGCCTGCCAAGTTTATTTTAGTTTTTTTAAAGATTTATTTATTAATTATTATGTATACATTGCTCTGCCCAACTATACACCTGCACACAAGAAGAGGGCATCAGATCACATTATAGATGGGTGTGAGCCACCACGTGGTTGCTGAGAATTGAACTCCAGACCTCTAGAAAAGCAGTCAGTGCTCTTAACCTCTGAGCCATCTCTCCAGCCCCAAGTTTATTTATTTATTTTTTTTTTTAGTGATAGGGAAGGAAGGAAGGGAGGGAGGAAGGAAGGAAAACATTTAAAAATGTGAAAGAAAGAAAAAAGACACTTTTCATACCCGGCAGTGGTAGCACATGCCTTTAATCTCAGCATTCAAGAGGAAGAGGCAGGCAGATCTCTGTGAGTTTGAGGCCAGCCTGGTCTGCAGAGCAAGTTCCAAGACAACCAGAGCTACAGAGAAAAACCCTTGTCTCAAAAAACAAAACAAAACAAGACACTTCCCTATTTCACTCAGATTTACATTCTTACACTCAGCACATGTGTGGGAAGTGCAGGCCTGGCCACCGACCTGCACCCCAACACCAGCTGATGATACCTGCACCCCAACATCAGCTGTGATACCTGTACCCCAACACCAGCTGATGATACCTGCACCCCAACATCAGCTGATGATACCTGCACCCCAACATCAGCTGTGATATCTGCACCCCAACACCAGCTGTGATACCTGCACCCCAACACCAGCTGTGATACCTGCACCCTAACACCAGCTGATGATACCTGCACCCCAACACCAGCTGTGATACCTGCACCCCAACTGATGACATCCAGCACCACTTAGGGGGAAAGGAGTTGGTATTTTCTTTACTAAAACTCTTCAATAACATTTTTCTTACTGAGTTATCCATACTTTCACTTCCAGATGTTTCATGTGGTGTGTATGTGTGTGTGTGTGTGTTTAAGAGAGAGAGAGAGAGAGAGAGAGAGAGAGAGAGAGAGAGAGAGAGAGAGAAGAGATGGGACAGACAGAGAGAGAAAAAGAGACAGAAGGAGAGGGATATGGGAGAAAAAATAAGTGCTTAAATGTCTGAATGTATTTGTATGTAGAGTATCTGTGTGAATGCACCTGAGCATGTGTTAATGTTTCATGTTGTAGTATCTGTGAGTACACCTGAGCATATGGGAGTGTATCTGCGTGTCAAAGTATCTACATGTGTCTGACCCTGTGTAGATATGTTTGTTATGGTATCTGTGTGAATGTGCCTGAGTGTGTTCTCACATTAAATTATCTATAAGAGTGAATCTGAGTGTGCATGCGTGTGTGTGTGTGTGTGTGTGTGTGTGTGTGTGTGTGTTATGATATAATATCTGTGAGTGTGACAATGTGTATAGGAATGTCAGGTGTGGACGTGGCGGGTCCTCTGCCTATGTTCTAGCCATAAAGGGGTGTGTGGAGCTTTCAAACAAATTAATGCAAAAGGAAGTTTCTAGGCTATTTACTGAACAGCTGATCACTCTATAGCACTCCTTAAATATCCTGAAGCTAGGCCCCACTAATAAGCTACAGGACTGACTGCTGCTGCATCTGACGGTCTGGCTTTAATTACCCTGGCTCCACAGGCCCAGCCTGGAGGCTGCAGCCCCCAGTGTTTATCACCGCTCTGGAAGAAAACAGTTTCCCAGCAGCCCTGCACTCTGCTTGAGAAAGGGGCCCCACAGACCAGCCGTGGCCTTCTTAAATTTCTAGAGTTTGCTAACATTTCTTGTACTTGAAGCCAATTGTGAGAGGCACGTTGGAATGAGCTAGAAAGAGCCTTGCTTGAGGTCAGCCACTGCCTCCTGCTGCAGCTCAGAGATGAATGGGGTTTCCTCTGTGAAGGCACAGCACCTTCTTGCCCAAATACAAGGGACCACTACCCAGAAGGTGGCAGCGTCTGCTATCCCAGCATCCTGGGGCCAAGAAAAGTCAGGGTCACCTGGTGAAGGTTCCCGGCATTCCTTTCAAGGCAAATGCCTCCAGCTGAGGGCCAACAAATAGCATTTTTAAAAATGCAGCCCTCCCAGGCAGTAATCCGCACTGGAGCATGGACAAAAGGCCTGCTGTGACTGGGGTCGCATGGTTGTGGCCCACTAGAGTGATGGGCCCTGCCTATTCACCACCCCAGAGACTTGTGGGAATGTCAACATTTCTGCAGTAAAACTGCTTTCAATTATTTCTCCTCTTATTCCAATTAGTTTGCCAAACAAACAGCTCATGCTGGGACAGGGCTGGCCCTCTGCTGCCTGCACAGGGTGGGATGCAACTGTTATCTGAGTATCAGATAAGAAGAAGACGAGGGGGGGGCGGGGCTAGCTCTCCAGCCCTTTGGCTCACATGTGACATCTGTCTGATAAACAGTTCTTCCCTCTTCCTTCCAGTCCAGAAACTTCTTCTGGAACGTCTTCTTTCTCAACCACGCCTTGGAGGACAGTATGCCCAAGCCAGGTCACTCCACCCTCGCCTTCTCGGGAATGCCTGCTGGGTCACGAGGCTAGATTTAGAGGTGGCCATTAAGCCACAGGAGAGTTTCTGAAGATGGCCATCTGAACGCAGTTAGAGCAACACAACTGTTTCAATTCATCTGCTTTACAAATTAAGAAAATGTATGCTCCAGGAGAGGCCGCAGAAGGATCAGGAAGCGAAAGAAGAGAGGGAAGATGAAAACAAAGTGGGTGGGAAAAGGAGAGAGAAGACGGAGAAAATGGTGCACGAACGAAGAGAAGTTGTAAAACAGAGAGACGGGGAAGAGTGAAAGACTTAGTTACATTAGAACCCTTCGTATGGGATTTATATCATTACAACTGTGGGAAGTGGGTGTCTACCCTTATTTCATTAGAGTCACCCCATTTGTCACCTGCCTATCCACATACACACCCACTCATTTATCCACCTATTTATCAACCCCTTTACCCACCCAGTCACTCACTCATCCTATGTATAGCCGTCCATTTACCTATGTAACCCATCTACTCCCGGCTCTGAAGGACTGTTTTACCCATCTACGCATCCACCCATCCTTCTGGCTAATCATCTATCTGTCCTCCTACCTGCTCGCCCAACCCTCGTCCACTCCTGAGGACTCAGACTACTGTGCCTTCCACGATGTACAGCCCGCGCCCTCGCAGCCTACGGTTACAAGATCACGCCCACGGGCACCTTGAGGATGATGTCTCCTGGGAGCAGCCGCCCATCTCTGGCAATCACTCCATCCCGATAAATGTGCTGGATGATGATGTGGACCAGCGGCGTTTCGCTGCCTCCCACCAGCCTAATGGAGAGACTTTCGCTGGGATCCGCTCGGTTGATCTTGACGCTTGTGATTTCGCCGTCTGGAATCAGGTGGTGCAACCTGGGGAAGACTGAGAAGGGCGAAAACCAGTATTTGTTTCAGCCGTCTACTCCATGCGCATTCCCAACCACTCTTCTTGCCAAACTGAACCCCTCACGACCCCTTGTGTGTGCTCCCCACTTTCTCCTGCCTTGGTGCCAGCATACATTTCTCTACCGGAATGTTTTTCATCCTGGGCTGAAACCCATTTTTTTTTTCCTTCATGGCATGCATGAAACAATCCCTTCCACTTAACTTTATCCCAACCCCTCATTTCCTTGCTGACTCTAAACACACAATTCCTACAAGGCTGACTCTAGTTCCTGCGGCGGCATTCAGCCTCCCACTACTGCTGCCTGAGCTCACATATCATCCTCCGGACTCCGGAATCCAGCAGCTGGCTTCTCTACCAGGCTGCATGGAGCTGTCTTAACCTGGCTGTCCCCAATGTTAACTTGATTGACTGCCTCAAATAATGTTTAAACTACTTTGATTATACCATACAGGCAGCGATTTCTAGCTGTTCCACAGTTCGGTGCACAGATCTCTCTGCACACAGGAGCCTTTGGCTAGAGCTTACTGCTTGACTAGCAATGACCAGTGAACAGATGTCCTCAGGGAGTGAACTGCAATTTCATTGCTTTCTTATCAAAAGAACAAAAATAGAATCTGCTCCTCTGCCCTCTTAGATCATTCTGGAAGAGCTCAGAGACTCTGCTATACAGGCTCCGGGAACCGTCAGCCCTTGGGCAGATACTGCTATCAACGGCAGGCAGGCAAAGACCTGGTTCACCTAAGAGTCGGCTTTTCTCAGGACACGTTTCTTAGCTTCCTCTTTGATCCTCCTTGGCTGTGCCAGACACAGAGTAGTTGTCTGGGTCACTATGCAACTCCACACACAGTTACAGGCAGTCCTTTATTCACGTGTGTGTGTGTGTGTGTGTGTGTGTGTGTGTGTGTGTGTGTGTATGTGTGTGTGTGCTGAAATGCACAGAACAGAGAGAAAGCTGGGAAGTAAGGTGGCCTCAGAGCCAGGTCAAGAACACCAGAGTTCTGCTGGTCAGCATACTTATGGCCTCAGGAGTTCCCCAGGAGCCAGGCCAGCTCAGAGTCCACAGTGACAGGCCCTAGAGATCGAGAATTTAGAGCGGGACACCAAATGCTGAGAACAAGTCACAACTAGTCTAGTTGGGAATTCGCTTCTTTTGTGTAGCTTGAAGCACAGCGGGGAAGCAGAAGGCTGAGACACTGGTGTCCAGTAGCTGCCGACAGCTGCCTTGTGCTAAGAGTCATATTTAGTCATTTAATTACCCGGGAAGATGTACTATGAGCCTGGTTCTCCGTACCCCACTCTTTATGACTATAGTCTAAACCTGGAACCATAGTCCGTTTATTTAAATGAACTCAACTCTCTATGAAAATTATGCAGGAAAAAAAAAGTTCTTTGCAGTAACCAAACAGCATAATTAGGGAGGTAATGTAGTGGCTAGAGGAAGCCCGTGACATTGTAAATGCGGGTCTTAAACGCCATTCAGACTTCATTTAATGTCAGCGAATGGCTTCTGTGAGGCTGTGAGTAGCTGTCTTAATCTGTCAGTTCCTGGTGCTAACAGTATGTGGGTGAGTTCAATTAACGTTTACACTGCTCTGATTGCATTAAGTAGGCTTTTTTTTTTTTTAAACCACGAGCATGTGTCAGATCGTGTCTAGTATCATAATGGAAATTTCTAGAAAAAATCATTTTAAGCAAAGAAAGTTTTAGAAACAATCATCAAGGCTCCTGGTTCTCCCTCTTTGCTGCCCCCGCCCCTTCTTCCTTTACAACAGACACAAACTGGGGGACATCTGACCCCATGACTCAAAGGAACATGCCCAGCCACACCCTTACACGGTGCCCCTTAGAGCCAGACCAGTGAGACCCATGAGACTTGGAAGGGTTAAAATGATTTTTTAAAAAAGATTTATTTATTATGTATACAGTATGATCAGATCACATTATAGATGGTTGTGAGCCACCATGTGGGTGCTGGGAATTGAACTCAGGACCTCTGGAAGAGTAGTCAGAGCTCTTTACCACTGAGCCATCTCTCCATCCCCTTAAAATGATTTTTTAAACTGTCAAAATTGTCTTAGTCCGGACATGAAAGAATTTGATCAAAATTCTGTCTTTGTCTTTTCTAAATCCTGAAGGTCATAGGATTTAGAAATATTCTTCTCTGTGCACTGAGCTAAGAAATTAAGATTTCAATATTTTCAGTCCTCACACTGACCTCTGATGGTGGCTTTTTATCCCTGTTTCCAGGTGAGGGGTTAGGGTGGCCGTAGAGAGGAGATGAAGGGCACAGGCTGGCTGGCAGCCGGGAGGCGCACGGGCACATGAGGGGACACAGGCACAGGCTGGCTGGCAGCCGGGAGGCGCACGGGCACATGAGGGGACATGGGCACAGGCTGGCCAGCAGCCGGGAGGCGCACGGGCACATGAGGGGACACGGGCACATGAGGGGACACGGGCACAGGCTGGCTGGCAGTCGGGAGGCGCACGGGCACATGAGGGGACACGGGCACAGGCTGGCTGGCAGTCGGGAGGCACACGGGCACATGAGGGGACACGGGCACAGGCTGGCTGGCAGCTGGGAGGCACACGGGCACATGAGGGGACACGGGCACATGAGGGGACACGGGCACATGAGGGGACACAGGCACATGAGGGGACACAGGCACAGGCTGGCTGGCAGTCGGGAGGCACACGGGCACATGAGGGGACACGGGCACAGGCTGGCCGGCAGTCAGGAGGCACACGGGCACATGAGGGGACGCATCGACAAGCCAGGAGTCCTGTATGCTGCTCATAGACTTTCCAAGGGCATGGTAAATAAAGTGTCCGGAGCCTTAAATTTCAACCGCAAAGGTTGTTTGGAAGGTGTTAAAAGAGACAGAGGCTTGACGCTAAAATCCTGTCATGAGTGTGTGCGTGCGTGGTGTGGTGGTTGGTTAGCTGTGTGACTTTGGGCTACTTTCCTAACCTCTCTGGATCCTTTTCCTTATCCTTGAGCTAGCAATGACAATCTTTATCTCTTAACATTCTTTTGACATATGCATGACTCAGAGCACCAATACATGAAGGGATATTTTTATTTTTAATGTTATTATTTTACTATATGGTATAATACAAACCAGATGTGGTGCACACCTAAAAGCTCAATACTCAGGAGGCAAAGGTAAAAGGGTCACTGCAAGTTTGAGGTCAGCCTGAGCTACACAGTAAGTTCAAGGCTAGCCAAGACTACAAAGTGACAACATGTCTCAAAAAAAAAAAAAAAAAAAAAGTCAATCTAACCTAAAAATTTTAAAAAAACCACAAATGAAACAAAACAACTTTAACCTAAAATCTTCAATATAAGATGGAAAGAAAGGTAGAAAACAGTGTCTGCTCAGCTCCACTTACATTAGGAAAACATAAGTCATAGAAGCACTAAGATATTACAGCTTTCTCTGGTCAACAAGGTCATTTGGAACAAGTTGAGTGACCTCTATATGCCTCCGTATATTTTCCTGAACACAGGGATAAGGACAATGAACTATCCTGAGAGCCACAGCAATGTGATGCCGGTGACTTTAGTACGCCCTGGTCAAAGGGTGCTCCTTACGAATAAATAAGAAGGCTGGCATGGTGGTGCACACCTTTAATCCCAGCACTTGGGAGGCAGAGGCTGACAGATCACTGTGAGTTCGAGGCCAACCTGGTCTACAAAGGGAGTTCAGGACAGCCAAGGCTACACAGAGAAACCCTGTCTCAAAAAACTGGGGGAAGAAAAAGATAAAATAAGAAAAGGCAGGTGAACACTTAGAACGCTGTATTTGTAGACTTAATCAGAGTACCCGTCTATCTGCATGGCCAGCCTTCATCTAAGATGCTGCCCGAGGGCCCAAGCGGTGGGCCAGGTGGCTCACGGCACTTGCTGACCTGAATTCCAGCCCCAGGACCCCCATGGTGAAAGGAGAAAACCAACCCTTACAAGTTGTTCTTTGACATTCATATGCGCTGTGACACATGAGGACATGGGTATGTGGGTGTGCACCCCCACCTCCACCCACACACTAGAAATAAACGAATGCTGACAATTAAAACGACAAATCAAACCAAAGGGACAAACTTGCTATCAGTTGATATAGAACTCACAGTAATGCCACCATTGATGAAATCAAATAAAACGCTTTTCACACTAACTATAACCATCATTTTCATATGCATTAAGCCAGTCCCTGGAGCCCAGGGAGCAGACATTTTCCCTCACCTGTGTAAAAGGATGACAAAGCAGATCAGAGTCCCTGTCTTCACTCAGACGAGAAGGCTACTCAATGTATGAGCCAATCCCATACCCATGGGAAGAGAGCGGTCAGGCTGGCACCATGCCGGAAGTGACTCAGAAGCCCAGCCTGGGGGCAGCCTGGGGCGGGTGTGTGTGTGTGTGTGTGTGTGTGTGTGTGTGTGTGTGTGTGTAGATTCCATTTACCTTCGGGGACAGTGGCGTTCTCAGAGTTTTCCCTGCCCTGGTCAGCGTGGTTGACGACGGCAATCCCACTCTTCGTCCTCCGGAGAACACTCAGGGCTCTGTTGATCTTTTTGAAGGATCGGCTTCGCATAGTGGAGCGCTCAAAGGGCCGTGCTGAGGAGAGAGGCGGCAGGGAGACAGCAGTTACGGGGTCATCCTTTAGCCAAGGGTCCTGCTATGTGCCTGTGATCCCAGCCCTCGGCAGGTTAGACAGGAAGCTTAGCAGGTCAAAGCCAGCCCGGGGGGCCGAGTGAGACCACCTCAAACAAATAAAAAAAGCAACAGCAAACGAACAAAAACCAAAACCAAAATTAAAAAAAAAACTTTTATATATAAAACATATGAAATGGGACAAAAAGATATTAAACTATTTATCTGTATTTCTATTT
Organism: Acomys minous; assembly: GCF_964271855.1. Lineage (NCBI taxonomy): Eukaryota > Metazoa > Chordata > Mammalia > Rodentia > Muridae > Acomys > Acomys minous. Next base: position 58,712,448 of record NC_140497.1, read on the forward strand.
TTTTTTTTTTTTTTTTTTTTTTTTTTTTGGGCAGTGAAATAATGTATCTCACCAGAACCATTTCCCCTTAAAAGAAAAAAGGAAAAAAATTTCTAGAACTTTCTACCAGGAGTATTTATTCTATAGAGGGCAATCCCAGGAAGTAAAACCAAGAGTCCATTACCAGGCACCCACCCACTTGACTCACCCCTAGCTCGGTTGCTTCGGCCAGAGTCTGAGGAGTTGGTCACTGGCTCACCGTCCTCCACCGAGGACACGTAGGCAGGGTTGTCCAGGCCAGGCTCATCGGTCATTAAAGAGATGGTGGCGGCTGCAGAGACCTCTGGGGAGAGTGTTGTCGCTGTGAGGCTAGCACAGCCATCGGGACAGCCATCTTGGGAGCGCCTTTTCCTGTCCTTGGTCAGGCCATAGTGGGAGGCGCCTTTGCAGCTGGAACAAACCCAAAGGGGCAGTTAGAATGTTTAGTCAGGACTCCCCCAGTACGTATGCCTGTCCCTTTCACACATAAGAATTCAATGTATGTTTGCCAGCCAAACACATGAATAGCTTGAGAATATTTTTTAAATTGCCTATTATATTCCCCAAGCATAAATTCCACTGCTGAACAGTAGAAAATCAAACCTACTTGCCTATGGCTTGAGGTTGGGGCTGTCTAACGTTTGGACTTGGCAACTGCTTCTTCCTGGTGTTTATTTTGACTACAAAAAGCACTCAATCGCATTCTCACTCCTTTCTTTTGGGATCAGTCCCACAGCTCGAACATAAATACACGAGGCCACTCCCAGATCCCGTATTTAGCTGACCCTGGAAACGGCGTTGCCCTTGCCACAAAGCCACAAGGTTTACTGGGAACTGCTATTCTCTGGGGGTGGGCGTGGTGGCTTCCATTTCTGTTGCTGGTCTGGTCTGGTAGGCCCCTCCTGTATTCTTGAGAGGAACCAACAGCAGGGGCTCTCACCCACTAGAATATGTCATGTCTCACAGGATTGGGAGAGAAAAACATCTCTGATCACTTTTATTTCCATTTTACCCCAGACCACACTTTGTAAAGTAGACCAGTCACCGATACACTATGGAAAAGAGGGTGGGATGCCCAGGGCTCAGAAGATGCTTGAGCCAATCTAGAGCCTTCTTTTTCCACAAACACATTTTCTTACCACCACCAGTCATTTCCGTTCACTGGCCAAAGGTTTTTCAGCCAGAAATCGGTAAGGATTTAACTAGCCCACTGTACTGCTGGAAAGGACCCAGCGGCTGCTCCAACAGAAACAGTTCTAGTGAATGCCTGTGAGTGACCATTTGCCTAGCATAGCTGAGCTGACTGTGTTATTCTTATCAGTTTATTATACCAAACCCTATATAAGAAGTTCTTAACCTAGGGGTCAAGACCCCTTTGGGGGTCACTAAGCCCACTGGAAAGCACAGATATTTTTTATTAGGATGGACAACAGTAGTAAAATTACAGTTATGAAGGAACAATGAAAATAATTTTATGATGCGGCGGGGGCGGGGGGGGGGGGGGGGGGGAAGGAGGGGGGGGGGGGAGGGTCACCACAACATGAGAAGCTGTATTAAAGGGTCACAGCATTAGGAAGGTTGAGAACCACTGCTTTAAATGACTGAAGTCTTTATTTTCTATTGATTTATTTATTATTCTTTTTTACACTTATCATTCTGTGTGTGAGACTGTGTGTGTGTGTGTGTGCGCGCGCGCAACATACACACCGGGAGCTCACGTAAAAGTCAGGGAGCATCTTGTGGACTCTAGGGCACAAACTCCAGTCCTCAGCCTTGTCAGCAAGTGCCACTACCCATTGAGCCAACTCCCTGGCTGGCCTTTTTATTTGTATTTTATTCTTTTTCTAAAGAAAGAGCACAGTGACCACTCTGTGACTGAACTATTTAAAACGAATATGTATTTATTTACTTAGGTTTTCTGAAGCAGGATCTTGCTATTGTGGTCCAGGCTGGTCTGGAACTCACAATCTTCTTCCTCAGCCTCCGAGTGCTGAGATCAGGGGTGTGCACCACTGTACCCACCAAACTGGATAAACATTTGCAACCTTACTTGAGTGATGCTTTGTGTCCTTAAAAGGAGACAGGAGCTACCGTGAGCCTACAGTTGGTGGGGTTTAGGAGGGCTGTAGACACACACACCTGAGGGGTGGGATCCTAGGGTCAGGATCAGAAGGCTTGCCTGGATGTACCCAGCTGTGTGATCTGAAGCAACTAAATCAAAGGTTAAACTGTCTGCCCTAGGAGCTGGGGAAACGACTCAGAGGTTAAGCGCTCTGGCTGTTCTTATAGAGGACTTGAGTTTGCTTTCCAGCATCCACGTCAGGCAGACCACAACTATCCACAGCTCGAACACCAGGAGAGTCAACACTCTCTTTTAGCATCTTCGGGCACCTGTACACATGTGACATTCTCTCTCCTACACCGTCAATCAACCGATCAATCAGTAAATACCCATGACTACCGGAACCAATCCATACACCTCAAAGGTAACTATAGCAAACACTAAAGATGCCTGTCACATTTTTCATTCAACCCACAGTTCTTGGCATAAAGTTTGGGTGACATGAAGTTGTGTGCTTCGCTCCTTGCTATATATATAGTTGCTTCTCAGGGAATGGAAGCCATTCCTTGAATTCTCCCATTCTGAGACACGCATTCCTCTTACTTTCCCATCTCTGAGACCAGGATGTCCTGAGGACGCTGAGCAGTATCTGCTGCAGAGCAGCAACTGGGAAGCAGGTGCCACAGCCAGAGCACGCAGACACCATTGCAGTACCGCCATGTCCCGCCCACGGTGCAGGTTCACGCTTCTCTCTGCCACATTGACTTTAGTTGCCATGCAAACACCTTACAGTAGAATCTACTGTGGACACACTGTTCTGCCCATACCCCCCATCCTTCCACTTTCATCAGAGAAGCCATTTCTTGAAGTAGATAGTAATTAAGTAATTAACACAGAGGCCCACAACTGGGCATGTGCAGAGAGGGAGAGACTTTGGAGCACTCAGTCCTAAATTAGGATGTTGTCATTAACCCGTTCCCCTCAAGGCTCAGGGCGCTACACAGATGAGGAGGTGGAAAGCCTGTAAGAGCCAGAGGTGGTGGGTGCTCCAAGTAACAGTGTTTTCCAGACAGACATAAACCCAGGGGCTAAGGAAGCACACAGATCATCACTGGTTCAAACCAGATGGAATCCCAGCACTGAGAAGGGGAAATGGACCCCAAGCCCCGCTTCTAACTCAGAAGCTTTCTGCAGTTGATGCCTGCTGGAAAGGGGGAGATTAGTTTTTCTCCAGCCAAGTGCCACTAGGTGTACCAACTACACTTCCAGGCAGGCCCAGGCCGAGAGGTAGTTGGCCATCACAGAACGGACCCCGTGCTTCAGTGAGCTCTTGGGTTTGTTTTGGCATTTCTGTCTTATTGGGGTTTTTTGTTTGTTTGTTTTGATTTTCTTTTTCTTTCTTTCTTTTTCCTTTCCCTTTCTTTTTTCTTTTTGAGAGAGAGAAAGAGAGAGAGAGAGAGAGAGAGAGAGAGAGAGAGAGAGAGAGAGAGAGAGAGAGAACACAAGTGTTTGGAGAAGGAAGTGAGGACAAACTTGGAGGAGTTGGGGAAAAGAAAAGAATATGATCCAAATGTATTTATGAAGAGTCCGTTATGCTTCAGCCTTGGAATAAAAAGTTACTGAATACACAAAAAATCTAAGGAGAAGCTCAAAACAAACAAGCAGAGGAGAGGGGTGAAAATCTTCTTTTAATGGAGCAGACACCCACACCTAGAGGAGTAGCTACAATGTTAGTTTCTTTTTTTTCTTTTTTCTTTTCTTTCTTTCTTTCTTTTTTTCTTTTTTTTTTTTTTGTTTTTGTTTTTTGTTTTTTGTTTTGTTTTTCAAGACAGAGTTTCTCTGTGTAGCCTTGCTTGTCCTGGACTCACTTTGTAGACCAGGTTGGCCTTGAACCACAGCAATCTGCCTGCTTCTGCCTCCCAAGTGCTGGGATTAAAGGCGTGTGCCACCACGCCTGGCTTACAATGTTAATTTCTTACAAGGGAAAAAGCAAACACTTTATTTGCTTACTTGATTTATTTTTATTTATTTATATTGTGTGTGTATGAGTATTTTACTTATATGTACATATATGAACTATGTGCATGCTTGGTGCTAGCAGAGGCCAGAAGAGGACATCAGATCCCCTATAACTGGAGTTAGAGTTCTGAGCTGCCATGTGGGTGCTGGGAACTGAACCCAGGCCCTCTAGAAGAGCAGCCAGTGCTCTTAACTGCTGAGCCCTCTCTCCAAAATGCTCCGAGGGTTGGCGAGATGGCAGCGGTTAAGAGCGCAGACTGTTCTTGCAGAGGACCCCCACTCAGCTCCCAGAACCCATGTCACGTGGCTCACACAACCTCCTGTAACACAAGCTCCAGAGGGATCAGACTCCTCGGCCTCTGTGAATTCTCCTCTTGTACTCATGTGCACAATCCCACCCCCACAGACACATACATACACACAATTTAGAAATAAAATTAATACTAAAGAAAATGTGGGGTTTTTTTTCATTAGAGAGATATTCCCAAGAACATGAAAAGTAGTACTACATTTTTTTTTTTCATGGAGAAGGATGGCCTATTTCACACCAACCAATGTAACCCAGGCCAAAGGGAGCTGCCAGATTCACCCTAAGCACATCTTAAAGCCAACAGAATCTAGAATGAGCAAGCCAGCCATGTTTAATGGTGTTTGGGGCAATTTAACTGGAGGCACATTTTAAGATTTCCTTTTCTTGTCAATAAACACAATACTTTTAACAGTCAGTGGCATCCCAAGTGTGATGAAATGTTGGGTTACTCTTAAAAGAAAGGGCCTGTGATTACAAAACTTTATACCCTTATTTTCTAGAAGATGGACAGCCCAGCACAAGCCGAAGCTTATACTTCCGAGCTGCCCCAACACCTCCCCTGGGAAGCCTTGCCACCACCACACCCTTTGGAGTTGGTGAGGTCTTTACCTTCCTCATCAGTTACTTTGGCTTGGAATTATGCTGCTTCAGAAGAGTAAAGGGGTTGATATGGGGAATTTAAAAATTGGAAGAAATGCTGTGTGATGGAAAAAATTAGAGCCAGCATGCACTGGAGAGCGCCAGAGCTGTAATTTGAGAGTGGAACAGTTCTCCGTGGGCCAGCAGCATTTGGTCAGCAGTGCACGGAAAGGAAGTTCATGACACGTCAGTGGATTTGGAGACGGCCTCTCTCTGCGGGCAACTGTCTCCTGACCATGTTCTTGACCAAAGCGAGAATTACATTTCCGTAGAGTACAGGTGACTGGCACGGTGCAAGCTACGGCTTTCTGTGGAAGACATAGCGTGTCCCAGTGAGAAAGCTGAATCGCCTCTGATGCTTTAGAGCATGGAAGGGAGTAAGTTCCAAAACTGTACCACTAAGACACACCATCGCTGCCTCAGATCCCTGAGGCTCTAAGGACACGATTTTGAGTCCAGAGAAGGGAAACGGCATAAAACGAATGGCTGGACTTCTCCTTGGCACTTTATCCCTAGCTGTAGCTATAAGACCTGGGGAGGATGAGCATCTACGTGAAAATGCTCACACTCATAAGCGTAGAAAACAAAAACTCCAGGATACCAAGTCATCCCTTTGTAATGTCCGTTTTCTCCATCTTCTTGGCTTTGCCTGAATCCGAGGCACAGAATGATGGATGAAAGTAGTGGCTTGTGCTTACTAATTATCGCTTCTGCAGTGACTAATACCGGGGGGCTCTTGATTTACAGGCACAGACGAAAAAGGAGAAGGGAAAGAGCTGATTAATGTTGGCCAGGACAGGAAGATAGGATGCACCCTGGCCTGTGTTCAAAGCAAGCAGGATTTATGCTCCCTTCACTTACCCTGAGCCTAAGTGCTCTCAGGTGCTGATGAGCATGAACTTGAAGGATGAGCATAAGAAACAGAGAAAACCTTCCCCCCCCCCCAACTCAAACCACAAACTTTGGATATGCTGTCTGCTCAAACGAGCATCCTAAAATCATTTTTCTTGATACTGATGAAGTCGGGCCCTGAGCTCCTTCACTGAAGCCAGAAGCGAGCGACAGATCAGTCTGTTTCTGAGGGCACGGGCACCAGGTGCCCTGCAATTTTTTCAGGAGGGGTGTAAGGACTGAGTGTGTGAAGATAAAATGAACCTTCTTCCTACAAAATTCCCGAGTCTATGGTGTGAGTTGTTTAACGGGAGCTGGAGGCCAGGGTCGGGATGGCCCTGAGACGTGGCTCACAAAGGTCCTAATGGGGGGGAATCTCAACAAAGTTCAGCCTGCTGGGTGGTACTCGCTCATCTGCAGGGAAGGGCGCCCTGCTGTCGGTGAACTGACACACTTATGATAGCATGCAAGCTGCCCACAGGAAAGCAAGCCTCCATCCTCTGGTCATCACCCGAGCAGCAGCGCGGCCCTCCTGTGAGCTAATCTCCTCACTGCCTCTCTCAGTTCACTTCTGATAAGCGAGTAGTCAGCTCCTCATTAGAATTCATTAACTGCCCGGTTTGCTCTCAGGGTAACCCAGGGACTGAACTCACAGCTTAGGGAAGCAAGGAAGAGAGGGAGGGAAAGATGGAAACTGGGCAGGAGCTGTGATGGACGATGCTGAAGAAGGCTAGTCCTGAGTTGCCAGAAGCAAGTAATCTGGATACTAAAACCCACATTTTAATGTAAAATCTTCTGATTTTTTTCTTCAATGTTGGCAATAAATCATGCCCAAACAAAAACACAAACACGCAATATGTAGCACATATTGTTTCCAAAGAAAACCACATCCCAACTTCTGGTAATAAGAAAGCCTGCTAGTGCAGGAGAATCAGGCCTGTCGCCCTCTTTTCAGCCCTCTAAGAAGCAATAGGAAAGGCAAGTGGTGGTGGTGTGTGCACCTTTGATCTCAGCCCTTGGGAGGCAGAGGTAGGTGGAGCTCTGAGTTTCAGGCTAGTTCTAGGACAGCCAGGGTTACACAGAGAAACCCTGTTCAAAACAAACAAAAAGAAGAAGAAGAAGAAGGAGAAGAAAAAGAAGAAATAGAAGAAGAAGAAGAAGGAGAAGGAGGAGGAGAAGGAGAAGGAGGAGGAGGAAGAGGAGAAGAAGAAAGAAAGAAAGAAAGAAAGAAAGAAGCAATACAACCCCCCTTGTTTTCTGCTTTCTGCTACTTGTACAAGGTGTGAGGTACATGAGCACATAGAAGCAAGATAAGCTCTGAAGGCGGCTTCCCTTTAGCCACCTGTCCCAGGGACTCCTCTGATGAGTTGGAAGTCAAAAGTGAATTCTTAGCTATTCTTCTTTCAAAAGAACCAAGAGGTAGCCTGAACCTGGAATTTAACAGGAGAGGAAACATCCAATCCTACCAGATATACCTATTATTTCCTCATGTGAAAAGGAGTCGATGGCGGAGGACTCCGAAGAGAGGTGACTTTCCTGACACCAGCTGGGTCTGAGCTTGTGCCACTCCCTCCAAGGCACAGGATGAACGACCCTGCATCTGTGCCTCAGGTGGAGGCCCAGGGACAAGTTAGGAGGCTCTGCTGCAGGAAGGGAGACAGCTTGGGAACAGAGTGGTGACTGTCCCTTGTGGGGGCTACAAGGAAATAAGCTGTGCGGAGCCCCCCAGTGCCCTCTGTCAGGATACTGATGACCCTCAAGGACGAAGCATTGCTCCTGTGTGCTCAGCCCTAACTCTGCTGGGGTTTCCTGACCTTCTGACACCACGCTTCCACAGTTCTGTGCACACCCTAGCTCACTTTCCTTCCTCTGGACTACAGTCTCTCACCCCCGTATCCACCTTAACCACACCAAAACTTACTCTTTTTATTCATAAATGTGTTGGGAAAACGTTCTCACATCCTCCCCGTTGTGTCAAATAGCTCCTCATATCCACTGTATCCGACTCACCCTTTGTTGGTGGGATGGTGTCAGTCCAGGACTTCCTGGGTCCATACTCCCTGGATGGTATCTAGCAGAGTCTGGCAACTGGGAAGTGGCACAGCCAGAGGAACAGACACCCACCCGCCTCTGGCTCTGCACTAGGGGCTGTTTTACAAACGTGGCCTCGTCTAACCCTCCCAAGTGTCCTGGGACATTACTTTCCACAGATCACCTCTTGGATACCGATAAGGATGGTAGAAGAGACAAAAAACCTTGTTCAAGGTCACGGTGAGAATCTGGGGTCTGAACCCAGGTTGTGAGTCCCATGTTTTCTTCCCTCCCGCAACCTGGCTCCTAGCCTAGGTTCCCCCAGCTTCGCTGGACCCCAGACTCACTTATCACGCCATCCATTCCCCATCCTCACTTTGACATCTAATCCACATCCTCAACATAGCAGCAGCCACACCTCCTGGTTCCACCTGCCCAGCCGGTCCTTCTTGCATCCTTCCTGTTGTGTCAAACCACACCTTATATCCATTATATCTGTTCAGGCCAAAAGCCTCAGACTCATTGTCAATTCTCTGCTTTCCTTTGACATCCCATGTAAAGCCCACCCCACTCCCCACCCCCTACCCCCAAATCCAGAACCCAACAGAGTCTCACCAGTACTGCCACCCTGGCCCACCAGGTCACCGAGTTATTGCCCTAAGCTCCTAACAGGGTTCTATGCCCCACAGCTGTTCTTCCCCGTTTATTCCCAACACAGCATCTGCTATGGGTTTTGACATGGTTCGAGTGTATGAAACCCTCAAGGACTCGAGGGTTGAAACATAATCCTCCTGTGGAGCTGAGATTACGGAATTTTAATCTGAGCCTGGTGCTTGAAGACGGGGGTCTTTGGGAGGTGACTGGGATTTGAGGGCCATGGATGGACCCCTGTGATCGAACGCTGGTGGCCTTATAAGGGAGAGATGACAGTCTCTGCCGTGTGGTGCCCTGTGCTTCCCGTGGTCCTGCGCAGTCTCAGCGTGGAGGCTGGACCTCGCCGCCTTCATGCTCAGACACTTAAAGACAAGCATCTGAACCCCACAAAGCATGACAAATAGTAATGACTGTGGAGATGGCGACCTTCACAGAGAAACATTTACAGGAACAGTTATTTAGTTAAGGTACAATACATTATTATAATTATTCACTTAAAGTGGAGGGTATCCACAGCACATGTGTGTGGAGGTCAAAGGGCAACTTGTAGAAATTGGCTCTCTTCTTCTGTATGTGGGTCTTGGGAGTCAAACTTAGGTCACTGGGCTTGATGGCAAATGCTTTTACCTGCTGTCTTGTCTGGCCAGCACAAGGAGCAATACTCTGAAACCTAAATAACCACCCAAATAATGCGATTAATGAATTTAAGTTCCAAATGTGGTTACAGTTTCTATATTAGAAACTATGGTATGGGCAGGAGTGGTAGCACACGCTTGATATGAGCAGGTGCTGTAGCCCATGCTTGCAATCCAGCATTTACGACGGTGCAGGAGGACTTGAGGTCAAAATCAGCCTGGGCTACATAGGAAGACTTTTGAGTGTCCCAGTTAATCCAATAGGATAAGCCAGTGGCCATGCAGCATCCTTCTCTGGGATGGAGACGCCTTCCTTTCCTTCTGGGTTTTGGAAAGTGCTGGCTCATGGATTCCCGTGTTTTTCATGGCTGGTGGTAGAGACACCAGTTTGACCTCTGCTAACCAGTTAGCTCTGGGCAACCACAGGGCTGTAAGTAAACACTGGCCGAACCAAACCGAGTCACGGTCATCCCTTCAGTATTGCGTTGATGGAAACACTGCGTTGGGGGCTGCAGGATGTGCCCACACAGCCCTGACAACATATGGTTACCTGTGGTTGACTGTGATATGGGGCCTCTTCCCCTCAGCAAGCTCATCACATCCCTTTTCAGTCCCACATGTTCCAAAGCCAAAATGGTGGAGACAGAAGAAAAGGCAGAATATATTTCCAACTGGCCTTTGTTTTCCTCACGTATTCCTCTACACAACGTCCACAGTTTTATTGCTTTGTTTTATATGGGGGGGGGGGGAGGTTATTACACTACAATGTAGCTCAGGCTGGTGAGCTGGCCTTGGCTTTACAATCCTCCTGCTTTAGCCCCTTGCATGCTGGGAAATGGACCTGTGTCCTACACTTGGCTGTAGTACGTGTTTTAAGATGAGTATGCCTATAGTCGACATTCCTTCTTCTTCTTCTTTTTTTTTTCACATTCCTTCTTTTGATGCATTATGCTGGTGCAGTGGGGACTTTTTAGAGTAGGGCTAAAATACATGTTTTCAGTCAATGAATCCATGGAGGGCCGTGTACAAAACACGGGATGGCTGAAAATATCTAGTTGGGAATCATACGTCTGCCACCTTCCCTCTCTGTAAATCTGGGCAAGTTCCTCATTCGGTCCCCCTGACCCATTTCCCATACATCAAACGGACCCATTGATGATGATGGTTATTCACTATGAGGCTTAAATCTTCATGGCGAGTGCCTGGCCCAGCCTGGGATTCAATAGCAAGGTGACGAGCAGTAACTAGTGTAGTTAGTATACTTCACGGCGAATGTTAGGCACAGTGGATGCAAAGAAAACTATTGTACAAGGTAGACACACAGAAAACTGGCACACAAACAGGGATGCCATCATGCCTTGTAAGTGGAGTGATGCAAGTAGATACTAGTGTAGGACAGCTCAGAGGAAGGGAGCAATCAGAGGAGGGGGGGGGCATCAGAGAAGGCTTTTCAGGAGGAGGGGCATCAGGGAAGGCTTTTCAGGAGGAGGGGCATCAGGGAAGGCTTTTCAGCAGAGGTGAGTCCAGAGCAATGAGTCTCATCAGCTAACAGCCAAGGTGTAGATGCTACGTTCAAAGGCCCCAAGGATGTAAGCGCATGGTGAGTGGAAAGAGTGAATTTATAGTTAACATCCGAATTCTCTCCCTCCCTCCCTCCTTCCCTCCCTCCCTCCCTCCCTCCCTCCCTCCCTCCCTCCCACCCTCCCTCCTTCCCCCATGCCTTTTTTCTCTTCCTCGATGTTTTTGAGGTAGATTTCCACCATGTAGCCCAGGTTAGTCTGGAACTTGTGATCCTCCGCATCCTATGTACTAGGCTTACACGTGTGTGCCACCACACTCGGAGTTTCCCTTTTAAATGTCTATTCCTTTTCTCCCAAAGATTACAGCTTGCAAGACAGCAAACTCTTGCCTGTCCTGATCACTGCTGAGCCCCCAGCACAATGTGCAAGGTGCAGGCAGCCAGTGTCAAAGGCTGTGTGTTAAAACAGCTCAGAGGGCTGAGAGTAGCTATTTTTTCCATTCCTCCTCTTATTAGATCTTTTCTGTTTATGCTTCTAATTGTGTTGGACTAGACATGGTTTAATAGCTGCAAAATGCCTTTATCCTTTTTGGAGTGGGGAGGGGAGGAGGCAGGCTATTTTAAACATATGACAACATTTCATAAGTCACGGAACATAAAGCACTAGAAATCTCTATTGTGTTTGAGATAAAAGTAAACACATCAGTCGTTATCCTCCGAACACTTCCATTGAGGCTCCTCCTCCAGTGGGACCCATCCCTGCCAACTAATTCTCACCATGGTACTTGGAAGAGATGTAAGGACCAACAGTGTAGTTTCTATTCATAGGACTGCTTGAGTCCCCTGGCTTTCTGGTCCTGAACACAAGCCCTCTTCCAGGAACTCTGATCGGGTAGTTATTGGCTACGCTTTATTCACTACACCTCAAACAATTCCTCGTTGACCTAAGGACATTAGGTACAATTATTTTGAGCAGTCTCCTGGTTCCCCTTTGGGGTTAAGACCATGCTCCCTGGGATGGACTCACAGGGTCACTGGCCTCACTACCACAAACTGTGCCAGCAGTAAATATTAATGCTTATGTGTAGGTTTGGGTGAGGTTGGCATGAGCTAATAAATCAAGGAGGTCACCCTATGGGCAAGTGCAGCCTCTGTTGGTCAGGCTAGAGGCACAGTGTGAATTTGAACCTAGATGGAGCTCATCTTAAAGAGCCGGCAGACCTCCATCTCCTCACCAGCCACACACTGCCTCTCCTCACTCGTTCCTCTTTTCTGCCTCCGAACTGCTGGGGGAAACATTCCCAGGTCTCGAACCACCCACTTCCCTGGTTAATCAACACCAGAAAGGAATATTTTCAAACAAGCAGAGAAGCCACATGAAATGGGCAGTTGGGTTCCAGCTGCCCGAGGCTCTGGAGTGGACATGAGGTCTGAAGAGGAACAATCTGCCCTCAGGGGAGAGTTCACACAGGTAACAAATAGTCCAGTGCCAACCTTGGGAGGCATGCGTGACTCAGTTTACCCAGGATGCTACGCATGCCTGAGATACTGGTAATGAATAGTCTAATGCCAACTTCAGTAGGCACCCATGACTCAGTTTACCCGGGATGCTAAGCATGCCTGAGATACAGTTGGCTAGTCTCTGAACAAGGCTAAGTTTTCATTGGGGCAGTGTGGGGCGGGGGAGGTGAGACGGAAAGAAAGCACAGAGAAGCGGTGGATCTTTTTTCCCCCTTCATAGCAATAGCTTTCCTATAGTCTTTTTCCCCTATTAATTTGCAGAGGTAGTTTCTAGAAGAATCTGGTTCTGTGTTTTGATCCTTCGAATCTTAACCCGCAGTGCAGCATCCATAGCTGGGTCAGCTCACACTGACAGTTCACGTGCTATATGTACTATGGACCAGGCATGTTGTGGAATATTGTATGTACTGATCCATTCAATCTGCACAGCAGCCCTGCGAGGGGAATATTGCCACACCCCAAGCCTGTTAGTGAGAAAACAAGGCACAGCGATCTAACGGCCTTTCCAGGCTCACGCGGGTGGCACCTGAAGGAGATGGTGGAGCTCCGATTGAGGTGTGCCCGTTAGATGCCATGCGTGCTGCTGGCTGATAACTGAGAGGTGCTTGGAACATGAGAAGCAGGGGAGACGCAAGGAAAGTTAGAAGCAGCCTACTGGGGCCTTTCTATTCTTCCCTGCTGTGTCATCCACTGCAGCTACCGAGTGGCTGCTGGGAAAAACTCGGGCGGTACGATCTGCCAAGTGTAGCCTTTAGGCCTGCAGCTGAGAGACGAGAGCCACAAACATCACATGCCTGTGCCCTTGCCTCTGCCCTGCCACCAGGGCCATTTGCCAGCAGAGCGCACATCCTAGATCCCTGTGTGCCCTTGGGCTTCCCATTTCACTGCCATCCTTCATCTCCAGAAATAACCTAATTATCTCTGGGGATAGATTTGGCCTCTGTGTCCTAGAAGCAGAAGTTTAAAGCGATCCTATCTGGGCTTTGTGGGCACCGCTAGATGGATTATTTATTCTGCCTCTAGAGGGAGCTCTTTAGTTCCAGGCACTCCTGTAGGGATAAGGCAGGGCATTTGGTGTTGAAAGCAGGCTTTATCAAGAGAAGAGGCACTGCAAGTAGCCCCATACTGGCCAGCGTGCTCTGTTTGCTCCTGTTGACAGTGCGATGGCAGTCATTAGATTGGTGCTTTTATTAGCAGGTGTGGAACTGGGGCTCAACCTAGTCAACATGGTCCTAACTGGGTGATCTCACTCCTAACTTTCTAGGTACAATGAGGGTCAATGTGGTGGCAAGAGCTGCAAGTTAGACACAGCTTTGAGACTCTGACGTTGATCTAAATCCTCTGTGTATCTGTCTTATGATGATGTTAACAATATCACTGTCCTGAAGGCACTCGGAAGTTCTGAGCACTTTACTCTGGACCTATTTAATGCCCGTAATCTAGCAGGGAGGTGTGATCAACATCCCGCCTTTGCAGATTTGGAAGCAATGCATAGCTTAGCCACTAGTGATTATTAGTCCCTGTCTGCCTGGGACTATCCTGGTCCTAAGATACAGAATTTCCAGATCAAAATTGGTCAATCCCAGGCATACCAGATGAGCAGGCCACCTTATCAGTGGCAGACATTGTGAAGACAGAGCTGTAACTCCCAAAAGAATGCTTTTCCTAGTGACATTACTACATCTTCCCCCTTTTCGTATGTTTTGGCCCAAAGATTTAATGGAAGCTAGTTGAGGGATGGGGAGGGGGAATTTCATGATTTCAGATGCCTCCGCGTTTATGCTGGCTTGGATGCTGTTCTCTTTGATGGGGGTCCAAAATGTCCCTCCTTCCAACAGCTGCTCGAGTGTGTTCCTTTACAGCAATCCTTGCAGAGAGAGCTAGATTGCATGCAATTCCAATACTTCCCAGATACTCAAAGAATCAACTCACTGTCTAGCTCAGAAAAAGCCTAGCTGATAGCCAGGAGGGTCTGATAAATATGTGTGCTGCTCTCTGGGGTGCCTCAGAAGAATTCCAAAGCCCAAACCAGATGTGCAATTGACAGAGGTTGATGAGGGATGGTGGCGAGGTTTGGGCACAGTCCACATGCCAGGCCGATTCTTCATAGAGATGTCAGGATAATTTATCCATCCTATGACTCTCTGGCTTCTTGGAGGGAGGTCATCAACTTCTCTTCCTGGATCTTTAGGGGGCAGGGAGCTGGTGATCCCAAGCTACAGACAATGGGAGTTTTCTGTCAACTGTTCAGAGGTTCTGTTGTGTATGTGGGGGTGGGGAAGGAGGCCAGCTTTTTGCCCAACTTTTTCTCCCTGCTATTTTGGTTCCACTAAGGATTGCTCTACTTTTAAAACACTTGGAAATGAGCTCAGCCTGGAGGCATAGGCCTGTGAAATCAGCTACTCAGGAGGTGGAGGCAGGAGGATTAGAAGTTCTGCCTTATCTAGAGTGAGTCCAAATTGACCTGGCCAACAGAGTATAAGACTCTGTCTCAACAAAACATAAAACAAAACATAAAAACAAAATCAAATACAAAGAGAGCTGGAGATATGGCTCAATGGGAAAGAGATGCACACGCACATAGATAGCTCATTTTTGGGAACTGGGCTATGGACCAACAGCTTTTCACTTCGAGGTTGGTGGGAAATGGCTTTGGGGGTAACGGGAATCAAGGCAGCCTGACCACTGTGGTTTTCCAAATTGCCCGGGCACGCAGATGCCGGCAAGAGTCTTATTTTGGGGGCGGGGGTGTCTTTGTGCTTTTGCGAAGGCCATTCAACCCCAGGAGCTGTGCAGACGGGTCACGGCTCCATGTGGAGATAGACATGGGAGAAGGTGGCATGGCACTCAAGGCGGAATGACTTCCAGATGACATTTCAAAACCATTCCTTCATTCCTTCACGTCTATTATGTGGCACTCCTCGGGTAAGTATGAAAATGCCTCATCTAGCTAAGCCCTTCCCAGGCTGGGCGGCACAGACCCTCCAGAGCACACACCTCGACACTCGGATGCTGAGAACTTGCTCTTCCTCTCCATTTGCCAATGCATCACCCAAAGACATTAGCCTCTTCTGTGCTAAAATCTGTTTTTTGCACCAATCAAATAAAAATCCCATCTTTCCAGCCACTTTCTATGTTTGCCAGGTGAGATTGCTTTTCTTCTCAACACGTTTAAAGGAAAACAACAGTGCTCTTTCTGCAAATCACATTTCGTGACCTCAAAACTACGTTATGCAAATGTGCAGTGCAAAGCAGGCAACTGCTTCTCCCAGTGAGTCCCTGGGCTCTCTTGTCAGAGCCACCTCTTGACTCATTCACAGGGCACAGTTGCTGGACCAGACCAGGCCTCTTGCAGTCCGATGCATTAACAACTGTCCCTCCTCATGTCACCCATCTTGGCTGAAGCTTTGTCCCCAAGCTGGCCCCTCCTCTGTGGCCACCACTCAAACAAGTACTGCTTGCCTAATTCAAGGCTTGCTTCTAACCTCACTTGGAAGCTTCATAGCATACTATAGGATCTGGGGTGATACTCAAGACCCTCAGTGGATGCCTGAATCACAGACAGGACCAAAGCCTGTAATATCCTAAACATACACATATGTGATAGTTTAATATACAAAGCAGGCACAGTAACCAAGCACAAGACAGTGTAATGAGAGCTATGATTGTGATCTTCAAAGCCTCTTACTGTACCATACTCTCTACAACAAATAAGTGACTATGCAAATCTACATCCTCAATGAAGTCATTCATTCATTCATTCATTCATTCATTCATTCATTTCATAGACATTTAAGTAGCTACTATAGTCAACCAATCATCAGACAGAAGGTTAGGCACCCTGAATACAGCCCCAGTTATAGCTGGCAATCTCTGCACAGAAATAAAATAGGCATGCAAGGCCAACATGAGCTACGCAGCCAGCCCACTTCAGGTTTCACTCCTGTGCATTCAACCAAAAATGAATAGGATTCATTCTTTCTTTTTTTCAATCCAGACATGTGATGTAAAATGTAAACCTTGAATTTGCCACATGCTATGCACTGCGCTGCGTCCACAGTAAGGAAGAGCAACGCACCATGATGTATTCTCCCATCACATCAGAGACAGTTCCCAGACACCATATTCATGTCTCACATGGCTTTTATATCTTTCAGCTTATTAAAAAAAAACATGACCATGGCATACGTTCACCAAATGCCTCCTTAGTTTTCTTAGAATCAAATAGAAATAGCTTCTCCTTTCTAATTTAACTGCAGGAGTAACTGACTGGGGCTGGGAACAGGGGTCAGTAGGTTAGGCACTCGCTATGCAAGCAGGAAGTGTTTGGCTCTGATCACCCAAACCCAGTGAGTACCAGGTTGGTGTGGCAGTCCACCTGGAATTCCAGCATGGAGGATGTACAAGGCAGACACATGGTCTCCAGGGCAAGCCGGATAGTGAGAGCTCCTCATATCAGTGCGCTCTGGGTTCCATAGAGAGAAGACCCTACCTCGATGAATACGGCAGAGAGTAAGTGAAGACGACGCCTGATGTCAGCCTCAGGCCTCCCTGTGTGAAGATACACACACCACACATACAAACACACACATGGAGAAAAGTAACAGACTCAGAGAAGAAAAATTCAAAAATACGGAATAACTAAAATAACCCACGTGTTCATCTCTCCAATTCTGCTGTTAACCTGCTTTCAACATTTTCTTTTATGCATGCACATATATATATATGCATATATGTGTGTGTGCGTTTCTGTATGGTTAACATGAAAGGGGAGGGTGGAAGACAGAACATCACTAAACACGAGAGTATTAACAAAGTGTCAGTAGGGAAGGCCAGGCCTAGAACACACACACAAAACTTCTGCTCATCAAAAAGTATTTTGGGAACTTGTGCTGGACACACAGGGCTTTATGACATTTACTCATCTCACGTTAACTAGTTGTTTGCTAATTCTGTGTACTGCATTTTAGTGATATTTACCTCTCCTTCCCCCAATTCTCTGACATCCATTTCCATCTTTCTTACCTGCCCAACTCAGTGTCCTTTATGTTTTTAAGCCCACAAAGTGGCATTTCTGCTGCCGATACTCTCTCAGTTACACAGCCTTCACCAGAGGGCAATCTACAGACCACGGACACACTTTTTAAGGAAACAGACTCCCCCTTTCCCATATGCCTCCAACTGCCACCAGCTTCCTAGGCAGCGGTGGGACCTGGCGACTGTGTCCTCTCGCCATGGTGGAATTTTGTCTGCCCAGAGCCTGCGCGGGTCTCACAAATGTTATCTCAAATGCCATGAATTCATACCTACAATTGTCATGTCATGTCCAGAACACCCAGTGCTCAAAGCTATTTACCCTATATATCCTCATTGAAGTCTAAACCTCTCTCTCTCTCTCTCTCTCTCTCTCTCTCTCTCTCTCTCTCTCTCTCATTCTCTCTTTCTCTCTCTCTTTTCTTTTTGAGGGATTCCACAACCCAAGGGAAAAACACACAAGTGAAACTTAAACTTGGCCTTTTGCCAACCACTCAATTTATTGCTAACATGGTTTATGAGCAAAACCTGTCACCAGGAACTACACTGAAGTCAATGAGCCAAATATTTTAATCCGCCCAACTAGTCCAGAAGGAGGAAACAGAGTCCTGAGATTTATTGGGACACTGTGGCCTTCCAAGTTTCTCCAGTGAAGCTCTTGCTTATTTGTGAATGGAAACGGGCCACAAAGTTATGTGGCACTAGCGTAGTCACAGAGATGCAGGTCTTCCCATGAAGGAAACTCGGTGTTAGCATCCTTTGGGTCTGAACTCTTCCAGATAGCATAAGTTTTTATGAAGATGTCAGTCACTTTGTTGTGTGTTGTTCATTATAACATAAAGATTAACTGTGGTGATCTCCAACTAAAGAATGGGACTCTTGACAAAGATTAAGGAAAAGACCACTATAGTCACTACATACTGCAGTGGTGATTCTGAATGTGGCTGTGTCAAGCTGCACAGTGTATAAAGTCAGATGGTGTGGGAGCATGGGCAGATCATGGCTCTTCCGTGTCACTGTTAGACCTGCAAGATGGACCCAGGCACTTTACAGAAAACACGGCATCGGTTCAGGAGCTTCCAGACACGCAGCACCGTCAAGCAGCACTTTTGACTTTGCTGATCATCCTGAAGTGCTCACCGGGGACTCAACTCAAATCCCTGCCCATCCTCCTGCTTGCCTGTCAGGAATTGAGGATCTAGATAATTACAGGAGAGGATTTGGCTAATTACAATGCTGAGAACTGACATCCAGAAGACGGCTTTCTTTTCTGTGCTCTTAATTACAATCTGGCCGGTCGGCCTTACTCTTAAATTGACCATCAATTGGATTACATAAAACTGACATTTTAGATAAGGGTCTTTGTTCTACCAGAAAACCAAGAGGTTGTGACTCATTTGCTGCTCTCTTAATGCGAACAGACTTCTGGGAAAGATGCATTTGATAAATTGTTCCTGCAGCATGTGTGTGTGTGTGTGTGTGTGTGTGTGTGTGTGTGTGTGTGTGTGTGTGTGTTCCATAGGCTTTCCCTTGATTGTTTTATCACTGTGGTCATTGCTAAGGTTTGAATATGAACTGTCTCTCCCAGGCTCAGATGCTGAGGCTTGGTCCCCTGCTGGTGGCCCTATTTTGGGAGGAGGTAGAAATTTTAGGGTATGAGGCTTTGTTGAAGGAAGTGAGTCATTGGCATGCCTTTGAAGTTTTTATCTTGTTTCTAGCCCCTTCCTGTCCTCCAGAACCTCCCCCATCATGCATGCCCACTGACGTGACATTCTGCTCATGTGCTGGGGCCCAGAAAACCATAGACTAAACTCTCTCAGACAGAGCGAAATGAATTGCTCCTCTTTCAAGGTGTTCTCTTGGGTGTTTTGGCCACAGCTGTTCAAAAGTAACTACTAGAGTCATCTTGTTGACAGTGTGATGGATTTCAAGAACTTCTGAGGGAGAGGTGGAGGTGTCTCATCCTACAGATAACTGAAGGGCGGAGCTTGAAGGTGGCAGTGGCCCTCAGAGAAACAATATGTGGCATTTCCCACACTCTATAATCATTGCCAAATCTGAGGACCAAGCTGGCCGGCTCTCCATTTAGAGATATGTCACTTATCCAAGGTCATGCAGCAGGAAGGATTTTCCTTGGAGATTTGATTCCAGCACACTTAGTAAGTGACAGATACGAAACAGTTCTCTATGACTTCAAATCCACGCTCTTTCTAGCGGTCAGCGTTACCTCCAAGACTGATGCAAACTCCTAGAAAGTCGACAGCACTTCTGAGGAGTCAACTACATACTGGCAAAATACACAACTGGGCCATTGGGTCTTGGACATGTGTGCCCATCAGGGATGCTGTGGGGACCACCATCCAGACCACCGTGTTCTGCTCCTCAAACTCTGTGCCAAGAGGAAGAGGTCCTTTGTTTGCAAACAGCTCCACCCATGCCAAAAGATGTTTGTTTCCAAAGAGCACAGGATCTGACCGCAGACTCACAAGGAGGGAGAGAGTCAGGGGGTGCATGTGGGGATTCTGCATGGCTTGCCGCTTGCAGAAGGCTTTGGTATTCCAGGAAAACGGTTTACTCCTTTTATCTTTGAAGCCCCAGCTCTTCACATAACTCACACGATCTCACTTTGCTCTTTTGGTTTCAGAACTCCCAAAGCTACCCAACGTCCTCTATGATCCATCTTCTAACAGACTTTCCCAACCCCATAAAAGCTTTGTCGTCATCCAAACTTAAAGAGCTGGTAAATCCACAGGACATAAGCCCAAGACTTACCACTTTGTGACTGTTCCTTTTGCTATTTTATGCTTTGGCCTATCCCAGCTTATCTGGCTGCCCACACAGATCAAAGATGCTGGTGTCCTAGCTGCAAGACCAGCTCTATTATGACTTTGGCAGATCCCAGAAAAAGTCTGTCCCCTGTCAACAAAGTTCACAGGCCATCATCAACTATGTGGCGAGAATTATCAACCAGGCTGGCAGACAACCAGAGCCCAAAACTGCTATTTTGGCTGCTCAGAACTACTCACCCTTCCTGTGGACTGGGTCACAGGAGGTTTGTCTTGGGTAGAAACTGACAGGCTGTGCTACTGCCTGGGACAGTGCCGCCGGAGAGCGGTGGGGTCAGGAGGCAGTGGCACCTCTGCTTCTGGGAATGCAGCCCCTTGTGAGTTCACATCCACTTCTTGAAAATGCCACCTGAGTAGTGCCAGGCTGGGCCCTGTCATTTGACAGAAGAAGCAATTTGCAAATTGCATGCTGCAAATTACCAGTGCCCATCTAATGATTGTTTTAATCAACACAATCACTTGACGATTGGGATTCCATTCTGCGAAATGTAAGTTATTTGTCTGGAAGCCACCTAAAGAGCCGTGGTAACAGTTGATTCCTGATTTAGATGGAGCAACTGAGACTTCTGGGCTCTCGGTGGCAGGAATGCAATCTACATTTGCCAGACTTCGACTTTTGATCTCTTCCCAGCCCCTCAGTGTGGTGCCATCCTATCTGATAATGCAAAGCAGCAGCAGGGAGCCCCATTTTCCAAGCAGCCATATGGCCTGGAAGGCTAGCAGTCAACCTCAGCAATGTATGCTGTGAGGCTAAGCAGCCAGCCAGCCAGGGAGCACTGCCAACCTAGGATGTGTGTGCAAGTCAATGCAGTCATTAGGATGGACCCCCAGTATACATTGACAAGCATGTGTGTATCATGGTATTTGTCGGGGTGGGGGGGGTGGGGGCGGGGAAGGAGAGACAGGCTCTGGCGTAGCACAGGCTGAACTCAGATTGCTATGTAACCAAGGGTGACTTTGAGCTTCTGATCTTCCCGCCTTTCCCAATTTACCTTACCTAGTGTGCCACCATGCCTGGGTTATGTAATGCTAGTGATTAGGGGATGGCCCCTTGCGTACTTGACAAGCTAGCTCTCTACCAACTGAGCTATACCTCCAGGCCACCTGTATGGCATATTTTGAAGTCTTTTTTAGAAAAAAAAAATAATTTCTGAGTAACACACATCAAAATCTCTTCTAATCACTGGCATGATGAACAAACCAGAAGCCTGGCCACAGGTGCGCTGGCCACAGGTGCGCTGGCCACAGGTGCGCTGGTCACAGGTGCACTGGCCACAGGTGCACTGGTCACTGGACGTATTCCTGAGCTTTCATCTTCATGATTACGTCAGAAATATAGTTTGGGGAACTTATACATGTTGGAATAAAATGAGTCATGGTTGCTACATTGGTGAGCATGACATTCACTTATGATCTATTCCTATAATTCTGAGCTCTTGCATTTGAATTACCAACCTATCAAGCCATCCACCCCTGGTGTGAAGTATAAAAACCAAGAGCTACACACTGTAACCTCAGAGAGATGATGGTGGGAAGAGATTTTAACGTCCGGTTGGCCAAGAAACTGGTGAAGATTGCACGGATTAACTTCCAACTTTGTAGCTGCCACATGGGCCGGCCTGCCCTGCTTCAGGCAGCCAGGGCTACTCCCTGGATGAGTAAGAACTGTGGGAAATGCCCTGCCTCATTTATTGCTCAACAAAATTTTATTGCCCTTCCAGCTTCAAAACCCAGTTCAGAGACCATCTTGCAAAGGTTTTACTTCTAAGCCCGAGGCAAAAGTATACTGGACCCTCCACATCAGTGGTTCAGCTAAGCAGACATGGAAAACACGCAGAAAAGTGATTGCATCTGGGCTGTGTGGAGGCCATCTCCCTGCTCTGTCTTCATTCTCTAATTAATACGCTGTAAAACTATTCACATGGTATTTACATTGTATTAGACACAATCAGCAATCTAGAGATGATTTTTACAATTGCACGTGGGAAGATGTGTGCAGGGGATATGGAAACACTATACCATTTCATAGAAGGGTCTTGGGCATATTCAGGCTCTCTTTTCCTGTGTGTACATGTGGTGTGGGTGTGGGTGTGCGCACACGCACTAGAACCAATCTTGTGCAGATACTCAGAGATCACTATGTTTTCTTTTCTTTTGAACCTCACATGCTTATCAAATGTGACTTTATCCGTGTCGCTATTTTGGGTCTCTTATTGATTGAAAAAACAAACAAACAAACAAACAAACAAAAAAAGCCAAAAGCCATAACACTCTTATATTTTCAGCTATTGATTCCATAGAAGGTTTACAGTGTTTGCAGAATGAACTAAAATACAGAACAAGTTCCTCCTAGCACTGTAGATAATGACCATTCTAGAGAACTAGCGAATGAAAGAAGAGGGTGTGTGTGTGTGAATTAGACACCAAATATATGCCAGACCAAGTATGGCTTCAGAATCTTAAAAGACAGCCTTTAATCCTAGCACTGGGGAGGCAGAGGCAAGTGGATCTCTATGAGTTCAAGGTCAGCTTGCTCTACATAGTGTCAAGCCAGCCAGAGTCATGTGGTAAGACTCTGTCTTAAAAACAAACAAAACCAGACAAAACAACAATAGCAATAGAGCCAAACCAACAAAACCACCCACTCAACAAAGGGAAAACTCAACTCAAACTGTGTTTACAGACGTTACAGATACCATTTGGGTTCAAAACACTAATCTCTATGTTGTCAATATTAACTTTCTATCTTTGTGAATCCCATCAAGGTTGCTTCCTATGCCAAATATAAGAATTTTAGGTGGAGGGATTTATATCAAGGTGTTCAGAGAACTTGCTGGTTCCCAGGTTGTAAAGTTATAAAGAAGTTGTGTTTTCTAAGTCAGCTAATCTTTAATTATGTTCTTCTATGTTAGTGATATGGCTACTTACACCAGCTCCTCTAGTTTTCAGGGATGCTCATTAACTGATAACTATAAATTTCTCCAGAGGAATGGATAGAGAGGATGTAGTATATTTACATATATCAAATATATATAAAATACTATCCAGCCATGAAAAGAATGAAATTTGTCATTGGCAGCTACATGATGGGACCAAAGATTATGTTAAGTGCCAACTGTTAGGTTACATGTCTGACTTTACAGTGTGTGAGCCAATCTGTTTGCTAGTTTAGTGGGATCTGCAAGCCAAACAGAAAACAAAAACAAAACAAACACACGTGGTCACAACCAGTCAGTTAGCCCTGTAGAAGAAGCAAATGGGATGATGCCCACTAGAAGTGAGGGAGGCAGGAGGATAGAACGTTTCTGGAGGACGTCCACAAAATGGCCACAGAGCACAGAATGGAGGAATCATTTCTGGTTCTTCCAAAAATATTTAAAAAGCAGGCATGGCCCAGTCTATAATTAGTAAGAGTGGATAATTGATCAATGCTGCTCCAACTTGAGTGAAGACAGGGATGAGTAGGTGGGCAGGGCATGGGGTCACCTCAGTGGTCAGGACATCATAGCCAATGGATTTATTCCAAGATGGCCATCCTAGGCTAAGTGAGACTCTGCCCCTAAATTAAAATATATTGAGAAGAAGATGTGCTACTTGTCCTTGTTCTGCCTATCTCACTGTATTCTCCAAAGTAAAGTAAACCACCTATTTTTTCAGGGATATGAATCCTAAAGTATAAATCTTGTTTTAGACAGTCTTTGCTGTCCCTAAACATGTCAGGATTCTGACTCAGCCTCGCTCAGCCCTGGGTCCTTCTGAGGCTTGTCACCACAGCTCCCTGGATGAGGCAAAGCAAGACAGTGGCTAGGACAATATTTGGTTTAGGGAATGTTTTCAGTATAAATTACGTTAGCTGACAACTAGCTGCTAGGTTCGTTCCCCCTGCTGCATCTCCACCCTGTGAGCACATGAGCTTGGTGAGAATGGAAAGGGAGAGCAAGGAGCACATTATCATCCTGTAAATGATGAACAGGGTCCAGCGTGTGACTGAGAATGTACACATTTGCTGAACATTCAAGCCATGCAGTGACTAAGCCACATTTTCTGCACTTTTTTTTTTTTTGATGTTGGGCCACAAATAACACTCAAAGTTCTAAGAAAGATCTTAGGACCCTGAGACCTTAGGGTGTTGTTCCTCGTGTCTCTCCCACATCACTCTGGCATTCTATTTATTTTTCTCTCCAGGAACATTTAGGGGACAGACACAGTGTGACTGCTCAGAAAACAGAGAACACTTTCTGCCTCAGTTTCTCTTTTTGATGGAGAGGGGCCACTATTATAAAGAAATACATAAGCCAAAAGCTGTCCCTGCTCCCATGGGACTATTTTCTTCCAGTGAGAATCAAATAACAATGACATGATTTCCTTCTTTGTTTGTTTGTTTGTGTTGTTGTTGTTGTTTCGAGACAGAGTTTCTTTGTGTAGCCTTGGCTGTCCTGGACTAGCTTTGTAGGTCAGGCTGGCCTCAAACTCACAGCGATCCACCTGCCTCTGCCTCTTCCCAAGTGCTGGGATTACAGGCATATGCCACCACTCCTGGCTTGACATTATTTCTTAATATAATTGTAATTCAAAATTCAATGGCCTGTGTGCTTAAGAAAGAGGTTATCTGAAGACACATGTACCATCATCAACACATTCAATGTCTGTCAAGAAATCACATGTTGGCACTAAGATCACCAGCTCCAGAAGCTGGAAAGGACAACAGAGCAGAAGGCTTGCAACCAAGCTACTTTTATTTATTTTTTAAAGATTTATTTATTGTGTTTATTGTATATGAGTGCTTTATCTGCAGAAGAGGGTATCAGATCACATTATAGATGGGTGTGAGCCACCATGTGGTTGCTGGGAATTGAACTCAGGACCTCTGGAAGAGCAGGCAGTGTTCTTAACCTCTGGGCCATCTCTCCAGCCCCCAAGCTACTTTTAAACAAAATATTCACAGTCTGTGAAGAGCAGCAGGAAAAGCGCTCCCCTGAAGAATGAGGCAGCCCTTCTAAGTCGGGCACCTTGTGAGGCCCGTAGGAAATGCTACTCTTGCCAGTTGGAAAATAGTGTTCCCAGCACGAATATTTGGAAAGGAAGTTCCAACCACAGGGACAGACTAAACAACAGAATTCCGAAAGCGCTTGAGTCAACGTGTGTGTGTGTGTGTGTGTGTGTGTGTGTGTGTGTGTGTGTGTGTGCGCGCGTGCACATGTCACATTCCACTTCCCTCATGCCTGGCTTCTGAGGGACCTCAGGGTGCTGGGGACAGTTCAGATAGACTTGTAAGCCCTGGGCCAGACACTTCCTCCTCCACTTCAGGACCAGAGGAGCTAGTACCTGCTGCTTTCCTGAGGTCACCCAAAGTCAACTGGGATATCCCCTCCAAAAGGAGCCCTTTATTAAGCCCATGTCATTAAGCATCCATGCTTTGTAGCTACAGGAGACAGAGCCACTGGAGCAGACGGCACAGCGTTGTGTACTGGCAGGCTAATGGCCTCTTATCCAGCACAGGGTGCCTGGAATATGAGGGAAGAACTGTGATGTATAATTTTTATGATAGTTGTTGGCTCTCTAGGTGACCATGGAAACAGGCTTAGAGCGGAAGTGCTCTTGAAAGAGAAGGCAAAGCCCCATTGGATGCGCAAAGGAACCAGATTTGCTGGAAAGCTTGTGAAAACAGAAGCCCAGGCCCTACTTTCCTCATAGGAATTAGAATCCCAAAGACAGGGGTTCTCAACCAAGACAATACTTCCACAAAGGACATCTTGACAGTGTTGGAAGGCCTTTTTGATTTGTCACAACTTGGGAGGGTAGTAGACAGGGGCCAAGGATGCTACTCATCAGGCATAGGTCCATCCCGCAGCAGAAGAGCATCTGGATCACACTGTCCACAGTACTGAGGTTGATGTCTCCATGGGAGGAGTCATCTGGAGTCTGTGGGTTTTCTGGTTGTGTATGGTACGCAGGTGCACATGTATTCAGGTTCATGTGCATGCATGTGGAAGCCTGAAGTGACATCAGGCTCTTGATCACTCTCCACTTATGTATTGAGGAAGGATCTCTCGCAATTGAAACCAGAGCACACAAATTAGACCAGTCACAACTAGCCAACTTACCCTGGCAAGCCTGTCTCTGCTCCCAAGAATTGTAATTACAGAGGCTGCTATTGCCTGCCTGGCCTTTGCGTTGGTCCTGGGGATTCGAACTCTGGGCCTCATGATTGTGTTGCAGTGCTACATTCCCCAGAGCCATCTCCTAGTTTTTGTGTTTTTAACAAGTTCCCCAGGAAATCTTGATGAACACTGACTTGAGGACTCCATACATGTCTTGGCATCCACTCAACAGATCAGGCAGGAAGATGGGGAGGGTGGGAGGAAGAGCAAATGCCAAGAGCATCTTCCTTGAAGGCAGTTCCAGCCCCCCTTATGCAGGTACCACGGAGCTCTGGAACTGGGCGGGTAAGTGAGCCGCCCACCTAGAGCAGAAATGTCAAAGCTCAGAAATATCCCCCTCACTGCCAGTTATGAGCTGGGACAGTCTTGTTGATAGGGCTTGAAAGGGTATAAGGCCTCCTCTCAAGGGCACCATGCTTCTACACAGGGCCTTGTCATCAGCCGTGATCACCATGAGCTGATCATGGACAGGAAGTAGGGATTTGTAGGCAAGAATTTCCACTCCATGGAGTGGAGTGGAGCAGAACATGTGACAGGATTTAGCAAAAAGTGCTCCTTATCTGCTAGAGCTCAGGAATAACTAGCCAAGACATGCTTCTGTGGTCCTGGTGTCTGTCTGTCTGTCTGTGTCTCTCTCTCTGTCTCTCTCTCTGTCTCTCTCTCTGTCTCTGTCTCTCTCTCTCTCTCTCTCTCTCTCTCTCTCTCTCTCTCTCTCTCTCTCTCTCTCTCTCTCTCTCACAAACCACATCTTTTATGAGGCTGGAGTTTGCAGGCCTCCGTGTCCTTGCTGATCGTTGCACAGGGCCTTCCTAACTCTATTGAGAGAATGCCTGAGAAAGAGCCTTTTAAGGAATTGCCATGGAAAGAACTGACCCCTGAAGGTGGAAGGAGGGAAACAGGAAGCAGGAATCTGAGCAAGTGAGAATGTTTCCCTGTTGTTATGAGGCCCTTGGAGGTGTGGGTGGGAGATATTGATCATGTTCTAAAAACAGTTATAAGAAACAGGAAGAGACTAAAAGTAAACTTTTCTTCATGAATCGGAATGTAAGTTTTGTTTTTGTTTTTTTTAAAGGTGCACCAATCTTGGGTTGCTCTTTTTGCCGATTCCTCTTGTTATTTGTTTGCTTGTTTATTTATTTATTGCAAATTCTACTGTAATCACAGCCTTTCTTGGGTTGCTTGTTTTGCTGACTCCTCTCATTATTTATTTATATTTATAAGATATTAAACCTACATGCTAGTGTAACCGCAGTGATTAAATGTTGAGCAAACTATTCCAGTCTTTGTATTTACCAGGACACATGCAATACTTAGCTAGTGAAACAACTGACTTACTATATTGATGTGAATTCTAACATTATCCTATAATTTATCCTTGTATCTACTAATGAAAACTTTACAACACCACATTGGTGTTTTCAGAGATCAGTGTCTAGTGACAATTCTGGAATTTTGATTTCTCTAAAAAAAATCACAGAAACGTTATAAGAATATGCTTTAATCCTAGGCGTGAGGATATGGTGCTGCATAGGACTCTGACTGAAGCAGCTGACTGTGATTTGCCTCGTGTTCTAGCAGAGGAGCAGTTTTGCCAGTTGCAGATAGTTTCTGTGGTTGTGTGATGTTTGGAATTCTGAGAACTTTTCAGGGTGTATATCAACTCTAGGGCCCTGAGAAGTGGTGGTTGTTGGTCATTCAGGGGAGTTGGTTAGTAGTCATGTTGAAAGAAGAAACAAGAAGAAAGAAATTAGAGTCAAGGATCTCTCTCTCTCTCTCTCTCTCTCTCTCTCTCTCTCTCTCTCTCTCTCTCCTTCTTTCTCTCCTATCTAGTGGTAGGGGGTGAAACTGAGGTGGGGGTAAAGGGTGGAAAAAGAGAAACATGCAATGTAGCAAAGACCAGCTACATCAGTGTTACCATTACTTGTGAAAACCATTGCAATCCCTTGATATTGACTGGAATGAGGAGTGCGTGTGTGTATGTGCACGTGTACGTGTGTATGTGTAATGATGATGATGATGATGATGATGATGATGATGATGATGATTGATGAACCAAGGACATGAGTTGGGCATCTTCAGGTACTTGGTTTTGGATCCTTGAACCAGTGTTTCATAGAAAACAAATACTTCCCAGCCAACCATTCCTGTGTCACTTCCCAGTCCCTCCTTCACCCTCTGTCCTACTACATCACATTTGCTTATTGCTGACTCAGTTACTGGGCTCACAGGGCTGGGACTGCCTGTGCTTTGACCTTTGGAGTCAGAGCACCTGATAACTGTTGCCAAGGGAACCGTCACTGCACTTTACAGATGGGAGAGCTCAGACACTAGAGCATTATATTCAGTGCAGGTCAATTCTCCTGAGGATTTTTAGAACCTCACTGACTGCAAGCCTCATGGGTTGATCACTTAATCCTGACCTGAAGTCTTCCTGTCTTTAATAGGCATTTCCAGCACTCTGTTGCTGCCTTATCGCTGTTGGTTTTATGGGTCACACCATAACAACAGGGTGGCATGGTTTTCTTTACATAATAATGAAGAATCGAATGCCCATGGTCCAGTGCAAGTCAAACAAACATTCACTGAAAATCCCATGGGAAATTACAACCACAGAACACCGTCCTATGACTGAAGCCATCTATCATCTACACAGATGCCACATCTCATCCAGAAGTGGCTCGGATGCAAAGGCCACAACCACAGATCCATCCCCCCACTCACTTCCCCCAAACACCAGAGCATCCAGAAGCACCGAGTGGAATGTACCCAAGCCACACGCAGTTCTTACAACAAAGCCTTTATCATTCTCCCCAGCCTTTATCCTAGAACACAATGTGCTATATAGAAGCAAATTATAAAAACATGTTTGGCAGCCCAGGTGTACCAGCTCTGGATCAAATCTCAAGGCTGCTCTGTTTCCAGTCCTGGGTTCTCATTCCCACGCAAGTGTTTTGTAAAGACATTTAGGAAGGCTGTAGTGACTGGTGTCCTTGAGCAAGTGTTCTCAGTTACAAATGCTTTAGTGACTGGCGTCCTTGAGCCTTGGCGTTCTCAGTGCCTCTCCAGAGCCACATGGTGGATGTGTGCATGATCGCAATCAATAATTCTTTGGGTCTTTGTTGTCAGTTGGCTCTAATCCTCTTAACTCAGCACTTAATGAGGCACTGACTTGGCTAAACACCACCACAAAACCTGGGATAGATCTCATTGATTCACCATGATACAGATACCAGCACTCATGTAGAACTTCTGCTCCTGCTCCAGGATCTTTATATGGAGAATAGAAATAATAAATAATCCTTCATGGTGGCAAAAATCCAAACATCTTTACCATACAGCTAGTAGTTGTCATTTTATAACCACTCAGGAAACGCACCTTTTTGCTTATGACTTTACTAAACAACACTAGGCATGCGACGAGGTCAAGACTTTCCTCTCATCTCGAGTCTAGGATGGTGAGTGAAGAAGGTAAACTGAGTTTCTTGTCAAAGTTGATTTGTCTTTAAAACAGATGCTAACGATGGAAGATTACCCCAAAAAGGTGGGGGGGGGGCGCAGTCAAGCTGTATGACTGTATGACCTTCTGTCAGTTTTTATGGATCATGGTGGTTTGAAAGGAGAATGCCTCCCCATCCCTAGGCTCACAGATTTGAATCCTTGGCCACCAGGGAGTGGATCTACTTGAAAGGGTGAGGAGGTGTGGCTTTATTGGAGGACGTGTGCCATTGGGGTGGGCTTTGAGGTTCTTAGCCCTGAGGCTCTCTCTTCTGCTGCCCGAGGATCAGGATACAGAACCCTCAGCTCCTCCCACACCATGTCAGCCTGCATGCTGCCATGCTTCCCTCCCACTGTGATAACGATGGACTAAACCGCTGAAACTATAAGCCAGCCCCAATTGAATGCTTCCCTTTATGAGTTGGCATGGCCGTGGAGTCTCTTCACAGCACTAGAACACGGACCAAGGCATGGAGTGAAAACTCAACTAAGTTATGAAGCAACTGCCAACATCTGTATGATTTGAAATGGCACACAGCACCCTTGATATCCAAGTATAAGAATGCCTTGGGTTCATTGGCTTTTGACTGACTGGCTTCTGCCCTCTGAGGGCAAGGGAATAAGGGGGCTATGGTATGCCTCTCAACTTCTCTAGTCAGCTTTGGAAACATTGGTATTATTAGGTTTTTTATCTTAAGTAATTGCAAAGAGTGGGCTGGTTCAGTGTGTATGTTCCTTCAGCATTCTCTCCTTCCATCTCTATATCCACACTAGCCTAACTGTGTACAAATCACTGGGCTCTTGGGCCAGCCCCATCAAACTCTTGGTACCCTTGGGGCCCACTTGGGTGGGCAGCTCTGAGCCCTTTTCCGCTGGGCTATCTCTCCACCTCTCTGTGGTCTACATTCTGAGTTCCGCCAGAGCCAGTCCACCATGCCCTGTAATCCAGCCAGGGAAGGACATGTGAGTGATTGGCAGCAGAGAAAATAGCTTTGAGTATCACCCCTTCTTCATAGATACCCAAACTGCCCCTTCAGCTCCTTCCTTCCTGGTGTAGGGAGGCTGGGACCGGAGTAAACCCATCCTGGGGTACCCAGACAAGGAGCCAGTGTCCTAAGGCTGAGCAGTTTCCTACTGACAGTAGCTTCATTTCATGATCATTCTTGTTATAAATATGAAACAGTCAAGCCAGTGTAGGAAAAGAAATTTGCACAGTTCAACCTGCCACTGGCCAAATATTAACATCTTATTTTTTAAAAGACCAACAATTATAAAAACAAAAACAAAAACAACACTAAAAAAGCACTCCCAAGCATAGAGCCCAGAGCACCGGAGGGGAACATATGTTACACACTAGGGCAGGCATAGGGGCAGCGCCTGGGGACGGCCAGTATGTCTTCTACTGGATTAGCTGGGAAAGCCCTCTGCTCAGTGGGCCTCTCTGGCAAGTCTGAGAGCCAGATTCTCAGGCTCCAAAAATCTGCTCTGCCTGAGTCTTTTGTTACGGCCTTCCCCGTCGAATTCTGCCACAGTCAGACTCCACAGACTCCTAGAGGAGTCACGAAGGAGGCAGACACAGTGCAAGGGGAGGAAGCAATCACAACCCCCTCACTCTTCTGAATGGATTATGGTTCGTCTCTGAAAAAAATCAAGCACTTAGTTGGCTCTACAGTTGGTCAGAGTCAGAGTCAAGGCCCCTGTCCTGTGAGAGGCTCCAGACGAGGACACGGTACCTGATTTGATTAAACCTTCTTCCCCACGCTGCCCTGGTCTCCCTTGATGTATCTATGACCCAAAAGCTATGATTGAAAGAGACTTGAGACGCACAGGTGTTGAGCTCACTGGGGACACCACACACAGAGTCAAAGTGCAGCAGCCATTAGCGTCCGGTCTCATTCTTCTTGGGGCCAGGAAAGGCTAAGCAAGAGCACTTTGGGACAAGAGCCTTTTTGGAGTGGAGGGAGAGGGGAGAAAAGGTCACCAAAGACCCTCAACAGGGACAATGTGTTCTGTAACTTCTGGAAGTAATCAGAAAGGAAGAGCCAAAGAGCCGATTAGCGTCCAAGTGCAGACAGCCTTACATGGCCAAGTCCAGGAGATCTGGCTGGTTGAAGCCGGTCCAGGAAGGAGACTAAATCAACCTGGGCCCATTGAGAGCAGACTGAGGTCCAAGGGCACAATAAGTTTTAAGGTTTGCTTTTTGTTTTGTTTTGTTTTGTTTTAGTCAGTTAGATCCTCCGATTACAGTCTGACCGGTGCAGTCACATGCCACATCAAAGGACACATGGCGCTTTACAGCAAACACAACGATCAAGGGTTCTACTGGGTACCAACAAGCTCACACAGGTTCCTGCCAAGTGAAGCCACCAGATGCCCAAGGTTGCGTGATCCGAACAAGGCAAATGTCCACGTGTCCCCTCCCCAGAGGACTGCCACCATGTTTCCTAGCCTTCTAGTCCTGAGCACAGTCTCGACATGCTTGAAAGCTGTC
Organism: Acomys minous; assembly: GCF_964271855.1. Lineage (NCBI taxonomy): Eukaryota > Metazoa > Chordata > Mammalia > Rodentia > Muridae > Acomys > Acomys minous. The sequence goes on from NC_140497.1 coordinate 58,744,774, forward strand.
TCAGCCTCCTTCAATCGAAAGAACAATAGAGCTTATAGGCATTTGCTTATAGAATTACCCATGGGCTCAGATGTTCCCCAACAGTCTGCCTTTCAAGTGATTTGTTTATGCACACGGTGTTTAAGCCTTTGAAAGCTAAGATTTTTCGAACCCTGAAAATTCCTCTTTAGTTACATGAACACAATTCCTAAGAATAATCTTTCATCTGCAGAATGTGATTTAGATCTGACCGGAATTCAAAGCCTGTTCTGATCTATTCCAAGCACTCGCATACACATGCAAGCACACATGCACGCATGCGCGCGTGCACAGACACACACACATATGCATGTGTGTGTGTGTGTGTGTGTGTGTGTGTGTGTGTGTCTGTACTAGAACTGTCACATCAAAACCCTCTCAATCAAAAGCATAGTCTACAGCGGACCTTTAAAGTGAGCTTCCAGACAGGGACAGTGGCTTCTTGAAGTCTGCTGGGCTGCCCAGCAGAGCAAGGCCACTCTTCTCCATCTTAATGACTGACTGGAATTTAGTGTTTGATTGTCACTGTCCCTGCATGGGATGCTCACTGCACAAGGCATCTTGGCCATGTAATTCGAAGCAAACAGATAGTACACTCCTCTGTTCCAGCTGTTTTTACTCAGGGTGTGAATACCGAAGCAATGGCTCTTTGAATAAAGTAAAATGCTATACCAAATACTCTCTTCTTGCTAGCAACAAATGATGATGAACTCTCATCTGGGGACACATCCACACCAAACCCAAGCGAAGGCCCCTGCCACCTTGTCAAAGCAGCATCGTTAGGCTACTGCAGCATAGTTACTGCACAATAAACAAAGCTGTGTGTGGGAGGGGTCACAGGCAGGAGCAGTGGTGACAGATTGGAGTGTCCTCATGCGTTAGGGTCAAACATTTGTCTTGCGTAAAATAAGAGCATTGGATTTGATTCTAAAAATAAATGGCAAGAGTATATTCTGTAATTTCAGAATTCCATAGTGGGGAGGTGGAGGCATCAAACAAGTTAGTACACCATTAGCAACTGGGTCAGGTTCAGCAAAGCACTCTGAAACCATGCTGACTTGCAAGGTTATGTTTAAAACAACAACAACAAAACAAAACGAAACAAAATAAAACAAAAAACTAAGGTTTGGTTGAATTGAATGTTTTCACCCAGGAAGGGTAAATATCAGGGCCAAACTATTCACATGGTGAAAAGCGCTCTGCTTTGAGCGACTTTGTCGTTTTCTATGAAGCAGATCTGATCAGCAAATTCTGTTGCTCTTTCTTTGCAAAAGAAATTTATAGCTCATGTTTCTTGTTTCATTCCAGTTTTGGAGTGTTTATATCAAGTGCAAAAGCAGGCAGCTCTCCAGTGATGTGTCAGGGGCCCTTAGCATCGCCGAGTGGTTTGGCAAACTAGAGGCCAGGAGAGCAAGGAGCCAGGACCATGGCCTGCATCCGTGAAGCTCTGCAGAGGGAAACCACGGGTGGAAACAAAGCATCATTTCAGGAACAGCTCGGAAAATTGGTAAGCTCATCCTGAGCCATAAACAAATTAGGTCAAGCAGCTTGAAAGAACAGCAATTTACAAGCAAAAGGACAAATATTGAAATGAAAATTTATCTCCCCCTGCCCCCCCCCCAAGGATAAGCCATCTAAACATACACATAAGGGCAACCAGGAGACTCAGGGATTCGGGTAGATAGGTTTGAACTAAAAACTAGGTAAGGGAATATTTGGCAAATACGAGGACACATAAATCAGCTGGACCAGATGACACAGGGCCTCAGGGAGCGAAGGAATTTGACTAATGCGCTTACTGAACAATGGTGTAGTAAAAATGAGTAATTATTTCTGAAAAATTACCTTGCATTCAGGGGGTGTCAGAAAATTGGAGGAAGCCCAACAACATGTGATATTGATTCAGAAAGCAAGCAAAAGGAAAGAGTAGTTTTTTAAAAAAAAATCAGTGACGGATGTATGTGATGGTTGCTTTAAAACTTGAGAGACAAATATTCGAGAAGTAAAAAAAAAAGAGAAAGGTTAGAAAACAAAAACCCAAGGATGAATAAACAGAGAAGAAAGCTGCACTTCAATGGACTCACACCCCCAACGTGCTAGGAGAGTGTCTTGAAGATCACAATACTGTGCCCGGCCTTGATAAGACTCTAAGGGAAGGGGAGGCAGCTGGGGTGACCGCACATCTCAGGAAGGATCCCGCTGTCATTATCAGTCTAAAGATCAAAGCTGGGGCAAACAGATGAAAATCACAGAATCGAAAACACAGCATTGAGCCTTCTAAGGTCTCTACAACCTGCCCTCTTGCTGATCTGAACCAAGAGGCGGATGACCCAAGAATGACACAAAATTTAAGGAGGATACTCAGGTGGGCAACTCCTACAAAGACTTAAGATAGGAGGGCGGGGGGGCGGAATAAGCAGACTTGGCTACATAGGGACAGACGGGGCGTGAATCGGCAGAACTCACTAGAAACACATATGAGCAGGCTGGGGGCAGTAGAAAGCAACACCATTCTGGAGACACAAGAGCGCCAGCTATGAACTCCTACCAAGCAGGGGTGAGACATGGGACAGACGGCAGGGCTTTAGCATTCATGGCTCTGTTAAAAATCTATGGTTAGAGCGCGTGGCCCAGAGAGATGGTAAACAAGAAGGGGGAAAAATCCTCCTCCCTTTTCTTCCTAGAATAATCCAGAAAAGGTGAAAACAAGGGGAGGCGGCTACAGCTAAAACCCAGGACCCGCCAGTGTCAGCTCCCTTTACACTGTGCTCTTACTCACTGCTCATGGGCATGTGGGGTGTGGGAACCATGACGCGTGCATCCTTTACAGATGTGCGCTTAGGAATCTAATTGTCCAGAGGCCTGTGTGTGCCTTCATCTTGATGTCAGCTGTTGTTTCTGATGCCTCCCATTCTTCCTTTTGGCATCTGCTCAAGTCCTCCTTTTCCTTAAAGGCCTTCTCGAGGAAGCCAATCTTTGCCACGTGTTCTTTTGCCTGATGTTCTGTATGCTCGTCAGAGTCCGGAGCACGCCTGACACTTCACCAGTATTTGATAATTCCTATTATTACATTATAATCTTTCTAGGGGTGAGTGTTTTCTTTTAACCAAGTGTAAACTCTTCATTCATCTACAGGGGCATGGAGGTGTGTGCACGCGCGTGCCTAGGTTGGAAAACAACACTTAGAAAGCATTAACACCAAACTGAGGATCAGAACTTACAAGAGAAGCCACAGAAAGTATCTCATTGATTTGTTTTCCAGAACGTTCGTTTACTTTCACTCCCTAAGAAAAGCCTGTTTTTCTTTGGTTGCTTTTGGTTTTTGAGTTGGGGTTTCTCTGTGTAGCCTTGGCTGTCCTGGTCTCGCTTTGTAAACCAGGCTGGCCTTGAACTCATGGAGATCCACCTGCCTCCGCCTCCCCAAGTGTTGGGATCACAGGCATACAGCACTGCGCCCAACTGAAAAGCCTGTTTTTAATTAACAGACATTTCTTGTCATGCTGAATGTCTAGCAAATGTTAAAGGAAAGGACCACAAGTGCTAGAAAACACGAATAAAAATGAACTGGCTTCCTCTGTCTAACACTGCCAACCTCTCCATGGAAGAAAGAGATGTGAGAGAGACTGTTCCTACAAGCCACCTACCTGGGAAGTGAATGGTCACCCTAGTGCCTACTTACGTGACACTGAGCAACTGAATGAGAGACGTAAAATTAAAAAAAAATAAAAAGACCCCATGTCTGTTCATCTTGTGATTGAGGAGACACTGTCTGGTTTAAGAGAACACACTGTTCTTCCCAGTCCATTTCTCAAGGCTCCCAAGCAGATGGTGAGTGTCTGGGGGGCCTCTTCTGGGAAACTGTCATCTCTCAAGGGGTTCAGAATCCTACTGTGAAATCTAGAAGGATCCTGACTTCCTGATGAGTGGGACCCAGGGAGACCAAACTTCCTGATGTCAGGGAGACCAAGGAGGCTTACATGGAAGATACCAGCACTGATGAGCTTTTCTTTTCTAAAGAAAAATAGTTCGCAGGGAGTGAAAGAGAGGAGTCAGTTTATGACAAAGTAACGGGGGAAACACGAACATCTACATGGATGGACGATGCCCGTGTGTGCGTGGGTGCGTGTGTGGGTGTGTGCGTGGGTGCTGCTTGTCATTGCCTCAGCTCTCACACACCAGCAGAACAGTCATCACAGCTCACAGAAGTTGGTGGCACTGTCCATGGACATGTACCTTCAGTTTACGCTGAGCGGTCACTCTTCAATGTCATGGCAAAGCTGTCAGCAGAGTTTATGTATGTCACAGGGTAGACAGACCCCTACCCTGCTTGTGGTGGCCAGATACTTACTTAACATTTTAAATCATGTTATTATTTTATTTGCATGTGTATGCATGCGTGTGTGCGTGTGTAAGTGCGTGTGTGTGTGTGTGTGTGTGTGTGTGTGTGTGTGTGTGTGTGTGTGTGTGTGTAGACCTCAGATATCATTCCCTGGGAACCATTTACCTTGATTTTTGAAACAGGGTCTCTCACTGGGACCTGGCACTAATTGACTTGGTTAAACTGGTTACACAAGTCCCAGGGGTCCTTCCTTGTCTCTGTCTTCCCAGAACCAGATTATACAAGTTAATGCCAGGGTGCCCAGCTTCTAACGTGGGTGCTTGGGCTTGGACTCTGGTCCTCGTATCTGGCCCTACCAGATGTGCTTTCCACAAAAACTGGTGACTATTCCAATACATGTTCAGTAGAGATCCATCCTGCTTCATCTGTCATCAGTTACTCATGAAACCAACAATATTCATGGCTACCACTTGAATGAATGTCTTTGGCACTGTGGCAAGGTAAAAAGCCATGGAAGTTTATTTCTGAGGGAATATGGGAAGAGAAATGAGCCTCTCAATTTAGAGTCTAGTTAAAGCCTTTTGCTAGCTGAGAATCAAGAATCCCCAAACATAGAGGGAAGATTAATACTAATATTAATATTCTGGGAACCTCACAGATTAGACTGTTTAACAGTGAAGGCATCCTAACCCTTGGTGTCCCCATGTCGTCACATGATACACATGCACATACAATTATCATGTCCCATATACACTGAAACCATTTTGTGATTTTGTTCACGCTTCACAGAGAACCTTTGAGAATAATAATCTCACAACTCAAAATATCACATATATGACTATTGTAAGGACAAAGAAGTGTGACTCTCTCATGAAAAGCACACACCCACATACGGGAACATCTTATTCTCTCCCTAAGAGGATCTCTATTAAGCCCCTGCAGCTTAAACCCATGTTAAAAATTCCCTTTAACTAACTCCAACTCTGCTTCATTAATGCTTAATCCTGAAATATCATCTCACTGTAAAGTCAAGGATCTGGCTTGACCTGAGTGGGCATTCCCAAATGGAGGAAAATTCCTTAGGCGGCTGCAAGCGGCAGCATGGAGCTGTGCCTATCCCTGCCACCAGCCGCAGAGCACCTTGAAGCCGTTCTCTGGACCCCATCAGCATCGCGCTAACAGGCCAGAGAAACTACCTACATAATCTACCCAGAAAAGTGTAATCTAGAAAGCTCCGCTTAAAAAAACCCATCTTCATCCTTTGACCTGGCTTGAACTGATACGAATTACAGGCTTGGAATAACTTGAAGACATGTGGCAGCCATGTTATTGTCATGGCAACACTGGGAGATGCAGTGTGTGTGCCCGTGAGGAGGGTCAGCTGCTCCAGTCTCTGCAGGGCTGTCTGTGGATGCTTCCTAAACCTCACTACACCTCAGCGCTTTGCTGCGGGAAGGAGAGTCCTCTGCCTCTGCTGCAGAGGTCAGCTGAGGCCGCTGATGTTTATAGCACGCTTACAGGCCTCAGGTGCTCACGCGTGCGCTTCTTGTTTACTGTATCTGAGTCATGAGCCCAGGGGCATGCCCCAGCGTTATGAGAGACCCGAGGCTCAGCAATCTACTGGAGATTCTGTAGCTATCAAGCGCCCAGTGTTTGAACTCAGGTCTAAGTGGCTTCAGGGGCCACATTTTCTTCTTTGCTTTTCAAAATGCTTTTTATAAGCACATAGTAATTAAAATGGATTCCACTGGGACATTTTCATACATGTCCATAATGTATTTGGATCACAATCGCCACTCCTATTAGTTATCCTCTCTTGCCCCAGTCTCAGACCTGCTAATTTCCTTCCTCTTCCAAAGAAGCCACGTCTCCTGTCTATCTGTCTGTCTGTCTGTCTGTCTGTCTGTCTGTCTGTCCGTCTGTCTCTGTGTGTGTGTGTGTGTGTGTGTCTGTCTGTCTGTCTGTCTGTCTCTGTGTGTGTGTGTGTGTGTGTGTGTGTGTGTGTGTCTGTCTGTCTGTCTGTCTGTCTCTCTCGCTCTGTCTCTCTGTCTGTCTCTGTCTGTCTCTCTGTCTGACTGTCTGTCTCTCTGTCTCTGTCTCTGTCTCTCTCTCTCTCTCTCTCTCTCTCTCTCTCTCTCTCTCTCTCTCTCTCTCTCTCTCTCTCTCTCTCTGTGTGTGTGTGTGTGTGTGTCTGTCTGTCTGTCTGTCTGTCTGTCTGTCTCTCTCGCTCTGTCTCTCTGTCTGTCTCTCTGTCTGACTGTCTGTCTCTCTGTCTCTGTCTCTGTCTCTCTCTGTCTCTCTCTCTGTCTCTCTGTCTCTCTGTCTCTCTGTCTCTCTGTCTCTCTCTCTCTCTCTCTCTCTGTGTGTGTGTGTGTGTGTGTGTGTGTGTGTGTGTGTGTGTGTCCCAGTTAGTTTCATCAGGGCTGTGTTACAGGAACCTGGATGAAAGTTTCCTCTCAGGAACACGGAGACCTTGGCAGTATATACCACCAAAGAGACCACATTTTTTTCAGGACAAGAATCTGCAGCTTGTAGTTTGCTGGGGAGCTTTGTATGAGATCCTTAGACTCCCATAAAGACTTTGGAATGCTGCGTTCAAGTCTCCAGCTTCATTACCATCAAATGGCCCCAGGTTGCATTTATACAAAATTGGGCAGGGAATTCTCATGATGTCATTGTCTGAGCATGCCCAGGAGGCCAGACTCCATCAGAGGACACTCAGTTCCTCATGGTCAATATGCAACGTCATGTGTGTCACCACACCTATAGCATTGTGTGGCCCAAAGCTGTTAGCCAAAAATGCTAACAACTAGTTTGGTTGCTCTTGAGGATGCATGCCATACAATAGCGAGTGCATTGTGTGCAGCAAAGTGTCATGACTTATTCAGAGTCACGTAGCCTGTTACTGAGAGGACTGCGTCATGTGGGTGAACTATGATGCCTCAGTTTCTCCATTCATAACACAAGTTGCTGGATTCCTTCCAAGATCCCCTGAGGCTCTAAATAGCTACAGTGCTGGGCCACAGGTGTTACTAGCCTTCACCTGCCACAGAATGTGCTGGATTGAGCCTTCGTCTTCTAATTGAGGAAGGGGGAGATGGATGGAGCCGTGGTGTAAAGGGAGCTGAATAGCCGAGGTGTGATTCCCAGGGAGGAAGCAAGCAGGTGTGGTCCAGGGCCCATGGCAGAAACAGAGCAGCTAGGCAAGTGTGGCCCTTGTCTGCTGACAAACAGCTCAGGCGGCTCTGAAGTCACTCTAAGGTGGCAGTCACCTCGCCTCAGCTCCAGAAGTCACCTGCCTCTTCAGCAAAGCAGGGAAGGAGGGGCCATGTCACCAATCCTTCTCTGATCTCTATTTGCTCGCTGGGGACAAAGTTGTGCTTCAAATTCCATCAAATCAAAGACCCCTTCTATTGTGAAATGTGCTGTTATCTTACAGATCACCAAGAAAAGCAGGGCCACTTTTCTTTGTATGTTTTAGAGATATTAAAATGTCGCAGGTCATACATTCTTATTACCAGCAAAACCCACAAAATAAGGACTTCCTCTAGACCAGGCACTGTCCTAAATACTTCATGTTTTATTCAGTGCTCACCACAACCTGTGAGGTAGGTGTTGTTACCTTTCTTTCTGTGAGAGAAAAGCTGAGGGGGCCTGAGTAACTTGTCCCACATTTCCCTGTGTCAGGCGTCAGCCAGCCTGACTCCAGGGTCTGCTGATACCCTCCCATCAGGCCGGCTTGCCCCTGTCGTCCCACAAGGACCACTTGGTTAGAGTGGCTGGGTGACAAGAGGACCCTCTCTGTCTTGAAGTATGGCTTCTTCCTTTCTCAGTTGCTTTGGGTAGAATTACTTAGTGAAGGGAGAGGCTTGGGAAGGGTGCCCAGGCCCTCAGGAGAGTATGCAGGAGTGGAACGTGAGTTTGAAGGGATCACCATGCCTGCTTCTCTGGGGTGGGGGCAAGAGGGCAGGCAGCTCAGAGTGGGAGGAACGTTACCTACCGTGACTGAAAACAGGGTGACCGCGAGACTGACTGTGCGTGGCTCAGGGTTCCTGGCACGTGCACACACCTCCAGGAGCCCTAGCTGGCCTCAGCAGTCTTAATACTTGCTTTGTAAAAACACATTTCAGACTCAGCACACCTGCTGGCTCCTGCTGAGCCACTCTGGATGTCTTGGAAGCCGAGTGGACCATGGAGGACTGTAAGAGAGACAGGCCGCTGAGAACTTAATGGACTGTCCTTTTCCTCCCTACAAGAAAGGACAAGGACTAAGAAACAAAGGACGTCTGCTGCTTTGGCCTGGAAGTTTTATTTGGCCTGTGAAATCGGGCCATTCCCTGCCTGTTTATTCCAAGACCCACCCCAGGTTGTTGGGGAGAAACTGTCCTCTGTTAACTTTGAGAGTGTTGTGTTCATGTGCCAAGGAGTCCAGAGAGCTCATTTCTCAAGCAGCAGTCTTGGAGCAGGCTGAGAGAGGCTGCATTAAAACTCTAGCAACTTCTTGCCCTTTTAAAATGGCTTTGTCCATGCTCAATAATGTAGCAGACGTGGGCAAAATTTATAGATACCTACAGTATGATGATACATATAAATTACAAACAGATAATATATATTACTAGTTATATAAATATATATCTATGACAGTATATATGGATAAATATGTCTATTATCTATATATGGCTCTGTATAGAGATACCTTATATGTCTGTATAGAGATACCTATATATGACAGGCATATGAATATATTCTTTACTGATGTAAGCCCATAATTTAAAAATTGATTAACTATTATCCTGGGAAAAAGATACTTGCCTTCTTGTGCTCTTTAAAGTCTCCCTAAATGTCTTGTATGGCTTGTCACAAAACAAAACAAAACAAACAAACAAAAAAAAAACTGGATCCAGATAAAATGGCAAATAAATTCCTAAGAGCTTTAGCACACAATGCTGTGGGTATTTCATTAGGATTTCTTCTATTTGGATAGTAAATTACAATCTGTATTTGTCTAGCTTTTGTATTTTGTCAAAGGATGCTTCTCTAAATTCATTTTAACAACGCTTTTCTACCAGCAGCGGTGACTGAGGAGGGAAAAGGAGACAAAGAGAAGGGAAGGACAACCGGAAACAAATTGTCATAATAAAAATAAGGAAGTGGCTCAGGGAACTGGAACTGACTGGCTATTTGAGGAATTACAGTTACATGTTTTATGTGCGATACTAGTGTTGTAGTCACATTTAAGAATTTACCCTTTTCAGGCTGTGGTGGCACACGGCCACAAGGCAAGAACTGGGGAGGCTGAGGCAGGAAGACCACAGCCCCAGGCCAACCTGGGTTAAGAGAGGAGTGATTTCCTCTCTTAAAAAATAAAACCAGCAAGAGCAAAAAAAGGAAAAAAAAACCAAACTAAACAAAACCACCTTTTAGAGATGAAGTGTCGCAATATTTACAGGTAAAAATGATAACCGTGTCTAAGGTTTGTGTCCAAACAATTCGAGGGTGTACAGAAGAAACCTGACCATGGGCCAACAGCTGTTAAAGACCGAACCTGAGAGACCCAGAGGTTATTTACTCTCCTCTCCTTTTGTTCTCCAAAACTTTCTACTGTAGCAAGTTAAAATGAAGATGAAAATAAGTGAACCAAACTCAAGCCAATAGGACTGTTAAGAAATCCTAACTTGGGGCTGGAGAGATGGCTCAGTGGTTAAGAGCACTGCCTGCTCTTCCAAAGGACCCGGGTTCAATTCCCAGCACCCACATGGGCAGCTCACAATTGTCTGTAACTCCCAAGATGTGACACCCTCACACCAACACACATAGATTAAAATTAAATAAAATTTAAAAAAGAAAAAGAAATCCTAACTTTGCCTGACACAGTCACGTGACTAAGAGGATAAATGCAATTGGCCAAGTCTTGAGTAGAAGTGAGGCACTTCTGGGCTTCGCTGGAGTAGAGGTTTTTCAAGGAAGAACACTTTACACCAGACAGCGAAGAGTTAGGAAACAGAATTGCTTCACTGCTGGATTATGAAAAGAGAACTTGTGGATTATGAAGGAGAAAAATAAAATAAAATAAAACCATGGAACAAGGTCGCCATGCTCTGTGGACATCAAAGAATCACTGCAAAGAAGCATCCAGTGAGCCTAATATAAATGGATCAGAAACATACAGCTTCCATTGCCTTCCAAGTATGCAAGTATAAAACCAAAGGAGGAAAATGTGAAAGCATGTGCTGAAGGCTAGGCACATGGTATTTGCCAAATGCGTGAGGCCTTGGTTTCTACCCCCAGCACCCCGCCTCCCTCCATGACTGAAATGCACTGAACCCTAAACAAGCCCTTGAAACTGATCCTCACCTTTGTTGGAATATGATTTATCCAACCCGGGCCCATTTTAATCTGTAAACTCTCTTTCTCTTGAGGTTCTTTCAAAACTTGGGCTCAGCTACTCAAAACATATAGCAAGAAAAATCAGTGAAAGACAGTCACTGATCTTTCAAGATCAGTGAAAAACAAACAAATTCTTTGAGATTCATTTTGGGCAACATTTGCTGGCAAATCCATAAAGCTAAGCCAGTTAGTGAGGACTTCAAATGGGGTGTGTGTGTGTGTGTGTGTGTGTGTGTGTGTGTGTGTGTGTGTGTGCGTGTGTGATTAACACAGTGACAATGAGGAAGAAATGCATGCTGAAATCATTCCCCTTCCCCCTTTTCTTCCCCCTACACACACACTGGAAAGAATCCAGCTGTGGTAACCTAGACACACCCGGGTAGATCTCTAGCCACAGGAAGCTCTGCAGAGGATGCTTCTCTGCTCTCTATAGCCTATGGACCAGCTGCTAATGTCAGCAAGGGAGGGAGAAGAGACACTGATTACTGTTCTAAGACCTTGACCCAGAAAAGGGAAAGCCAGTAGCCAGACCACCTAGTGAGCGACAGACAAAACTAAGGCAAGCAAAGCAGTCTTCTCACTCCTGAGCCATAGCGCCCAACTGTATTTGATTGACAGCTCTTTGGCCCATAAGCCCCAAAGCAATGTCTCTGATGCAGAAAGGCAATGTAATGTCAGAAGTGTGCTTGGCAGATTGCCTTGAGATGGTTCATCTAGGGAGGTGGTGGGTGTTTCGTGTCCTTGGTCCTAAGACACTTGGTGGGTGAGCTGCATCCCTGTGCCCTTGACTTCTGGACTGGACCCAGTTTGCAAGGAGGACACACACAGCACTCCCACCTCTCCTGCTGCTCTCTCTCAGCAGTTTCTCCAGGACGCATTGCCCCTCTGTAGCCCTAAATATTTCAAGTTGCAAATTTAGCATCACTCCTTTTAACTTTAGCTAGTACACAAGTCTGGTGGGATCAGGCCACTCTGGTGTAGAACGACTGTCTCACAGGCACTGGGGACTAGAGTGGAACGCCTCTCTCCAGATCCTGGAGTGGCTAACTATGGATAGTGACTCCACTTACAAATCAAAACTGTCTCTCTGACCCTAAGTTAGAGAGAGACGGTGCTCCCTGGCTTCCTGAGAAGCTGCAGAGCTAAGCAGCGGCATTCATCTCGTGGACATGGGGTGTAGTAGGCATGCTGAGCAGCCCTGTGGACAGCTCCCCACAATGGAGAGGGAATGTGCTGTGAAAGGCAAAGGCCTGGGTACTTCCTCTGCACAGCACAGCTGCTTGCAGCTCACTCTGTCTGCCCCATTAGCAGGAGCAGGGCACAAAAGCCACCAGAAAGTGACACCAGATAGCACTTCAGAAGGTGACAGGAACTGGGAACTTTGAAGGTAGAGGAAACATGGAGCCTTTCAGTCTACAGTACTTTTTTTTTTCTAGACAGGGTTTCTCTGTGTATCCTTGGCTGTCCAGGACCTGCTTTGTAGACCAGGCTGGCCTCGAACTCACAGAGTGCTGGGATTATAGGTGTGTGCCGCCTTGTCCAGCTTCAGTACCTTTTCTTAAGGGTTTGATGTGGACAATGAGATGAATACTCCATTCCAGACAACAGTGCTTTTCCCTGGAGTTTTTTTTTTTTCTAAACTAAATATTTAGATTAAACTAAAGAACTGTAGGCCACAGTAGGTCACCGAGCAGGCAACGTCTGTCCCAGTTTTTCATGTTCAGAGCTGCGTTCCGGAACATCTGAGAGAATCTTAGCTTGGCTTATTGTGAACAATTTGTGACTTGTTTGTAAATTTTTTTTTTTTTTTTGCAGCTTGCCTTGATCCTGGATGGGCCAAGATGGGGACACAACCTCATCCAGTTTAAGTCTTCCCACACAAGTTTGCAGAAGCTAGGCATGCGGTAGTTCATCAGCATCCCTCAAGCACCATCTAGTGAGGAGGACTCTAAGTAATCAGTGAGGCCCGCAGAGGAGCTCGTGCATGCACACACACACACACACACACATACACACACACACATACACACACACACACACACACACACACACACACACACACACACACACACACAAAGCATAGAGGCAGCTTCCATCACAAAAGCCCAGGGATCGAGGCTCCTAGCCAGAACAACAGGCTCTAATGACCACAGCACAGAATCGTCTGGGAAAGCTTGCTCCCTATGGAACTGGGAAATGGTGGCCCACATGGGTTATCTGGAGAGTTCAAAGAGGACAACAGTAGCTCCACCCCCAAAGAGGTACGTGTTACCAGGGTTCAGTTAAAGATGAAGAATCAGGAACTTTAGATTGCACTCTGAGCGGTCCTGAGAGCCCACCTGTTTTCAGGCCCCCATGTACGTGGTCCTACGTGGCCCCTCTGCACAGGCTGGGGAGAAGAGGACTCAAGAGAGGCTCTTGGTAGTGAGGTTCTTGTGTGTGTCCTCTTTGGGGTCTAGGACGTTCAGAGAGAGAAGCTTTCAGCCCAGTGCTGTTGTGTGTGTGGTTGTGGGTACGTGGTTCCAGGGGCAGAGCCCAGGCCTCGTACACATATGGCAAGTGCCCTCCCACAAGCAGACATCCCCAGACCTCAGTACCTGTTTTTAAAGTAGATACCCTGGAATTCCCTAGACATCCTGCCTCTAATGACAGATTGGCACCAATACTTTGGTTTTAGGATTCTTCTGTGGCATTGCCTTTTCTCTAAGCCAAGGAAACAAGTGACTAGGGTTGTGTTTCAAGAAGGACCCAGCTGCCAGTCAGAAACTCTTGGTCCTTGAGGTCAAACTGAACATACATAAGTGATCTGCTGGGTCGACACAGTGTTGCTGCTTGGGATTAAGTTAGTTTTGAGTTAAATTTGAATGCCATTAGGTATTATACACATAATTAATTATATTACATATTATGTGTATAATATTTATATATATTATATACTTACATATTTATATTATAATATAGTAAAATATAATTATACTGTATTATAAAATATATTATATACAAATAGTTATATAATTATTATATTATTTATATAATATTTAACATACATTCTTTAGTTGGCCACTGACTCACCATGGACTTAGGCTATCTACCTAACTGACTTCTATTTTAAATATTTCCTACCTGGTACTTGGAAGTGTGAGGTGGGAGAGTCCTGGACTGAATTTTGAAACATTTACTGCTTATCTCCAGCATCCTAGGTAGGTCCCCAGTGGACAGAACATGAGTTGAGAACTCCATGCTACAGAGAAGGGGACGCGTGAGAGACTCCGCATCAGAAGCACTGGGGACACAGAGCAAGCTTCATCTGTGCAATGAGACCCAGAGCAGAAGGAAAGGAAGCTGACAAATGCCCGCAGCTCTGTCTCTGAGCTCCTGGTGGCCATGGTAGACAGGAGATAAAGCTCTTCATCTCAAGGACGTACCTCCTGCTGCCTCTGTTCCCGGGTATTAAATTAGCTGTGTTAGCCCCCTCATGATATGAAATTAAGCTGGCAAAAGTTTCGGTAATGACCAGTGTTTGGTAAGAACTGGTGCTATTTGTCATTTGGAAATACCCTCTTCACCCCGATTGTGTCTAATCCCTACCTACACCTTAAGGTCCAGCTCGCACCCCGCCCCAGAGTTCTCTGATAACCAGAAGTGGACAATTTTTACCTCCTCAGTCACTGGAAATGTCTAACAAGTTCTGAGCAATGAGTCTAGAATGCCACTGTGGAAATTCTGTAGCGCCACGTTTTCCCCGAGAGCTTCAGAGTGACCTGCTTGTGTCCACTCAGATAATCCAAGAGAGACTTTGCCTCTGAGTCATTACTTACACCAAGAATATTTTAAAGATGAAATGAAAAGCAAAACGGGGTGGGGGGGGCTCCCTGCAGTACCTAAAGCAGGTCAAAGGGTGGGTGGCCCCCCAAAAACAGCACGCAGAATTGCGAATGTGACCTTAGATAAAATGCCTTGGGACTGAAATGAAATGAGGCTGAGGGTCTCGTGATACGATCATGTTGGACTATCCAGCTGGGCCTAAACATGGTGGCAATATCCCTGAGAGAGGAGGAGAAGGCGCCAAGATGCTGCTCTGTGGCTTCCAAGAATGGTCAAGGCCCTACGTTCACTACCCACACTGCAGGAAAATAAGAGGAGGAGGAGGAGGAAGAGGAGGAGGAGGAGGGAAAGAGATATCAACAGACTTGGAAAGGACACGAAACAGGAGATCCTGTGCAGACACAGGGGAAAACTAGAGTTACAAAGCCACAAGCAAAAGGATGCTTGGAGCCAGCGGACTCTGAGGAGGACACAGGAGGATTCTCCCTAGAGCTGTCAGAGTGGGTGTGGACTTGCACCTTGATTTTTTTTTTTTTTGAGACAGGGTCTCTCTGTGTAGCCTTGGCTGTCCTGGGTTCACTTTGTAGACCAGGCTGGCCTCGAACTCACAGCGATCCGCCTGCCTCTGCCTCCCGAGTGCTGGGATTAATGGTGTGCACCACCACCGTCTGGCTGCACCCTGATTTTAAGTATCTGGACTCCAAGCCATGGGAAAAACAAGTATCTAGATATTTGCTTTGTGAACGTTTGTTACAGCAGCCATAGGAAACTCATGCAGTGACTGACAAGGCTACAGGCTGGTGGGACAGGAGGGAAAAATGCTGTGGCCCTGGATTCCAGAGATCCCACGCCACCTCGCCCCATCCCACCCTGCCCTCAGCCACCATCGGGAGAGAGAAAAGGAGACTTTGCACAATCCCTAGGATCTCGGCCACTGTGTGGCTTTCAAGAAAGGTTTCTGAATATCATAACCTCCCTAAAGATCCTCACAAGCAAAGGTAAAGCCGGACACTTTTTGCTTCGAGACTTCTGACCTCGGGTGAGCTAGTCTTACACTTCTGGAACGCAGCACCTATAAAGCAAATGACTTGCCTTCGAGTGTCTTCGTCTATTTGTCAAGCATTTACCGAGCAGCGACTGTCTTTGACAAACCGTTTAGTCCAAGTAAGTCCAAAAGCGACACTGGCTGTCTCCACATTTGCGTGAGCGGTATTGCAACTTAGGTAAGCTTTTCTAGCCAGAGCTCTGTTAGCCCCCGTCTAGATGCCTTGCTCTCTGAAATGGCCCTGGTAGAGTACAGCTGTTATGCGAGCACTCAGGGGACTGAGGTAGGAGAATGAGATTTCCAGCCTGATCTACACTGAGAGATCCTGCCCCTAAAAGAAAGAACATTCTTGCTGTAGTTTTCTGTCTGTTAACAAGGAAGAATCTTCTAAATACTGTAGGCTGAGCAACACATCTTCTCTAACTGGTGGAAACCACCTACACTAGTCTGCAATCCTTTCAACAAATGAGCTAGAAAAATACTTATTTTAAAGTTAGGAGCCTAAGTAATTTCCTCTCATAAAAATAGACACTAGTCATATAGAAAAATATATTTATGTTTTAGAAGTATACTGTGAAGTACTTGAGAGTGAAATTTTATGACAGCTACAATTTACCCAAATATTTTAAATTTACCCTACTATTTTAAAGATACGTGTGTGTGTGTGTGTGTGTGTGTGTGTGTGTGTGTGTGTGTGTTTGAAGCAGGGTCCTGTTAACTAGCTACATAGCCTTGGCTGGCCTGGAGCTTGCTAAAACATTAATCTTGAGATTGGTGTGATGAGACTATAGACATCCATGGCATGATTCTTTATTTTATATAGTCTTAAAATTATTAAAAATAAGCTGGGTGTGGTGGCACACACCTTTAATCCCAGCACTTGGGAGGCAGAGGCAGGCGGGCCACTGTGACTTTGAGGCCAACCTGGTCTACAAAACAAGTCTAGGACAGCCAAGACTATACAGAGAAACTTTGTCTCGAAAACCTCCCCATCCCCCCCCAAAAAATAAAATTAAAAAAAAATAAACTTATGCTTTTAAATGAATAAGGTTATCTTTCCCCCTTACTGATTGACACTGCACCTGTTTTCAGATATTGCCTGTGATAGTCTCAATGAAGGGACTGTGTCAGTCATTAGAAATCCCCTCTATAAGATGCGTATCTCTGCTTGCAAGCTCTGATCTTAATTGCTCTCTCAGTTCTATTTATGGAAAGGGAAAGAAGTCACATCTACCAAGAAAAGGCTGAGCATGCACACACATGCGTGCACACACACACACGCGCGCACACACACACACACACACACACACACACACACACACACACACGCACGCGCGCAGCTTTAGCACAGAAAGGGGGATTGCCTTGTTGGAAAAGGAGTGCGTCCATTAAGATGGTGTTTTCTGTTAAGTCACAAAGCACTAAGCATGCTGCCTTCGCTGGTGCAAGGCATTTTATTCACCCACATTCATTTAGCATATGCAGAAATTCTGCCGGAAACAGAGGAGTCCAGCTAGGAAAGTGACTCCGAAGCCACCTCCATCCACACGAGAGAGAGAGAGAGAGAGAGAGAGAGAGAGAGAGAGAGAGAGAGAGAGAGAGAGAGAGAGATGCAAGCACTGAGAAGGGACTCACAGTTCCGAGTACAGGAAGTGCAGATTGCCCACATTGTCAATGTAGTTAGCAGGACTCAGCCAGGGCAGGACCAACAGCAGAAGCGCCTTCATTTTCTGAACAGCCTGCTGCCTTCCGGATGACCACCTCCTGCCAGCCCAGTGCAGCCCCTTTAAGCAAATCTGCTCATGTCCCCGCAATCAGAAGATAACAACAATGCATCTGATTAAGGCATGTTATAAATCATGAGCCTGGAAGAGGATTAGCTCTGAGCATCTCCAATAAGGTGATGGGAGATCGCAGAGACCCACCATGGTTGGCTTAGGCGAAAGGTGGCAGGCTGATGCCTGGGAGAGGGCTGGGCCCCTCCTGCAGGATTCGGACTGGCTCCTGGGAAGCAGCTGGTACATTTACATCACTGGCTGGGAGCAGCCAGGCTGGGAGGGAAGCCCTGTTGGAAAAGGGCATGGGCACTTTCAACTCCACATGGGTGAGCGAATAATCACAAGCCATACTGCAACCTGCTGCAGAGACACTCAAATTAGCATCTCTGGAGCCAAGCCTGGAGTCTCCCAGCTTTGTGACGCTGCCTGCCTCGCACACAGGAGGTGCAGAAAGCGGAGCCACGCCTCCTGAGCATGGATGCCCATTCGGAGAGTGAATCTGTGACATTTTACACATCACTATCCTCACACAGGTGATGCCCTGCTGGCTGGATTTGAAGACAGGCTTCTCCGAAAAGACCAGGCTGTTTCCTTTGAGACGACCAATGAGCCCCAATGGACAGTAATGCTGTGCAAATGGGGTCTTGGTCTGTGAAAAGAGTCACCCTGCCCCTTCCCTAGACTAAGCTCTGGCATTTCATTGCCTGAGCCTCAGTAACTGAACTTGGATAGGGCTTATGTGTGCGAACTCTGGGATGGCCAAGATGCTTCCAAGACTCCGTTTTCAAGAAGTCCACCTCGCCAAGTCAAGGGCTCAGTCTTCAGAGAAATGGCTCAAAGGGACAGTTAGCTTCCAGATTAATGGGCTGCACCTGTGAGGAAGAGGCAGCGAGAGCTGGGGTGTCTACAGGTCAGGAAGACCAGCATCAGCTCTATAGTGTCTGAGAGTTTGACATCGGAGTCGGGCACGGGGGTGAGGCAGGGCTGTAAGCAGTTAAACACAGGCATGCTTTGTGTGTGCACTGAACACGCACAGTCTAGATCAGACATATGCAATTGGGTGACGCCTGACACACTCATTGCCAGTTTTGCTGAAGCCCAAATTTGAATTCTCTGGCCGCGAGGTTGGCATGCAGAGGTGAGTCAGCGCTGGGGGGAGGGGGGCGGGGGGGAGGAAGTTGGATTTGTTATTAGGTGCTGAGGTGACAAGCGTGAGGCTTGCATTCCAGCTCTGCCTCATGCTGGGTGTCACAGGCAGGCTGCTTACCCTCTCTGCACTTCCGTATCCTCCTCTGAAAAGAACAGCAGCAATCACTGGCTGCATTTACCTCCGAATATTTATTGTTATGAAGGTGGAGCCAGGCCACATCAAGCAACAGTAAGGAATGGCTCTCAGTAACAGTGACTGGGCCCAGCTGAAGGGCTTGCTCATCCTTCTCTCGTCTTTCTTCCCCTCCTAGACTGAGGAAGATGTTCCTCGGCCATTCTTTTCCTAAATGTGGTTTTAGCAAGTGCCAGGACAAGCTCTTCTGAGCTGTGCATACCTTAGAGTAACACCCCAACCCACAGCCAGCATGCTCTCTCTACCCTGTCTTCATGGTGATGTGAATAGACATGACAGGGTGCCACTGACAGTCCACTATGTGTTCTAGGACAAATGAAGGGTTGCCCATTCCTTTGTCTCCTTGCATTTCAGGGTGAGTGAATGAGCGGATGAGAAAGCAACATAAAAATGAAAGCGTCCGGCCCGGTGTGGTGGCGCACGCCTTTAATCCCAGCACTCGGGAGGGGCAGAGGCAGGTGGAACGCTGTGAGTTCGAGGCCAGCCTGGTCTACAAAGGGAGTCCAGGACAGCCAGAGAAACCAGAAGCTGCACAGAGAAACTCTGTCTCAAAAAGAAAGGAAAAAAGAAAGAAAGAAACAAAGAAACAAAGAAAGAAAGAAAGAAAGCTTCCCTCTTGTTGCTCCTTTGCAGCTACTGCTGGCTGTCCCACCAGTGTCTGCTCTTTCTTCTAACAGAACCCAGGTTATTTGCGGCAGTAACACCCTTAGCCTCTCTTGTAGATGGGTGGTCCTGAATCACAATTCAGGCCAATAAGATATAAGCAAAATTCTCGGGTAGAGACATTCCAAAAAGGCCTTTAAAGGAAACAGTCTCGGCTCCCTTCCTACCTGAAACGTCCACGTGATACCACGGTGGGCAGCCATTTTGAGGGCACGCAGTGACAAGCGTGAGGGTGGACACTAAGCTGAAAAACAGAAGGAAGCCTGGATTCCTGATGGCGTCAGGGTGAGACGTCATCTTAGTCCTAGCCTTGCTACCTGCGACTTTGTGTTCCCTGAGAAAAAGAAGACTTCCAGCTCCTTATTTCTACACCACGTGATATCCTCTTGCCTGCCAGATGTGATCCCAATCAGTGCGATGCCCTTGGGGATAAAAACCCTCACTTGCAACAACCTTGCATTGTTTTACAGCTTCCTGGAGAGTAAACAGCCCTGACCCTAACGCCTGCACCAGGGCGTCGCTGCCTGTCCTCTTTGTCCCGAGAAGGCACCTCAGATATTCACCATCATTTCTCATTTTCCTTTCTCTTCGTTAAACAGAAGGGAGGTTGGATCAGGGTTAGAAAGTCACAAAAATGCTAGGCTTGGTGGTGCATAACTTTAGTCTCGGCGCTTGAGAAGCAGAGGCAGGTGGATTGCTGTGAGTTCAGGAGGCTGGCCTGGCCTATCTAAGTGAGTTCCAGGACAGCCAGAGTTATGTGGTGAGACCCTGACTCAAAAGAACAAAACCCGATCCAAATCAAATCATGTCACTGTAAGAACGCATGCCAGTGTGTATGTCCTGCCAACCTGAAGTGACCAACCAAACCGACTAGTGCAAAAGTGCAGGTGCAAAAGTGCAGGTGCTCTCAGGTGCAAAAGTGAGACCCTGCAGTATGTCCTGCCAAGACTGTGGACAGCCAGCCATACCTGGATTGTACTGAAAACAGAAAAGCACCCCACACAACCCCCGCCACCACCACCATACACACAAAAAGTCAAGGTCAGCAGAGAGGCCAGGGCAGATCTTTGAAGAAGAAGATCCTCCCAGGCCTCCGTCAGACTCCTCCTGAGAACCTGCAGCCATGTGGTGAGGGAGCCAACTGAATCATGTTTTCATTCCAGTGTCTTCCAAAACACTGAACAATGATCTTTTTTTTTCGTTGCCAGTAGGTGCTTAGGTGGGGCCCTCGCCATTATCTGCAACTTTTAAAGAGTAAGAGAGACAGCTTTAAAGGGGTTGGAGAGATGGCTCAGTCAGTAAAGGCTAAGGCTTACAGCCAAAATAGAGAGGCAAACAGACAGACAGAAACAAAGACACAGAGACAGAGGGCACAGGGTTTGTCCTGTGAAGCAACTCAGAGTGGGGTGTGTTTTAGTGTCCCTTCTTTAGCCTTCCAAGGTTATTTCCTCAGAAGCAGACGTCACAGCCTCTTTCACTAGGACTCAGACAATTATGGTGCTTGATAAATGTCACACAAGCAGATGAGGTTGTCACACAGTGAAGGTATGATATTAATTTAAGTGTTGCAAGGGGTAATCAAGCTGGTGTCCATTTATACTTGCAATGACACAAGATATGGAGAGAGACTGACCAGCCAGGCCCTTTGTGGCAGCCCTGTGACATCTCCTGGCATTATACTTTGGTTAGGAGTGATGCCGTCCAACTCAACCAGCCCCGCCCTCTTACTGGGAACTCTGAGCAGACACACGTGACATTATCTAAAGGCATACAAAAGGCAGGAATCAACCACACCAATCAGACTCTACCTACTGGGCCCTGGCTGCCAGCACTCCCAGAGTGCTCTAACCTTGGGCTAGTAGCTCACAGCCACAGTTCATCCTGCGTGTTTTCCTAAAGCTTCCCCCAGCTCAGGCTCTGAAGGTCGCTGTGCATAGACGGCCAGAATCCTGGGGAACACCACATCTGCTTAGAGATGTGGTGCGCCTGTCCCCTAGTTGCAAGTCTACCATCTGTTAAAGATGTAAAACTTAGTGGGAAGAAGCAGACGCTATTCACGAGCCTTACTCTCTGACATCATCAGTTTACAAGAGATTGTGTCCACGGAAGATTTAAGAGTTTTCATCACCAAAAGCTTGGTATGAGTAGTGCATGTTGAATACCTTTGTCTACTCTACAGTGCATCAGTATTTAAAGCACAATGTTGCCCACCATGAATATATTCTTGGAGATGGAGTATTAGCTAGCCCTGGCTAGCCTCGAACTCCCTATAGAGTTAAGAGTGAACTTGAACTCCTCATCCTCCTGACTCTGTCGTGCAAGTGCTGGGTAATACGTAGGCACCACTGTCCCCAGCTTATGGGGTGCTGGGGATCACACCCAAGGCTTTTTGGGTGGTAGGCCAGCACTCTACCCACTGAGCTCTGTGGCCAGCTCAGTAATTTTTGCTAAGCTAAAAAAAAAATGTTTCTACATATTTATATCCACTAAATAAAATGGCCTTATAGAATGACTGGACGTGATGGTGTGTGTCTGTGGTCCCAACACCCAGGAAGTGGAGGCAGGAGGGTCATCCTCACTTACAATATAGGGGGCCAGGCCAACTTATTCCTCATGAGAACTTGTCTCAAAAAATGAGAAAAAAAAAAAAAAGAGCAAAATGTCTTCACAAATGCTCTTCCCCAGAATGGGGACAGGACAAATGCTCTTCCCCAGAATGGGGACAGGACAACGGTCTCCAATGACAGGACAATAGCCATGTCATACTCTGGAGGCCTCATGCAAAGAGACGCTTGTCTCCTAGCCCCCTGAGTCTTCCAAGTTCAACAGACGCCTAAAGCAATAGCTATTGAGTCTCCTTAATGTCCCTTCTAAGGGGAGGAAAAGGTGGTCTACTGCCCAGTAATGGCCAAGGCCTGGGAAGAATGGGAGGCCAGGTCCAGGATTAGCTCAAAATCCTTAGTCTTTGCCAACAAACGCCTGTGCTAGTAATAGAGGGCATCTGTGTATATATTAAGCACTTGATGACTAATGTGTATTTTGGGAAATGCTGGTGTCAACCTACTTAGGCAGCTGTAGTGTGGAGGGAGAGGTGCAAGGGCAGGTGTTAAGGCCCATGCTTCCTTGAGGTGGGGGTTTCCTTCTCAGAGAGCCACAGCTTGAAGAGGTGACTGAATTTCTGTCAGCCTGGGTTTCTTCCCTCACAGCATATCATTACCAATTGTGTGGTTGCCAACACTTTCCCCCAGTTTCCTTGAGATGTTCTGGGATGTTGTCATGGGGTAGTGCCGGCAGGGGGATGAATGAATGTTCCGTTAGGGTGATGAAATATGGGTTGCTCTCCCTGTAGACCCACAGGTCTGCCATAGTAGACCCATGCTTGCTATTCTCCATCACTGCCTGGTCACCCTTTGGGAAGAAATATCTAGAAGCTGAAAAGAGTAAGCAAGGAGAGTGCTCCCTATAGCCCAGCAGAGTTCAACCCAGAGACCCCATGATGTTGGTTGGGTGCCTCCCAGCTGGATTGGATTTACTGGGTTTCTAACCATCAAGAGAACTCCGAGGTAACGAAACTTGAGTCGTATGAAGTCAGAAAACTTGTGATCACTTGTTACCACAGCAACAGGGAACTAATACATCGCAAATAGAAGAAAAAATGACAATGTGGCGGGAAGAGGGCATTGGCACATGTTCAGAGGATTCCCACCAGGACCCTTTCTCCTTAGGTCTCCTATATTTGCGACCCAGTGTGTCCCCTGGTCTTGCCATAATTGGACCAGGACCTACCTTACCTTTGACCTTGGGCTTACTTTCTTCTCTACAGTGCCTCTGACATCTGGCCAAAATTATCAGCAAAGGTCACCACCACGTTCCCTCCCCATGATCTCCTTTGACCACACCTTCTTTTGGGAATCTGTAGAGGTGGGTCTCTGTCTGAAAACCTACACTGGGAACAGTTGGCTGGGCACTTAGAGTCCACCAGCACAGCCAGCATGGTACACACGTGCTTAACCATTATACCTGGGCCCTTATATGACAAAAGCTCCCATGTTAGAAAGAATCTACTGAAGTCTCAGAAGACAATGCCACAGACTTATGACTTTAGGTATGTGACCTTTAAACAAATTACTTGCACTTGCCTCTTGCCCTGGCCATGACAGGAACCAAGATAAACACAAGCCTGCAAATTTCCTCTTACAAAATGACTGTGGTGTTATTGTTCACACTTCGTTAAGCACCTTAAGTGTACTGAGAAGAGTTCCTCATGCGGAGCAGCCCAGAGCCACCAGGGAGGCTGTCCACACAGGAATGCCCAGGCACACAGGAGCAAGAAGGGACACCCTAAGAAGCAGACGGGGAAGCAGGGGTGCCTGTCACCAGCAGCAGCAAACACATCTTCCTGCCACCAATGTGTGTGCCTCGGCCAGAAAAGAAACGTAAGCAATCATTCAGAGAGTGTCTCGGTTATTTTTATGTCAGCTTGACACAAGCTACGTTCATCTGGGAAGAGAAAACCTCAGTGGAGAAAGTGCCTCCATCAGATTGCCAGGAGGCAGGCAAGTCCGTGGGACATTCTCTTTATTAATGACAGATGTGGAAGAGCCCAGGCCACTCTTAGTGCTGCCACCCTTGTTGCTGGATGCTGTAAGAAAGAAAGCTGAGCAAGCCAAGAAGCACTGCTCCTACATGCCCTCTGCTTCGGTTCCTGCCTCAAATTCCTGTCTTGGCTTCTGCTAATGATGGGCAGTATTTGGGATGTGTGAGCCATTTTCTTCCTAAGTTGCTTTTTGGTCATGGTGTTTATCACAGCAATAGGAAGCAAGCTAAAACTAAGGGTGATATTTGTTTCTGAATTTCTCATTTAAGGACTTAGTTGGTTTATTTGGAGGAAAAAAACCTTGTTATTATAGAGTCCAACTCTACACATGATGAACACATGCCAACAAAAAAATTAAAATGAAAAAATAAGTAAATGAATAAATATAGATCCTACATTAATTAAAAAGAGAGATGGCTTGCTTGTAAAAAAGGACTTATTTGGGCTCACAGTCTCAGAGGTCTCTGTCCATCCTGGTAAGGAAGGTAGCCAGGAAAAAGAGAAGAGGAGAAAGGGGGCCTAGCATATCCTCAAAGGTATGCCCTAGGTAAGCTATTTTTTTCCAGCTAGGTACCACCTTCTGATGCTTCTGCCACCTCCCCAGATAGCACCATTAACTGAGGACCAAGCACTCGAGACACGACTTCGTGGTGATATTTGATACTCAAACCCTAACATTCACACTACCACTTTTCAAAACCATAAACGCATAAGGGCATGACACCCAACCCAATCCTACTTAATGATATTTCCTCACGGTTCATAGCCATAAACACCTGGACTGTGTCTGATTGGAACAGATCCCTTCACTGGTTCCAAAGAGAAAGACTGGGCATCCTGTGGAGTGCCAGGGTACCAGGAGCACCAGGCCCTGGAGAGATGAGCGAGTCCTTGCTGTACCCTCATGGGTGTCTTACGAGGAGGAAGAGAGGGGTTCCTACCTTGTCTGGAAGTGATGCTGGAGATCACAGCGCTGCAGTACCTCAGTGCAGTGCTCCGTGAAAGGGCAGGTGACCAGCAGCTTATTGAGAAGCTTGTTGACCAGGATGCTGGATTTCTTGCAGTGTTGCAGGACCACAGGCTTGCGATCCACAGGGCAGAAGTCTTTCTCCACTAGGAAGTTGGTGAGACACAGGGTGCAGTAGGTGTGGCCGCATGGGGTGTCCAGAGGGTCCAGCAATGCTTGCAGGCAGATGTGGCATATGAGGTCATCGTCCACGTCTTCCGTGTATGTGTAGAAGTGGTTCTCCTCTGGGGAGTGGTTTTGTCCACACACCATGCACAGGGGCTCAGGGCTGGGAGCTGGGTCATCAGCAAAGTCTGGTTGGCTCATGGCTGAGTGGGGAATCAGGAAACCCAGGAAAGGAGTATTTCCTCGTAAGCAGGTCAAGATATTCTAAGAGCTACTCACATGCAAACCTACAAGAGAACAAGGCAGCTCATGTTCACACCATAGCCTGAGGAGGGTAGCACTTATGTGAGCAAGGGCTGGTGCTGGGCTAGAACGGGCCTGAACATCCATTCTAGGCTGCTTAGGCAACTAGCTCTGCCTCACTGTACCTCCGGTTCATATTGTAGGAATAATGTGAACCAGCATTATTCCTGTGTTGATAGGTTAATAATCACTTGAGGTCTGCCTACTGGGGAAATGTGTAGATCACACAAAACAGATATAATTTAATAATAAAATCAATTCTGATGACTCTCTGGTGTCTTTCTCCAAAGCTCAGCCATAGTAGGACACCAGAGTCTTCAATAAGTCACCTGCACTGTTGGGTCTTCCGTATTTTTACAATGGTTATTACTTACATTTTTTTCCTGTCTTCATTACTTTCTTCTCTTGTCCTTGTCACTAGTTAAGTGGTCTCTGAGTTCAAACCTATCATCACTGTGTGTGGCTGCCTTTGATCAGTAAAGGGTGGATTAATGACAGACCCCATATAGGCTGATGTGAGGGATCCAATAAGTTCATTGACAGCCTTTGATTTTCACGAGGCATACACTAAGTATGATTCAACTACCAGTGACTTTCTTACATGCGTTTCAGAATTGATTTTGTCTTTGGTCTAGCTCTGTTTGCCTAGAAAAGGCAGCTTCATTTCCCACGGGAGGATCTTTCTGTTTTGTCATAACAGCAGCCCTTGATGAAAGTAGACTTTGATTCAATCATATATTAATATTTTCCCATAGCACAGAGATATGTCTTTTTCTTTGATACAGAAAGAGTTCCCAATGGGATTTTCCCAACATTTGATTTTATACCTCGAAAGCTTCTTAGACAATAAATAGTTATTACCAACCCTAAGCCAGGCTGTGGGCTGACAGGGAAACGTCTAAGACATACGGAAAGGATGCAATTTTAGGGAGTCCCCAGTCCAGAGGGGAGGTAGGCATTCACATAACTTGGCAGAGGCCAGGTAACCACTGTCAGCCAGAACTCTGCCACTGATTACGGCAGGGGAGTGTTGAGCCTCTTTCCCCTCCAACACAACTCTCTTCTTTTTTCTTTTTCAAAACTCAGTAAACTCAATAAAGACTTTGTACTTTCTACAGGGACATGAAGACACATCAACTACACAGAGGGGGGTCGCATGTGGAAGTAGCACGACAGTCACACACTAAGCTACAATTTTCTTCTTTTCCAAACATTCTAAGCTTGTTTGTCTAAACACAGCCTTATCTCAGGAAGAAAATGCATGCCTTCCAACTTGCACCCAGTCCACTTCGTTGTTTACATTTGTGAACTGAGCTAGGATGCCTGAAACACACTGGACAAGGGGTTGAAGTAAAGTGCCTAAAAATGTCAGAGAGCAAGAGTTTACTTATCTCCTAACGAGACCACAGACAGCGAAAGGTAGAGGGTTAAGGAATGGGGAAGCTGCCGGCAGTCAAGAGTGTAAGGAACCCCATTTGTCCTTGGGGTTCCAAGAAGACACTGGAAGTTCATAGGAAATGCTTCTAGGGAGACCAGAAACAGCTACAAATAAATCTGAGAACGCAAATGGGCCACCCCAAAAGTTGTCATATGACTTTAAGGAGGAAGGTTCAGAAGGGTAAACTGAGGCAGTAGATCTTTGGAGATTCTTCCCCAGGTCCGTCTCTCTCTCTCTCTCTCTCTCTCTCTCTCTCTCTCTCTCTCTCTCTCTCTCTCTCTCTCTCTCTCTCTCTCTCACACACACACACACACACACACACACACACACACCATGCTTTGCTCCTGTCCTCTGCAGGAGACAGTCTAACAGAAAACCAGGCTGCAGCTCCAGGAGCTTCGTTCCTTTCTCAGAGACATGGTGGCATAGCCTGGATGTGTGGCTTGTAAAGTGCGTTCTGGGAGGAGCCATGCACCTCGCTCGGGGTCTCCCGGGAGAACAGAGGTGGGAGAAAGCAAGGAGAGACCCTGGCTCACTTTCTGGGGTCTGGACAAGCATCTCCCAAAGGTCCCTGTGTTCCAGGCTTGGACCCAGGGGGAAGCTACTGGGAGGTGGGGGTGTGGAACCTTCATGAGGTGGGGGGCATTGGGCAGGCCGTGCGGTCACATTTTTCTTTATTATAAAGGATTGCATAAGGACGTTTCAAGCCCATATAAAATGCACCTCAAACATATTCCTCTGCACACCCCACAGCTTGCTCGCTCGCTCGCTTTTCGCCCTTCCTCTTCTTTCCCATTAATCCTCTTTGTATTTTAGTTCTTCCGTAAGTTGCCTCAGTCATGGCGCCTGCGCAGCAATAAAAAAGTAAGACACCAACTGAGGTCTTTCACTATCATAACACAAAGCTGACTAAGGCATGACTTCTCCTCTACCCTGTCTGCATTTCCTTGGCACATCACATTCTTTATAATATTCCATACTAAGAACCTTAGCTTACAAAAAGAAACAAACAAACAAACCAAAAAAACAAAACAACAATAACCCCACCCCCCAAACCAACCTCAAAACAAAACCAAAAACCCCTAGGTCACCAGACTAGATAAAATTCCATTCACGAGTAGATTTCTATGATTCTGTGTTAATAAAGAGAAAATGTTTTTGTTTTGTTGTGTATGTCAGTGTATGTGTGTGTGTGTCTGTGTATGTGTGTATTATATGTATGTGTATGTATATGTATGTATGTCTGTGTGTCTGTGTGTGTGTCTGTGTGTGTCTGTGTATGTGTGTATTATATGTGTATGTATGTCTGTGTGTCTGTGTATGTGTGTATTATATGTATGTGTATGTATATGTATGTGTGTCTGTGTGTGTGTACATGTATGTGTGTCAAAGTCTCACTATATACACAGATCAGGCTGGCCTCAAACTCAGAGACCTGCCTGCCTCTGCTTTCTGACTGCTGAAATTAAAGGTGTGCACCACCATGCCCATCTGGATGGATGCTTTTATAACTTTGCTTCTTGACAATTTGCTTAGCATGTCCACTGTGCTGAGGACATTATTAGACTGCGTCATTTTATCCTCACAATGCCTCATGACATTTTTGCTTTTAATTGAACAGATCAGGAAACTAGACTGGGGCACCTGAGTGACTGGCCAGTCACACCGGGAAGGAAGACAAGCAGGCTGGGCTGCCAGACTCGCTTCTTCTAAACCTTGCCTGCCTTCGTCTCCCAGCATCCTTCTCCAGGATGAAGTGGCCAAAACTCCAGTGGTGTAACTACTTCAACAGAAAGGACCTAGAGAACTAGAAGGGTTTCAGTCTCTGTAGGTCTCACTGGAAGGAGAGATGCCAACGTTCTGAGGAGACAGAGTCCTTGCCGTTAAGGAGAACTGGAGTGCTGGGGTGGGGGGGGGACCACACAGAATGACCTTAGCAAGGTTAGCAAGCCTCCTTGCAGCCGTCATCCCCCCCCCTTACCTCTCTTCCCATCCTCCGGACCCCTCTCCCAGCAATGAATCCACTGGCTCTTGGCCAGATGGTAAACCAATTTCTTAATGTAATGTTAATGTAAACACCGCTTATATGTATTTTCTGTGAATTTACTATAGACTAAATAAAGTCTACATAAATAAAAATGGACCATGAGAGAGGGCTGGCTGAACACACAGTTTGGGCTCTACAGCAATGAACTAGGTAGACTTTAGAAAATGGGATTTCTTGCATTTACCTGGCAGTTCTCTTCCTGTCTCTATCTTACAGAACATATGGCATCTTGTTGTAACATGTAACAGATCCGGCTTTCAGACATCTACGAGCCAGGCTGCTGTACTGAGATGACAGGATGGATAAAGAACCGTTTAACCTAATGGATAAAAGCTTTTCTTCCCTAGCAAGAGTAAAGTCAGGGCTGAGGTGGGTAGAGAGTATTTATTTAAATACTCTCAGTATGGTAGGCCAGCCCTTCTGAGTGAGAATTAGTCTCCCTGGGGCCCCTGCCATCTCCAGGACACACAGTATGGCTATGGAGATCATCACGGAGCACATGCAGTTCCTTAGTGCGGTGGTATTTGAAGATATGTCCTTTTCTGGACTCAGATGGGTTCACCCACTATTTCTTCAGGTTTCTGGTCTCTATGAGGCTGACTGACTCTCTTCAGCAAGCACCCCAGTTTGTCAGTGTGTCTCCTACACTGCCTAGACAGGATGAGCTCTAAAATCCCAGGATGGAGAGAGGCTGACATCTGTATCCTGAGCTGATCTTCAGCTGGCCTGTGATGCTTCCTTGGATAGCTGTACGTGTGTGTGTGTGTGTGTGTGTGTGTGTGTGTGTGTGTGTGTGTGTGTGTGTGTGCACGCCTTCGCTTGTGTGTGGGGGGGCAGAAGGTGGGAGAAAGGGATTCTTCAATGTGTAAGGATTCTAAATTCATGGATTTGGGATTCAATCAATCACAGGTTAGGGTAAAGGAAGGGATCTATGTTAAATATGCAACCTTCCCCCTCATTATTTTTCCTAAAAATTCAGCACAACTACATCATATTAGCTATTTTAAGTAATGTAGACAAGATTTGGGGCACACAGGAGGATGTGTGCTTGTTAAATGCAAACACTGCACTGTGTTGGAGAAGGGCCTTGAACATCTGTGGATGTGGGTGTCTGTGGGTGGGAAGGGAGTTCTTGAAGCATCTACACTGCAAAGGGATAGCAGTCTCTCCGTAGGTAGATAGACAGATGGATGGAGAGACAAGGTCGAGGGTTGTAAGGGGAAGCATGGAGCTTGTAAAAGCATAAACCAGGTCTGTAGACAGGGTTGAGAAAAGGAAAGCTGCTTTGTGGCTTTATATAACAGAAGGAGGCCTTTGGCACTGAAACAGCCTGGCCCACAGCGTTCTGTTGTCCTTAGTCACGTGGCAAGTGGGATGATGTTTCGGGCTATTTTATTAATCTCATTTTAAAATATATATACAACACATAATACAAGAAAACAGCACTGGAAACAAATTAAACAGTCAATCAGTAATATTTTTCTCACCAAAGCACAAACATTAAAATTCACTAGCATGCTTCAAGGTTAAACTGACGAGTGGAGAGAAGTCCATGGAAGAGAGAGAGAGAGAGAGAGAGAGAGAGAGAGAGAGAGAGAGAGAGAGAGAGGGAAAGAGAGAGAGGGGCAGCACCTTCCGGCTCTGCCCACAAAAGACACACAGCACTAGAAAAGTGTCTGAGGAGAATGCTTGTCATCCTGGATGGTGACAGTTGCCCCAACTCAGGGAAGAGACAGCCCTGCCTACAGAAAACTCCAATCACACTCTGTGAGAAAGCCCTGTTGAATCCATCCCTAAATAGCAGGCGAGCTTATCTCACTGGTGCTGTGTTGAGCCTCCTTACAGGGGAGAGGAGAGAGACTGTGATAGTAATTCCTAAGAAAGCACCGATTACTACTCCGATCTTTACATTCAGTCTCTGTCCTTTGTGTCTCACCACGGCAGCACATCCAGGTGTTCCCAAAGAGGGTTAAGTGAGGGATGAAGTGGGCATGCTGCTCTCTGGCTGGTGTCCTGACCTGACTGTAGAGTGGGAGCGGGCGCTGAGCTGAACCCCAGCATTTATCTCTCTCTTTCCTGGCTTCCTGACTGTGAATGCCTCACACTCACTCCTGCCTCCCCTGCCAGGACGAACTGCACCCCTTCAGAAAAACAACAACAAGAAAACCCTCTTTCCACAGCAATGGAAAGTCTAATATAAAGACTATTAAAATCGTGATTACCGAGCTTTCCTGTTGTTGTTCCTTTAACTTTGCACCCCAAGGCTAGTGCCTTACTTGCTTTACAAGAAATCAAGGCCTTATCAGTATTTTTCTTAGAAGTTCAGGTAGGGAAAGTGGGGTGTCGACACTGTGGCTTAGACCCAGCCCTGGGATTAACTGCCTTGGTGAGCCTTCATTATTTTCCTTACCTCATCCCTGGTAGCTGGCCAGGTACAATGAGGAAATCGTGGAGTTGGCTGGTGTGCCGCAGGTGTGCCACTGACCTGTAAGCAGGCTCTAACCCAATGACAGCTCCACCTCAGTTCGTGCTTGGTAGAGACACCAGGTACACGATTTGCCAAAGGGCTCCCTCAGAGGGTTCCCCAAGACAAGAGGGAGGTGGAGAGCTCTGGCCCAGGGAGGACAACGATGAAGCAACTGGGCCCAGCAGAAGCTTTGCTGAGTGAGTAAGTGAGAGCCCAACCAAATGACAATTCTCTCCATCCAGGATGCCACCCAGAACGTGGCAAACAGTGGGGGCTCTAGCCCTACTGGAGAGGCGTTCATCTCACAACTTGGGGAAGGATGGGGGAGGGGGGAACAGGTTCTCACTACCTAGCTCAAGCTGACCGTGATGGCACCATCCGTCTGCCCTGCCCTCCAGAGTGCCAAGATTACGAGGGTCTAAGCCCACACTGGGCATCACTTTGTAAAGATGAGTTAAAGTTGTTCAAGCGTTTTATCCCTCAACCAATCCCAGTGTTTTACAATGTATTTAAACCACGTACAGACTAAACCTATAGCAAGTGATCACTCAGGTAACTGAGCTCCAAGAAATGGAGTCGGAGAGAGGGCTCAGCTGCTGAAGTGTCTGCCTTGAAACCACAGGAACCTGAATTCATGCCCCAGATCCCATATAAAACAAAAAACAAAACAAAAACACTAGGCAAACAAACAACCAAACAACAAACAAAGCCATCCCTTTGGCTTGAGCTTTAATCTCATACCGGATTCCTGAGTAGCTCTAACCTGATGGGAAACCTCTAGGTCAAATGAGAGCCCCTGTCTCAGGAAAACAAGGTGGACGGTGTCTGAGGAATGACACCTAAGGTTGCCTTCTGTCTTCCACATAGGCATGTGTGCAGCCCCGCATACATGCACACCTCCCATAAACATAAACACTTCCCTGGGATGTGTGAGGCCCTGAGTTCGGGCCCTTAGCATCACAAACAACAGAAGGAAAAGGACACCTAAAAAACAAACAAACAAACAAACAAACCCAGGTATAGAGTTTTGTTGATGATGCTTTAAAATGTGAGAGGGAACCACTGGTGGGCAGCATGGTAACTCAGCATTTCAAAGTATCCCCTGGGCCTACAGCCACCCCAGCTGCAGCCGGGACACTCAGTCCTATCCACATGGAGAAGTCCAGTGGACCAGTGCAAATAACAGTGTCCCGCAGTGGCCCTGGCTACCTGGTCTCCCTTTCTCTAAAGGAATCTGCCTGGCAGGCACATTTGACTCAATGGTGGCCTGGCCCTGGATGAAGCTCCTAAAATAGATAGTTACGACGTGGGAAGTAATTCCCAAAGTTGAGATAAGCCCCTCCCCTTTCTTTCTTAACTTTACTTATGTCTCAAATTTCAGATCCATCTGGTGAGCATTAAAAATGCCTGATTTTTAAAAAATAGGCACTGACTATGAACTAAGATACATTATTCTTTGCCTTACAGAATTGTATATAGCCAGGAAAACCAGGCACTTCAATGACCTGAATATGAAGTCACTTATGAGATTTTAAAAAATTATCTTCAAACTAAGAGACAGGGTTGGAGGAGGGATCTGTGTGTGCACAGGGGAGGGTGTGCCCTTCACCTTGGGAAACAGAGGCAGGTACTCACAGCCTGCTGGGAGGGCTGCGGTTACCTCTACTTCTGCTTAACTTCTAAATCAACGGTCTCAAGGAGGGAGCAAGAGACTCATTACCGAAATCTGCGAATGGCAGTCGCCTGCACAGTGTTTCAGACACTAGAACGAACAGAAGAAAAATATAAAGGGTCTCCACAGAGGTCAGAATCTGCCAGGAAATTACAGAACCGAACAAGAGACGGCGGAACGCATCTGGAGTCAATAACTGGGAACACAGATATTCAGAAAGGGGGCGAGGGGGGAACGAGTCAAGGGACGCGGTTGAGTGAACAGAGTCCCCTGTGGTTAGCCAATTACAAATGAGCTCTGGAGGCCAGGGGCTGGCTTTTCACAGCCTTTCAGAAAAGAGCATTATCTCCCTTGACAGCCGACCTCACCACTCTGGCCCTGGATGTCACGGTGCACCTGCCATCTTTGGGTCGGTCTGCAAGTGCTCTGCCTCAGATAAGATGGCCTCCCATGTCCTAGTCTCTAACATGGATGCCTGCAAACAATACGCGATTAAGGCAGAGCGTGTCCTGTCATCAAGGGCTCCATGACTACCAAGCGTCACCCCAACTCCTGGGAAGCCCTGACTTTAGAGAAGTGTGGATGAGAAATGACCTGCAAACTGCTGCTCTCCCCTGTCAAAGCTGACCACAGCAGGAAGTGGCTTTCTTGTCTTGTCTTTTCTTTAAAAAACATAACCAAGTTGTAGGCAGATGAGTACATGAAGAAATACATGTGAATTCCCAACAGTTTCCAGCTATGTCAGTTCTACAGATGTGTGCTGACTGCCCTGAGCATGGCCAGCATTTGCTTTGAACTCTGCGGGGTCTTCTAGAGAGATCTCAGTGCCATCTTCATGAAGTTTGCATTTAGTTAGGAGACTAGAGGTGGAGCAATGGCATGATGCGGTCAGCAAACACAGTAAATGGCTTGGGAGGAGACGCACCCAGAAGATGACATAGTGAGGCCCAGGAAACTTAATGTGCATAGCATATACACATCTCGGGGATCAGCCTTCAGGACCACATATACTGGTCATGGGTGGTACGTCCCTTAATCCCAGCACTCAGGAAGTGGAGATAGGAGGATTAGAAGTTCAAGGCCAGCCGGGCATGGTGGCTCACGCCTTTGATCCCAGCACTTTGGAGGCAGAGGCAGGTGGATCTCTGTAAGTTCAAGGCCAGCCTGGTCTATAGGACAAGAGGAACCCTGTCTCAAAAAACCAAACAACAACAACAACAACAACAACAATAACAATAACAATAATAACAACAGGTTCAAGGCCATCCTCACCTATTAGGGAGTTCAAGGCCATCTTGGGTTACAGGAGACGCTGTCTTAAAAGCATGACAAACACAACCTCAAACAAACAAAAGTGACTAGGATTTTAATAAATGAGGTGAAATCCTGAGAGGGAAGAGCTTGGCCAAACACTTCCACCAAGGACAAAAATGCACACAGGTTGGTGGCTCTATATGATGGTGGGTTGGTTTTTCAAGACAGGGTTTCTCTGTGTGGCTATGGCTGTCCTGGACTTGCTTTGTAGATCAGGCTGGCCTCAAATTCACAGAGATTCATCTGCCTCTGCTTCCCCAAGTGCTGGGATTACAGGTGTGCGCTACATCACCAGTGACTCTATGTGATTTTTTTAAAAAATTTGTTTATTTATTATGTATACAGTGCTTTGCCTGCATGTATACCTGCATGCCAGAAGCAGGCATTAGATCACATTATAGATGGTCTGAGCCACCATGTGGTTGCTGGGAACTGAACTCAGGACCTCTGGAAGAGCAGCAAGGGCTCTTAACCTCTGAGCCATCTCTCTAGTCCTCTCTATGTGATTTTAAAACATTTTTTGAATGTTTTACTTATTTAGAAGTCACAGTTTTGTTTTTTGTTTTGTGGGGATTTTGTTTTTGTTTTTGTTTGAGTCAAGGCCTCACTATGAGTGTAGCCCAGCTGGCTTGACACTTACAGTGTGACCTACGCTGTCCTCGAACTATTAATCCTCCCTCAGCCTCCCATGGGCTGAGCTTACTGGTGTGAGCACTGTGCCTGGCTTAGAAATGACAAGATTTTGGGTTGGGCAAGGATCTTAGGGTCTCATCAAGTAGGGAACTGCTAGCTCACCACACCTAGGGGTGATATGTCAGTTACTATTCCAAGCACTCCCAGTGATGGGGGGCTGTGTGGTTTTCAAAGGTGCAGGCTCTTTGCTGCTTTGGTTGTTGGTTTCTGTTCTGTGTTTCAGTGTTCGTCATATGTCATGCTGCCTTCCAACCATGATCTCTGTCCCCCAAATTGAAGACAGCGTTGGTGGCTCTCCCTCATCTTCTCTTTCTGTCTCTGTTCCTGACAGTCCTGTCAACTGTCCCCGTGAGCAGTGCAGGTGATGGTAAAGGGTCTCTTGGGACACTTTCAAATTTGTTAAGGTCCCTTGAAGCAGTGGGAGTTGGAAGGAGACACTCATCTGCTTATCCTGGTGTGGGAGATCAAGTTTTGAGGTCCCATGTCTCTTGGAAGGGCCACCGGGGCACAGAGCGGGAAGTGCGCACGTCTCCCAGTGGGAAAGGATGAAGCACGGGGTTCCAAGTGAGCACTGACCAAAGTCTGTGTCACAAGCTCTCCGGTCCAGCCTGGGGTGTGGGAAAAGGAGACTTTCTCCACAGTAGATGTGCTGCTCGTTTAGCTGGGCTGCTGGCACCAGGCCAGGTGGCAGTGGGGAGCTCAGGGCTTCTGGGACCAAACTAGGCAGCGAAGGGTGGCTCCCACAGATTGGCACTGAAGAGGGTGGAGGTGAAGAGGAGAAGCTTGTAACAGCTGGGCAAGCTCTAGCTTCCCGGGGTCCAGCGATGAAGTGTTTGGGGAGAGGGGGAGCCCTTCTTTCACAAAGTGTTAGAGCTCTGAATAAGCAGCCAGTCTCAGACACCCTTCAGTGAAGCAGATGTCGGGGGATGAGAGCGGAATCCTGGGAAGAAGAAAGACTGCCACAAGGAGAAGGGAGAGGTCCCGAGGGAAGGAAAGAAGGCCGCCATGGCTTAGCTGGAAGAGAGGCACGTGGCCGGCGTGGCCGGAGAATTCGACCCAGATGAAGAACATTAGCAAGGATTTGGGATTATAGATGGGAGGTAGCTTGATAGAGGTTATGTAAAACAGATGGCATGGGATTGAGACAGGGATCCCAAGCCTGCCCCACTATGGGAAGTAGTTTAGAGGATTGATATCTTCCCTGCCCCAAGCTAACTAAGGCTATTTTAAAATATAGGAAGTGGTCTGTGTCTTAGTTGATTGCTAGCTGGGCATACTGATAATACTAATATTAATAGTACTGGTAATTTAAAAACAATAAGTGGCACCCAACGTAGGCCTCGAACCCACAACCCTGAGAATAAAAGTCTCATCCTCTACCGACTGTGCTAGCCAGACCTACTATAATACAGATAATTTTAAAAAATAAGTAGATGGTGCTCACCACTTTATTTCATGTGAACCAGGGACTTATTTTGTTGTTGTTGTTAAGATGTATTTGTTTATTATTTATACAGTGGTCTACATGTACACCTGCAGGCTAGAAGAGGGCATCAGGTTACATTATAGATGGTTATGAGCCACCATGTGGTTGCTGGGAATTGAACTCAGGACCTTTGGAAAAGCAGTCAGTGCCCTTAACCGCTGAGCCATCTCTCCAGCCCCAAACCAGGGACTGATAAACTTTGGGTGGGGTGGGGTGGGGGGGCTTTGAGGATGAGTTTGTCTCATTGGCTGGGACTTAGGATGTTGGCAATGTTCTATTTACGTGGGGAAAGGTGACAGGTGACAAGCTCATGTGACCTGCACATGTTCCTGAGGCAGGCATGGAAACAAGGAGAAAGACAGCTTTGTCCCACATCGTCCATTCATTCTCAGGATGGGGTTTTAAATCTCAAGTTTGATATTTAGCTTAACTTAATGGGTTTGAACACGCACCGTCTTGCTAGTCCCATGATGCCAGTTCCTCCGGAGGCACGGCCCGCAAGCCCCACAAAGTTTCAGTGACGTGATAACCTCTGAGAATATGACCTGACCTGTCTTCTATTACGGCCTGTGTTGGCTTCTCCTATCTTCTTTCTATAGATTTGCCAGTGTTGAAGGGAAGAATACATTAGATCCTTAGAGCCCCAAACCCTGCTACCCCGTCTTGAACATAGGAATAAAGGATGGTCATGGTAAAAGCCACCAACTTTCACTCTTTTTTTATCTATACTTCACTTAATATGTCTGTACCAGAAGTTCTCGACCTGTGGGTTGTGACCTCTTTAGGATGGACCGACCCTATCTCAGGGGTTGTATATCAGACATCATGCATATCAGACATCTATATTATGATTCATAACAGTATCAAAAGTACAGTTATGAAGGAGTAACAAAATAATTTTATGTCTGGGGGTCCACCACATATAAGGAACTGCATTAAAGGGTCAAAGCATTAGGAAGACCTACATGAAGATTTCTCCAGAAACAGATAGAGATGGCTGTGTATAAGAACATCAGCTACAGACTGAGTCCCCACTGAAGGGGGGGCTGAGCTAAGTGGGAAATTTGTCTTTGAAGTACGCCAGCAAGTGGTGGATCTTGAGATGAGATCATCCTGGATTACCTGAGTGATCTCTAAATCTGGTATCCTTAGGAGACACAGAAGCGAAGACTAGGGCCAGAAGAGGAGACAGTGTGAGGACTTAGCCACCCAGCAACTGCCCTCCGGACCCACCAAGGCTGGAAGAGGCAAAGGTAGATTTTTCCTCTTTCCTAGATCCTTCAAAGAAGGGAATGTGGCCCTGATGATGTTTGGATTTCAAGTTTCTACACACTCTAGAGCTAAAATAATGAATGAAGTTGTTATGGTCTTTACCTGTGGCAATCCTAACAGACTAAGCCAGGAGATGACGTATTCCTGGAGGTGAGTCCCACAGGAATGAAGTAAGTATTCTCAGTGACCCGCTCCAACCTTCCCCCATATGGCTAAGTGACAGGGTAAACATTTGGAGATGGTAGCTACCGAGACTCCTGTTCTCTTAGGGATAGAAACCTTTCCCCAGTGTAAAAAAAAAAAAATCTAATTTCCTTTTAGTTCGTTAATAAACTATAATGCAGATGTCTTTAGAGGTGACTGTGGAACCAATTTACAAGGGCCTCCAGGGGCCACCGATGGAATGGCTGTGTGTGTGTGTGTGTG
This sequence comes from Acomys minous, assembly GCF_964271855.1. Taxonomy (NCBI): domain Eukaryota; kingdom Metazoa; phylum Chordata; class Mammalia; order Rodentia; family Muridae; genus Acomys; species Acomys minous. Next base: position 58,783,018 of record NC_140497.1, read on the forward strand.
TGTGTGTGTGTGTACTGTGGGAGATGTCATACGAGTATGAGCATAACACTTAACGAGGAGCTTGAAAACACAAGGTGACTCATGTGTTAATGTGAGGAGGGTGTATGAGCCTCAGCATGCGGCACTCCAGTCAAAAGAGGCCACGTGACTGGCAGTCTGTAGTCACAAGCAAGTTATACAAATCATCTCAACAGATAGCAATGCCATCGCTAACCCTCCCCTCATGCATGGGCTGTTGCCATGCTGTGTGCCAAGAGGCTATTAAAGGAATTCCTAGAGAGCTTCCATTCGGCTGCCGGTGAAGTCTTCTGTGTCCCCGTGACGAATGCATCAAACACAAGAAGCAAATCCGAGTCACTGGGAAACAATGTAGTGGTTAAGTAAACCTGTTCCAATGTAAAACTGTTGTCAAAAAAAACAAAAACAAAAACAGAACAACAAGAAGAAAACCTTTCTGGTTAGTTGGAATGACACTTGTGGCACACAGTTGAATGGCACTAGTTAACCCACAAGTAACAACAGGGACTGTGGCTCCCTGGGTAGAGAGGAGGAATTCTTTGAGCAGAGAGGGACAGGAAGGAATGAAATGCCCATCGTAAAACCTGCATATGTCCAGGTTGGGAGTCACCTCGCACCCACCCTGTCTGAGGTGGGAATGCCTTTGCTTTGCTCCTTTCTGGTTTAGAATATAAAATTTAAAGTGTGTTGCTACTACTATCAGCAAGCAGTTTTCTACAGGTTGAGGGATAGGCTGGTACTAGACACATACTTTTCTCATGTAATCTTTAAAACAGTTTGATTTTACAGTATGTACTTTCATGCTACATGTAAAGAAACATCTCAGCTGAAGTGATCTTTGGTTATCCATCCACCCATCCATCCACCCATACATCTATCTACCCATCTTTCATCAATACAGGTACCATTTATCCATCCACACATATGTGCACTCACCCATTACCACACATACACCTGTCTGTGAACCCAGCAACCAAACATGCCAGGTGTTACATGTGTCAAAAAATGATCGCTTTCAGTAACAGTACATGTAGCGCCCCACCAGCGAACCTGTTGCAGTTTTTGGAAATGTCAATTCATACAAAGTGCGTTCTCTCCTCGATTTGAAGTCTGTATCTGTGTTGCTAAGCAACAGGTCACTGTGGTGTCCTTACTCCATAGGGCGCAGAATAAGGAGGGAATGACAGAGATGGGATGTTTGAAGAGAGAGCCCATGTTCTACGATGTTGATCTCTGCCCCCTGCAGGTCTCTGTTCTTAGCAACTTTTGTGGTCTTTATACTGGTTCTTGTTCTATGGAGATAGTACCTGGGTAAAATCCAAATCCCTCAGGAGGAATGGCACAGTCTCCTTCAAGTAGTTTTGAAAGGCTCCTAATTGTTTGGTAACCCTGTCAGAGGGCAGTCACTTTACCACCCACATAAAAGTGAGTCTGTAACACTGGCATATAAATTTCAGGAATAGCTTCATGCTTCCAGGGAGTCCAGAGATGCCAAGGTGGGGAGGACACTTGACAGCCTCTGTAGCCCTAAGCCCAGCAGATCTTTTCGGCTCCTGCTTAGGGGTGCAGAATTCTAATATTATCAGGAGAGGAAATGCTGAGAGAGTTAGCCGTGAGACCCGACCACAGGAAGATGCTCAGATCACTTCTCTCGTATGCCAGATTGCTACACCTGCTGCTCTGTAAAAGACCAGACATCACACTGACAGCCGCGCTACCCTAGAAGGCCAAGATGGGTTAACAGGCTTTCCTTGTAATCCTACAAGAGCCCTTGCAGAAATGTGCTCTGTGCAGTCAGTGACCCGCTCCATCATGACGTCTAGACTAAAGCACAGCTAAGACATCTAACTGTGGTTAACACAACATGTCTGTCCTGGAACGATATACCGCTCAAACTGAGCACCTAGCATGTGCCAGGTACTTCACACATGGCCACCGCAACTGTTTATCACAGAAATCCCACTGAGTATCCCACTTTCTGGAGAAACAAATTGATACAAAAATATGAAGTGCCTCATGTAGGCTCACAATAGCCACAGACCCAGGTCTGTCTATTGCCTACTACCTTGCCTCCTTTTCAAGAAAAAACACACGAGTACTAGCTTACTTGATGCCAGGGTCCTTTCAAACAGGTTAAAAAGCCTGTCTGGGGCATAACGAAAGCACATGACAGAACTGGGCTTAGAGCCCAGGCAGTCTGATGCCAAAGATCCCTAGTCTAGGATGGCAGCACCACTTCACCTGGAATTAAATGAATAAGACCACCAAGCCCCGGGTGAGGCGTTGCCCACCCCTCCTGCGACTCTGACCCAAGCATTTAGGCAAAGAGCTGCTATAGGTTTTACTGTAAGATTCAGGGGTTCATCCTTGTGGGGGGGGCTGGGGGGGGCAGGAAAGTGATAGACAAGGAGCTTGAGGTTTTTCTTATAGAGGTCTCCTCAGCAAGCTGTAGTATGTTTAAGATTAGAATCCTCAGTTCACCCTTGCTCTTGAATGTACAAATGTGTGTTATACCAAGGTGGGGACCAGAGTTATACCAGGGTCTGGGGGACACATCTGCTCTGATGCAATGATTCCCTATCATTGAAGGGCGCAGTATGTTCTACTGAAGTGGGCAGATTGTATCCACAGGACCCATGGAGACTTCCTTCCACAGAATGGTACAGGTTGCAAATTATCTGTCGCCTCTCACAGTGGCCTGGCCAAGCCGCTCCTGGAGTCTGAGGTTAGAGGATGTTTATCTACAAGATTAGAGGTGACCAAGTATCCAAGGCCACTCCGGGTGGTGGTGATGGGTGGTACCATGATTGGAAACAGACTAGGCTCCCTGCCAAGTCAGATTACACCAGTGACAATCTACTAAAAAGCCCACAAGCACTCACACTTACTTTGTGGATGTTTCAAGAGATTCTTGAGCTGGGGACGGATGGAAGGAACTGGAAGGAACGACCACCACAGAATTTGCTTTGCCTGCGGGAGGGGGGGTAGAGGAGGTGGGGGCTGGCAGACATGCACTGCCTAGCTCAGTAAACGGCAGTGCGTTCCTTCTCCTCCCTCTGGAACTGTTCTGTTTCCCCAAACTGTTAACTGGTGGGGTTAATTACTACCAATTAATTACAATAATAAGGGCGGGGTTCTGAACAACTGCAGCCACAGGAGACTTAGAGAGGCTCACGCAAGGCCTCTAAGCTCCCAGGAAAATTCCTCCAGCAGAGATGGACCTGGCTTTTATTTGTCCCTATCTCAGGACCAGGCACTCCTTACTCCAAGCTCCACCTATGCTCAGAGAAACACATTATAGTACATAGTCCTTTTCTCTTATCCTACCTAGGGAGAGACAGCAGTCCAGAGGTCAGTAATTTGCTAAAGGATATACAAGTTCCCATCATACACTGTATATACCTGAACTAATGCCGTTGTCACCGATAACTTCTCAGGCACACACGTGCAAGTTGTCCTACAGGCTGCCCCCATAACTAGACACTTTGACTCTGGTTCCTGCCCCATCAGTTTTTTTTTTTTTGTCCTTTTTTTTTTTTTTTTTTTGGTATTGGGGACAATAAGCTCTACAGCGTTATTTTTCTAAGCAGTCAGAGACGATGATGAAATGGTTTGCTGTTTAATCATAATCTTAAGTCCTTTGCCATAAAAGCAGCTAATCAGCCAGGTGAACAAGAGGGGGTGAAAACTTGCAGAGGTGTGGAACATCAAACACGAATTTATACCTACAAAATCCAGGCTATGGCGAACCTTTGTCCGTACCCTGCTCACGGGCCTCAGAACCAACTGAGACCGTTATTAAGGCATAAGCAGCAGTCACTCTGCAAATACTTGGGCTTAGAAGAAAGTAATATGCACAGAGGTTAAGTAGAGAAGAGAATATGAGCTTCCCGGGAGGCAGAGGGAAACTGGCAACTAGAGCAAGGCAGATTCTCAGCAGGCAACTGTCTGTCTAAGAGAAATAACTTTTGGCTGTTTCAGTTCATACTCTTGGGTAGATTGACATGTTCCTTTAATTTCTAGAAGGCTGCATATGACCATATTGTCTAGGAGCTGACTTCCTTACAAACCCATCTGCTAGCTTAACTCCAGGGAAAGCCACTGGACGAATATAAAACGAAGCAATGAAGGCATCTAGGAGGAAAGGCCTCACTCATTTCTTTCTTTCCTGGAGTCTCCCAGCTAATTTGGTAGGAAGACTGCCTGGGAAGCGGTTCCACTCCTCTTGTTAATAATTGTATCTGGTAGAGTGTGGCTCTTGGGGGCCACTGAGAGCAGGTTGTGTGGTCAGAATTAAGAAAACAAGAATGGGCCCTTGCAGTAAAATTACTTTAAAAGTCAGGTCGAGATAGAAACAACAAAAGAGTTTCAACAATTTAAAACCCAAGCCTCACACTGCATTCTTGTGGCCTTGGAGGGGTAATCTTTACTTTAGCTAAAGGTCAGCAGGCAGCCTATCTGGCCTGAAGGTAAACACAGTTCTAATCAAGACTGCTAAATGTTTTCCACAAGCAAAGGAAACTGCAGGGTTTTTTTTGGGGGGGGGGGGGGGATGGGGGGAGGTGAGGAAGAGAGAGGGAGAGAGGAGGGAGACGAGAAAAGAAGGCTTAAAAATAGGGGGGCCAAAGTTCACCAGCTTTAAGACTGACTTTATATTGAAAACAACAACAAAACCTAACTATTACAGCTTTGAATCAAAATTGCTTCTGATACCATGACTGCAGAAAGCGGGCGGGGGAGGGGGGTGTTGGGGTTGAGACAATCGGAATTTTGTGACTGTCCCCAGCAACCCTCCCCCCAACCACACAAAACAGGCTGAACTGGTCTGCACATTTGAACTAAGCTTCAAAAACCATCTCACTTCACTTTTCTCCAGGGTTTGAAAAAGAATCAAATCAGCGTCACAATCAAAAGGCTGGATTAATAATTAGGAAACAAAAACGATTAAAGATCTGGCCAGAGACAACGCTGGCGATGCAGACTCCTTTCCGCTCAAGGCAGTTTCTCTGCACTAAGTTGTTCAGTGAGCGCTTTTTTCATTCAAATTTCTAGTTCAGAGCCCTACAGATTCATTCGTCTAAAGGCCAAGAGTGGAGACTTGGAAGTTCCTGCTCACCTGTTCGAAGATATTTGGGTCTTTCAAAACAGCAGTGACCGGCCAGTTTTCATGCTTGCTCCAGGAGCTTCCAGGGCCGCCTGAGCTGTGACCAGGCTCAACTTCGGTGTACAGGTGGCTGGAGGAAGGAGGAGGGCATTGGTTGGTTCAGAGCAGGAAACGTGTGACATCACGGAAGTGTGGCTGCGACCTCAGGGACTACTAAAACAACCCAGGAAGCCCCGCCCTCCCCCCTGTCAATTACCTGAGTACCTGGGGAGCAGGTAGGTGACGTCTCTCAGAGGACAAATGAATCAGTTAGAACAATTTGCTGGATGGAATTTACTTTCCTTCCTGAGCGTAACACGTGTCCAGCCCCGTGTACAGATCTGAATGCATATGCCTGATTGTTGTTTCCCAAGCCGCTCTTTTTCTCCCTCAGGCCGATTTTGTATGCCTGATTGTTTCCCCTGCCCTCACAAGCCCACACAGCCAATGTCATCATTTATAGGGAAGTTTAAACACTAAACCAAGACGGTGATTTTTGAAGCGGTAAAAAGAAAAAGGTTGTGAAGACTCAGCAATATCTGCGATTTGTCCCCCCAAATGCCTTCCTGAATCTCATCCATTTTAGTCCCTAGTGTTTTTCTGTTCCAATATTATAACAAACTAGCGGTGACGTTACACGGCTACTTCTTAAAAAAAAAATCTAAATTTGACGCCTGTCAGCATCATTTGCCAAAACCCCTCACACACACACCCCCGCCCCGCCCCCAGCATTGTAATAGTATTATACTCAGGCACTGATAAAACTTCGGTCATTCCTACCTCGGTTGGGTCGGCTTGTCACATGGTGGTTACAGCTCACCAGAGGCCTGCAATTAGGAACACTTTAAGTGATTCAGGTTGGAATGATAGCGCCTCACTAAGGGGATGTTGTCTGCTGGGAGAGTAGGGAAACAGAGTCAGAGTTATTTTGGTCCCAAGTTTGGTGTGTGACCCTGGACAAGTCACGGCTGCTTCAGCTTTTCCAACAGGAAAGAGAGGCAGCTGTGAGGCATCTTGCCTGCTGGTTAAGGCCTGTGGCATCTTGTGCCCAGCGCACCAAACAGCTCCTGTCAGCACGTTGAATTGCTGTGAATGCCCGTGGCTCGCAGCCAAACCTCTCTCCCCAATTTATTCACCGGGGTGTTCTCGCTCCTGGGTTGGTTCAGGCCGACTTTTGTCCCTTAAGGAAAACACCAGCTGAAAACCCTCCTACTCCTTCTGACCACGCCCCTACGGCTTCACCTGGTCTACCACCTCACAGCTTAGCAGAGGTTTGTGGGCTGGGCTGAGGGGCAATGTTGGAGAAATAAATAGAGAGAGGCACCCAATCCCCCCCCCCTAGTGTCCCCGTTGGTGGTTCCTAATCACCTTGTAAGGCAAATGGGGAGGGGCGGAGACGGAAGATGAATCTAGCGCAGGAGGCAACTTCAAAAGACTGGCTCACCCCCGGACAGGCCTAAACTGCCTCTCCCACTTGGGACCCAGGTGGGAAGCTTAAAAACACACACAAAAGCAACTTTTCACGACGTTACCCAATAGAAACTAAGGGAGGGGTGGCCTGTATTAGTAAAAACAAAACAATCCGAACAGGGGGAATAAATGAAGGCAGCCAAACCTTTCACAGGCGGCTTTTTCGCAGGAAGGGTAATATTAGCCCACTAAAACAAAGGCTTCTCTTTCCTGAGACTGGGTATCTATCACTTGGGATGGGAGGAGACTAGGCTACTGGCGTTGAATCAGACAGAAAGCCACGCCCCTCGTTGAGGCCCGCCCTCCGTGTGTTGTCAGTCAGGTCTCACCTTGCCCAAGGGGTTTGGCTCTGACCAGGTAAAGCAGTTAAGAGTTCCTGGCACTGGAGGCCCGGGCTTGGTTGCAGGAAAAATACATTTGCATAAAATGTGCAATAAAACGAACGCATATAGAACTTCGCTGAAGGCCTCTAGACTTGTGAGAGGTTACCTTGCTCTATCCACAAACACACAGCCCTCCACACATATAGCCCCATGAAAGAAAGAGAAGAATGGAGGAAAGAAGGGAAAGAAAAAGTGGATTAGCTTTAAACTCGGAGTGGAGCCAAAGCTCAGGTGCCACGTATAAGAAAAAAGAAACGCCTGGCTGTTCCATACGGCCAGCCAAGGCAAGTGAAGAGCTTCTCTACGCTGCTGAATGCAGCATGGTCTTTAAAGGTTAACGATCAGTTCAATACAGACTCCATTGTCCCGTTTGGACTGCTGTCCTGTTTGGGCAAAGCCTTGGATTCTAAGGTGCCGGAGGAAAAAATGGAAAATGATCACCAAAGTGTTTGCCATGGCTGCTTAACTCTCCCAAGAACTTTATCCCACAACCCCTTGTGTCAGCTCCTAGTGCCATTTTCAGGAACACAGGCCAGGTCAGGAAAACAGGGAGGAGAGAAGCGGAGAGTTGGTTCACGCTGCAAGTGGCAGAACCAGAGCAGTTTGTCACCAAGGCCTTTCCTAAGCCGTGAAAAGAAATCAGATTCTAATTGTAAGCTCTCTGGGTGAGGTCCTAAATGTGAATTTCTTTGTCTCTCTCTGTCTGTCTGTCTGTGTCTGTCTGTCTGTCTGTCTGTCTGTCTGTCTCTGTCTCTCTGTCTCTGTCTCACAGTCTGTCTGTGTCTGTGTCTGTGTCTGTGTCTGTCTGTCTGTCTGTCTGTCTGTCTGTCTGTCTCTCTCTCTCTCTCTCTCTCTCTCTCTCTCTCTCTCTCTCTGTGTGTGTGTGGGGGGGGGGGTGTTTCTCTGTTTCCCTCTCCCATCTCCCCATTCCCCACTCTCCCTCTCGACAGAGTCTCTAGCCAGTCTGGTCTCAAACTCCCCATGTGTATGAGGATGACCTTGACTTTGGATCCTTTTGCCTCCACCTGCTGAGTTCTGGGGTTACAGGTGTGAGCCTCCGCCTCTGGTTTTATTCAGTATTGATGTTCGAACCCAGGGCTTCCGGAATGAGAGGCAAGCCTTGTACAACTGAGTTACACTCCCAGTCCTGCCCTGCCTGCCCCCCCTCCACCTTTTGAGACAGCATCTTGTGTAGCCCAGGCTGACCTTGAACTGTTGATTCTCCAGCTTTCAATTCCCAAGCGCTGGGGTTCCAGCCATGTTCCACCACGAAGGGCTGCCCTCAGCTTCTTACATCAGGCATTATTCTAAAGCAAGAGCCTGGTTGAAACAAGAGTGTGGGCTGAGAAAGAACTGCAGATGTGAATTAGTTAGCAGCCTGGTTTATACACAAAACATACAGGTGTAAAGCATATATTCTTATGTAAGCACATGGATATGGATATGGATATATGGATATGGATATATAAAAGGCATAGGAAATCACACCACTTCTGAGGATGCTCTTGGACTTGCCTTTTGGAGACCTATCGAATCAAACCCAAGAATAAAGGAGAGCTTGAGAGGCCGCTTGAGAAAGACAAATGACTCCCTATAGCATCTCCCATGGTCATTTCTATCAGCAGTCTGTTCGAGAGCCTAATATGATCTGCCTACAGTTGAATAAAATGACATAACGTAAAAGTACATTTGAGTGGTTTAGACCAGAGGCAACAGAGAGTAGACACACGCTGCTTCCCTGCAGCCAGCCTGCCACATACACACACATACCGAAACCATGGCCACTGTCATTGTTAAAAGTTAAGGTGCGCTGGAGCTCGGAGCTAACCCTGTGTCAAACAGGACTGCCATCACAGAATGCCACCATCTCTATGCATTCAGCTGTGTGGTTTGTCACCACAGCTTGGCTTGTTGACTGACGTTCTCTCATAGGAATTGAGGTAGGGGATTCTCCAGAGTGCGAACCCCCTCCCATCCAGTTGTATGCAATTATGCTCCAATTGCATGAGATCAGGGAGGGGCTAGAAATACATAGGCTGGAAGGTCTAGGGAGGGGGGAGTCCCACCTATTGGCCCATTGGGAAGACCTCATCCATGCTGGTAGACCCTCTAATGTGGCTGCATTAAGGTCACCCACACTCTGCCCATAACCCCCACTACACTGTGAGTAAAGCCTAATAAACTCATTGGTTCCAGAGCGAAGTGTGGTGAACCATACCTCAGTTTACCATTGTGACCTTAGGAGGAGGGTAGGCTTTATTTACACCTTCCTAAGTGAGGAAATTTTAGCAACAGCTTGGAACCTCCAGGTACACTAGCAGTCAATGCTAACCATCCTCTCTCAAGAACAAATCATTTCTAGCCCTACGTTGACAGCCAGAGGGAGCAAGGGGTGGTTGATGTTGCCAAGGCTTCTGGGAAAGCTTCACTGACAAAAGGAAGATGAATTGGACCCGGAAGGAGAGCTGGTGGCAAGGGCAACTCACAGGGCCGGAGACAGGAGTGACAGGCTGTGTGTGTGTGTGGCAGGGCAGCAGTACGAATCGATGTTCTCGGTGCTCAGCTACTCCTCTATAGCCTTCCTCCTCTTTGGGAGCTGGCCTCTTCTGCTGTGGCCAGATGCAGGAAACTTCTGCAAACGCAGGTGGGAAGCATTAGGGAGCTCAGAGGATTCAAGGCTGAGCCTTTCCCAGTTACTCGGCCAGCTCACGTGGGCTTTGCAATTCGTCTGAACTCTTATATGTCTTGACAGAGCCATGGAGGCAGGAGAGGGGGTGGGCCCACGAGGCAGGCTGGCATTCTCAAGGCTTCTCTGTGGCAACGAGCCTATGGCTAAAGCTTTCCTCTCTGACTCAGAAGAATGACTCTGCCCCGCATTCGCATCCTTCTTTTACCCCCAGCATATTTGTGGGGCTTTCTAAGGTGGCCAAATGCCACAATAGGGAACAGATTTCATCTGACTTTAATAAAGTCGTCTCTAGAAAAAGCCTCAGCTACATCATTTCTGAAGTTATTCTGCATTATTAGATGAGATTGCTGTGTATACATTGCATCACATGGGCCTTGGTTTTGTTTTTTGTTTTGTTTTTTTTTTTTTTTTACTAGCTTAGCTCCAAGCCTTTCATTAGCTAAGTACAGTGCTTAGCACGATATGTGCAAGCGGGTCTCCACAGGGCAGTTCTTGGTATCAATCAAGACTTCCTGGCTCTGTTATGTGGGAGAGAGCACACCTCTCTCCACTCAGCCATGGGCTGCCTGTTCCACTAGGCACCCCGTGCGCATCATAGGAGACACACATTTCCTGGTTCACTTGGCCTCTGTGGGAGAGAGAAGTACCTCAATTATTGATGAGGATGCACATTTTGTGAGGTCCACTATGCGGATTGAAGCCAGTGCTCTCTTATTTACCAAAAGGAAAGCAGCGGCCATGTCCTTGCTTTCTTTGCAGTTGTCCCAAGTGTAAAGTTTATGATAACCAGATCTCCATGGTTACATCATCTCATCCTTGCATAAACCATGTGAGCCGTTCCCGAGCAATGTCTAGTGGTGGGCGTGGTTGCTGTAATGGCAACGGCATTGACCTCCGTTCTCAGGCTCACCCCTTGGATCTCATCATCAGCCTGTATGCCAAACGTGTCCCACCTCTCAGCCCTTTCTACACATAGAACAGCAGCTGCTTGCTGCCCCGTGTTAGATGGGAGCAGGCTTGCTCATGGCCTTGTTACCCCAGGGAAAGGGTTTCCCAAAGCACATTTTTACCCAACCATGTCCCATCTTTTTCTCACTCTGCCCTGGGAGTCTTGGAATGGTCACCTGGGAAAGAGCAGGGGGTAGGCTCAGATCTGCTCGTCCTCTGTCTTGGATGGAGCCCAAGTTCTCCTGGGTTGCTCCATGCCCCAGGTTTTTGTTTGTTTGTTTATTTGTTGCTTTTTTTTTTTTTCTGTTTGTGAATATGCCATACCCAAGTCTCCCCCAGCTGGGTGCCTTCTAGAGCTGTCTTCCCAATCCTACGTTTAGCCTCCATTTCAGTCTCTTATCATTTCAAGACTGACACATCTGCTTCTATAACGACTTAAAATTTTCTTATTTTCCTGAACACTAGTGGCAAAGAGGGTCATTGTTCGATAGGGTGTCCTTAATGCAGGCCAAAACCTGATTGTGGTTCCCATAACAACCTGTCTCTCTTGTTTTGTCTAGGCTCCTGTCAGTGCTTGCCATCCTGACTGTTTCCTTTCCACTGCCTGCATCCACATGATGCACCCACGACACTGTACTGAGCCCCGGCAGACGCTGTATGCTATCTGTGCTTGACATGCAAACACAAAGCCTGAGCAGAAAGCAACTTGTCCAACACGCCCGGCTGGTTACAGACAGACCACTGCTCCATTGCTGGCTACCTGGAGCATTGCTCTGGGAAACCCTGAGACACTTCTTTTCCCACGGAACCTTTTCTGACTTCCCCAAGCAGATAGTTGTCTGTGCCCTCTACAAGCTCTACTTGAGCACTTTAGCGTGTGTGGTTTTTTTAAAATGGTCGTCTCTAAAGATGGTGAAGCACAGAATGAGGCTTTTCCCATAGGCCCAGGGATTAGCACAGAGTCTGAAAAGAAGAGGAAGAGATGAAGAGAGTACATGTTGCTGAGCTGAATCTCGAGCCAACCCTTCCTTTGCCCACAAGCTTTGGGGAGTTGGGTACCACATTTAGTTTTCACAACAGCAGATGGCAATCTAAGCATTTACTCTCCATTCACCCCTCACCTATGTGACACACTGACTGAGTACTTTCCACAGAACAGCCAGAGTCTAAGAGAAGAGTCCCTAACTTTTATGTATTTAAAGCCAGTGGGAGATCAGAGTTAAAACAAAGTACAATGTAGCAATTGCCCTAAATAAAAATGCTATTGATGCAGTTACCCAAGAGAAGGAGGCTTGAGCTCCTTTAAAGTCTTCAAGTTCTCTGCAATGAATTAGCAAAGCTGGCCCCAGAATGCTGACGTTCCCACGATAACCTCAGAGCCCAGCCATCTTATGTTGGTCCAGTGTGTGTGTGTGTGTGTGTGTGACCAGATGACCTAAGCCTTTTATATAGCTTTTTCCTCTGCCCTAGTGTGAGAAGAGGATTTCTAAGTGGACAGAAAAACCGTCCATGTCTCCATTACAGCCTCTGTCTCAGAGCCACAGTTAGGGCTGGCTGGTACCCAGGTGAGAACGTGGGAAAGATCTGGGTCCTGCCAACGATGGTAACATCTGTAGACACTGAGATGAATTTCAATTCCTTTAAGGCGGTATTGGCAGCTTAGTAGGCCTTTTGGAAAAAATCCTACTTTAAACATCAGCTTCTAAAGCATTTCATAACTTACAAGTCTCTAGATTGTACTTGTGTATGGGCAGTCCTCAATAGAAAAGAACGAATTATTATTTGCCTCAACCCTTCCTGGGCTTGCTGGCTTGGTGCTCTCTGTGAATTGACTTTAGACTTAGGGGACCAAATTCTTAAAACAAAACAAAACAAAACAAAAAACTCTTTTCCCAAGGGAGTTTAAAATTCATAGTCGTCAGTGACACCAAGTGACCTAAGGACAAACAAGTCCTGCTGGCGGAATATAGTGGAAAGAGCAAAAGCAAGAGAAGAATTGTCATGCTGGCCAAGTGGGGTGTGTAAAGTCCCCAGAAGCCAAATTCCTAGGCGGGGGAAGGTGTTTCCTTCCCAGTGAACTTTCACTTCCATCCAGCAAAGGGCAGGGCCTCTAGAACAGGGATCATTGCCAACGAGCTGAGCCGTCCCTCTGCACCTTCTAAGTCAAAGACTAAGAAAGAGGGTCACCACAAAAAGTACTCACCACCAACGGAGAGACAGCCTTGGCCAAATCCTGAACAACAGGGTCTCCAAAACAGTGAAGCTCACTTGACCTCTCTCCAATCCCCAGAGTGAAGACGTTCCTTTTCATTTGCTCAGGGAATTTGGGTCAAGTGTCTGATGTCCTCGGACCTTCTCACGGCTGAATTCCCGAGGCGCACCTGTCACTAATCCACAGTGAGGTAGCTGGAGCCAACAGGATTAGACTTCCTGGTGAACCAAAAGCCACAGAGCCTTGGAGCCTGAGGTTTTGGAATTGGGTGACGTGGAGGGAGGACCTGCCCATGTCCACTTCTGGTGCCTCTCACCCATCCATCCATCCGGAGTTCAGATTACCAACAAGCAATGGTCACTCTCCTGCCGCTGTCCTTTGTCCCTTATAAGAGTATAGGGGGCCATCATGACACTTCTCTGAAGTCCCCCATTCCTACGTAATCCATTTATCCTCAGTTGGAAACGCTGACTTCAGCCGTAATTCAGGGACCAGATGTCAGGTGAGAGCAGGAAGCTATCCATTCCTCTTGGGATGTGGAAATGTCAGAGAAGAGCCTTGTATGTCTCGTTCAAATCTACTTAGCTCATCCCAATGACCTGCATAAAGGGTTAAAAGCTGGGGCCTATGTTATTAGCCAGTCTGGGTACTTAGAGGCCTCCCGCACCCCTATCTCACAGTTCTCTGCTTGTGATGCCTTAATTGAAGCCTTTGACACTATCAGGATCAGCCATCAGCCCTGGCTGGCCAGACTGGTTTCTCTAGTAGCTGTGTCCCCTCCTAAGATAACAAGGTAACCCTCTCACTCGCCTTCTCTTCCTTTTCCAAAGAGATGGACTACAAGTAGAAGGCTGACAAATTGAGCTACTATTATGCTCACATCTCCATACTGTGTGACTTTCACTAAAATACCTGCCAGGGAGACCAACTCTGTCCCTGGAGGAACACTGTTTCCCATCCACCCACCTGTCACTCACAGCAGCTGTGGCCCCAGCATGAGTGTGGCAGCAACATGACATGCTGGGGATTTTCCTCTGATCACTGGGTTGGGGACCGAGCAGACAGTACTTGTACCAAGAGGAGCAAGTGTACTATCACCCTCCTGGAGATGTAAAAAGCCATGATGTCCCCGGTTTGCCTTCACTAGGGCAAAGGACCCACATGTCAGTGTCACCAGCATGTCAGACTGAAGCTGCCTAAAGTCACACTCTTCCAGGTGGTCACCACGGTTCCTCCCTGTCCCCAGACCTCTCACACAAATGATCTGCTTGGCAGAACCTAAAGCCATCTACCCTCAAATGCCCAAATGACATGTCATCTCTATTAGCACCATTGAAGTGCAAACCACCAGAAGTTTGTGTACATCTCTGGGCAAGAAACAAGGGCCTTCCATCAAGTCGGCCACTGAAGACATTTTACAAAAGAAGCCATTTCCAAAGTTGCATCCAGGAGACAGACTAACCCCAGAGAAGATAGGACAGTGTGTGCGCCAGGAAGGGGTGGGTAGGCTAGAGTGTGCATTGCATATGAATTGATGTGAATTAACAGGGCTGGGTTGGAGGCAGGGGTATATGAGTCCATAGGGCTGTGCCGCATTGGAATAATCTCATGAGATTTCATAGAAAATGGCACGGTTCCTCATTAGGAAGTCTTAGGAATCTACAGTAGGAGTGAGAAACTCAAAGGCAGAGTCGAGGGCCCAGTGGTATATACCCAAAGCAGTAGGGCTGAAGTTACCGTCTTCGGTGAGGACCACGGAGCCAAAGGGAGCTAGTGCCCTCAGCCGCCTGTGATTTCACACTATGGGGGTGAGCCTGCTGGTCCTGACCTGGAAATGCTGGCTTCAACTTGAGTCCTGTGAGGAGCTGGTGCCCAGCAGAGATTAAATATGTAAGAGTGTGACTAGGAAGAGTGACATGGAATAGGGCTGAGGAAGGCTGGGGCTGCTGTCAGAATGCAGCCCAACGCCAATGCCAGGCAAGGCTAGGTGAAACTGTGCCTGGGCTGTCATAGCGACCCAGGGCAGGTCACAGCTCTCTATTTAAAGACAAGATAAATAGACTTGAAGTCCAAGGGAGTTGACGATAGGAGGCTTGGAACTACTAAGAGTACTTTTAAAGCCAGAGAAGAATGTACAATTTTTTTTTTTTTTTACTGAACCGATTCATTATCTCTTAAGTCCCTGTTTCTTTTTCTGTAAGAAGATTTTCCAGGTATAAAATTATAAAGTTACATGATGCCCTGAGCCACAAGGCTGCTAATGATTGATGCAGTTTCTGTAGTGCGGAGCACCACAATGTCACAGTATTTAGACAGCACGTCGTGAGCAGAGTTGGGTGGCAGGCACCGCACCTTTACTCTTGACCTCTGCTCTGATTGGTTCCTGCTATGCTGGAACAATTGTTGCGCCTGCCGACCTAGGCTATCCTATTGCCCAGAATATTTGGAGCTGGTTTTTCAAATGGAAAACAACTTATTTCTGATGGCCTGTTATTACATCCTCTAATCATATGAACGGTTCTTGTAGATAGTGGGGAACAAGAGGAGCTGACAAAAGCAATTTGTCAAGCCAGGCATATATTTCTTTTACTTGAATAGCGGAGACAGGAGGATTACTGTGAGTTTGAAGCCAGCCTGGATTGTATTCTGCGTTCCAGGTCAGCCTGTGCTACACAACTAGTCTCTCCCCCTCTTTCCCTCTCCCTCTCTCTGTCCCTCTCTCCCCCTCCCTCTCCCCCTCTCTCTCCCTCTCTTCCTCTTCTCCTCCCACTCTCTCTCCCTCCCTCTCTCTCCTCTCCTTCCCTCCCCCCCTCTCTCTCCCTCTCTCTCTCCCTTTTTTCTCCCTCTCTCTCCGTCTCCCTCTCCCCTCCCCCCTCCCGCTCCTCTCTTCCTTCCTCTCCTATTTCCTCCTCCGCACAAGAAACAATTCAGCATATTGTTTATGAACCCTGAAGACTGATGTATCAAATGGACAGTATATTTATTCAGATTTCCTGCTGAATTTTGTTCAGTCTCATCACAGGAAAGAACTCAGGCTGTTGTTTTCTCGCTGCCCTGTAAAACTGTGCGCACAGCTCAAGGGGGTGCGTTCCCTACTCCCCTTATGCTCTGACCACAAGACAGTGGTCCTTCCTTCCCTACGTTTGGAGACAATACTGAACTAAGGCTGAAGGAAAAGTGACCTGTCATGTTATAAAGTGCTCAGACTCACAAGGTGCTTGAGGCAAAGGATATGCCGGAGGGAAAGGGTGAGAGCTGCTGAGCTCCAGGCCTAAGAACCAGAGCGGGTAGATCCCATGGGGAGGCTGGAAGCCCAGGAACTCACTAACAGCTGCTGAGTTCAGGTCAAGCATGTGCTGCTGCTGCTGTTGTTTTAAAAATTACTATTTTTATTGGTATTATTATTTTTGTATGTACGAGTAGTTTACTCTCATGACAGTCTGTGTACTGTGCGTATGTCTGGTGTATGGAGGCCAGAATTAAGCAACAGGTCCTTGGGACTGGAGTTACAAATGGCCGTGAGCAGCCCTGTGGCTCCTGGAAATTGACTTTGGAGCTTCCAAAGAGTGTGCAAGGGCGGAGCTGGCATCCGGAGAGTGCTTGGGCTCTGTTTGGGTCTTGCAACTGAAAAGGCACCATGATACTAGTCAGGAGTCAGACACGGCTTTCATCGTCTGTGCATAATGAACTGATCTCATGCCTGCATTGTCCCTAGGTGGGATGGCGTGTCGCAGGCTAGCAGTTCCATGAGGGTGCTGGGCCAGGGAACTGGAAGTCCTGTGCACACACAGAATCTTAAGAAAAGGAATGTTGGGCTGGAGAGATGGCTCAGAGGTTGAGAGCACCATCTGCTTTTCCAAAGGTCCTGAGTTCAATTCCCAGCAACCACATGGTAGCTGACAACCATCTATAATGAGATCTGGTGCCCTCTTCTGGTGTGTAGGTGTACATGCAAACAGAACACTGTATAAATAATAAATAAATCTAAAAAAAACAAAAATACAGAACAAACCAATAAAAAAGTTGGACAAAATTGTTATACGTTCTTGAGTTTAAGAAAAAAAAAAGAAGAAGAAGAAGAGGGATATTCTGTCTCACAAGTGTCAGAACTTCCCTTTCAGGGTTAGTTCAGGTTCCAGCGCCTGGGTGCCAGCTCACAGCCCATCTGCAGCTCCGGCTCCAGGGGAGCTCTTCTGGCTTCCTGAGGAACTGCATGCACATGGTGTGCAGACATAAATGTGGGCAAAACACCCACACCAAAAATAGTAAACAAACAAACAAACAAACAAAATCTTAAAAAGCAAACCCTTTCAGATGAAGGAGTTTTGTTTTTGTTTTTGTTTGTTTGTTTGTTTTGGTTTTTCGAGACAGGGTTTCTCTGTGTAGCCTTGGCTGTCCTAGACTCGCTTTGTAGACCAGACTGGCCTCAAAGTCACAGCGATCCACTTGCCTCTGCCTCCCCTCCTGAGTGCTGGGATTAAAGGCGTGCACCGCCACGCCCAGTGTACATCAAGGAGTTTTTGAGCTTTTGACAAAGTGTATAGGCTTTCGCACAGCAATGTAGCTGTCCATCCCCCTCCTGGGGCACACACTGTTACTATCATCTGACTCAGCATGGTCCCTTGCAGTTAATTGGAATCCTGACTGTACCTTTGGGAATGGTCTCATTTGTAAATCGTTTTCAGTGACTTGGCTCATCTCTAGCCAAGACGTACAGAAACTTCTTCGGCTTCCACTGACTCGCACATCCAGCAGGGAACTTCAGAATACAGGAGACACAGAACAAAGTCACTGAGAAATCCAGGGACCTTGTTTGCACAGAAAGTGGATCAAAGTCACCAGGGTCCATGCTGAGAACTGACCTGGCACAATTTCCCCATATTTCAGTCATCAAATAGGTTACAAAGCCCAGAGTTAAAGGGATGGGAACAGACATGACCCAGTCACACTGAAAAGTGTATGAAATGAGAACTGTAACACTCTAAGAACCATTTTGGAAAAATGAGTCAGCTGAAACATTTTTAATACCTCTCATCTTAAATACATTTAAGGTATGCGGTGTGATATTGTGATATACATAGATAGGTACATTACTATGGTCAGTGGAATTAACATACTTAGCATCTTATTTGGGATAAGTGATTGTGCATTGGGTACCTAAAATACATTCTCAGCACATGCTCGGCACACAGCACCAGTCTGTATGCCCCACACTGGGTCTTACCCATCCTATATAACTGCAACTTGGTACCTTTGACCTACATCTCTCTACCTGCCTCTCCCCCCCAACACACACACTTAAATCTTTTAAAAGGAAGCCTAAATAAAACTTTTTTTGTGTGGTGTTTTGAAACTGGGCTTCTCTGTGTATTCTTGGCTGTCCTGGACTCACAGCCTCTGCCTCCTGAGTGCTGGGATTAAAGACATGCACCACCACACCCAGCAAACTTTCTAAAACGTAATTGAACATACAACTAAATTAAAAATTTTATATAAAGACGTCTGCACAACTTGTATGTGACCATGAACAGGACTGGGTTACTTAAAAGCAAAAAAGCAAAATGAAGGAGGTTCAGGAAGCTAAAAGAGCCAGACAGTGGTGCATACCTTTAATCCCAATACTGGGGGGAGGGGGTGGCAGGTCAGACGGAGGCAGATTTCTGAATTCAAGGCCAGTCTGGTGTACAGAGCAAGTTACAGGACAGTCAGGGCTACATAGAGAAACCCTGTCTTGAAAAACCCAAATAATAAAAATAATTATTATTTTAAAAGAGGGAGAAAGAGCAGCATTAAAATTACTAAAAACATTAAATGATAATACAGTTTAAAAATTTGTGACAACAGATTTGAAAACGGGAGTAATCGGGGGGCTGGCGAGATGGCCTCAGTGGTTAAGGACACTGATTGTTCTAAAAGACCTGAGTTCAATTCCCGGCACCCACATGGCAGCTCACGACTGTCTGTAACTCCATTTCCAGGGTATCTGACACTGATATACGTACACATCAAATAAAAACAAATTAAAAAAAAAAAAAAAAAAGAAAACGGGAGTAATCATTGCAAAAGAACAGTAAAAATATCTGCTTTGCACACAATATGAGTATAAGCCAAGAAAACCAAAGGATTTGATTAAAAAAAAATCATCTCAGATTTTAGGAGATTTTTTTTAAGGCAGATGAATCCAAAATTATTTGAAAACATTATTTCTTCTCTACTCTATGAATTAAAATAGGAATGAAAAATGCCCTCAAAATAGTGATAAACAAAAATTATTCCCTGATAAATTCTCAGAAATGTAATGGAAGATGATGCTCAAGTCATGGAAAGCTGGGCAGTGATGGTGGGTGGGACGGCACTACAGCAGCTACAGAGTTCCCTGCCTCTGTGTGTATTTTACCAGTGATGACAAAGCAGGTTTTTTTTTTTTCATTTGATTGTTTCTGGGAATTGGGTAAGTGATCTTAAACTTTCTGAGGAAAATCTAAATTCCAAGAGAAAGGCACGCCATTTTGGAAAAATAGACACAGGGCCCGTGACTGTCTCAGTGGTTGCTTGAACCAGGCAGCCGAGTTATCCATCTCGGTGTCCTGGCTTCCGATTGTGCTGCGCATTCAGTGACACAGTGCAGATGTGTGAGTAAATAACAAATGACATAAAGCAGAGCTCTCGCAGAAAAATCCAGTAGGTAACATGGTACCATAAGGAGGCAGGGAAATCTGCCCAATCAGAGCTGGCGAGCCAAAGCCTCCAGGACGGAGATAGATAACAGTGAGCTGTAAATTACAGCCTCTTTAGACAAAGGGAGCATAAGTCATGACAGAGATAGATAGGGCATATGCCCACATAATATGCTTAGTGTGTTAGAATATATAACGACTCACTCTAATTTGACAAAGGGAACATGAAAAGGGTAAGAAACATGTATCGGCCATTCATGTAATGGCAAAAAAAAAAAAAAAAAAAAAAAAAAAAGGAATCATGGTCACAGATCACTGATGGGGCAAGAAATATGACAATCTTAGAGACACAGCAGTGTCAGGCATACTTTTAAAATCTATTGTATTGGGTTCCTTATGTCTCTACATTCCTTCTCCAGCCCAATCCCTTCCAACACCCCAACATCAGGTAGGATAGAAAGAAGATTAGGGAAGAAAGGGGGCGGAGTTCTCCTTAACTACTTCCTGCTCATTAGGGACACAGTTTCTTGGGGCAAGTCCAGTCTTTGTTTCTGGGTACCTCCACCTTCTCATCTCACTGCAGCAGCAGCAGCAGCCAGGAGCAGCAGGGGTGGGTGGGGGCAGGGCCAGGAGCAGCAGGGGTGGGTGGGGGCGGGGCAGAAGCTTCCTTCTTTCTTAGAGATCCCCTTCTCTCTCTCTCTCTCTCTCTCTCTCTCTCTCTCTCTCTCTCTCTCTCTCTCTCTCTCTCTCTCTGCTCTGGCATTTGTCCCCTCTCCAGAGTCCTCAGAATTAAACTATCTGCAACTGCCAAAGAGCCCCTCTTAGAGCCTGCACGAGGCACATAGTCTGCTGCTATGGACAATCGGAACCAGCCCCATATTCCATCCCTGGGATTAAAACAAAAACATGTCTCCATAACATAACTGAGTTTATAGAGACACCAAAACTTCCACCACGTGGCAATATATGGAAAGTTTAAAAGATACACACTTTCAGACAGGCGTGGAGGCACAGGGTTATAATGTCAGCTATTTGGGAAGCTGATGCAAGCGGATTTCAAATTCAAGGACTGTCTCAGGTAGCGAGAGAATTCAAGGCCAACCTGGGCAGCTTTGTGAGACTGTGTCTCGTAAATTAAAAAGGGGGTAGAGACACACCTCAGTGATGGAGCACTGTCTGCCTTTCACAGGGCCCCACATCCAGTGTCTGGCCAGCCAACCAGCACACCAAACGGCAACAAAATTAAAAAAACCAAGCAGTCCCTACCCAGAAACTCTCCGATGGGAAATAAAATCACCAGAATCTATTGTGTTTTTCATTGCTTGTTTCCATGTTTGTTTCGGTGCAAAGCGATGGGGAAAGCTAGGAAATGTTTCTAGTAACAGGGAAAGTGCTGAATAAATTATGGTCCACGCCTGAGATGGGGCAGCACAGGAATCAAGGAGAATGGATGAGAGCTGTGTTGGCCAGCAGGAAGGACTTCAGAAGGCATCGCTGAGTCAGCACAGTGTGTATTGGCTGAATTCAATACATTAAGCAATGATCTAAAAGCCACCTTACGTGTACATGTGTACATGTATGTGCCCGCACATGGGAAAACAGTAAGTAGATTATGATGAGGTAGTTTACGAGTTGATATATATGGCCGGAAAGGAAGCACTGGGCTCAAAAGCAGATGCTAAAAGAAAAGGCAAGAAAAGGTCTGCACGTGACTGTTGCCCATGCACTTCTCCCGGTGCCGGCCAGGCCCATGCATTTACAGAAATGCCTGCAGTCATTTGATTTTTTGTGTATGTTTGTTTGTTTGTTTGTTTGTTTTTCAAGACAGGGTTTCTCTGTATGGCCTCAGTTGTCCTAGACTGGCTTTGTAGACCAGGCTGGCCTTGAACTCACAGCCTGCCTCTGCCTCCCAAGTGCTGGTATTAAAGGCGTGTGCCACCATGCCCAGCTGGCCTGCAGTCAGTTGAGACTCTGTCTCATGGATAACTTCTTGACTTACAGACAACTTGGTGTTCCGTGTGAAACATGGTTCTTATACATTCTCCAGGAAAGAATTTCTTATTTTTGTTGTTATCAATTTTTAAATTTATTTTTAACATTATGATATAATTACAACACTTCTCCTTTCCTTTTTTTCTCCTCCAAATCCTCCCGTATACTGCTTCCTACTGTCCTTCAAACTCATAGCTGCTCTTTTCACTAGTCAGTGTCGTTGCATATATGTATGTGCATACATAGGCCTACAGAGTTCTTAGTTTGGGAGTTTTTTGTTTGTTTGTTTGTTTGTTTGTTTGTTTATGTTTATTGAGACAAGGTCTCTTGTAGGCCAGCTTGGTCTCAAATCGCTGTGTATGGAGGCAAGCTAGGGTTAGAGGCCTACACTGTCATGCTCGTCTTCTGTCTCGGGATTTGTAGCCCTCTACACTTTCTCTCTGTCACCCTGAGTTTTATCTCAGAAACTGCGTTAGAGAGTCTTCAACACCCTCAGAGACGTGCACCTCCTCCTGGAGTTTCCATTTCTATCCCTTCGTGTCCAAACCTCCTTTTCCGAAGTTACCCTTACATCCACCTTTCTAGGCAAAGCAAGTCAGATGGCTTTAGACAGATTTTCTTGGGGTCACATCACTTCTCCATGCACAACCAAGAAGCTGGAGGGAAAGACTTACAGCCTCGAAACCTGGGGAAATGACCAGTTGCTCAGTGGGTCAGAGACCTTAGAACTTTAGAGTCGTGTACATTGGGAAATTCTTCCAAGTCAAACAGAAGCCAGGAGCGCTGACTTCAGATGCCTCCAGTGAGCCCACTTGGCCTGAGGCTCCTGTCCGCCTCACCCTGGGTGTTCACAGAGTGCTTTGTGGTTTTACTTTCCAGCTCGAATTTGTTCAAACCCTCCCCCCCCTCCCCACCCCTACCCGGCATCTCCTTGTGCAGCACTGGGAACCTTCAAAGGAAACTCCAAGGGTGTGGTTAGACTCAGCCGGCCTCCTTCCCTTACGTCAGTTTATTCTGAGTTGACTTTCAGAGATCCTCACTTCATCTGTCAACTTTTGAACTCTCGGAGTTAGAAAGATGGATACTTTTTTTTCCCTCAAGTAACTGACATTTCAAACTAAGAACTTGCAGAAAAATAACAGAGGGCTATTTACAAATGCCACAGATGAGAAATTGCCCCAGTTGAAAATACAATACACACATGAGGGAAATGCAGTATCATCCTGGGGTACTTGGTTACACAGCACAGATTAACTGACAACCGGTGCCATTTCCTTCCAAGCAAAGGTAGGCGCTGCTCCTGGCTCCTGCCACCTCCCAGGGTGACCTTTGGAACACTGCCGGAGTGCTGGAGGCTTTGGTATGGAGGTCCTTACGAAACTCGGAGGCAAGCAAGCTGTAAAGATGTCAGCCCCATCTAGGGCTGAATGAGAGACTTCACCAAGGGAACTGTGGCTAGCACCAAAGCTCAGGCATGAGGGAAGCCATCTTTGATTTCTCACTTAAAGGCAGCCTTCTAAGTAACCACAGGCAAAATCCATAGAAGGATACCTCAGCCAGCCCACAATTGAGGCAAATACTATATAGTAGATGTTTTAAGCCACTAATATTGTCTATAAAACAGCAGTGTGTTATTAGTATAGGGGCTCGGTCACTTGAATTCACTCTCTATTTTTCCAGTTTTCTGTATATAATGAGGCATGTTTTCTACTGTTTCAGAACCTGGGAAAACAGATTCTTGGCACAATCACAAACAATCCTCATGCACTCCACGTTGTAAAGCTCGCAGGAATCAGCTGGTGGCAAACACAAGCACAGCATCTTCATGTACGCTGACTAATCTTGTTCTTTTTCATTCTCACAAAAAAATTGAGGCACAGTTGGGCTTATGACTGCTCCCAGCTTATGTAGGTAACAGATGAAGCCTCAACTCCTAGCAAACACCTGGCTCTAAGTGCGGCTACTTGTGTAGTTAGAATTTACACTAACGAATAGTAAATATAGCTACCTACAAAAATTGCCCACCTAGGAATCTCCCATAAAACAATCACAAAGGATTTAGATATCATTTACATTTATTATGAACCAGAAAACAAATATGACTGAGAGCATAATATGCCCTCGGTTGTATCAGTTATTATAGAAAGTGATGAAACATATGCCTTATAATAAAAAAGTAGCATTTGAAAATCTTGGCTCTAAAGGGTCTTGCTCTACTTTGAAGATACCAGACTTTCACACGGAAATAGCCATGGAACAAGACAACGTGTAATTTTTTTTTTAAAGAGTAGAAGAATTCATAACCTTTCTCCTTGTGGAAAGGCTGTGGGTTATAATTCAGGTCTCTCGCTTCCTCGGTGTGAAATCCCACCTTTCACGTTTGGGTTGAACTAAATGATAGTTCAACAGGTCAGACCAACCTGTGTTAGCAACAGGAATAATCTCCAGAAAGGAAGATTTACTTTGGGGCTTCAGATGATCAAAACTGATGACTTCTCAAGAGGCTTAGGAACCCAGCACTGTAAACACAGCTGGGAAAACTCTTGAATGTAAAACTCCAGCTAAGAGTCTATCCTTCCCTCCAGACAGGTTCCCACACTCTGGACATGACTCCATAGGAAATAAGGAGAGACTTTCAGATGAGCTTGTGGGTAGAAAGAAAGAAAAATGTATAGAGACACGCTCACCCTTCTCAGCTCGGAATGCACTGTAAATACCTCCCTTGTTTGGGTGAGTTCAAGGCAAAAGGCTTATTCGCAACTGAGGGGATGTTACAGAGGCAACCCTATAAAAGCTGAAGTCTTCTCAAAAGTTAGACGGCTAATAGAATTATTTTTAATCCATCCTAGAGTCATTTACTTTATATGTATGGGTGTTTTGCTTGCGGGTATGTGCACTGCACATGTGCCTGGTGCCCATGGGGCTCAGAAGGGAGCATGGGATTGCTCAAACTGGGATGTGGATGGTTGTGCACTGCACATGTGCCTGGTGCCCATGGGGCTCAGAAGGGAGCATGGGATTGCTCAAACTGGGATGTGGATGGTTGTGCACTGCACATGAGCCTGGTGCCCATAGGGCTCAGAAGGGAGCATGGGATTGCTCAGACTGGGGTGTGGATGGTTGTGAACAGCTATCTGGGTGCCAAGAAGTGAACCCAGTTCCTCGGCAAGAACAAGTGCTGACCACTGCGACATCTCTCTGGCCCCTAAGGTTATCTTTGATTGTATGAAAAGAAAATATATTTGTTGATGAAGGGCTGTCAACAGAAACTAGGCAGGTTTCCTTTACACAGGGACGGTCTTCATTAGCAAGTCCACTCTCCCAGGGGAATGAATACTTATGGTATAGATTCTATACACTAATAGCAATTCTCTGATAAAGGGATTGGAAATGTTAATATTTACTTCTCATTTCTTACTGATGGTCTTGAACATTTTCAATATAACATTCACTGCTTTTATAATCAAAAGTTACTGAGTGCGACTTCTACGAAGCAATTGGCCCATTTAATTTTCTTCTTGAAAGCCATTCAGGTACTGCTTAAATAAATTTCCCTGGATTATTTTGCCTGTCAAATAAATCATTGTGTTTAACTCATTTTAAACAACTTTCCTTTCTGAGGTAGTTCTTACAATTAATTTTTATTCCTTTGTAGATACACGTCAAGGTTAATGGCATTTTGATGCAGGACTTGAGCTTTGGGGGAAAAAGTTAATCTGAAGAGGAAAGAAATTAAGTCTTAAGAATGTACATTTCAGCTGTCTCACAGTGTTGCTCATTAGTAAGAAACACACAACGTACTCTCTGAAATAATAATGTCTCAGAACCTCGTCTTTGTGATAACAAGGCTCTGTTATTGCAGGTGGCCTTCTGCTCAAAAAACAAAGACGGAAACATCCATTGAATTAGCCTGTTTGCATGTGTTGAGCCATGCTAATGAAACTGAGCCATCAGTGCTGGGCACAATGCCCTTTATGGAAGGGGGAGCCTGGCTGACTTCACTAGCCCCAGATGCACATACTGTCCTGCATCCCTATGAACACACAGGACGCATTGTGTAGCTACTTATTAATTGACAGGCCTCCTCCGCTCTGCCCCCCCCCGCCACATTTTGTATACTATGAACAATGCTTCTACAAACATTCACATAAGTTTTGAAAGAATATATTTTTCAGTTCTATTGAGCATAAATCTAGGAATGGAATTGCTGAGTCATATGGTAATTCTATGTTTAACTTTTGATGAAGACCAGGCTAGTTTCCAAAATGATTGACCTTTTTATAAGGCCACCAACTGTGTATGGAGGCTCTGATTTCTGCACACTTAGAAAAAGTTTTGTTATTACTTGTGCTATCTCGTATAGCTATCCAAAGGCTGCAACAAAACCAGTCAGCTGGTGCTCTCATGAATTAAAACAATACTTAAAATTGGTGGTCACAAAATGCAACAGGAGCTATGGTATTCTTATAATCCTAAAAAGACTGAGGGAGCTGGGTATGATAGCACACACCTTTAATCTCAGCGCTTGGAAGGCAAAAGCAAGTGGATCTCTTTATACTAGAATATTGTAAGGACCTCCCATGCTCATAGATTGGCAGGATTAATGTTGTGAAAATGACTGTGGATCAAAAAGCATTCTATGTATTCAGTTCATTTGCCTTAAATTTTTCAACACAATTTTTCATAGAAATTAAAAATTATTCTGAATTTCATATGGAAATACAAATAACTGAAGATAACCAGAACAAAATTGAATATTGAGTATCATTATCATCATCATCATCATCATCACCAAAAACAACATCAACAGCAACAAACCTGCTGGAGGTATCACCATACCAGATCTCAAGTTATGCTACAGTGCAATAATAAATTCAAAAATTATACTGCAATAAAAACAGAGTCACTTGTCCTCTGATGTATGTGGTGAGTTCTAGGCCAGCCAGGGATACACAGTGAGATCCTGCAGGGTAAGAGAGTGCTGGGGAGATGGCTCAACAGTTAAGAACACTTTCTGGGGTCCCTTAAGGTGACTTAAATTGCCTGTAATTCCATTTGCAGAGGATGTAGCATCTTTTCCTGGCCTCTGTGGTCACTAGGCACACACATGATACATTTACATACCTGTTGACAAAACAAACACTCATAGAATAAAAATAAATAAATGTGAAAAAAAAAAAAGGTTAAGGGCTAGTGTTAATTCTAAAGATGGGAAGAGAGAAATCACTGACTCAAAATCATCATGGCCAAATTAATTAGCAAGCAATTAATTAAAGCAAGCTCTTTCATTCTTGCAGTTTCCCCCTAAGGTGGGGTTTGAGAGGCCAGCATTGGATGTGAGGAAGACGAAGGCTTTTATAGCTCAGGGGCAGGGCGTTTCCAAATGAGGGATTTGTCAGGCAAAATAGGCCAGTGTTACAGGAACAGAACATAAGTGTATCAATTTAGTCATAACAAACTCCTGAAACAAAGACACAATGGCAAGGTAGTCGTAACAAGGTAGTCATAACAACACCTTTAAAACAAAGGTAGGGTTGCTAGGTGATATTAACTTCTTTTTGTTTGCTTTGATTTCTCTCTCTCTCTCTCTCTCTCTCTCTCTCTCTCTCTCTCTCTCTCTCTCTGTGTGTGTGTGTGTGTGTGTGTGTGTGTGTGTGTGTGTGTGTGTATTTGGTTTTTTGAGATAGGTTTCTCTGTGTAGCCTTGGCAGTCTCAGACTCCCTTTGTAGACCAGGCTGGCCTCAAACTCACAGAGATCTAGCTGCCTGCCTCTGCCTCCCTGAGTGCTGGTATCACAGGCTGATTATTAACTTTTTGAAACAAAGACATGGTTGCCATTTCCTGGAACAGGCAGGACAAAACCATTTGAGGTTAAGGTTACAGGTGGGGCACAGCCTGGTCCTTGAGAATCAGAGGTTTAATCATAAATAGGAACGAGTCTAGTTTGTCTGCATTGTAAGATGGCTTTTAAGCCTAAGATGGAGCAGGCTGGTTAGGGGCTAGGCACGAGGTTCAGTGGAAAATGGTACTTACTGTGCAAGGATGAAGACCTGAATTTGAGTTCCCAGCACTCAGGTAAAAGCTGAGTGTAAACCCTGCAAGGTTGTAACCCTAGCTCTAAGGGGAGGGGCCAGGAGAGATGGGCAGATCCCAGCAGCTTGATGACAAATCAGCCATTTTAGCTGAACTGTGAGCTTTAGGCTCAGTGAGAGACCCTGTCTCAAGAGAACAAGACAGAGGATGATAAAGTAAGACAGGTAATGTTCTCTTCCGCCCTCCTATATGGGTATACACACACACACACACACACACACACACACACACACACACACACACACCAAAAAAAGTTAAGTTCACATTTCCTCAGTTTGTTTGTAGATAAATACATACAGGCTAAATTCATTTTTCTTTTGTAAAGCTGTTTTATTTAGTGCTCTCAGCAGGTGAGGTGAGTTCTTGGGTGCTGATAGCCCCGTCTTGCTGTAGTCCTCTTTCTAGGCGAATGCAAGCGAACCTCCCATTGGATCTGGGGGAATGGTACTATGACTGCCTCGCAAGCTGCCTCTAGTGTGGTATGTGGCCTGGAGCCACTAAGCAGCTGCCTTTGGCTGCTAAACTACTTTGCCCCATTTGGTTTTTGTTTGTCCGTTTGTTTGCTTTTTCACTTTATAGCTCCATCCCTCCTCACCCTCCAGCCCCACTCTCCCTCCCTCCCTCTCCCCCATCCCCTATTCCTCAGAAAAGGGGAGCACCTCTTCCTATCACCCCCCCATCAAGTGCCACCAGCACTGAGCGTGTCCTCTCCCCCTGTGGCCTGGCAAGGCAGTCCCTCCAGGGGGGAGTGATCAAAACGCAGGCAACAGAGACCATGTCAGAGTCAGCCCCCGCTCCCCTTACTAGAGGACCCACATGAAGCCTGAGCTGCCCATCTGCCACATCTGTGTAGGGGCGTAGGTCCAGTCCATGCAAGGTCCTTGGTTGGTGCCTTGGTAAGAGATCATTGACCCTTGATTATCAAAGTGAGTGCCCCAGAACAGCAGACACTGTCATTTGTGAACAGAGCTGAAAAGAAAATCCTCTGGCATCCACCCTCCCCCTCTTAGTACACACCTGGGGTGGGAATCTGGCCATCTGCGTCCAGGTGACTCAGGCACAGGCTCCTAGTTAAGGACCTCTGCCCTAGAGCAAACACAACAAAGACCTAAGTTCACAGGAAAAGCTGTGGGCCAGACCCAGCACAGAAAGGTGGGTACATCCTGCTTGTGAAGTCAAAGCAGAGAAAGACAAAGTTGTTCCCTGTGGTAGGCTCCAAGTGAGGTTAGCAGAAGGGCAAACTGATGCTAATTTGTGGCACTGGGCAGTCAAGTTGCTCAAGGCTAAGAAAGCATCCCTGCGTAAGTGATGCCCGGCAGCAGCCACTGATGGAGAGCCCGTTTGTTACCCCTTCACGCTCTTGTGTAGTCCCAAGACATTTCCCAGTTCCACAGCGCGGCTCTCCAAACATGACTGGTCACCGCCTCCACCCTTACTTCCCTGTAGTTCCTTGTTTGGCCAGCAGTGTCCCACAGAACATGTTGACATCACTAAGGGCTTGGGGCCATGTGGACGGGCCAGTGTCCTCTCTGACCTCCAGCGTTAGGATCTGCATTTTAACAAGGTCCCCAGACGACTTGCTTACATGGGAAGGTTCCACATATTCTGTCCTAGGTACCAGGAAGGACACAGCTCTCCAAACCTGCCAAGTTCTGTTCCCCGCGTGACACCCTCAGCTTCGGACACCCTTCCCTCTGACTGCAGGAAAGCAGGATGTCACTCAGACTGTAGTTCCTGTCTTTGGCGGTTGTCTCCAACACCACACCGTGAGCATCTCTGGTCCCGCTTGCTGCCTTGCAGATAACAGCAGCTCAGCTGATGTCCACTCGGCAGAGCAGCGGGTGGGTAAGTGAGATGCCAGTCACCCTGTGTAGATGCATCTGTGGTCACTTCACTTAAGGACTCACACTTGGCTCTGTCTGCTGACTCAAGTCTAGTCGGTTTCCCCATTCATTAGAGCCAAACAGAGTTAAAGAGACCAAGAAGGGGTTGGGGAAAAGGGCAGAATTATCATTTCCATTTCAGAGATGTTCTGATGGCATTCTGAGTTCTCATGACATTTCCATTTATGAGATCCTACCTCAAAAGGCAGAGAAATGAACACTGGGTTGCCAGCTTGCCTCGCCCCCACCCCAAGTCCGACATTGATCTAAGGTGGGGGTGCTTTGCGTCCTGTCATTTGGGATCCTGGCCCCAGTGAACTGATTCCTGTGTGAGCAACCTTTCATAGTCTCCCCCCCCATGTCCCTATAGTCTCTCTCTCTCTCTCTCTCTCTCTCTCTCTCTCTCTCTCTCTCTCTCTTTCTCTCTCTCTCTCTCTCTCTCTCTCTCTCTCTCTCTTTCTCTCTCTCTCTCTCTCTGTGTGTGTGTGTGTGTGTGTGTGTGTCTAGGCCAGATGTGAATGCTGGGTACCTACTTCAATCTCTATATTTTTTGAAACAGGACCTCTTAATGAACCTGGAGCTCACTAATCTGGCAAGACTGGACCTCATAACCAGCAAGCCACAGGGATCCCCCTTTCTCTCTGCCTTTTTAGCTGGCTTTACATTTTTAAAAAAAGTTTTTAAATTTTATTTTATGTGTCTGAGTGTTTTGTCTGCATCTATATGTATATACCACAGATGCCTGGTACCTGTAGAAGCCAGAAGAGCATGTCAGAGTCCTGAAATGGCGGCGGATGGTTGAGAGCCACCATGTAGGTGCTGGGAATCGAACCCTGCTCCCCTGTAACAACAAGTGCTCTAAAGCACTCCGTCACCGTCCCTGCCCTGCACCTGGCTCTTCAGTGTGGGCTCTGGGGATCTGAGCCCAGGTCCTCGGGCTTATACAGCAAGGCTTTACCAGCCGAGCCGTTTCCCAGGTGGCTGTAAGTCTTCCATAAGACAAAAGATCTTTCATTGGCGTGCAGACTACATTGGAAATTAAGGTTTTATTTAAACGGGCCTCCGGAGGTTAATAAGCCCTTCTCAGGATCTGTTTTACAGGCAAGTCACATTAAGATACATGGTTCTCCTAGTTCCCTTAGTGTTGTTTATAAACATCGCCTATTATATATTTAGTTTCTCAAGACAAAGAAGTGATGGAAGAAAACCTGACTTGGGAAGAAGCGGGTGTGCAATAAACCAGGAGAAGTGGGTTTTCATCAAGAAAGCTGGCATTTGCTCACAATCCAAGTCTGTTTGAGCACCTAAGTTCTTTAGGAAACCCACGGACTTGTCAAAAGGAGTGCACGGGTTTGGAAATCCTGACAGTTTTGACGCTGCTAGCCTTGCATGTTAATGCCCGTGTGTTGTAGGAGTCAACAGTACAGTCACTGTTGGCACACACTGGACCACTCAGCGTTTGTGAAGTATATGCGAGCCTGCCCACACGGGGAGACCACAGCTCCCCTTGTCCCTCAGCGTCCCCACCCACCCCCAGCCAGCAATGGGCCATTATGGCTCATTTTGACACTTGAAGATGGAATCTCAGTGCCAGGAAGGAAGTTTTCCAAATCAGTTTAAGGAACAAAAATCCCCTTATTACAACAGGATACAGTAAAGAAAACAAGGAGGAAATTCATGAGGGCGAAGGGAATCAAAAGCATAAACAGTAAAATACTTCAGAGGAAAACAAGACGCCCGGAGAATGCAATACAGTCCCGTGTGTTTACTGAGAAGATGCTTGTTGCTGGAGGGCCGGGGGTGTGGGAGGGAGGCTAAGCCACATGTCAGAAGCCCTTCACTGTCCTCTGTGTCATGGGACTTTACCATTTGCCTTGCGCAACTGGGAGACACCAGCATCTTCTTTCATAATTTCATTTCTCTCATAATCAAAATATTATTCTCACCAGGAGGGGGGTTTTAATGTGTTTTACTTGGTGATGTAAAGAGTTGCACAAGAAAGATGAAGGCAGACTGCCCTCTGATTACGCAGAGAGATGCCTAAAGGCTGAAACTGTTGCAAAATGGGGTTCTGATCACATCACTCGGGGTTCAGGGTCCCTAGAAGGATCCCTTAGATGCCTTTGTGTGGCTAGCACCGGTGTGTCCTCGCTCCGCGTAGACCGACGAGACAATGCTGGGCTCCGCACCCTAGAGATTTGACTTCACATAGTACATGCGCTGGCCCGATGAAGAGAAGACGAGAATGAGTCTTAGAAAAACAGGCTCACTGGCCTTCGAGAAGGAAGAGAGAATGAAAGAGTAACATATAACCTTAGCCAACTCTAATTGGAGCTACTTGGGCATTTTGTTCGTGTTACAGCCACTAAGAACTCACAGCTATCAATAACTCAGGACTTGGTGCTGCAAGGATGCCATGGAGGTCGCCATTGCTCAACAGAACCAGATTTTCTGGTCTCTGAGTTAGGTCTCACCCAAGTTCCCACCGCGGTTGCTCTCTTGCCTCTGAGAAGCAGGCCTGTTGCTCTTCCTTGAGCTGCATTAGGCTCTCCCTCTTTCCCTGGTCCCCCTCCTCACCTCAAACACGCTCAGGTTTGCTCCATGACTCCTTTGTAACCTAGAACCGCTATCCGACTTCACAACAAATCGTCTCTCCCTCTCGTGATCACTTCTCAGCATCCCTGGCTGTCTTCCCACCAGGGTGAGATAGCACATGGCAGCACATACTTGCTCCAACCAGCACACTGTGCATCTACTCCAAGGTGCCCCTCACCTGGACCTTTCTGCATCATTTGATCTTGCAGATCTCTACTCTTTGGAAGACTGCACTTGTATATTAGGCACAAAACTGTTAGATGACCAGTTAGATGAGACATTCCAGTATCTTCTGAATTATATGCAATTAAATATGTGAATAAAATCGGAAAAAACACATAAACAACTTCTATATATTTAAAAAATAATTTATTTTGCAATTATTTGTAGATGAGCGTCTGTGTGTGGGTATCACATGTGAGTGCAGGTGCCCTTGGAGGACAGAAGAGGGCATCAGATCCCTGGAGCTGGAGTTAGAGGTGGTTGTGAGCCGCCTGACAGGGTTCCTAGGAACTGAACCCAGACCATCTGTAAGACCAGCACACAGTCATAACTGCTGAGCCATCTCTTCAACTCCAACAGTCTATATTTTAAGTATTTATAGGAAAAATTGATTCAAATTAATGAAATTGTTAAACATTGTGGCATCAGCCCCTCCTTCTTTGCAGAGTAAGGAATAAATCCACTTAATGTGTGTGTGTGTGTGTGTGTATTATATATTTTAAAAATTGTAAGCAATCGACATGTAAAACTCCATATATAATTTTAATTGCAGTTACTACTAGGGTTAGGGCTAGGGTTAGGGTGAGGGTGAGGGTGAGGGTGAGGGTGAGGGTTAGGCAGCAGCATTTTTATTTGGTTGTTTCCTAGGAGCAGAGAACTCTTGAGGCTCCCTCTTAGCTGAGTGAGGCCTTGCTCTGGGGACACCCTTCTCTTTGCTCCAACGCAGAGCAGGAAGCTAATCTCCCTCCTAATTACTGCTTCTCTGTCAGACGAATCTGACTGCAATACTAAGCTTCACAGTGCCCCTATTCTCCTCAAACTATGGATTTCTTTCCTGTGTCCCCTTAGCTGCAGCCCCTGTGTAATGTTATCCTGTCTTGAAATCCCCGCTACCAGAGACATTAAAGCATTACCTTTAAATTTTGCCTCAGGCAAGTTCTCAAGATGGTAGGCAGAAGGTAGCCAGACCCTGACAAAATACAGGAATGGCCGTTCGCCCTGTTGATGATACTGTTCTGCCCTGAAGCCCCTTGAGCCGGACCTGCACAATCATGCTTCCTTCCGTTCTAGTGTCTTCCAGGCTCCTGCTAACTTGGCCCTGCAAGCTTTCCTTACAGTACTCAACCACCTTTCTAGGTTCAAGGTCCCAAGGGCTTCGCTATTCCTCAAAACAAACAACGACAAAACTCACCCACTGTCAGGGCCTCACAACATCAGGCAACTCTCGTACCTGTTTCTCTGTTAGCTACTTTCCTGTTAGCTGAGGTAAGATACCATGGCTGAAGAAGGAGAGAGTTTATGCATCCAGAGGGGTCCATCACTTTGGGGAGACATGGCAACAAGTGGTTGGCATGGTAGCAGGAAGCTGAGGGGGGCACATTTTCAACTGCAAGCATGAAGCAGAGAGAGCCGACTGGGGGTGGGGCGACACTATACAATTTCAAAGCTCACCCACACTGATATGGTTCTGGCAAGACCACATCCCCTAAACCTACCTGAACAGCGCTGCCAACTGGGAAACAACTGTTTAAATAGCTGAGCCTATGGGGGACATTCTTTCATTCAAGCCACCACAGCCATGTCTCGTGATGTGTGGCACCACGTGAAGAGCATGTGAGAGAGGGCTAGGTTACGTGGTAAAAAAAGAAAGCAGGGAGGAATGCAGGGGGTAGGGGCCAGTATTGTTCTTTTAAAACTACCATCTCATAGGAAATGACTGTAGTCATCTTTCTGGCACAGCAGTGCCCCAATGATCTAACCACTTCCTAACAGCCTTCACTGTTTGAAGGCTCTGCCACCTCCCAACATCACTCCACTGAGGGCCAAGCATCCAGCCCGAGACCTTTTCGAAGACACACTCAGGCTATTACACAAGCCAATTAAAAACCAGGCACAGTATTTGAATAATTATTACTCCAAGGTGAACTATACAACTAGAAAATGAACACATAAAAATACATTTATCATTATCAGTAGCCAGGGAAGCAAAAAATCAAACTGCAACGAGGGCTTGGAGATGGTGCAGAGGCAGAACACTTAACGAGCACCCAGAAGGACCTGGGTTCAAATCCCAACACCAGTACCAAAAAATATTCGCTAGCGATGTTAGTTAACATTCATTAAGATGCTTACTTAAAAGAAAAAAAAACCCTGAAAGCAATCAGTCAACACTGTATCCCCCAGGGTGTGGGGATACTAGAGTCTCTGTACTCTGTTGGTAAGGATGTATTTTCCATGGTACAGCTACCCTGGTAAATGTGTGATGGAGGGTCCTCCAAAATTGAACATAGAGTTACCATTTGATACAGCATGTCCATTTCTGGACATTTATCCCCAAAGAAGTAAAAATAGGAACCCAAAAAGGTGCTTATATATCAACGTTCATAGACTTATCATCTATTATGGCCCCAAGATACAAGAGTTCTACATACGCAGCAATTTAGTGTGGATAGGAGGCTGAGTGCAATGGGACTTCCCCAAGGATCACATTGTCTCTTCCCATTTACAGGAAGCTCCTAGCACTGTCAGATCTGAGGGAATAAAAACAGAAGTCACGGGCGCTGGGGCCGAGGCAGGCAGGAAGTTGTTTGCTGGATGTGGAATATCAGTTTGGGAAGATCAAAGGGTTCTGGAGAGGGACAAGGTGGGTGTTCTTCACGCCACTGAACTGTATACTTTAAAGTGGTAAAAATGAAATAAAAAATAAATGCTGATAAAATTGAAAACTCAGGGCCCACATCCATTCCTGAGCTCATAAAAAGGTGCAGCCATTTGTGGTATTTCCTCAAAATACTAAACACAAATCCCATATACCCCTCAGTTGTATACCTGAAGGTGTGTGTATGCCCTCAAAAAAACTGAAAATTCATGTCACGGCCAAACATGTACACAAATGTTTATAGCATCATTCTTCAAAACGGCCATTCCCCAGAAACAGTCTAATTTTTCATCAACTAATGATAGATGGATAAAATGTTTATGTCCACACAATGGAATATTGTTCATGGACAAAAGCGGATGATCATTGACCTACTTTACAACACAAACATACACACATAGTCTAGTGTCTATATGAAAGAAGCCCAACCTAAATGGTGTACGTCATATGATTTCCTTTAAAACTCACATCCAGAATAGTTAAATCCATAAAGATATTAAAATTATTCATGTTTTTTAGGAATAGAATTGAGAGGCAATCGAGGAAGATGGGTCCAGGGTTTCTTTCCTGTGAGGGTGTTGACAAGTTCTGACATTTACACACTCAGTGAGATGTACAGTATAAAGGGACTACTTCCAGGTATGGAGAATATATTCAGCGAAGCCCATTGCACCCGTGAACCAGTTAATTAAAGACTGAGGATGCACTGCTTGCAGACTAGAATTCATTTTGTCAGTCATTGATTTGCTAAACTTTTGTTGAACATGTTGAGCCAGGGACTATGAGAGGTGTCGAGTGTAGCTAGTTTGATAAGATCATTGTGGATAGCAGAAGGGAAGAGCTCCCCAGGTCATGTGGACAGTGGACAAAGTCTGAAGTTAGCCAAAACTGAAATCCCCCATCAGTTAAACGTCAACTCTTTACATTCTTCTTGCCATAAGCTGGCAAGACGAAGGAAGAGATCTGCATTCATTCCAAAGAAAGCTCCTGGCTTCTCCGGGGCCTCAGAAGGACTTTTATGATAATGAAAGCAAAGACTTGAGTATTGCGCTGACTTCTGAAATCTGATGAGAACCATCCCATGCCCATCTTCTCGGGGGCTGCAGTGGAACCGAGGCTGAAAGCATAGGAAAGAGTCATAAAAACTGAGCCTTTGGCCGAGGAGCTGAGGCCAGCATGGCTCGTGTGAAATCCTGTCCCGTTCAGCTTCAAGGGCATGGCTTCTGACAGGGCCATGGCTCGAGACATTTGAAATTGTCCTCTGGTCTTTTTTTCAGACTGTGGTGTGGTGTTTCAGACAGACAGAGAGAGAGAGAGAGAGAGAGAGACAGACAGACAGACAGACAGACAGACAGACAGACAGACAGACAGGCTTAGTAAGTTGTATAAGACTGGCTTCAATGGTGTGGTGGGCCAATGTGGGTTTTTGATTACTAAGGAGTTTCCCTGTCCACTTAGCTCTCCTGCCACAACATCCTTGAGGGGCTTGTGTGGCCCCAGAATGCACTTATCATATTTCCCAAATAAGTGGCTACTAGTCATTATGATAAAAAGCCCAGGCACATGTTGCCAACCAGATTCTGGCAGAGAGAGCGACTTCGTTGAAACTTAGACTGACTCTCATGTTATTTCCAGAATTCCTGCTGACCCCTGAGTCTAAATGTAAGCCAAGGCCTGTTCAACAAAATAAGATCAAATGGATCCTCTCCTCAAAAAGTGGAAAATAACCCCACGCATGGCCATCATTGAGAGGAAAACTGGGGCGGGATCAAAGCATTGTTCAACGCATACACAGCCACGAAGCCATTTTCCCCTTTGCATGCTGTCAGATTAGTTTTGAGTCAGGACTCTGAAGTGGCGAGCCATGTCTGTTCACAGCAGGAGATGTGCATCTCCACAGCCACTGTGGCTCCTTTAGAACAGTCTAGAAGTCTCTGGGTCAGGTCCCCATGCATTCCTTCTTAGCAGAGCCTCCTCCTGTGCTTCTTTCAGGAAGACTGGACACCCCATATTTCATGGGAGCCCTCAGCTTTGGGTCAAGTGGACCCAGGATTTATATAATCACTTGCCACCCACCCACCCCCCTTTCTAAGGAAAACTGTATTTAAGGTGCAGCCAAAAGAGAAACCCCTTGGTATCCAACTTACAAACCTCCAGCTCGACAGTGTGTTTCGTCAGGGCCTCTTCAAGTTTTCAGGGGGCGGGGGTGGGGGCAGTGAAAGTGAGTCAGTAAAAGGAAAATCATTTCCAAAGTGTCTGTGAGGCGAAACTCAGAAGCAGCCTGTGGGGTAGAAGGTTGGGGCAAGTGTCAGGCTCCCAGAAACTCCCTACACGCCAAGCGATGTGTATCCTAGCTGATGAGGAAGCTACTGGAAGTGAAAGTGGTACCCTAAGTCCCCTTCTTCCTGTCTCCAGCCATCCTCCTGCACCCAGGAACTGGAAATGGCGGGAAACTGTCCCTGGAATCATGATTATGGCGTCTTTATAACCAAGAAGCAGATTGGGTTTGGGCTGACTAAAAGGGCGGCGCTGCTGAGAGCTCCCTGTAGCTCTCTTGACCTTCTGTGTAGCTCATCTTTACCAACCGTTCCAGGCAATGTCAGAACCTGGCTTCACTCCAGCACCTGGAAAGAAAGTGAGTTATGGCAGATGCGGACTGTCTTCCAAATGGCTTGCAAATGGCTTGTCTGCACCACAAGCCGCTGCCTTGCCCCAGAGTGCTCTAAGCCCACAGCCAAGCCATTTGTCTAGAGAATGAAGCAACAGAGTTGAAATGAAGGGAAGGGAGAGGCTCGGATCTGGAGCATGGGAAAAAGACGCCCATCTCGGAGTTTGCTCAGTCCTTGGAAGTGGGATGGTGGGGTGGTTAGCCTGCACCTCTCCTCAGCAGACGCCCCCCGAGAAACCTTAGGCCCTGATTTGCATGTAGCTGTCTTTATCGGTTTCATGCACCACAGGTACACCTTGGTTTGATTTTTAAACTTGATATACAGTTTTTTTTTTTAAAGAGCTCATCCTCTTTATTTTATTCTGGAAGCCAGGGGAATCGGCTCTTTTTTTGGGGGGCAGCCCAGGTTTTCCTCTTGTTGTTTTAAGGTCTTGATCTTTCGGTGTAGTGAGATCCATAGTCATAGCATGTTTACACTGTTCAAATGAAGTCGGCCCAAAAATAGCAACGATGGCAGAGTGAAGGAAGATCCGGGGCCTCATGGTCCTAACCTAGTGTCTTCCCTAGGAGAACCCCCCTTCGCCTCGATCGTTACCCTGGCCTTCACAATCCTTTGTGTAAAATGCACTCCGATGACCAAGACACAGAGCCTCATCCTCTGGGCAGCAGCCAGAGAAGCTGCTAGGTGGTTATTGGTTTGTGTCAGCTCAGCAGAGTTAGGCTTGGCTCATTTTTGTAACCAGGACCCAGGAGACTGGTTTGTGGCTTTTCCTGAAATAGTTTTGCCAAGGAAGGCCACGTTGTTTTCCTCCCATTGAAATAAAGGTCATTAAAAACCAATCAGAGTAGGGCTTGACATAAGAACCCTTATCCATCTTCCCCTATCTGAGCCAAACGGGCCTTTCTCCCTCCACCCCAGGGGGAGCAGATCCCCGCAGTCCAGACAGGAGACAAAAGTTTACAAAGCCAGGCCACAAACTAGTTGCGGGGGCCTTAGGGAGATTGCATAAGCCCCTCACAGTGCAGTGTCCCCGAGATCAGAAAGGTTCTGCAGTGACATATGTGCCAGCTACTTTACAAGGGACTCAAGAGAATTCATAACACAGTTTTTTTTGGGGGGGGGGGGCGGGAAGCCCTGACACTCTGTTCAGAAACTGTAACTGAAACATGTTTGGTTACTAATACTGTTGTTGGTAATGCTAATGGAACCTTAGCAAATCCAGTCACCCTGAGCATGAGGTACCAGGTAACCCACATCTGCTGTGGCAGCACTCTACCCAGAGGGAAGTGGGGCTTAGAGAGTCAGGGGTGAGGCTGGCATCCTTCTTCTCTGTCGATACTCAATTGCATCTTTCTCATATTTATCCTGCCACAGCTCCAGGGGAGCAAGCTGAGATACATTTACACTGGTCTGTCTGCTCAGCTCAGCCTTCATCTTTCCTCTGGCATCAGTGTTTGTCGCTGTTGGAGTGCTGCTTCTCCATCACTTGATCTAGCAAGGCTGCAGTCGCGATGCAGCATTGGCCAACCGGCCCATCGCCTTCTGCCCAGGACCCAGCCTCAGAGGCCCACAGCCAGTCATGAGGAAGGAGTGGGACGGGGTGGTGGTGGGGAGGTAGATTCCTCTGCTTTTTGAGGACAAGTAGTTAGAGGATTTGCTGTCACACGAGGTACGAGCGAAGCCAGGACACTACAAAGCAGCGTGGTGCCGTGGCTGGATGTGGGGGAAAGACGGCACCAGCGCCATGGGAACCAGATCCACCTCTCTTGATGCCCCTGATTTGTGAGCCCGCAAAGGCCCCTTTTCTTGAGTTTACGGTATCTTAGCCTCGCTCCATTGACCACAAAGCTTAAAAGGACATGTCACCTTGAAAATATAAATTTCCATTTATATGAACATTCTTTTTGTCAGCTATCTTATATTAACTTGCGCTTGTCATTAGGAGGCCAGTCGCTCAGTCCTGATATATTATAATTACTCAACAGTAGTACAAAGGAAACTAAGACTTATGCCTTGTACCATCATTTATTTTATGTAATGGTCGATTAGGAACTAAAGACATGATTTGATCACTGTTCTACCCAGCTCGTAAAACCTCCTTAGTCCAAAACATTGAGAAGACACTCACAAGACTGCAGAGGAGAAATCCTACTGCAAAAGCCTGGCTATGTGGGGCTTAGCTCTGTGTTTCAGCGTAGAGGAGTCTGTGTCTACGGAATTGAAGTTTACATCTTCCCCATCTGTTTTACACGGACGTACATCTACATGAGAGCACTTCTTGTCCTCGGTGCAGCTGGGAAGATATTTAAAGATGTAAATATTTACCGAGTGTGCGCAACATAGCAGTGTGGGCTTGCTCTGCAGGTGATGGGGAAGAGGGGCCGAGAAGCATTTGGCGTTGCCTCCCACTGGGTCCCTGGCTGATTCCTGTGTGACCTCAGGCAGGTCAACTAACAGCCCTGTGTTCTAGTGCTAAAAGACGATAGCGTTTACTGTTCAGCCTTCCAAAAGCGCTAATGGCTGCTGCTCAGGGTGGAGGCGCAGAGGACCCTCACGGAGGCCATGTCTCTTACCTTTCCTGTGTTTTAAATGGAGGAGGGATGGAGGTGAAGGGCTCTGGCCTTGTTAGGTTTAAGGGGAAAGTAGCTCAAATGGCTAGGAAATTAGTACGTGGCTGTTTATATCTGCCCTCGTGGTAGGAAGAACACAGCCTGAACAAAGCCGCTAGGTTTGGAACGGTCCACAGAACATACTGCAAGCGATGATGGGCAGGAAATGGGACACGGTCTCTGGCTCTGGTTAGATCTTCCTCTCCATTGGGAACTAGATCAGGGAGTGCGTTAGGCAAGTCACCTCACCTTCAAGTGTCAGTCTCTACAACTTTAAATGGAAATAGTAACCACCATATTTAGGGGTATCTAAAACCTATACGCCAAGTTGTCATCACAGAGAAGCAGCCTGAGAAAGGCTAGTTTTCTGCACCCTTCTGTTTATCCACTTGGGCAGTAATGAGAAAGCCACCTCCATATATTCCAATCTAGAAGCAAACACTCACTGCTTCCAGCCCTCCATCCCTGACAATGCCATCCCATCATGACTTGTGCAAGTAGAGATTCCATTGACCTCTTGCAGTTCGGTCTCTTTCCACCAAGAAACCAACATATATTAGGAGGTGTGCTTCCAGTCTGTAGTTGGAGCATCTGTTTGGAGTGAAGATACTGGGAGCCTCTCTCACACACAGGACCACATGCACGTGCACACACACACACATACATACATGCACACACAAACACACACATACAAACACACACACACACACATGTGCACACACACTGTAGAAGAGAGCAGTTCACACTGACAAAGGATCTTAGAATATAGAGGAGAAACCCCCAGTCATGGAGTCACATGCAACCTCATGGCCACACATGGCAGACGTGGAGCCCGGCCTGCCATAGCTTCAAAAAACTCAGGTTCCTAAATTGTTTTAGGAGTCTCTTTCCAATGTCAAAAAATGTTGGTACCAGTTATTATCTGAAGAAGGTTCATTTGCATCCTAGTGATCACGGCAGAGCATTTATAAAGGTTCTCACATGGCTTGAAGAGAAGAAAAGCCATCCGTCTCAGAAGCAAGACAATACGGTCATGACGGCGGTTTCTTAGCCACCGTGCTTGCACCCTGCACATCTGTCTACATGCTGTTTACCTTTTCACAACCTGGTGGAATTGCAGCGCGGCGTGGCTCCGTCCTTACGACACCATGCGGTAGGCATCACTATTACTGTCTTGTCATTTCTCAGAGGGCAATGGGTGGAACGCACACCCTGAATTTTATGTGCCACCCAGAAAGAAAACAGAGCATTGCCAATTAAATGGCAGCGCACTAACAATTATAAAGCCAAACCAAAGCAAACCAAACCAAACACAGTTTCAGAGACGCTAAGCTGTGAAATAATGACCGTCTTGGGGTTATTGGCACACGGACTTTCCCTTTTGGAGATGAGGACGTTTATGCTGTGTTCCAGAGCTGGTTACTGATGGAGTCTGGGCCACTACTGGACCTTTTGACTTTAACCCAGATGGACTCCATGCGAGCTGACCTGGCAATCTTGAAGGTGATCTCGGAAGCAAGACACAAGGCTTCCAGCACAGCACTGTACAGGAGAAACTTTATCACGGATTAGGGCAACACACTGGTAGCATCTTTCACACAGGTACAATCCTGAGCTTTGCAAGGGCTTTGCTAAGTAACTGTCTGCCTTCTGTCTTCCCTGTAGGATTGCATGGGGGCAACAGAGGGACCGCCAACCCTTATTCATTGTGGCCCCCAAGGTTGTGAATTTTCCTACTAGATAAAACTTCACCACCATCACAAGTCAATACCCACTGGTGGTTTTGTGTGCATGTGTAGACAGAACAGGGAAAGTCTGAGGAGGCAGATGCACTTGTGCTCCCAGCTGAGCCTGAATAAGACCGCGTTTGCCTTCTTGTCCCCGCTCTCATACTGCAAACAAGTGCCCTTTTAGCCGTCTTCAAGTGCCTGGTTTCCCTCATGTTGCGCCTTTCTCTGTTTCCAGTGGCCCTTGAGCACAGCTTGAAGGGTTGTCTAGTGTCCTAGGCTTGAGAAGGCTGTGTGCTGAAGAGAATACTTGCGTTAGGTAAGCCTCCCTCATGCCTGAGTTGGACATGGGTTTAATGTTTAAAAAAAAAATCAACAATATGTATTAAATTAGGTCTCTTTAAACAGAAACACACAGGAGACAAAGCTATGTCTGATCACTTGATGAAAATGTGACCACAGGCTTACAGAGTAATCTAACCTAATTCTCAGTAATAAGAACCGACTGCTTTGAGGTGCTAACGTGTCGAAAAGGCCTATTTCTTCTTTTGTCAGCCTATTTGCTGTTCATATCACATAGCTGCGAGCCCTGTGGAGAAGTCAAGTCAGAGGGAGTGGTCAAAAGTCCGGGGGCTGAAGAGGTGGTTCAGAGGGCAAGAGAGTCTGTTGCGTGACAACCGAGACATGGTTCGAATCCCCAGTGCCCGCTTAAAAAGCTGGGCTTCCATGCATGAATTTCTGAAACCTCTGGGCTGTGGGGGTTGTGAAGGCTGACTGTCTTAAACAGATAAGTTAGAAGGTGACAGAGTAGGTCAAGTGACATCCAGCTGCCTCTGCATGGGAACACATGTACACATGTATGTGCACCTCTCTCTCTTAGTACACACACACACACACACACACACACACACACACACACACACACACACACACACACAACTTTGCAGTCACATGCGTATGCACATAGTAAGTAGACAAACACAAGCCAGCTGGCTAGATCCGGAAGGAGACACAGGGCAGTGGTGTGGTGACATAGCAGGAGTGCACACTTATGACACGCTTTTGTCAGCATTTTTTGTGAGCCCTTCTTTGGGGATTTATGTGGCTAAAAGCAGATGGTCAAGAAAGGGTAGTGGTTACCTCTAACACAGCAGGTTCTGGAAAAGTATCCCAATCCAGAGAGCCGGAGAGGTGGCTGTGGAAGACTTTCTTCTGCTGGTGCCTTTGTTGCCATGGGACAAGCTAGCTTGGTCACAGAAGTAAAGGGTACCTTGTGAGTGACAGGGTCTGCTCTTAGAAGTCAGTGGGGAAGATGAGAAAAGCAGTACAGAGAGTGAGTCCTGGGCCTCGGTGCTCTCCTGCAGAGGTAAAGCATCAGCCACACACCCCTTCACTAAGACAAAGGGGCCACAGGTGCTTTGTTCCCAGCCTGGATGGGAACACAAGCAATAAAGAGCCCCCAGTTCCCAGCACCCTGGAAAACACATCAGGGCACAGGGAGCTGTTGTCAGTTGTGAAAACAGCCATCTGAGACTGCTCAGTGTTGGAAAACCACCTGTCTCTATTTTGCAAGGTGCTTGGCTTCCTTGGGGCCACTCACTGATTTCCAACAAAGCTGTGCATTGCACAGTTCTCACAAGAGGTTTTGAAAACGAAGTTGGGTTTCAGGTTTGACTCACACAAGCGACATTGGGACGGGCTTTGTTGTACACAGCCTGGTCGGCTCTCCTTCCGGATCCTTCGTCCATCCAGGCTGCGCCTGTTGTTCAGAATGAAAAGGTACTGGCAGCCTGGCTGCTGTAATTGGAGCTCGCACCTGCAGGGCCGGAGCCTGGGGGGAGGCTCAGCACCCGCTGCTCTGCATGCATGTGTTTTATGGGTGTGCATTTGATTTCCTCAGTGAGCCCCGGAATACTGCACAGTTTGTTTGGGCCATGAATGTGCTGGAGGGGATCCAAGTCCCTCAGCCACTTTCTCTATTCTGAGAAAGTGGGGGCCACCCCTTTACTCTTTAAGGAGGAGGATTTTTTTAAGCCATAAAAACATACCCAGTGTATTTGTGTCTAATGGCTCCTAGTCCCGAGAGGGG
The DNA here is from genome assembly GCF_964271855.1 of Acomys minous. Lineage (NCBI taxonomy): Eukaryota > Metazoa > Chordata > Mammalia > Rodentia > Muridae > Acomys > Acomys minous. The sequence goes on from NC_140497.1 coordinate 58,827,096, forward strand.
ACTTAGCAGACAAACGATGCCTTCAGAGAGTACGAAGACACCATAGCCAGGCTCTCCACCACCAATAAGCTGATGAATTTTTTATGAGTTTCTCACACTGGCTTTTAGTAATATTATCCAGGCAGTTGTGAGGACCAATGCTCATAACCTCCACATCCAGCCCCAGAAAAAAGAGATGGAGGAATCTCTCACGTAAGCCAAAGGATGCGCTGCCCTTGGCCCAATGCCCAAAGATCCAAGTCTACTTTTATGATGTGTCTGCTTCTCGTGTGTCTTTGCCATTTCTCCTTGGTTCACCAACAACATTCTAGGCAGCTACTCATCTGCTTTCTGTAACTGTAGATTGTTTATATCTGCTGCAGTTTTGTGTAAGTGGAATTCCCATGTGGATCCTATCCCTTAACACGATAATTTTGGGATTTATTCGTATCGTGTGTCAACAGCTCATTCTTTTTGTAACTAGTATTATATTATGTGGGCATAGCTCAGACTGTTATTTATTTAGTTCTGTGGGGAGAGGGGCTGGGCAAAGGTCAACCTTGGGTGTGGTTTCTCAGGTGACAATCACCTTGTTTCAGAGACAGGGTATTTGACTGGCTTAGAAAGTCTCCACTCAGCTAGTCTGGCTGGTGAAATGACCCTCGGGGACCCATCAGACTGTCTCCCCACTATAAGCACACACTACCATGCAGGGTATTTTGATTTGGATCCCACGGGTTGAATTTAGGTCTTCATGCTTGTATGGGACACACTTACTGACCAAGCCATCTCCTCAGCCCTGCCCACCCCCTTCCTCTTTGTTTGTTTATTCTTGATGGTGCTTTAGCTTTGATTGCTTTTGAGATAGAATCTTGCTATGTATCCAGGTTGGCCTTGAGGTGCAGCTCCTCAGCATTCCTCAACCCCCCCCCCCCCGTATTTGAATTATAGGCATGTATGCCTCCTCCCCCCAAACATTCATCTCTTGGTGGGTTTTAAAATCATACATTTCTCACTGAGATAAAACGCATGTCAGGGAGGAAGGGCTGATTTATTTAGGCTCACAGATTCAGAGACTTCAACTCTTCCATGGCAGGGAGAGCATGGCACAGCAGAGATGCTAACATCACGGCAGCTGGGGAAATTCCACACCTGCCCTCATGTCATAGGTCACAGTCAAAACAGAAGCATGCTAAAAACATGACATGAAATTACCTTCAGGCAATGCATATAAAGTATGCATAACACTTAAATGCTTTTTGTACTTAGACTTGGCTCTTACCCTCACAAGCTTAGCACTTCTGGTTCTAAAGATTTCAACCTACACTGAATCTGGGAGGCCTTTATAGATTCTGCTATTGTATATATTATTTAAAGAATGACCCCAAATTATAAGATATTACCTGAAAAATCTTCACAAAATTTGTCAACACCAGGCAGAGCACAAGGGAAGCAATCTGGGCATCCAGGCCTTCCTAGCCTTGGAGCTGTGTTCTCTGGGCACCTTTGTGTCCTATGTGGAGAAATCAGGCATCAGAACCAAGATAGACCCAGGCCACTTCCAGTTTTTGGATCTTGTGGAATAATAAAACTAAAGAAACTTCATAATTGACATATTTATATGTTTTAGCATATATATGGAACAAATTAGTGACTTTAAATATATGTTAAAAATATGGCATGTAATATTGGAAATGGTGCTATGATTTTAAACTCAAGCCTATGCTGGAGCTTAGCACAAAGGATGCTCTTGGCCACTGGCCAGCTTGTGATACGCAGGGAGAGGCCAGCACCAGCCTGAGCCTTTCTTACACACCCTGTGCCACCCTGACCTTAGATGGAGCATGGTTCCCCTTTAGCACTTCAGCTTGAGGGAATCAAATGGACGCTACAAGGATAACCACAGAAGAGAGAACCATTTCCCTCCTCTCTGTGTACAGACTCCTTGGCCAGAAGGCACAAATGGGAATGCTCTGTGCCTCTTGGAGGGATGCTGTGTTCCAGAAGCCTGCAAGCTGGGCCTGAGGGTAGGAGATCTAGGCTTCCATTGCCTTTTTACTACTGTGTGTGTGTGTGTGTGTGTGTGTGTGTGTGTGTGTGTGTGAAGACATCATGGCCAGAAAGGGGCTCCTCTACTTGAGGTCCTTGAGGAATTACTCTGTCTTCCTGCCCATGGGAGCACCTACCGTCCCCTCTGGGTGGAGGGAGTGGGGGTTGCTCTCCTTTGCCTCTGTGTATCTGGAATGGTGGAGTGACGTCATGTGCAGTGACATTGCTCTTCAGAAGACACTGCATTGTCTGGAGGCAGTATTGCTCATCACAGCCTTGGAGATGCTGCCGAGCCTGGAGTGTAGTGGCTGAGGGAGTGGCCAAACATCTTGCAAGACAAGGTTAGAAATAGCTCAGCTCCAAACACCGGATGGCAAAGCCAGAAACCTTTATGATGTAGTCAGCAGTCGCCCGGAATGGACAGAGTGTGACTAGAGTTTGGAAGCGGTCCAGATCCTTAATCAGACCACGGCTGAGGTACAGCCATAGATGATGGGTCACGAGGCTTGCGATCACCAGAAAACTGGCCATCCAAGACTTCTCTCTCACCACTCCCTCCCTCATCCCTCTCTATCTGTGGTGGCTTGAGTGAGAAATGCACCCTTTAGGCTCATGCATTTGAACCCTTGATCCCCAGATGGTGACACTGTTTGAGGAGGTTGCAGACCCTTTAAGACCCGGAGTCTTGCTAAAGGAAGTGTGTCACAAAGGGCAGGCTTTGAGAATCCCTGGCTTTACTGTACCTCTAATTTGTTCTCTCTTTATTCCTTCACCTGGTTGAAGATGTGATCTCTTAGCTTCCTACTCCAGCCGCCAGCTGCCATGTCTCTTCCAGCATTATAGACTCTCCTTCTGAAGCCCCAATCCCCAAATGTTATTCTGCATCCAGTGTTGGGTGGTCACATCTGGGTGGCCACATCTGGCCGGCTGGTCCAGGCATTGCTTATTAAAGCTCTCAAGGTCTGGTTTCTCACTCAGGGGTGGCTACAGCACTTTGGAGTGAGGCCTGTCATCTGGGGCGCAAAGCCCTGGTCTCTCCCAGGCAAGTGGAAAATGAGTTTTTCCACAGAGTGTTACAGTTTTTCTCTTTTAGAACAAGACTGCAGGTCTCTGATGGCACTGGAGACTCGTGAACCCCACAAGACTGTGATGACACCCAAGTGTTACCACTCCTTGTCTGAGCTACTGTGCTAAGCATAGCAGAAGAAGCAGGCGGGTGTCTGAAACTCACTTCCAGGCAGGTCGGGTGATACTCGGGCCCTGCCATGCTTCATCGGGGATCAGCACCAAGCTAGCAGAGGTAGTGGGACAGGTCCCAGCAGCTGCAAAGGCAGTTCTGCCATTGCTGCCTGACCACTGGGCATTTAGTGGCAATTCTCCCCTGGAATAAATGGAGTTTCAGATAGTCACGGCGGAAGAAGGGTGAGCAGGAGAGTGAGACCCGAGCATGGCAGCCAGTCTTTATTTATAAGCCATGGGCAGTGGGGTGCGGTTTGAGGGTGAATGTGTCTGATTTACTAGGGTTAAGGTTGCCAGGAGACTTACTGTATTTTCCAGTGTATAAGATGACTGAGCATATAAGACAGCTTCCAACTTTTCCAGTTAAAAAAATAGAGTTTGGAATATACTCACCGTATAAGACTACCCCTCTTCCAGTGCATACTCTGTGCAGCAGGCTCGGGCATGTGTCTATTTGCAGGCAGGGCACAGACAGACAGGCACTTTATTAAGTGCTGCAGACAGCCAGTGCCAGCCTACACTGCCCCTTTAAGGCTCTCTCCACACTCAACCCAAAGGTGCAGCCCTCTGAGTGGGATGGGTGGGTTCTGGTGGAGAGCCAATCCACGTTCACATTCTCTTCCTCCTCAAGGTACAGGAAGATGTGTGCAGCTTGCTCCTCCCTGTTTCATACTCCCCGCACAAAGCGGGAAATCAACCACAGCACCCCCACTATATACGCCAGACATATGAAGCCAGGGGAAGCAAGCAGCAGGTAAGTACCAGGCATATAAGACAACCTCCGACTTTGGCAAAGATTTTTTTGGGGGGTTAAAAAAGTTGTCTTATACACTGGAAAATAATCTACATACAGTGGTACAGTACCTCATTTACATGTAGTAACATGAGAGGGGAGTCCTATCACAAGAAGGAGAAAACAGTACTTAATTATCCTATGGATGAGGGGAAGACTTGTAGGTATGGTTAGAGGGGTCATTGCTGGAGGCTAGGATCTCCTCAGCATAGGGTATGGTACTGACAGGAATCCCCTGTGTTTCCTTATCAGGAAAGGGTCAGGCCTGTAATCTTTCCTGAGTGGTATGTGTTACTCCTTACAAAATCTGTGGCTACCAGACCAGGTGGGGTGAGAACCCTGCTGAGAAAAGGGAGTCTTCTTTCATAGACCCAGTGCAAGATGGCTAGCCGGATAAGTCAGACTTCAGCCTTATCCAGCAGATTTCCACACACCAAATAAGCCCTCTCTCCTATGAGGTGCTTTTGGTTAGGGTGTTTTATCGCAGCAACAAGAAATTTTACCAGACAAGAGGCATCTTATGCTTCCTAGCCACGCAGTGCCAGTTGGACATCATTTGTTCTTAATCTTCAAAATATGATGACGAGGACAAAATACGATGACAAGTGTGAGGACCCTCAGAGCCTACGTAAAAACTGGGTATGGCTGTACATGCTTGTAACGCCAGCACTGTTGGGGAAGCAGAGGGCAGGCAGATCCCCACATCGCCTCAACTCGGTATGCTGGTACATAAAGAACGCAGGGGAAGGGGGCAGGAGGAGGAATTCAAGGTTGTTCTCAGCTAGTTAGAGAGTTCAAGGTCAGCTTAGGGTAAATAAGACTCCCCCCCCCACCCGTCTTAAAAACAAAACAAAACAAAACAAAACAAAACAAAACAAAACAAGAGATCTGGTGTTAGCTGGGGCTGTCACAGCAAATTCTCAGACATTCGTGGCTGCCTCACCCAAGGATGGAGCTGGATTCCATGTCACGTGATGTAGAGTGGGTCACTTAAACACCCTAAGGGCCGAGTGCCAGATGACCAAGCAGAAAGTGTGAGGCTGGGCCTAGAGGGAGCTCTTGGCACTTCTTGCTACAAGCTCAGGGAACCAGTTCTGCCGGGTTGGCTCAGGGCACAGGGAGTCAAAGGGACAGAGAGGTGTGGTGACAGGGTGGAGGAAGCCATACTGAGGGCTCCTCTTGTTTTCAAAAGAGGGAGGGACAGATAATGCCTGGGCCTGGCTCTCAAACACTGCTCCACTCCTGCCAACAGGAGGCGAGTTGTGTCCACAAAGGCCCAGTAAACCGAAAGATATTTGGGCAGGAAGAGCTGGGCCAGGAAGCATCCATGCAAAACAGAAGGGCGGACTTTTGGATTAATTCTGATTTGCTTGTTGTGTCTTTTTTCTGTGGCAGAAGCACTTTCGGAAGCCACACACTTCTTGGGGTACAGAATGGTGGTAACACACAGAGAGAGCCCAAGGGAGAGGCTTTCTTTAGTAAAGGAACTCTTGGGAGGCTAGGCAATCAGACCATAAAGGCATTTCTAGGGAACATTCTAGAAGGTGAGCAACATTTCCTGGCCCAGCAGTGTGCCTACTTGTACAGAGAGTGAGTGAGAAGATGCAGCCATTTCTCCTCTCAGGTGGGCTGGTCTTGTCTTGGCATCAATGTGTCATCAGCAGGCACGGGCTTCGGTGTTTCTCCCTGGGGCTATTCCAGCAAGGGGAGAAGCTGTTTCCTGCTGCTATGGGACACCCAAGGGCTGCAGAAGGCAAGGCCTTTTAGTAAAAGGACTGACCTGTGCTGAGGCCCATCACAAGGAAAAGTTATCCCCTCTCTGTCTAGGCAGCTTGAAAAGCAAGATTTGGGGAAAGAAGAACTTTGAATGACAGCAATTATGTTCACCTTCCCCTCAGAACTGGTACCAGTGGGAGCCGTTAGCCTGGCCTGCGTTATCTTTGCCTGGTGCACAGTGCCCACTAGGTTAGAAGGTGCACGTCCTTACCTCTTACCTATGGCCATTAGAGCAAGAGTGTATTTTTGTATTTCTGGTGCTTATTTTAATATTTCAGTAAAGATGTCCTGAAAGCATTTGTACTGATGAACATATCAGGCTCCTGGCCATGTCTGTGAGGAGACTCAGCACTGTTTCACCCAGTTCCCTAATGAGCCTCACAGAGTTCATTTCTACTCCCAAGTTCAGGGAAGGAAAGCCTTACTCTGGCTGTCTTTATCCCTTCCTTTCTGGAAATGAGCACGAGGTCACTGGGAATATTTCCCTTTTGCTCTGGGCTGCCAGGAAGCCGAATGAAATCTGATACCCAACACGACCCAGAAGACTCTAAAGATGTCCCTGCTCACCTGCTCATGTCTCCTTTCCTCTAGTCTTGTCATCTCTCTTACTTGGTACTGATCCTGTTCCCCCTTCAAAGTCTGGTTCATATTTACTGTCATTTTATGGAGGAATTTCCAGCTCTGGGTTCCACCAATGGCCAGACACATAACAGCCAATGACCAGAGCGAGTCTGGGTAGGGTTTGGTGAAAGCTGAGGCAACCTGAGGCTGTCTTCTCATATAGCGTTGTCCCACGGCCCACTGTCGGTCTCTATTCCTCATTCCTGATTTATTTATAGCATCGTTTCCTATAGCTACTTTGTGAAAGTGTGTGCATATGTGTGTGTGTGCACATACGTGTGTGTATATGATCCTCTCCATCAGAGTTCATATTGTCTTATGTTGGAGTGTCTTGCACACTTTGTTTCCCTCTGTTTTTCCATGGGAAAGAACGTGTTTTGTACCAGTATCATTTGCCTGGAACATCATAGCTGTGCTTTGGGTCAGTGATGAATAAAGGTGAGTGCACGTGTGTGCCTCTGTGTGTATACATGTGCGTTTGTTTGTATGTGGGGGTGCATGTGTGTGTGTTTGTGTGTGGGGGTGCAAGGGCACCCCAGAGGTCAGCCTTGGGTGGTGGTTTTTTGAGACAGGTGTTCTCAGACTTTTCATTGGTCTGTTCAGCAGCCCCCAGCTGTCTTGCAAGCTCCAGGCCTCCAACCATCTCGGCCTCCCAGGTGTGTGTCCACGCTAGTCCCCTGGCCAGGCACTCAGGAAAGAGGGACAGAAGGCTCCCCTGGCCTCGTTCCTTCCGTCCCAGATGTTACATGGGCATTTTCCCTGCTACAAACCGTGCCCTTGAATTTAAGGTCAGCCTCATGCTGGTCTATTTCTATAAGTTTTGACAGAGATCTAGCCTGTCAGTGTGTGCATAGTGTGTGTTTCTTAAACCCTTCTCATGTACCATACCCTTCGTTTCACTGGCTACCTGTCAAAAATGGAAAACCTAAAATATTTCTGCAGCTCACATACCTGTGCAACCATACCTGTGCTGAATTTCGAGTGTCTTGTGTCTTGTTGCTTTGGCGTCTTTGCTATATTATGGTGATCTTATTTGAGGAGATGCTCTCCTCGTGTGACTCACTGTCAAGCTGGTGAGGTCTTTGTGCTTAAACAGAGGCCATATAAACTAACTGTTGAGAGCGTTACCGAGCTCCGAGTGAGACTTGTTTCCCCAATGCATTCGTATGTGAGCCCAGAAGAGCCTTAATACACACAAAGTACTAGAGTTCATGTCTCTACCTCTCCACAAATCCTAGGACTCCCCCTGAAATCTCTCCTCCTCGTTCCCTCCTTCTCTTTTTGAGGCAGGGTTTTCTGTCGTCCAGGCTGGCCTCACCCCAGCTCACGGTGCAGCTAATGATGACCTGGAACTCCTGATCCTCCTGCCTCCACCTCCCAAGTCCCGGGATCACTGATGTACACACCACACTTTGCTAGGACCTTCCCCCCTCCTTCCACAGTCCTTTTTGTCATTTTTGTCTTCGAATCATTAGTTCACATTTTTAAGTAAATAAAGCTAGAGTTTACTATCATCTTAAAATTGAGATAAAACAGACATGACATGAAATTTGATACCTTAATCTCTTTTGTTCTAAAGTGCTGGGAACTGGGCCCTAGTTTTTACTAATGGTGTGCAGACACCACGCCAATGGGTCTCAGCCCCAGCCTCATCTAAAGCATTACCAAATGCACACATGTTGTTGTACGCCATCACTACCCTCTCCACCATGCCTTGTCATGCGTGGAGTTCCAGACCCATTAAAAACTAGTTCTTTATTCCCCTGCCAACATGATTCCTTGCTTTCAATTTTCTGGAATAGATTTGCATGTGGTTGTTACTTTACATTGTCAAACTGACTGTATTTGGAATCACCTAGGACAGTGGTTCTCAGCTTTCCTAATACTGTGACTCTAATACAGTCCTCATGTTGCGGTGACACTCCAACTATAAAAGTATTTTCATTGCTACTTCATAACTGTAATTTTTCTACTGATATGAACCATAACACTAACATTTTTGGAGACAGAAGTTTGGCAAAGGGGTGGCTTAATGTTCAGGCACACCTCTAGGTGTGTCTGTGAGGACGTTTCCAGAGATTAATAAAAGAGAGGAAAAATCCACCCTGGATGTGGGCAGCAAAATCCCATGGGCTGTGAGCCTAATAGTCTAAAATGAGAAAAAGCATTCACCTCTCTCTGCTCCATGTCTGCAAGAAGTCTCCTGTTGCCTCAGCTTCCCGTCCTGTGAAGCAAAGGACTGCCTCCACTGCAGGCTTCTGCTGCCGGTGTGCAATGGCTCTGCGTGCTGTCCCTACCACAGCAGCCTGGGCACTTCCGCTGCCACGGAGCCAGCCGCTCCATCGCGATTGACTGAGTCCTCTGAACTGTGAGCCCAGTTAGGATTCCTTCACTTGAGTTTGTTTTTCTTTTTCCCTCAACAAGTATTTGGTTTCAACAATGAAAAAGTGACAAATACGACCCAGAAGTGAGATTTCTAGATCACATGTCAACTGCGGGTTTCTTGTTTGTTTGTTTTTAACATTTTGATGACTTCTTCTCTTTTCCACAATAGCTTTGGCATTCTCCATTCTTATCAACAGTGCATGTGGGGTTTAGTTTCTCTGCATCCTCAGTAGCACTTGTTAAGCTTTTATTGCTTGTTTGTTTGTTTTTAGTTTGAAGGACATGTGCTTGTGTGTGCGCGCGCGCATGTGTGTGTGTGTTAGTTCTCTATGGTTCTGATTTGTATTTGCCTAATAACTTGTGATGCTCATGTTGTTCCGTGTGCTTCTCAGCCATTCATATATCTTCTTTGCAGAAGTGTTTATTTTATTCAACTGTTTGGCTTGTCTTGAATCCATTTGTTTTGCGTTATTGAGTTACAGGAATTCTTTACATAGTCTAGAATTTATCATATGCATGATTTGCATATATTTCTCTCCTCTCTGAGGTTTATCTCTTCAGTCTATTGGCTCTTTTATCTGATGCAAAGAATATTTTTTTACTTAAAATTTGTTTTTGATACAATATATTTTTTATCATCTTTGTCTCTCTCCAACTCCCAGATCCTCCGCACCTCCCTTCCCACCGAACTTTATGTTCTTTCTCTCTCTATCAAAACAAACACAAAAACACAAAAATGAAAATCAAAACAAGCAACTAAACAACAAATATGACCAAAAAAAAAAAAGTGCCAAAATGAAACACAAGCGCCACCAAAAACACCTATGGAGGTTTTTTTAGTGTTGGCCAAGTACTCCTAGGCACAGCCCTGGGGCGTGCTTGATACACGCAATGACACTCTATTACAGAAAACTGATTTTCCCTTTCCCAGGGGATATCAGTTACAAATAGCTTCTTGTTTAGCGGTGGTCGCCATGTCCACTTCTCCTTCTTGGTGCTGGAGCCCCATCTGGTTTGAATCTGTCCAGGACCGGTGCATGCTGCCACAGTCTCTGTGAGTTTCTATGTGCACCAGGCCTGCTGTGTCTGGAAGACACTGTTTCCTTGGCGTTATCCTTTCTGGCTCTCACTAGCTTTCGCCTCCACTTGCCTGAGAGATCCCTGAGAGGCAGATGCCAGCGTTTTGAGGATGGCTTTGATGAAGACCTCCCATTCCGAACTGAGTGGTCCACTCTCTGCACACTGTCCAGTGGTGGGTCTCTGTGTTAGTTCCCATCTACTGCAAGAAGACACTTCTTGGATGAGGGTGGAGAACTGCACACTCTATGGGCACAGCTATACGTATTAGGAGGCAGTTTTAATACTATGTTCATTTAGCAGAATAATAGTAATAGGTTCTGCCCCCCTCCCCCAACAAAAACCTATCAAACCACAGGGTCTTGAATTCGACAACAGTACAAGGTTTGGATTACATTTTGTGGAGTGGGCCTTAAATCAAATCAGAAAGTGTTTGGTTATTTTCATAATATCTGCGCCACTATGGTACCAGTGGGCATATCTTGCCAGGACAGTAGTTATGTACATCCTAGGATTTGCAGCTATCTGGGTAGGGATCTCTACCAGCTATACATCTGACAGAGGATTAGTATCTCAAATATACAAAGAACTCAAAAAAAAGGAAACATCAAGAACATACACAACCTAATTCAAAGTTGGAACCAGGAACTAAACAGAGTTCACAAAAGATGAAATGCAAATAGTTGAGAAATAGTTTTTGCTGTTGTTGTGTTTTAATGATCAGACTTTTTAGCCATCAGGGAAATGCAAACCAAAACTATTTGAGATTTCGTCTTGCCACAGTCACAATGGCTAAGGCTTTTTAAACGGCAACAAACGCTGGCGTGGATGTGGAGAAAGAGAAACAGTTATTCATTGCTGGTGGGGGTAAAGACCAGTGCTACTGAAATCAGTGTGATGATGGTTCCTCAAAAGCTAGAAATAGATCACGTGATCTCGCTGTGCCACTGGCGGTGTGAGTGAAAGTGCCTCACATATTTGCATGCTCAGCCCCCAGTTTAGAAGGCTTAGGAGGTGCGGCCTTGTTGACATAGGTGTGTCCTTGCTGCATGAGGTGTGGTGCTGGGCGTGGGCTGTGAGGTGCCAGGCCCAGCTTCTCTCTGTATGCCTGCTGCCTGTGGCTCAGGATGTAAAACCCTGAGCTACTGCTCCAGCACCCGGCCTGCCTCCCATGCAACCCTGCTATTTCAGTTACGTGCTCTCTCCTCTTCCTCTCAGGGCCCACCCCCTCTTGCCTGTTTCTCTCTCAGTTGTCTCTTGCTCCTCCCTTCTCTCTCTCCTCTCACGGCCTGGTCCCGTCTGCTGGCCATGTTCATTTTATGCTTCTCTCTTTGCTCTGGACTCTTCCAGATGCCGCTGGCCGGTCTCTTCTTTGTGTATACAATAAAAACCTTCCCCTCGGCCATACCTTGGAGCAGTCATGTCCTCATTTTGTAAAGTTGCCACCTGATAAATTCACCATAACTTAGAATTATTACAAGTCAAAAATACATTTAGCCGGGCGTGGTGGCACACACCTTTAATCCCAGCACTCAGGAGCAGAGGCAAGGGGATGGCTGTGAGTTTGAGGCCTGCCTGGTCTACAAAGGGAATCCAGGACAGCCAAGGCTACACAGAGAGACCTTGCCTCAACAACAACAACAACAACAACAACAACAACAACAACAACAAATCAACCAAACAAAAAAAAACTCCAAAAAAAAAAACATTTAATATTCCTAACCTTAAGCCTTAGGCAGCCTACCTCCAATATGCTTGAAACATTCAACTAGCTTATGATTAGGAAAAAACATGACCACAGAGAGCCCATTTTCTAACAGGCGCTGACTACCTTGTGGGATTTGTCAGATATTATTTATTATTATTATTTTCAAGACAGGGTTTCTCTGTATAGCCTTGACTGTCCTGGACTCACTTTGTAGACCAGGCTGGCCTTGAACTCACAGTGACCTATCTGCCTCTGCCTCCCTGAGTACTGAGATTACACGTGTGCCACCACACCCAGCTGGGTATGATACTTTAAGTGAAAGCAGAATGCCTGCGTGCCACTGGAAAGAAGGATGTTACTGAAAGCACCTCCCACTTCCATGAGAGTAAAGGTGAAGAAAAAAAAATAGTAAGATACCTGTGCACACACGAATATGAGCCACGGTACTTAAAAGAAATCAAGGTGGGCCTGGAGAGATGGCTCAGTGGTTAAGAGCACTGACTACTCTTCCAGAGGACCTGAGTTCAATTCCCAGCAACCACATGGTGGCTCACAACCATCTATAATATGATCTGATGCATACTGTATACATAATAAATAAATCTTAAAAAAAAAAGAAATCAAGGTAAGAAGCTATGTGTATAGGGTAGATGTAGGCTCTGTTTCTTAACAATTAAACTTTATTATACAACCCAACTAGTTTACACAAGAGGGGAAAAAGGTTAAAGGGGAAAAAAAAGTGAACCTTTTGGTATCCGTTCCATGGGCCGGACGGGTCCCTAGGTGTCTCTGGCCTGTGTGCTGGTTTAGCCTGTTTGCGGATCCTCCTTTCAATCCACGATCCACGTGCACTCAAGCCCGGTCTGAACCTGCTGCTGCTCTCCCCTCTCTGCCTGCCTGTCTCACGTGCAAAGGGCGGTCTCTCTCTCCCATTGAGGATCGATTAGAAAAACAATCATCCAGGTGGAGTCCCCAGGTTTGCTTCCTGAATTCCAGGCCCAGGATGGCTCCACCCAGTCTATGTCAAGGTTAATCTCGGGGAGTATCCACGGTGTGTCCAAGGGCAAAGCCCGCCAAGACTGCTTTCACCTGTGACAAAGCTTATAGTCTTTCCCACAGGGAGACAAAGCAAGAGAGAGACCTAAGCAAGGACAGGAGGAAGGCTGTGTGGAGAAGGGGATAACAGCAGGCTCCTGGGATTCAGGGAAGTGAAGACTGACAAGCATATCAAAGGTAATGGAAGCAGGGCTCTGACTAATGATAGCGGTGGAACGGCAAACACGGAGGCGGACTCCGCATGCTGGACTGGACTCGGGTGTACCAGTGTATCTTTATGCTTTCCAACAAAGATAGATCATCACCAAAACATTGAACATATACGTCGAGGGTACACACAGAGTCAAAAGCCAGCTCTGCGCAGCACTTCTCACCATTTTATTCCTAAACACATACAGCCTTTCCTCACCACCTGGAGGCCTTTCTAGTGTTTCTGACATACCTACCCAAGGAGTCCTGGGTTTATCTAGACCAGTGGTTCTCAGCCTGTGGGTCACGACCCCTTGGTGGGTTGCACATTGATATTTACATTAGGATTCATGATAGTAGCAACATTATAGTTATGAAGTAACAACAAATAATTGTACGGTTAGCGGGGGTCACCACAACATAAAGAACTGTGTTAAAGGCTTGCAGCGTTAGGAAGGTTGAGAACCACTGCTGTATCCTCTACAGATTAGTGCATGTGGGAGAATGTGGGCACAGGCAGTTTTCTTTAAAAAATCCGAAAATCACGTGTGATTCCAGGCCACCTTACCTTCGCTGCACTGTGGGTGGGTTTCCAGGTGGATCCTGCACAGTGAACCTTTCCTTCACTTTCCTGAACCCTGTCTTCCAAAGACACAAAGGCCACCGCACCCTGCCATTCCCAGCTTAACCACCCTTCAAACGCCAGGCCGTGGGAAGAACAGACCACCCCAAAGCCTGAGGGCAGCCTTGGGGTCGGGGAAGTGGTGTCCCAGGGAGAGCAAGCCTGTAGGGTAGCATCATGGCTGTTAGTAAGGTCTGTGTCCTGACCTGAGCAGGCCGAGACAGTCTTTAACTTCTTCCTGCTCTTGACTCAAGCCAGGATGCTTTAGCTCACCTTCAGGGCTGCTGACTCAGGCACACAGCGTGCATGGATGTTGATTTCCTACTGTCCGTGAGAAAAGAAGCCTGGAGCTGGGAAGGCACGGCAGTAAGGAAACAAAACACCGGTCCATCTTTAGTTCCAGGATAATCTCTGTGCTGGGCCTGGTTCCTGAACAGGCAGCGCTTGTTCATGGTTGGTCTTAGACCCCTGAGCGTTTTTTCTAATTTTTATTTTTAAAGATGCAAAAAGGCACGCAATCAAATCTGTAGCAGAGACATCAAGTGAGTCTGACTTTGCCCAAGCAAACTTGCCAAAACTTTCAAAGATCCTGTGTGCACAGTGCGACTCATCACTGAATGCTGGCTGACGTTGAGAGCCACGGAATCGAGCAAACCGACAGCTGACACTAGAGAAAACATTTAATCCTAAAACTGTAGAATTGTTTAAGCAAGGATTTCTTCTGCTCTCTCTTTGGCAGCCAGGCCAGGAGCAGCAGCCTCTTGCCTGGCAGTTACTGAGGGCTTACCGCCTGCCAGTTCTTACGTAAATTTTATTTAATTCCCACCAGAGTTTTAGGAGGGCCTCCCGTAGAATAAGATGCTCAGGGTTAGAGACAGAGTCACTCCTGTTCAGAGACCAAGTGTCTTAGTTTGCTTTCTATTGCTACGGTAAAGAACGCCACCGGAAGCAACCCGCAGGGGGGAGGGTTTACTTGCCTTACACATACCCTGAGTCACAGCGCACAGGAGGAAACTAAGGCAGGAACCGACGCAGCAGCTTTAGAGGAACAGCGACAGCTGACTTGATCTTCGTGGCTTGCTCAGCTTGCTGTTTGGAAATACACTGCAGGACCGCCTCGCCTGGTGGTCTGGGCCCTCTCACAGGATCGTTGATTGAGGACACTATCTGCCGATCCGAAGGGGACATTTTCTCCATGGAAGTTTCCGCTTCCCAGCTGACTCTAGCTTTAGTCTAGATCCCCCAGAAATCTAACCAACGCACCCAGCTAGTTAAATGTGGCGTGTCTAGGAGTGTGATGTTGCAAATCTGGCTTCCTCTTGTCAGCCGGCTTGAGCTCAGGTGTGACGGCTTCAGTCAGTGCTCTGGGGAAAGAGTTCCAAAGAGAAACTCCAGTCCTCCACTGGTGATTCAAGATGGCCTCTCCGATTAAGCAGTGTGAGAGAAAGTCCAAGAGTGGAGTCGTGAGAGGAGAATTGGAGAGCTCGTGAGAAGACGCCAAGGAAACAAGACAAGAGTGTGTGTGGCCTCA
This sequence comes from Acomys minous, assembly GCF_964271855.1. Lineage (NCBI taxonomy): Eukaryota > Metazoa > Chordata > Mammalia > Rodentia > Muridae > Acomys > Acomys minous. Next base: position 58,842,121 of record NC_140497.1, read on the forward strand.
GTTTCTTTACAGAGCACAGCATTGGTCTTGGAATGAGTTTCCATGCTTCTCAGGCATAGCAAGGAGCAGTGAGTTTACTTCGGGTAATTCATTACAACTGGCTGTTGTTACGTGTTTATGTGCCTCTGTGGGAAAACATGTCTTTGTCACGTGCGGCTTGTCCGCCACATGCAGCTTGCCCTTGTGAGCGTGCACTTTACTCATGTGACTCCTCTTAAGTCTCGGAGTCTAAATTGTCTGATGCTCTGAATAAAGTCGGCCACTGCATGGGACTTGACTGTCTGGTTTATTGGCCTCACTAGCCCAGTCCTACCGTTAATTAGTGCAATAAAAAAAAAACCATGGCATATAATAACCTTGGTGTACTCTCTCCTTATTCCCAGGTGACACTGCAGACTTCTATGCCTCCTGCTGACAAACAGGCCATGGCTAATGGCTTCGTTGCCCTTCTGACTAAAGGAATCTATCTGTTAGCAGCTTTTTTTTTGGGTAAGTATCCCCTGAAACGGTTGTCACTAGGCTCCTATTCTGCGAAGGAAACTTAGCGTATCTATTCTCAGCCCAAGATCAAACCCTCTGTTTTCTGTATGTGTTTTAGTCTTTACTTCCAATTGTGAGCCCTTGTATTTTATGGTCTTTATCCAGGCCAACTGGCTGCTGATGAAAGAGAAGTAAGTCAGTTAATTAAGGGACAATGTCTTACTGCAGGATGTGAGTGGTCTGTGTAAAGATGAGACTTGAGACGTCACGCAGTTGCTCCTCCTGTCACCTTGGATTCTGTGGATGGAGCCTGTGGCATTTTCTCCTGAAGCTGCATCAGCCTTAAACCCGAGGTTGGTTGGCCTTTTGTTCTCACTGAAGACAGACCTGCTGTGACTCGGGGTGGCTGGAAAGGGATGGCATTTAGTCTAGACACCTTTGTGCTTTTCTTTCCCAGCAGCTTACAGTTTGATGCAGCATCAGGGATGGTCAACCTTATTGGATGAGATTATAAAGCCCAACATATTGGGAAGGAACTGACAGCACCACGGTGACATGCAAGCGCTTCCTGCTCCCCCCAGCTCTTCACTGCCAGGAGAAAACGATAATAAATTCGAGGACTGTCAGAGCTGTGGGGTTTCCCAGAAAGGTAAGATAACCGGTTTTGTCTGTTTCCTCTGACTGAGTTAGTTCCAAGAGTTGAATCCATTCTGGGATTGAACACACACACACACACACACACACACACACACACACACACACTTCCCAAAACAGTCCCCCAAAACACACTAACACACACATACACACTCAATACACATACACCAAAACACACCAACACACACACCCATAAACATAACACACACCTCAACACCCAAAACATACACACACACACACACACCAAAACAAGCAGCGTTCTTATATGATAGTCATATAACCAAAGCAGCTGACCACTTTCAAGTGGAAACAGAGAGAAGCCATGGATGAGAAACAGGACGTATTAATTTAGCCTTACAAATGTGCCATTTGCAAGGCCAGCATTACTCACTCTTGGCATGAGCCGTGTGAGGCCAGAGTCTGCTTGAACACCATGGCTCTGAACTGTCCTTTCCATGAGGGGAGGGCTTTCCAGCCGGTGACACGCTCCAACTCTGCGGAAACGCCCAGATGTAACTCTGGCCCTAACATCACAGGAAAGCACACAGTTCGCCATAGACATGGTGCGTTCTTGACGGTCTCAGCAAAGTAACGCGCCCAGTTAAACCTGCGGGAATCTTATAGTTTGGTGCATGTTGAGGGAGGGGGCTTAAAACTGGGAAATGTGAAATTATACAGAAACCATTTCGGTCTCCTAACTGCGATGTGGTTGGAACCTGAGTCAGACTCTCTTGGGCTGTTTTCCTTCTCCAGAAATGTTCCTATGGTGATGGAAGTAGAGAGATGGTGTCTTTTAAGGCCACGAACCAGTGCCTTTCACTGTCTCTGCCTTATCTGTCTTGGTTTACCCACTCAGTGCAAATGGGAGACAGTGGGGAGTTCAAAGCTCCTGCCTTGGCCTCCATACCGTCTCTGCAGCAACAGCATCTCTGACCCAGAGGCTGACTTTTAACCTGGGTCTCACGTTTCACAGCCACCTTGAAACCCTGCTCTCACCCTATCCTGTTGTTTTTTCAACCTTCTTCTTGTATCCCCTCTTAGCCTGTGGCTCTTCCACTGTTGGCTCTGTGTCTTAGTAATTAAACTTTATTATACAACCCAACTAGTTTACACAAGAGGGAAAAAAAGGTTAAAGGGAAAAAAGAGTGAACTTTCTGGTATCTGTTCCACGGAATGGGTCCCTTGGTGTCTCTGGAAAGGGGTCCCTAGGTGTCTCTGGCCTGCGCACTGGTCCGACCTGTTCTCTGATCCTCCTTCCAATCCAAGTGCGCTCAAGCTGGGTCTGAACCTGCTGTTCCTCTCTCCAGTCTGCCTGCCTGTCTGTCACGTGCAAGGGGCGGTCTCCCTCTTCCATTGAGGGTCCATTAGAAACACAATAGTCCAGGTGGAGTCCCTCGGTCCCCTTCCTGAATCCCAGGCCCAGGATGGCTCCACCCAGTCCATCTCAAGGTTAATCTCAGGGAGTATCCGTGGTGTGTCCAAGGGCAAAGACTGCTTTTACCTGACAATGCCTACAATCCTTCCCACATCCACCCTCACTCAGCCTTATCCTTTGATCCCTGCCAGGGACCAAAAGGCCTGAGGCCGACTCCCACCCATTCAGTATTTGCAGCAAACATCCTGCTGGGCCACTCATTAGGTATGCAAGGCATCCGGCTTAGTCCTGAGAAGACAGCGATCTGATCCTAAGATATTCACAGAGACATCCTGCTTTGTCTCACCTTAAAGACCCCTCCCCTTGCTAATGTTCCCGGGGCTCAACCCAGAAGATTTTGTACTTTTCCACTACTCCCTTGCGTACCCCGCCCGCCCTAAAGCAGGTTTTAAAAAGCCTGCCCTTACCTTTAATAAACGAGCTCTTGACAAGCAATTGTTCGCTTGAGCTACTGTCTCTCTCCCGCCCATGTCTTTATGTACAGGTTGCGACCCCCCTCGATCCCCCAATAACTGACCAGCTGGACTGGTTGGTGGACTAATTATCGTTACATGGATTAATTTCATCTGGCGACCACGAAGGGACTCGAGGTGCGGGTTTCTCCCCGAACGGATTAAGGGACCGGTCCACAGGAGTTTTCATGACCAGCCGAGCTCGCCCGGCCGGCTTCGTCATTAGGTGAGTCATCCGTTCGCATATCTCAAGAATGGGCCATTCGCTGTCCAAGGAAGCAAAGTTCATAAAAGGCTTAAAGGACGTACTCAGAGAGAGAGGTATTAGGGTAAAAAAGAAACATTTGATTGAGTTTTTTGTTTTTATTGACCAGACCTGTCCCTGGTTCATGATTGATGGACCTACTATTCATTCTGAAAAGTGGCAGAAGGTGGGGCGTGAGCTTAATGCACTTATTAAAAAAGATGGTAATACAGCGGTGTCGAACAGTATTTTTTCTTATTGGGGCCTTATACGGGACATAATTGAGTCCGGCGAAAACGAAAGCGGAGAGAGGCAGCTCCTCTCCGTGGCTGAACTCTGCCTGCGCGAATCTCTCCCTCCTTCTCGTGTTCCTTCCTGTTCCTCTTTGCAGGGTTCCTCTCTTCCTACATCCTCGGAGCCCTTAAAAAATCTTTCCCCTGCGCCTGCGTCCAAGCCTTCCCCTTCCTCCCGCCGTCTCTATCCGTCGCTTCCTCCCACCCATGAGGACCCCATTTCCGCTATGGAACGCGGGTGTTCACCACTTTGTGCCCCTGTTTTTCCCCCAAAAAGGACACCCTCTGTCCGGTCCGGTCCGCCAGCCTCTCCTGTTCCCCCTCCGTCAGTCGGCCCTTCACGCGCCTCCCGCCATTCCGCCATTTTCCTTTCTCAGGCCCCAGATGAGCCCTTGGATCCGGATGCTGCTGCCACCCTTGAGGAGGAGGCTGCTCGACATCATTCCGATGATGGCCTCCTCCGCGCGGCGCCAACCTTTCCCTCCTCTACCTTGCTCACTCTTCCCCCTCCCCTTACTAAGCCCTACCCTGCCTCCCGGCTCCCGCCACCTTGTTCCCTCCCAAACTGCTTTTGCCAGACGGAGGCTCATCTCCAACACCAGATCTCCCATGCGACGAAGATTCTTCAGCTTCAACAACGGCTTTCGCTTTTAACAACGCGCATTTCCTCCACAGCTCCGTTTATTTTCCCTGTCACCCGTTCCCAGAGCCAGCCCGCCCTGAGCGGGGCGAAAACTGAGGCCATTGATTCAGGCGCTGCTTTGGGAGACCCACCTGCCCCTACACCCTCCCAGTCGTCCGCGGCCCTTGTAGATTCTGATAGTGAGCATGATTCCTCAGGTTCGGAGGGAGAACAGAAAGGTGGTGGAACGGCTCCTGACCCTACCCCCACTGCTTATCATAAACTCAAATTTAAAAAGCTAGAAAAACTTAACACGGCTGTCCGTAGTTACGGACCTAATGCGCCGTTCACACTCTCCCTCCTTGATGATTTGGCAGATGGAGGTCATCTAACGCCCAACGAGTGGATCACCACTGCACAGACTGTCCTCACTCGAGGACAGTTCCTTTCTTGGAGGGCGGACTGGGCTGATCGTTGCCGTGACCTTATCCGAAAAAACGTACAGCAGGGACATCGCGAGACCCGTGAATGGTCTCTTGACAAACTCCTTGGCCAGGGCAAATATGCCACTGACGAAAAACAGCGTGCACTCCCCTTTTCCTTACTTTCACATTCTAGTTCTGCCGCTCTCGCTGCTTGGAGAACTATTGCTTCCACGGGCTCCGCCCTGTCCCCTATTACCAAGATTCTTCAGGGACCTCAGGAGCCCTTCAGCGACTTCGCTGCGCGCCTCCTGGAGGCTTCAGAAAGATCCCTTGGTCCTGGCCAGACAGACAGTAAATTTCTTACACAATTGGCCTTTGAAAATGCCAACTCAGCCTGTAAGGCAGTTCTTAGACACAAATATAAGGGCAGGGATCTTGATGAGATGATTCAGCTTTGCCGAGAGGTTGATCCCCTAACTGATAAGTTTACCAAGGCCATTATGGCCGTCGGAGCCCTCCCTAGCGGGGCCTCCTGTTACCGGTGCGGCCAACCGGGACATTTTGCCCGCGCCTGCCCAAATGAGCGTAACCGCCCACCCTCACAGGCTGGACAGCCGCCGGTCGTTCCGCCACCCACTGGATCCCGGGGACCTGTGGCCCGGCCCCCCCCTACAACGCTCTGCCCTCGTTGCCGTAGAGGTCGTCATTGGGCGAACACCTGCCGTTCCACTGTTGATGCCATGGGTAACCCTCTCCCCCCGCGTTCGGGAAACTCCTCTGGGGGCCAGTCCCGGGCCCCTCACCCTATCCAATTCCAGCCTGCGTCGGGACCGGTGTCACAGGCTCCCCCCAATTTACAGACCCGCTTCCATCCACAGACCTCCTACCCCACCTCCCAAACCCAACCTCCTCCCATTCCAGCAGCGGCCCCTTGCCCTCCCCCACAGGATTGGACTTCCGTGCCACCACCTCTACAATACTGACGCCCGAGGATGGAACCTTGTCCTTGCCTGTCGCCCTCTTTGGAAACCCTCCCCCTCTTCCCCTCCTGGTCCTCGGCCGTGCCTCTTCTGCCCTTATCGGGCTACTCATCTATCCCCTCGTTTTAAAACACCCGCTCCCTTCTCCTACGCTCCTCCTTGCCGCCGCTACCCAGGGCCCTCTCTCCATCTCTCCTGGTCAGATTCTGGCCTGGGCCCTTCCGTTAACCCTGGCTGACTCTGTTGTCTCTCCTCCCGCCACCCCGACTCCCTCCCTGCCCCCCTCCGCTTTTTGGGTCCAACGCTTAACTTCTGATAGACCCCATCTTACACTAAGGCTTGATGGCCGCCCCTTTGAAGGCATCATTGATTCCGGGGCAGATTCGACGGTCCTGTCCCAATCTTCTTGGCCCTCGTCTTGGCCCTGTCAGCCCTCCCTTACTCACCTTCAGGGCATCGGAATATCTACCAATACCCTTCAAAGTTCTAAGGTCCTTCGCTGGACTGACCCTGATGGCCAGACAGGGACGGTGCAACCGTTCATTGTCCCAGGGTTACCCGTTAATCTGTGGGGCCGGGACATACTCTCTCAGATGGGGGTCTTTATCTATAGCCCCTCCTCTCCTGTCACGCATCAGCTTTTGGATCAAGGCTATTTGCCAGGCCAGGGCCTCGGCAAGCTGGGACAGGGGCGTCTCGAGCCCATTGTCCCTATGCCTAGGATTAGTCGCCAAGGGCTGGGATATGAACAAAATTTTTTATAAGGGCCACTTCTCCCCCTGCACTCCAGGCCGATAAAATTACTTGGAGAACTGATTCTCCTGTCTGGATCGATCAGTGGCCCCTTCCTTCCCGTAAACTGGCCGCAGCCTCAAGGCTGGTGCAGGAGCAACTTGATGCAGGCCATGTTGAGCCCTCTACTTCCCCCTGGAACACCCCCATTTTTGTCATCCAAAAAAAGAATGGTGCCTGGCGACTCCTCCAGGACCTCAGGGAAATTAACAAGACCATGATGCCCATGGGAGCTCTGCAGCCTGGTCTCCCCTCTCCTGTAGCTATCCCTAAAGGATTTCATAAACTTGTTCTCGACCTTAAAGATTGCTTCTTTTGCATTCCCCTACACCCTGACGATTCCAAACGTTTTGCCTTTAGCCTCCCTGTTGTTAATCATGTTGGGCCCTCACCCAGATTTCAATGGCGGGTACTTCCTCAGGGCATGGCCAACAGTCCCACTCTTTGTCAAAAATATGTAGCCCAGGCCATCGACCCGCTACGCCTTAGGTACCCACATTTATATATTATTCATTATATGGATGACATCTTACTTGCTGGCCCTAACACGGCTGAGCTCTCTCTCGTCACCCAGGAACTTGTTAAGAGTTTGGGTCATCTGGGACTTAAAATTGCCCCAGACAAAATACAACTACACCCCCCTTTTCTTTTTCTGGGCTATGAACTTGGGACCTCTTCAGTCAGGACCCAAAAGGTCCAGCTCCGCCGAGACACCCTTAAAACACTTCATGACTTCCAGCAGCTTTTGGGGGACATAAACTGGCTGCGCCCCTACCTTAAGCTCACTACTGGAGAGCTTAAACCCCTTTTTGATATTTTAAAAGGCAACTCTGACCCTTCTTCACCACGCAGTCTCACTGCTGAAGCTTCAGTGGCCCTACAAAAGGTCGAAGACGCCATCTTCCACCAGTCCATCTCCTATTATGACCCTACCCAGCCTTTCGCGCTCATAATTTTTCCTTCCCTCTTTGCCCCCACAGGACTGCTCTGGCAACGGACCCCTCTCTTTTGGCTTCATCTCCCCTCCTCCTCCACTAAGGTCCTTCCTACCTATCCTACTCTGGTTGCGTCTCTCATTCGACAGGGGCGGGAAGCGGCCACCAGGCTTTTCGGAAGGGACCCTCACTCTATTATCACGCCTTACTCGGCCACACAAATAAGGTGGCTTTTTCAAAATTCAGATGATTGGGCGGTCTCCTGTATTTCTTTTTGCGGCCTATTAGATAATCATTATCCCCCAGATAAACTAATTCAATTCCTGCAGCGACAACCTGTCATCTTCCCGAGAGTCACCCGCTCCAGACCCCTCCCCCAAGCTTCCCTGGTTTTTACTGATGGCTCCTCTACCGGGGTTGCTGCCCTTTCTGTGGACGGAGCTATCCTGCAAAAACAAACCCCCCATACCTCTGCTCAGCTTGTTGAGCTGGAAGCTGTTGCACACGCCTTTACATTGCTTCCCCATACTCCCTTTAATCTATATACTGATAGTGCCTATGTAGCATCCTCTGTTCCACTCCTCGAGACGGTTCCTCGTATTAAGCCTGCTACTAATGCCTCTCCTCTCTTCTCCCGTATCCAACAGCTTATTCTTTTGCGCTCTCAGCCTTTTTTCGTTGGTCATATTCGAGCTCACTCTACCCTGCCAGGGCCTCTGACTACACTTAATGCCCAGGTGGACTCAGCCACGCGCCCCCTGCTTTCAGGGCTGGCCGTTCCATCCGCCAGCGACACCGTTGCTATGGCCAGGGAGGCTCACGCCCTCCACCACCTTAATTCCCAAAGCCTTCACCACATGTTCTCCATCACTCGGGAACAAGCCCGGACTATTGTTAAAGAATGCCAGGCATGTGTCACCTTTCTTCCCGAGCCACATACGGGAGTCAACCCTCGTGGCCTCATGCCTGGACAGGTCTGACAAATAGATGTTACTCATTTTTCCTCTTTTAAGAAACTTAAGTATATTCATGTGTCTATAGATACTTTTAGTGGATTTATTTGCGCCTCTCCGCACGCTGGAGAGGCTACTAGAGATGTTATTGATCATGTTTTATATTGCCTTACTGTTGCCCCCAAACCCTATACCTTAAAGACTGATAACGGCCCTGGGTATACAAGCTCTGCCTTCAAGTCCTTCTGTGCCCAACTACAGATTAAACATGTTACGGGGATACCTTACAATCCCCAAGGACAAGGAATTGTCGAGAGGGCCCATCAGACACTTAAAGCAATGCTTAATAAATTACAGTTTTCCAAAGGAATCCTATATCCCTCTACAGCAGGGCCTCGCCTGCTTCTCAATCATGCATTGTTCATCCTAAATTTTCTACAAAAGGATGATCTTGGCCATTCGGCGGCCGATCGCCTTTGGCACTCCTCCACCTCCTCCACCTATGCCAAGGCTCTGTGGAAGGATCCACTGACCCACCGATGGCATGGACCCGACCCAGTCCTTATTTGGGGCAAAGGTCATGCCTGCATTTATGATCAGAAAGAACAAAATGCGCGCTGGTTACCTGAGCGCCTAGTCAAACCTTTTAACCCCCCTCTCCCAGGGAACTCCCCTGAGGAAAAGATGTAATTGTGCTCTTTTTTAGGATAAAAAAGATACCGCCGATGCATCACGTTGCTACTCACCACGTCGCTCCTTTGCCTCTGCCTCCCTGAAGTGATTCTCGCCGCATTTCTGCGCCAACCTCAGCCTTATACAATCTATAATTTTATCTGGGTCATTATTAACCAAGCGGGAGATATTGTTAGTTCCTCCTCCTCTCAGGGCATTAATCCCCAGTGGCTCGATTTACAGGTTGACCTCTGTGCCCTGGCCCTGGGAGGCCCCTCTTCTTGGGGCGTGGAAGACATTTTTTTTCTCTCGCTCGGTTGGTGGTCCCAGCCCCTGCTGCTGTAATGACCTGGAGCGCATCATGCTCCACAAAACCTTACACCAGGATGGGATTGCTTGGGCCGGAGGACTCTATGTTTGCCCGGGACCCTCTCATCGGCCCCATCCTGATAACCACCGCTGTGGTGGGGCCCAAGATTTTTACTGTGCCTCTTGGGGGTGTGAGACCACTGGCGACACGTACTGGAAGCCATCCTCTTCTTGGGACCCTTAAAGACCTTTGCAATGTAGCTCGTTCAGTCACCAATGGCTGGTGCAACCCCCTGACCATTCGCTCCACTGAGCCCGGTAAACGTGCCATTTGGACGGGTCGTGGATTTAAATGGGGCCTCCGTGTTTATAAATCAGAGTACGATTTTGGACTTACGTTTTGGTTACACCTCCTGAAAAAGGTACCCAGTAAGGGCGCTGCAGTGGTTGGGCCTAATCATATTTTCCATCATCCTGTTCCCGTTCCTGCTCCTGACCCGCCCCCCCCCCCCTCCGCCTAAACCCGCCACCCCCATGCCTCCCTCCCCTCCCACCCCCTCCCTTCCGACCTACCCTCCCCCTGGGCCCCCCCCCCCCATTTCGGCTGATGTCATTCCCCAGTTGACAAATGCCTCCATATGGGCCTTAAAAAAAAAAAAAAAAAAAAAAAAAAAAAAAAAGAATGACTCCTCCTTGTCATTTCCTGAATGTTGTATGTGTTTCTCCCCCTCCCCGCCCTTTTACGAGGGTATTGCTCTTCTTTCCACCTTGCTCTTTACTAATGTTACCCCACCCTCACCGGCTTAGCTCCCGACAATCGCATTACCCTCCAGCCTGTTTCCGGCATAGGTACTTGCCTCCTGGGTCCCCATATGCTCCCTCCCCCAACCTCTTCCCCTCAGCGACGTTCGCGCCCAGACTGTCATTCCCGACCTCTCCCTCCCCTACATTCTCGCGCCAAATAACACCCATTTTGCTTGTTCCTCTGGTTTAACCTCGATCGTCTATGCCCCTACCTTCCTTTCCTCCAAAGACTGGTGTGTCCTTGTTATTCTTCTTCCCCGTTTTACTATTCATGACCCCGACTCATTTTTAAATTTTCTGAAAGGGGGAATTTCCCCAACCCTAACCTTGCCTCCCCCTGGCTTACTACTCTTCTCCCCACCCTGCTCGGGCCCCTCGTTGGTGTTCTCCTTCTATTATCCTTTGGCCCATGGACTTTAAACCGTCTTACAGGGTTTATTAAAAGTCAGGTTGAAGCTGCCACCAAGAATATCCAGGTTCACTACCGCAGCCTGGAGACTGAGGACTCAAATGAGACTTCTATTTCCATCCAGGAGATTTCACCTACGCCTCAGTCGGTTAACTATGGGCGGCCTTTGCAGTTCCTATGGGCGGCCTTTGCAGTTCCCGAGGATGCAGAATGCTGGATGGTGAGCCTGGTTGTGCCCTCGGTGCCTTTGGTAAACCTGTGCAAGCCCTCCCCTATATCTTTTGGCCTGAGCCCACCTTGACCTGACCCGCGATAGTGCCTGGTAAGTCAGAGACGGAGCGTTCGAATAAGCCTCGGTTATCAGACGTCGGTCGGTCCTTGGTGGGAGGACAGACCATAGGCGTGGTAAGATTGAGCATCGATCCTCTAGCAGGCTCAGGCCATCGCGAGGCCCCCTCTCCTTGGGAATTTGGCCGGTCCAGAATAACTGTTGTCCTGAAACATTGGACATTAGTGATTCTTAAATATACCGCCATCCTGTAACAATGACTGGTGACCTCCTAAAGGTCATTCGCTGGGCTGTAAGGTCTCCCTCAGGCCAAAGTAAACAAAAGGGGTGAGGATGCCAGGGACCAAAAGGCCTGAGGCCGACTCCCACCCATTCAGTATTTGCAGCAAACATCCTGCTGGGCCACTCATTAGGTATGCAAGGCATCCGGCTTAGTCCTGAGAAGACAGCGATCTGATCCTAAGATATTCACAGAGACATCCTGCTTTGTCTCACCTTAAAGACCCCTCCCCTTGCTAATGTTCCCGGGGCTCAACCCAGAAGATTTTGTACTTTTCCACTACTCCCTTGCGTACCCCGCCCGCCCTAAAGCAGGTTTTAAAAAGCCTGCCCTTACCTTTAATAAACGAGCTCTTGACAAGCAATTGTTCGCTTGAGCTACTGTCTCTCTCCCGCCCATGTCTTTATGTACAGGTTGCGACCCCCCTCGATCCCCCAATAACTGACCAGCTGGACTGGTTGGTGGACTAATTATCGTTACATGGATTAATTTCAGATCCCCACTTTTTGTCATCTTCAGGAAGTATATTATCTCCAGGGCCTGCCTTATTTCCACCGTGTAACTAAGTACTTGGCCACGATGCTCAGCTCACTGGAGTTCTGTGCGTGGTCTACTAATGGGGTCTCCGTGCGTCCCTGACTGCCCCTGGACCACTCCTGAATCCACACTCGCAACTCTGAAACACAAGCCTTTCTGAAATATACTTCGGTCTGTGCGGTGAGCCTATGTGTAAGCCTCGGGGTGAGTTACGAGACCTCTGACTTGGCCCTGAGGGTTTGCCATGATGGGATGGCTCACTTCCTCAGCATCACTGAAGTGGACGTTAGCTCGCCAGCAGTTCCTTGAATGGCCCAGCTCTCTTCATCTCCCAGCTTTTGCTCTTCCGGGGATGGTGTGTTCTGACCATTCCTCACTCACATACAAACTCTCTATTCCTGCCTACCTTTCTCATCTTTCAGATCTCAGCTCGAATGGGATTTGAGCCTAGAGACATATTTAATATGATTTGGGTATACACAGGTACTCATAAGTGTGTGTGTGTCATCCTCAGATGTTGTTCCTTGGGTACCATCCATCTTGGTCTTGTTTGTTTGGTTGTTGAGACTGACCACCTCACTGGCCTGGAGGTCACCAATCAGGTTAGACTAAGGAGACTAGGCTAAGGAGTTCCAGGATCTGCCCATGTTCACCTTCCCAGTAGGCATTACTAGAGTGTTCCATGATGCCCCGAGTGTTTGTGGCTCTCATGGCAGGCACCTTTCTGATTGAGCAATCTCTCAGCCAGTATTTTGTATCTATTTACTTAATATGCTTTTTTCAAGGGTTTGTTTTATGTATGAGTGCTCTATCCCCATTTACACCTGCATGCCAGAAGAGGGCATCAGATCCCAGGATAGATGGTTGTGAGCCACCATGTGGCTGCTGGGGATTGAACTCAGGACCTCTGGAAGAGCAGAGGTCTTAACCATCTCTCCAGGCCCTATTTGTTTACTATCTGATCTATAATTTACCTTCCTGGATCCATGTCTCTACCCACAGCTAATCTGAAGTTCTCACGCTAGAAAGAAAAACATCCTTTACCTGCTAAGCTGTCTTGCCAGCCTGAGGTTCTTAAATATCTGCAGTGAGGAGCTTAATGTTCTCACTCAGATGTCAGACCAGGGAGTTAGCAGGCAGCTGTGGCCTTGGAATCTGCAAGTACCCATTCCCTCCTGTGTCTCAATCAGTTGCTTCCTAGTCCAGGCAGGAATGAGGGTGAGCTCCAGGAGTGCCAGTCTGCCTTCCCATGTTAGATTTTGTAACTCATTCCTCATGAAGACAACAGGGAAGAGAGAACATTGTACTGCTATAAAAATTTTTTTGTTGACCAGCTTTGGGAAATCAAGCACCATTTAACTTTAGAACATCAATTTAAGGGGCTGGGGTGTGTTCCAATTTCTAATAACCAACATATTCCCCCAAAGTCACTCAGAACTAAACTCCAGGCTCGGAGTTCATCTGTTTCCTGTTTTATATGAATTTGCAAAACTATGATGACTCACCCTGCCCCCCCCTCCCCCCCTCCCCCCCCCCCCCCCCCCCGCCCGCAGCCCCACCCTCTTACGCTCCTCTTCAACACTGGTTAGCATGTGTTAAGACAATAATGCTGGAACACTGACTAGATAATTTATTCACACAGGGATTGTGTTTATTTGCATTGAGGCAGAACCAGGAAACTATTTCCTGCCCCTATTTGGAAGATACTTCCTGTCTACTGGGAAAGAACTGGGTAAATGGGATGGAGCCTCCTCGGCTGCTCCTTGGGATAGGAGCAGTAAATGGGCAACCTGGCTGGTGCGATCAGGAGTCTCTGACCAATGTGAGCATAAGGAGCTATATTGGAAAGGCCAGGGTCTCCTCTCTGCCTTTCATGTCCTTATGCTGACACTTGGCAGGCACCAAAGGGTCCTTGTGCAGCCCCCTGTCCCCCCAACCCCACACAAGGTCTTTGCGTAATAGCCCTGATTGTCCTGGAACTTGCTTTGTAGACCAGGCTGGCCTTGAACTCACAGAGATCTGCCTGCCTCTGCCTCCTGAGTGCTGGGATTAAAGGCATGCTCTACCATGCCAAGCCTCAGCCTCTAAGCTCCCTAGTTTTGGGCACGCCATACATACACAGGGATGCTAGGCCAGCGGAGATAAGTCTTTCTTCCCTTGCTTCCGCTTCCCCCCCCCATCACTGTTTTGTGGGTGGCTTAGTCAGACACATATGGGTCTCATGGATCATGACTCACTATCCGCTTGGCTCCTCAGAAAGCCAGTCTTTCACTCAGTGTTCTTGGTTGCTTCTTCATTTGGTTCCCACCAGAACTGCAGGCCTGGAAGAATTGGGCTGTTTCTAAGAATATCAGAAGTTATGAAGCCAACAGCGGGACCAACCCTCTGCCCCATCTCTTCCTCCGCTTTCCCCAATTGCTTACAGACCCACAGTTTCCTCCCGAGAGGTTCAAGTTCCTGTTCCAGCTTCTGGTCCCACAGGCTTTCCGGTTATTTCTGCGCTTACAGGATCCCATCTGATTCCCTCATGAACAGGAGCTGGGTGCATTAAGAAAACACAGTTTTTAGAAGCAATGGTTAAACTTAAATTTCCTGATTAAGTTCCAAATTGTAGACCGTTTGAGCAGTCTGTATGTGCTGCCAGGGATGAGGATGGTGTCCGCATCTCGTCACGTTTCTGGGGTTTTTCTGTTTTTGTTTTGTCTTGTCTTGTGTTTGCCTTCTTTAAGTTAAAGGCATTTCTCTTTGAGGGCAAATCGTCTCTTTCTTGGCTCCGTGCAAGGCCTCAAGACTACATCTGGCAGCTTCTCCAGGGCAGCCATGATGAAGAGATGCATCCTGGGCTCCACTAGGCAAAGGCTCGAGCTTCTGGGCTTCCGTTTCCAACCCTGGCAACACGAGTGGCATTTTACTAAAAGCAATAAACGTCAGTAATAAACACACCAAAAGAAAAGAATATGAGGGGTGCCAAGGGCATCTTATGAGAAGAAATTCATGATGTTATTTCAGACTTTGGAAAGTAAAAACATAGAACAACAACAATTACAGTAACAACAACCCCCAAACCCCAAAACACTCTGGTCAATCGCACCAATTGATTGACCAGATCAGCTTAAAACCGAGTTGTAAAGAAAAGTGAAGTTTTTCAAACTGGTTCAAGCAGCTGGGTCCCATTTTGAGTTTTTTTTCAAACAGGTTCTCTGTGTTCCAAACCATCTCCAGCTGCTTGTCCTAATTGTGTATGAGAGCCTGTGTGTCTTTTGGGGGAAAACATTTTTGGAGAACAAATACTGAAATCTCACTGTTTTGTTGTTGTTTGTTTGTTTGCTTGTTTATTATTATTTTCACATCCATGGTATCCTTTACTTGAGTGTTCATCTTGGGAAACAGTCTGTATGTGTGCTCTGGGCATGCTGTAGTCATGACTAGGCCAGGCATGCCAGGTGACCTCAAATGACTCTCAGATGGGTCAGACTCTTTCCTGACACCACTTGGTACAGCTCATACTGTACAAATGTCTCTCAATATCAGGAGATTATTGTTTTAAAAATTCCAAAACTAGCCAGGTGCAGTGATGCACAGCTGTAATCCCAGCACTTGGGGAAGCAGAATAGGCAGATCCCTGTGAGTTCGAGGCCAGCCTGGTCTACAAAGCAAGTCCAGGACAGCCAGGGCTACACAGAGAAACCGAGTCTCAAAAAACAAAACAAAACAAATTACAGAACTAGCTGAGCAGTGTTGGCGCACACCTTTAATCCCAGCACTCTGGAGACAGAGGCAAGCACAGCTCTGTGAGTTTGAGGGCAGCCTGGTCTACAAACTAAGTTTCAGGACAGCCAGGGGTACACAGAGAAATCTTGTCTCAAAAAACCAACCAACCAACCAACCAGCCAAACAAACAAACAAAAAACAAAACAAGCAAAAATGAAACAACCGAACAACAAACACCAAAAAACCCCACACAAAAACAAAACAAAGCAAAAAATAGAACAGTGGCACACACTCATAATTGCAGCAATCAAGATTATAGCTCTTAGAAGATCAAAGCAGAATGAGTGTGTGTGTGTGTGATTGTGAGGAGCCTTACTACACATCACCTCTTGCTACACATGGCTATTTGACTTATCTTTTGAACCAGCCAGGACACATCCTCCTGAGATGTCCCTTGGCATTACGAAATTAGACCAAACAAAAGGTTTCTCTCCAGGCCTCCTTCTCTCTTACCTCCTTTTGATCCTTGTCACGGATAGATCATGCTGAGCTGGCAATACGCAGACAGGATGGCAGACATGGCAGCCCCAGGAGAAAGGAGAGGGCAGCTGAGAGTTGGAAGGGCAGATGCAACAGAACCCCTGGGAGCAGAGATGCCGGGGACAGTTAGGGCTGGGTAGAGCAGCAAGTGAGAAGTTGTGGGTCCTGGTTGTGGGAAGGATCCCAGGAAACGGCCAAGCTGAGGGCTCCAGACACCCTCGACCAAGACCAAGTAACAAGAGCTGCTATCTTAGTCTCTGCCCTTAGCCTGCATAATGTTGCAACAGACAGCTGCCTGCTGTTGCTTTCAGCTCCTACAGCCCACTGGCGCTGGGAGCTGTGAATAACAACAGTTGTCAAGTGTTAGGACCACAGATATTTAATTAAAATCCAGAGCAAGAAGTTTCCATCCAAAGCACCTGGAGCTACGCTTCCCTGCCCTATGGAACCCTAACACGGGGTGCCTGGCACACCGCAGCTATCCAGATGTGGCAAAGGGCCACCAACAAACTGGCTAGTAACAAGAGCACAGGGAGAGAAGGCTGTCCCTGTGTCCCTGCTCAGAAATATGTGAGCCCAGCCAACCACACCGAGAAGAGATAAGACTGCCAAGCTGAGCCCAGTTCAAACTGCATGAAAAATCATGAACCAGTACTGACTGCTGTTATAAGGCGTATGAGTGATGGGGATATTTTGCTGTACAGCAATAGACAGCTGATACACTGTGATGAGCAGGGTCTATGCTTTGTTGTTTTGTACCTTAACGCACTGTTGGCTATCCTTTTGTGTAAGTGAATATTTCTCCTTCATTTCATAGTAGGTGGATGCTGTAATTATATAGCATGTTTGCGATTACTTGCCAGTTAAATTATTTCCAAAATTATTGGTTATACATGTAATGATTTGTGAGTTTTTTCCATCCATTGCTTCTATTTATAAAGGTGGAATTAAAGATTTTAGAGATTTTAAGTGCGTGCGTGCGTGTATGTGCGCCAGGGTACATGCATGGAGAGCAGAGGGTGGTTTCTGGGGGGATGGTTCTCTCTCTCTTCCATGTGGGTTCTGGGGGATCAAACAGATCACCAGACTTGGTAGGCTTTTCCACTGAGTCAACTCACCAATTCTAAGATTCCAATTTTAAAGGAAAATCCTATTAGCTCACTTGTGCTCCCTTTTAAAAGAATTGCATCAATTTGAAGTCAGGCAATTAAAACACAGTTGGGAAGCTGCAAAGGACAAGAACAAGACAATGCATGTGAGAATAGGGTGAGTCCGTGATGCGGGCAGTGAAGGCTTGGAGGAGGTTGCTGCCGTCGTAGGACCCAAAGAGCCTTCTCCGTATCTGAAGGCCTTTTTAGAAAGAAATTTAATGGGCAAAACTGGCAAATGTAATTACTAAAATAGTATGAAAATACCCAGAGAGACTTTTGGGTAGGCATTGCCTCTGTGTGACACAGAGCAGAGGCTGAACGAGAAAATAAGGACTGTTCCCAGAGAAGAAAGGCCTTCAGGAATCCACTCAGGTGGTGAGTGACAGGACACCTGAAGGCTGCAGAGACCATGGCTGTATCCAGGTGTAAAGGAGGAGTCTGGAAAGCAGCTGTAGACATGAGGTTCTCTAGTGGGGACCATGCCTGACAATCAGATGGAACAAAGAAAGTAGACCAGGCTGTCAGGTTCCCTGGTGGGTGGAAGGGAGCAGAAGCCCCATCCCAGAGTGAGCCAGTCCGCCCCAGGGTAAAGAACTTGGCAGCCCCACCCTTAGGACAAACCCTAGCCCTCACCAGCCTCGAATCCAGCAGAGGGCTTTCCAGAGACTGTGGTTCTTCTGGCTGGGTCAGCCATGGAGAGGAATCCTATTTGCTCACTCGTTATGATTTGGGAGGTGGGAACCTATTGTTTAAAACAAGTGTGCCCTGGGGACCTGGGAATAGAGAGTAATTACGAACCGGAAGGCTCAAATGTAACCTGCTCAGGGTTACAGCCTTCTTGCTTACTCTCTCTGCTTCCTGTACACAGGGGAGATGTGACCAGCCAGCTTCCTGCTCGCTCTCACCACCTGTGGCCATACCTGCTCTCCATGATAGATGTGAACTCTCTGGAACTGTGTGTGGTTTGAATGTAATTGGGCCCCTGCAGGCTCATTGGGAGTGGCAGCTATCAGGAGGTAGGAATAGGTGTGGTGTTGTTGGAGCAATGGTGTCACTAGGGACTGGCTTTGAGATCTCAGATGTTCAAGCCCGGCCCGGTGTGGCACTCTCTTTCCCTGCTCTGCCAATCTGGATGTATAACTCTCAGCTATCTCACCATCACCATGTCTGCCTGGATGCCCCCATGCTTCCCACCATGATGACAATGGACTAAACCTCTGAACTGTAAGCCAACTCCAGTTAAATGCTTCCCTTTCTAAGAGTTACCGTGGTCATGGTGTCTCTTCACAGCAACAGAAACCCTAACAAAGGCAAACTGCAAGCCAGAGTAAATAATTTCTTAAGTTTCTTTTTGTCAGCGTCTTTTTTTTTTTTTAACCACAGCAACAAAAAATTAACATTGGCCACTGGTGATATACTAGTGGGATGTAATTGATTTTCAGTTGGTAGCTGTATGTTGCATGATTTGACGTCGGTGCTATTTCAGCAATGTATTCTTCCTCTTGGGAGTGGTTATTGGGAACAGGGCCCTTCTCAATAAGAGGATTCCCCCAAACAAAACCAGAAGAGGCATACCCACCAAACATTGCTTAAACCATCAATAGAAATATGAATGAGCAAGGCAGCATGCTCCTCTAGAGACACGATGCAGGAGAGAGAAGCTAGATCTGTGTCCCTTGGCTGCAGAAAATCAATCCAAAACTCATCGGAGATCCTAATGTAAAATCCGAACCTCTGAAAGGGCTGGGGAGAATAGGCCAAACACCTCTGGTGACAGGTTACAGGGACTGTCTGAAGTAGACCCCAATAGAATAGAATAGAAAGCAACCCCAGAGCTGAAGAGTGGGTTCACATGAATCTAAAATGCAACTGTGCAGCAAAGGAAACAACTAGCAGAGTAAAGAAACCAGTTACAGAATGGAAAAAAAAATCTTCACCAATTATACAGCCAACAGGGTTAATGTCTATAAGCAACAAAGAACTCTAAAAATTAAATACCGAAGCCATCAGCCAATGAATAAGTGGGTGAATGAACCGGAAAAATATGTCTCTCAAAGGAAGAAATGCAAAACGGCATATAAATATTTGAAAAAAATGTTCCACATCCTCAGCCATTAGGAAAATGCAAATTAAAAAGAGATTTCGGCTCCTCCCAGGCAGAGCTGCTATTAGCAAGAGAACATGTGCCAGTGACACCAGCAGAGCTATGGGGAGAAAGGAATACTTTTTAATATCCTAGTAAGGATGTCAATTGGCCCGACCAATGGGGAAGTCAGCGCAGAGGTTCCTCAGGAAATACAAACTATCGTATGTCTCAGCTGTACACCCTTGAACCTACGCCCGAAGGGTCCTAAGCCAACATGCCTCTGGGATGCTGGCACACCGTGTTCATTCTGCAATATTCCTAGTAGCCAAGATAGCTTAGGGGTTCACCCACCAGCGAATAGATAAAGAACGTAGGGTACACGTGCATAGCAAAGTGTTATTCAGCTGTAGAGAGTGACATGTACAGGAAAATAGATGGAATTGGAGATGACGGTGTTAGATGAAGTAAGCCAGGCTCAAAATGACAAATGTGACATGAATGTACCAAGGCAGCTAAAATGGGAGGGGCAGCAAGAGGGACAAAGGACCACCTGTGGAAAGCAGGTATGAAAGCAGGAAGAAGGACTGTTTGAGGAGAGTAAGGGAGCCAGGAAAAGGGGGAGAAGGAGGAGGCAAATAAATTCTAATGATATATATATATATGATATGATCTTAGATTACATATATCATATGTGATGACATATATTTCATTTTCTTTTTTTTTAAATTTATTTTTATTGTATGTGCATTGGTGTTTTGCCTGCATGTGTGTCTGTGTGAGGGTGTCAGATCTTGGAGTTACAGACAGTTGTGAGCTGCCATGTGGGTGCTGGGAATTGAACCCGGGTCCTTTGGAAGAGCAGTCAGTGCTCTTAACCACTGATCCATCTCTCCAGCCCCATATATTTCATTTGCATACACATATATGACAACACAGCCTTACTTTTTATGCGAACTGAAAATTAACTTTAAAACTGCATGCTGATTGTAACTCATATTTCATTGCTTTTGGGATGCTGAAGTGGAGTTGAAGCTACTTTATGCAAATGTGACATATTGAAATATCCAGATTTGCTAAGCAAACAAAATAAAGGTAACTATTCGCTTAGGAAAAATGATCCCCCGTTAAGTCTTCACTAGTGTCCTGGCTAGTTAGTGCCACATGAAGGCCTTCAACGCAATTTGCCAGTGAATTCTTTTTTTTAAAAACAGGCTCATTTGGTTGATCCCCTGACGCCTAGAGGCCTTGGTGACTTTAGATATTCGGAAAGTGAAGATGCCTAACTCTCACCATGTGACAAATACTATTAAAAAGATGATGTGTTAGGTTGCATTTAAGTCCCACAGCAGAAAAGGGACACAAGTGGCCAAGTCACTCAGTTGTATGTAGTGACAATGCATAGCAAAGCCAGAGACTTATCACCTGAACCCCAGTCTGGACTGGTTCAATTCATGCTTGCCCACGGTTCTAAGCAAACTCAGTGTCTCTGAGTCTGACTCTTAAGCAAGACAGAGGCAGTCCTTGAATGCGGTGAAGGTTGTCACACTAAGCTCAGAACTCAGATCTCCACCCTGCAACTGTGAGGGTAAGGGTGGGGCAAGGGCAAGGGCAAGGCCAACCATGTAGCAATTTTAGACCGGCAAGGCAGCTGCTAATTGTGTGAGGCAAGCCCTGTGGGCAATGGATGCCATGCCACTGTGCGACGGGGCCCAGCACAGGGCAGGTAAGGCATGCCAGACTGTTTTTTTTTTTTCTTCCCAAACATGTGTTTCTGATTCCCCAGTCTTTGGTTTTGGAAGGAAAGAATGAGATTGTCCAGGATTTTAGAACTGTGGTTGTGCGCTTGTTTATTCAAAGTTTCTTTATTTTGCTTTCCCTACTTCAAAAATAAAAACATTTGGGCTAGAGAAATGCCTCAGCCGTTGAGAGCGTGTACTGCTCTTTCAGAAGACTCAAGTTGAGTTCCCAGTGCCGATGTGGGTCAGCTCACAACTGCCTGGAACTCTAGCCCTGTGGGGAGCTGGCATCTCTGCTCTCCCTGAGCACCTGCACATACATACACATAATTAAAGCAAAAATAAATATTCTTGAAAGAGAGAGGGAGAGAGAGAATGAATACTCAAAAAAAATGTTTAGCCATCTAGAAGTGCTGATAGGAAAAGTGGAAGTTGCTGAGTTCTCTGTCCTTCATCACTCTGCCCCTCTGTGCCTGCATTGATCTACTTGCAAAAATAACTACTGTGCCACTATGGCTCACTGGGTATGGAAACTTCTAAACACACACACATACACACACACACACACACACACACACACACACACACATGCACACACACACACCAGGCTCTTTTAAAGAAGAAAAAAAAAACGTTCTAATGTTCTGGAAGTTAGTTCTTAAATTCTTTAAATTACATTTCTATTGAATTATTTACTAACTTACTCACTTTGTATATGGACGCACATGTCAGGTCAGGGGACAGCTTACAGGATCCAGCTCTCTCCTTCCATCATGTGGATCCCAGGGTCCAACTCTGTAGTTTGTCTTTGCTACTGTGTGGGTTCTTTTTTTCCCACGCTTTATCCCCACTATTTCACTCCCCATCACGAGATTGGAGAGAAAGAAGAATAGAGGATTGTGGGCTTAGAGTTTTTCAAAAACCTACTTCATTTAGGGTTCTTAGACACTTCTACCTCCCTTCCAATTCATCAACTTGAGGTAGGGGAGTAAGAAGATTAGTAGGAAAGGTGGTTGTAAACCTCTTAGGACATAGTTCCTTGGGGTGAGTCCAGTAGACCAGCAAACGGCAAACAACAGCAGTGGCGGCACAGCTTAGTAGAAACAGCAAGACTTTGCAGAGTCTGCACGAGTCAGCCGGAGCTGCAAGACTCAGCCAGAGTGCCACGAGAAGGTCTCTAGAGCATTTTCCTCTGGGAAGTGAAGTGTAGAAAAGCAAAGACCAGCGAAGCGATGTGAACGGTTGCAAAGTGTGTTTATCCTTCCTCAGCGCTCACACACTCAGCTGGCAAAAACCATGCCCATTCTCCCACGACAGCTTCCAGCAAAACATCATGCTGTTTTCACCTGACTAAGATCATGTGCCCACAAGATCGTGTGCCCTCTCATGAGTTCGTTTTCAACTGAGGATGAACTAAAAACATTTGCGCATGCCACATTTGGGACCAAAACAAAAAAATATATTCACACAACACAACTGAGTTTTAAGGAAACCAGAAACTTCCACTTCAGAGGGGAGAGAGAGAGAGAGAGAGAGAGAGAGAGTGTGTGTGTGTGTGTGTGTGTGTGTGTGTGTGAGAGAGAGAGAGAGAGAGAGAGAGAGAGAGAGAGAGAGAGAGAGAGATCCTTAAATCTAATTTCTTTCTTCTTGTTTCTTCCCTGAGCACAACTACTAATAAACCTCAACCAACCCCTCTGAATGACCAACCCTGCGTCTTGGGGTCTTAGCATTAATATGCCCTTTAACCCTCTGAAAAGTTCCCTGAATTTCAAAAGTTACACAATTGCAGAAACTATTTGCAGGTGGCAAACTATGCCTCTGCTAGAGCATGAGGCAAATCATAGTCAGTTGCTGCAAAGCAGCCCCATATGCCCACACCTGGGATGAAAACAAAAACATGTTCTTATAATATTTCTGTTTTTTTTTAAAGAAAGGAAAAGTCCAGAATTCTCACTATACAATTCAGATTGCCATGCTTGGTTTCATATGCCTTTAGCCACTCAGCCATTTTGATGGACCTGCTTGATTCTGCTTGTTACTATTCTAGAACATTCCAGAAAGAATCAAGGTAGGAAGAGCCAGTCTACATAGGGTTGCATTCCTGTGTTCCCTGGAGACTTGTGTAGCTAATTTGAATTAATTAAAATTTATGTGCCACTCATGGGCAGTGGCTACTTTGCTGGACAGCATAGCTCAGGGGAAGAAGTATTTCTCCATACAACACCTAGTGCAAGAAGTCTGTCCCCATGTTTCCCCCTGGTGAGTGGCTCTTTATGTGCTCTAACTCTGATACATGGGAGAACTTGGGACACTGAGGATGAATAATACTTTGTAGCAATTATACAAAATGTCCACACACACAGCCCTCAAAATCAACTAAGCGTGACTCATAGAGGCAGAGAGACTGAAGTGGCAACCGTGGAGCCTATATGGGTCTGCACCAGGTTCTCAGCATATATGTTATGGTTGTGTAGTTTGATGTTCTTGTGGAACTTCTAACACCGGAGATGGTGTTGCCTCTGACTCTTTTGTTGGCACGTAGGGCTCTTTTCATCCTGCTGGGCTGCCTCACCCATCCTTGATGGGTATGTACCCTTGATGGGTACGGTTTGTGCCTAGTCTTACTGTATCTTGTTATGCTGTGTTCTGTGGACATCTGTGGTAGGACTTCTCTCTTCTGAAGGGAAATAGAGGAGGAGTGGATCTGGAAGAGAGGGAAAGTAGGGGAACACTTGGAAGAGGGGAGTGAGGGGAAACTGGTTGGGTGGCAGAGGCAAGTGGATCTCTGTGAGTTCGAAGCCAGCCTGGACTACAGAGGGAGTTCCAGGAGAGCCAGAGCTGTTACACAGAGAAACCCTGTCTCAAAAAACAAAGCAAAATAAAACAAAGCAAACAAACAAAAATGTCCACGCTAACGGGAGGTCAGGGTGGAGGGGGAGAATTATACTGATCATCAATTGCCATTTTACTATGAGGATAAAAGAAAATACAAAATCTGTGTAAACCAAGGTTGATAAAATTAACCAAGTCTACTTCTTTGTAATTATGAGGACAGTCAGAGAACTCAGTCCTAGTTGATGGTCATGTGTTGATTGCAAAGAGGCATCCAAAGGAGGAAACAGTTATAGTTTGAATGTGAATTGTCCTCCATAGGCTCATGTGTTTGGATCCTTGCTCCCTGTTCGGAAAACTTGTCGAATGCTGAGGAGGAAGAGCATTGCTGGAGGAAGTGGATTGCTAGGGGCCAGCCTTAAGGCTTCCTTATGGCTGCCAGTCTCATGAATGTTCATGCCATCATGCCTGCCCTGTCATTATGGACTGAGCTCCTTGAACTATGAGCCAGAACAAGCCCTTCTTCCCTTAATTTGTTTTTTGTTAGTTACTTGGCCACAGCAGAAACCCAAGGTCACCTCCTTTCTCCCAGACCAATATTAAATTGCATGTCTCCAAATCATTTAGGAACATTTCGAGTCTGTCCTCTTCCTGGCACCCACAAAGGCCAAATGGCCATCGTTTCGCTGTTTGCCCTTGGTCCGCTCCCTACCTGCATTTCTCTTGTGCATGGTTGTTGCTGTTGTTGTTTTGATAGTGCTGAGAATTAAATCCAGGGCCCTATGTATGTTAAGCATATACTATAACACCAAGCCACTCTTAAAAACACAAAAACAGAGCCACTAAATCTTCATATTTGTTTCATGAGCTTCTCAAGCCTGGTCATAAGTAATTATAATCATCTGTAACTAGTTTCCTTTGCCCAGAGTGGCTGCCACCCAATACTTGGAAAAGTCCAAGAAGACACTGTGCAGGGACAAGAGGAATGTGAGCCCGTTGTTGGACTTTCTAGCGAGCGTCCGACTAGTAGCTGCCTCCACACCCTGATCTGGGTGTGTACTTTGGTTTCTTCCATTTCTTCTCAAATTTCCTGTGACGCCAAAGACGCAGTGTTGACCAGAGCCATACTGAAACGTCCCAGCATTTTTTAGGCAGCAGCTATATTTGAACGCAAGAGATGTACATGATGGCCTTTTATCATTTACTAAATGGAAAACAATTCCATTTTAATTTAAAAGGAAATTTGGCTCATGAAAACAGAAAATACGAAGGGAGAAAAACATTTTTTAAATGACCGAAACCTTCACTCAAGGTCACAACTATTGATATTTGTGTGCCTATTATTTCATATACTTTTTTGCTGTGTGAAAGCACAAACATGTAATTTTGACTTTAGGACTGCAATATCTGGGGAGCTATGAAGGGAAGGCAAGAGTCTAGGAAGAAGAGATGGAGGATGACCAATGTGTGTATTGGGTCTGGAGAATGCTACAGAGCATGGCCTTCCTTGTGGGACCCCATCCCAGCAGGCTTCTGGCCTAGGCACCTTCTGTTTTCTCCCTTTCCCTTCTCCATCTCCCACCACAGTCCCCACACTCTTTTTTAAAATCCCTTTTCTATTCTCAAGGGCACCACAGAACCATTCCAGAGGATGGGAGTATCCCTCAGCTCCTGCAAGGGGACTTTTCTCCTCCCAGAGCAGAGAAAGAGGCCTCTGGTATCTCACAGACGCCAGCTGTGAGGAAAAGCACCCACAATCACACTCATTCTGAAGGCCGCACCCTGGTCAATGAGCCTTCCATCACCGTGCACCCAAAGTACCAGAGGCTGACAATTCAAAAGCAGAAAAGGTTTATTTGGGTTCATGGTTTCAGAGTTTGGGTGTTGCTTGGTTCTATTGCTTTGAGTCTGTGTCAAGGCGGAGCATCATGGGATGAGTACAGAGCAGAGTAAAGATCCTGGCAGCTGGGAAGCATGGGCAGAAAGAGTCTGAGGTTCCGAAAGAGCCTTTGAACCCATCTGAAATGGCTAGCTTCTTCCCAGTAGGCCCTAATTTTAAAAAATGTTTTATACATATGGGTGTTTTTTGCTTGGATATATGTGCTTGGGTGTGTGTGCATGCCTGATGCCCAAAGAGGCCAGAAAAAGGCACTGAATCCCCTGGCACATGAACTACTTTGTGGGTGCTGGGAATCAAACCTAAGTCTCTGGAAGAGCACCCCACTACTCTTAACCGCTGAGTCATCTTTCCAGCCTCTATACCCCACTCCTTATAAGTCTTACCAGATGCTGATAGTGTTACAGGCTGAGGACAAAGCTGTGCATGGGCCTTTGAGGGACAGTTTGTGTCTCCATGACAACAGGGCCTCTCCCCCCATCCTTCTACCACTCTGCACTGGGAAGCTGTACAAGGAGGGGAAATGATGTATTCTAGGGCTTTGAGGATAAGGGATAGCATCAATAAAACTGATTTTCATTACCCTTTCCCCCCAGTCACACCAGAATCTCTCCAAGGGATTTCCTTTAAGCCATGATGTTTTCATCTTTAAACTGGGAATACTGTTATCTTTTTCACAAGGTTGTTGAAATGATAAAGTGAATTGCATGTAGCAGCGTATAGAGTCCCCAAGACTCTAAGGGTGTCAGCCTTGTGACATTCCTGCACTTGGTCCTTAGCATTTGAAGTCTAGCCTTTAGATAGCTCAGTTAGCTCTTCATCAAAACTCATGAGACTAAATAAAGTACAAGCCAAAAGCACAGTTTAAAACTTACTGCGGGGGCCGTAAGTTAGAGGGAGATGACCCCTGGGTGAACTGCGAAGGCGGGAATGTGGTGGGATGGTGGCTGATGTCATCTCGTTGTGACGGTTCATGGCTATCACAGCTGTAGGGACAGTGCTGCTGGGTGGACATCAGGCTGGAAGCATTGGACCACTGCAGCCTTTCTCTCTTCAGTTCCTCCCCTTCCGGCCACCATAGCAACTCAGCCCTGACTGTATGGACAGGTCTCACCCGGGGTAGCTTGTGCTTCCATTCACACCGTCTCAGATGGAAATGTGTGCCATTGAAAGCGAGCAGGTGTTGTTATAAGGCAGCATGCTGTATAGAAGAACAAGGAAACACTGACTTGAACAGGCTTAAAAAGTGGGCTGCGCCTGAGGAGATGGCACAATTAGCTGGTCAAGGGCTGCCATACAAGCACGAAGACCCAAGCACGGATCTAGCGCCCACTGTAAGGCAGGCAGTACGTGCCTTTAATCTTGGCACTAGCAAGATAAAAATAGGAGGTTCCCTGGATCATGCCGGCCAGCCAGTCTGGTAAATCAGAGACTTCCAGTGCGGTGAGAGCTCCTGCCTCAAAAACCTAAGGTGGAGAAAGGGTGGAAGGTCTACAGCCATACCATTGAGTGCATTGGCTCTCAGAAGCTAAGCAGGGAAGGGCCTGGCTAGTACTTGGATGGGAGAAAGGTCTGAAGAAGATAACTAACATCGACATGAATGCACAGGCATGCAAACACACACACACACACACACACACACACACACACACACACACACACACACGAGAGAGAGAGAAAGAGAGAGAGAGAGAGAGAGAGAGAGAGACAGAGACAGAGACAGAGACAGAGACAGAGACAGAGAGACAGAGACAGAGACAGAGACAGAGACAGAGACAGAGAGACAGAGAGAGACAAAGACAGAGAGACAGAGACAGAGAGACAGAGAGAGAGAGACACACACACACACAGACAGACAGACAGACAGATAGACAGACAGACAGAGAATCATATCTAATCCCTTTCAAAGGAGCTGTTTCCAATGTCTATGCATAAAGCAGCACAGGGACAGCCTTGGGCAAGCCACCACCTTCCCTCTGTTCAGCTTCTTCTGCTAACAGATTGTGCCTCACAGGGTTCTTACAGGGAACGAGTGAGTTAATGTATATGCTGTACTTGGAACCATGCCTGACGCACACTTAGTGTTGTGCTGCCTGCTATCGTTAGTAAGCTGGGCTTGGCATTCTAACTTCTATAGCTGTTTATACTGTCAGGACATATGATGTGTGCATCCAGACACACAAGGGCTTATTATTTGGGGGTCGTTTTAGAACGTTGACTGAATGGAGTCATACAGAGCTATGCGTTTTCAGTGTGCTTTCTTTCCCCAGCTCATTTGAGAACTCCATCCACCCATGGCTTTTTAGTCTGCTCACTTGCACTGCCGCGCAAGATGGTTTTTATTGTTGAAAGAATACAACATGGCTAACTGCTCTGCTTTTGTTGGGCATCTGCTGTTAGTCTTTGGTATTATAAATAATTATTATACAATAAGATTTTGCATGGCTCCTTATAGACTTTGTCTAGATAGGTTTTGCGGTTTTCTTTCGGGGAAACTCTTCCCTGAGGGATCTTAGCCGAGGAGGGGGGCACATGGGATATTACAGATTACAAAACATGCTGAAAACACAATTCATGGCTCAGAGACATCCCTCCCCCCCATAGTCCCATGCCCTCTTTCATCTCTCTAATACAACATAAGCCCTAATGAGGACAGGAAGTGGGAGAGCCAATAGGCTCCTCTAAACAACCTGTGATCTTGAGGGAAGTTGCTGGCTCTTTGCCTTTCCTTTTGCTCAGCTGGAAAACAGTGGTTATCACTCTAGCTGCTTTAGACCTGGGAGTCTTTAGTGTCTACACTCTGCCAGATCCAGAACCCTATCAGAGCAGAGAAAGCATCCCATGAATCTTTGTTGATTGAAATGGGGCCAAAGTGACAAGATGCAATGTCAAATGGCTGTTTGGTGAGGGTCAGAGCACAGCGTTTCCCACAAAAGAGTGGAGGAGAAAGACATCAATGGAACGCCTTTCGGGGGAAATCTAAGTCACAGGAAAAGTACCCCTGCCCCCCCCCCCACAAAGACTAGCCAGAATATCATAGGAGGACTATCAGGAAATTGCACAATTTTGTAGGAATGAGATTAAAAAGACACTAATGGAATGAGACATTCCACTTTCAAGAGACAAAGCAGGAAGCCAGATCCCGTTGTGGCTCAGCAAGAAATTGTGTCGGAAGTGGACAGCTCTAAACATCCTCTCTCTGCAAAGAGTCTGCCTCGCTGGGAGATTTTAAACATGAGGGTGGAAGGTTATCACTCCTAGCACAGACAGAATGTGCTGCGTCTCCATCTCCGACTTCTCTGTTGCGACCTTGCATTGTCCTCTGATTATCTTCAGATGCTTTGCATTACTGCCTCCCAAACCCCCTTTTCATTCTTGAAGAGAGAGGGAAGAGGGTCTCTGGGTGAGGTGATGTACCCGAGCTTCCTCTTGATGCCATAAACTAACTTCCAAGTGCAAGCATGCACCACGCTCCTCCCAGGATGCAAAGTGGAGCCTAAACTGCAGGGGGGAATGAAAAGAAACAAAAGAGAAGTGAGCCAGGGGGAGAAAGACCCCAACTGAGCCCGGATGAGTGCACCAGAAATTAGATATTGTCCCTATGGCGCTTGCTTCTAACTCTGCTCCCCTGGCCAGCCCTATGGAAGCTTAGCCACAGAACCCGTCTCTCCCAGCCTACTTTGCCACTAGTGTGACTACATGACAAGGGTGGGGCTCATGGCAGCTGAGGGCTAGTTGAAGTTCTGGTTGGTCCTGAGGGGGAAAGGCTATGTCTCCAGCTGACTTCCTTCCTGCTTATAGCCAGAATTAGGGGTGTCAGAGGAGCTCTGAGATATATTATATTCTGAATTGGGTCCTCAGCCTCACATAGGGCAGTCCCAACTCCCACAGTGACACTGCATCTGAAGATGGTGTCAATGAGAAGATATTTATGGTCAAATGAGGTAGTGAGGGTAGGGGTCTAGGCCAATAGTCCAGGGGCTTTATTTTTAAAGACAGGGTTTTACTCTATAGGCTTTGTTGACTGAGAATTCACCATATGAACCAGGCTGCCCTCAAACTCACTGAGTCCCACCTGCCCCTGCTTCTTGGGATAGTGCTGGGTTTAAAGCCTTGTGCCACCATGCTCAGTCTCCAGTGACCTTTTGAAGAAGAGAAGCAGGTACTAGTGATGTATCCAGAACAATCCCCAATTTTGGATATGATAAGACGATGGTCCTTCTGCAAGGCAGGGAAAGAGGCCTCACTGGGAGCTGGCTCTCCTGGACCCACTCAGAACCACAAAAAAGCAACCACCAGCTGTTTAATCCACCAAGCCAATGTCTCAGCCAGAGGCAGGCATGAGCAGGAAGTTCATGGGAGAAGGGAAATTGCCCACCCGGAAATCTACATGAGCGCATACAAACTGCTACTAAGCCTTCGTTATTTTGGAGTCCTTACTGAAGCTGGATAAGTTCTTTTCTTCTATGGAATTTTTATTTACTTATTTTTAATATATTATACAGAGTTCCTTAAGGCCGTTTTCATGCCGTATATAAATGACTTTCAACTTGACCGATTAAGAAAGACCTAGCATCTTTATGAAATGCACCTTTGGGCTCATCTCTATCGGTTCTCATAGAGGCTTAACTCAAGAGGGAAAGTGCACCCTGAGAGGCCTGGGGTCATGAACCGAATTAACAGGAAAAACGGAGAAAGCGAGCTAAGTGCCAGCATCTATCTCTCCCTGTGCTTCCTGACCGAGGCCGCAGTATGACCTGTTGCCTCAGGCATCTGCTCCCAGGCTGTTCCGCCAAGATGGACTGTATCCCTTCTTAAGCCATGAGCCAGGGCCAATCAATCTTCCTTAGGTTGCTTTCGCCAGGTGTCTTGAAAGGTAGCTAATGTGACTGTGTGGTCTTAGCAAACAACTCAACCATGGTGAAGTGAGCTACTTTTAAACACACACACACACACACACACACACACACACACACACACCCATGTACCCTAAATAGAATCTCTAACTGGGTATTATTGGTTGTACAAACATGGATCTGCACTAAGATTTGCCCCAGTGAGTGCATGCTGCCTGAACTGGAGCATCCACAAGGATGCTTTGGTACTCTTGTTGGGTTATCTGTTCCATCATCTTCCACTGGGTGGAAGAGAAGGTTGTGCTGGCGATTTCAACCGTCTACTGGAGCTAAGGCGCATGTGCTGAAGGTCTGGTAGTCAGCTGGTGGTGCTATTGGACAGTAGTGGAGCCTGTAATAGGTTGCACCTGTTGGGAGGAAGTTAGGTCATTGGGGGTGTGCCTCTGATGGAGATCTTGGAGCCCAAATCACACCCCCTTTGTTTCTTGAATGCAATGAAGCGAGCATCTGTCTTCCACTGCATTCCCTCTGCTGCCCTGGCCTGTGGGGTTCAATTAAACTCAGGAAGAAGTTCACCTGTTGAAAATGCAAGACAGAAGGAAGGAGAGCAAGTCTGATTGATCAAGCTCTCAAATTTTATTAGTCAGGCAGCAGTATTTATAATTCAGAAGGCAGGGAAGCATATTGCTATAGCAACCCAGCTGCATGCTTTTCTCAAAACACAGGGAATTCCAGTCAGGGCCATAACGTCCTGCCACACAGGGTATCTGGCTCCATCTTTGTCTAGTCTAACTGCTAAACCACAACAGAGTTGCTGCATCTCTATCTGTCTTTAGTCTAACTGCTGACCCACACAGGGTCAGCTAGTTTTTGGTGAAAGGCAAGCTCTAGGAAAAACAGAGCCATAAAGGTGCAGACTTGGACAAGATGGCTGAACATTGGTCATATGGCCTATCGTCCCCAACACTCTGCCATGTTGCTCAACTTTGCCACAGTTGACTTTACCTCAGTGACCTCAGAATAAAACTCCAGAAGCGGTGAAGCAGAGATAACCTCCCCAGCTTTGGGGTGATCGCCTCAGGGCGTTTGTCACTGTGTTGGGAGGGCTCACCCGAGCATCTGGGCTTCTTTCTGTGCTTTAGACTTGGTACCTCAAACTCTTGAGGAATTAAGACGAGGAATGAAAATGGTGATGACAACTTTTACCAGAAGCCCTGGCCCCCCCCCCCAAAGGGAGGGAAATGAGGCTGAAAAGCATCCGTGTGGTGCTTCAGTTCACTATACTTGCTGGTGTCTTTGATCAAGCACTCGGGTGTGAGTGTCCCGCCCCCCTTCACATCGACCGTGGAAGCAGGTGTTAAAATTTGCCCTTAAAGCTTCCTAAAAGCAACAAAGCTCTTACTATTAAAATAACTTTTTGAAGTTGATAGAAGGGATATGCCGAAATCAGTTATGTTTGGGTGGATGGGAACCTTCCCCACTTCTCCTTGCTAAAGAATGCCTTGGCAGCCTTTGCGCTATTTATAGAATGCACATGCGTCTGTACAGTGCACTCCTACACTCTGCGTGCTGTCTGTCTTCCACCTCTCAGGAGCCCTCTTCGGGCCCGGGGTTACCTCTGCGTTTGTTTATTTCCCACGACAGTTGCTATTTCTCTGCATCTGTCACAGCCCCTTCTCTTCCAGTTTGTGTTAACCAGTCAGCCCGCTGGAGATATGCAGAGCCCCATCCCTGCCTGTCAAGAGTGCTCTGGAAATGGATGGCAGTGTCTTTGCTAAGTACTTTGAGGATTTACAACATCAAATATAAATGTTCCATTTGTCAGTCCTGGAGTGTGGGAACCTGACCTTGGAGCTGCAGGCCATCGCTTCCCCTTTCTTTAGCTGTAGAACTCTAGACTACAGTTACTGAGTCTTTGAGGTACCAACTGTAGCATCCATCTCTTCTGCACACACTCTCAGCTCTCTTGGGGTCGTCAAGCCAGCGTCATGCACTCCATTATTCCTTATGAAGAGAACCTAGATCCTATTTGGATTGAAATGGACTCAGGGAAGGGCCTGCTTTCCTCACCTGCCCTTGACTGTGAGGGAGCAGAGGGCCACCTGATGATAAGGGAGGTTCTGGAACTGCTTTGTTTTCCAGATAAAGGAGACAGAGGCAGGAGGCATCGCCTTGTCTTCGCTCTCCCTTGTACTTGACATCCTGATGGGGTGACTGGAGCTGTAGGAACCACCTTGCAGTAGCTGTATCTGACATTCTTCCCACCTTTACATTAACCCCAGCTGTTTTACCCCGATCCGCTTCTTTCATCATTTTCCCCATCCTTTTGGTTTTCTTTTTGAGGCTTTCTTCTGTGTTGGTTTCTTCCTGGAGTCTATTGGGCTCTGTCCATCATTGTAACAATGAGATCTAACCCACCCCAAGGGATGGTTCTTTGTTGTCTTCTTTGTCTCTGTCTTTCTGACTTTCCCTGAGTCCCCTCTCTCTGCTTTTCCCACCTCTCCTCACAACGTTGCTGGTGGGCGTCTACAGGATAACCCTTCACTTGTCTTCCTCGCTGGTGGAATACACCTATCTCTCCACATAGGTGGACCTGTTGATGCTGATGTAGTGAACGTGTGTCTTCTGTCCTAGGAAATCACTTGTAACTGCTTAAACTCCATATTGGTTCACGCATGTGGTCCTTCTTTTCCATAAGTTCTTTTCACATACTAAATCATAGTTGTTTGGATGACCCCTTGGGATCCTTTCAGCATCCCTGGGCAAGCTCTGTTGGTCAATTTGTCTCTCAAGATGCTTCCTCTCTCCTTGCTTTCTTTGTGCCTCCATTTCTAGATGAATGCCAAGCATCGTGTCTGAGGAGCAGTGGTGACTGAGACAACTGGCATTTCCGCACAGGAGAGATCCCCATCTGCCTCTGTGACAGGCCCTGGGCTGAGATTAGGCTGGGTTTGGGTTTTGCTTCTGGTAGCCTTTGTTCAGTGGGAGGCCTTCCTCTTCCTGTCATCCCCTGCCATCTCAGGCTGCCCTACACACTTGAGGCTCAGCGAGTTTCATTCTAGTATGTGTCCCTTCTACAGTGGACACCTCGACCTCTCAGCACGCCTACTCGTTCTCCCCTCTTACTACCCAGAGCCCCCAAACTCTTTCCCTTGGGCAGTAAAGATTTTCTTGTGCCTCCCCAGTGTCAATAGAGTAAGGCTTTGGGTGTGTGCAACATCTTGATGCTCAGAGGGCCACCCCACCCCCCGCATTCTTTTCCTAGGGAGAGGTGGGTTTTGTTTCAACCCATCCCCTGCAAATGGTAGGTCTTTGCCCAAAGTTCTTTACTGCTTACTGAAAGGCAGGTGGCTTTCCATCTTCAAAGCTGTACTTCTCCCAGCATTATGAATTTTCAGCTTTGTAGGCCAAAGCTGGGACAGTAAGGGCATGTTTTCTGGGTTTCCTAGCATCGTTTGGCCGCTTGTTTCATACCAAGGTCACTGATCTGGTCCGTTGTCCTGCCTTTAGTCTCCAGGAACACCTGTGGGGAGGAGCTAGCGAGCAGCGAGTCCCCTGTGTCCAGTTTCTGGTATACTAACCCACGCTAAGTCTTTAGGAATGTCCAACAATCCTAGCTCCTTTTTTCTTGCTCACTCTTTGGCAGCCATCTTTTCTTTCTCTGCATTGCCAAAGCCAAAACAGCCAGTGTGTCTCATGTCTCTCGGGAAGAGTCCTGACTCTTGGAATTCAACTTCTTTGGTTGCCTCGAGACCTCAGTTCTCTGATGGGCTCAAGAACAGAAATGATTTTGTAGATTATCCAGATTGTTTTCATTGTTCGTCTGAGAACAATGCACTTTTGCGGTTTTTACATCCTAAGTAGAAGCAGAACTTGCAGCAATCTTACCAGCTTTGAATCTAAAATTTGTCCAACATGTAAGTAGAAGTGTGGGGGGGGAAGGGGGGTCGTGCTGAGGAGCCAGAAATATTCTACAGGAAAGAGGAGGATAACAAGAAAAGCCAAGGGGTGGTGACAAAAAAGGGCAAACAACCAGTTTCTCATACTAGATATCTAGATTTACATCGCGCGCGCGCGCGCGCACACACACACACACACACACACACACACACACACACACACTACAAAAGCATTATTTACTGAGAAAAGGGGACTAGAATTTGGGAAGAAGGCCAAAGGAGAATAATAGGATGAATATGAAAAAGGTACAGTAATATAGATGTGAAAAAATGTTATAAGGAAACCAAATATTTTGAATGCTTAAGCAAAAATCGTGATGGTCTTTAAAAATCAGTGGTATTCTGTAAATTAAAAAAAAATTAAATGTATCTGGCATCTTGATGCCTTCTATAGCGGTCCAAATACGAAAGGCCCCCACGGGCTCAGGTATTTGAATACTTGGTTCCCAGTTGGTGGAACTGGTGGAAAAGGTGTGTCACTGGGAGGAGGGGCTTTAAGGTTTCAGAAGACTCACAGCATTCCCAGTGTGCCCTCCGCCTTCTGCTTGTGGATCAAGATGTGAGCTCTCAGCATCTCCTGCCACCCTGCCTTTGCTCTGCCGTCAGGGACTCCTAGCCCTCTGAAACCAGAAGCACACTTTAACATTTAATTTTGTAACTTAACTTTGGTCGTGGTATTTTGTCACAATAGAAAAGTTACTAAAGTACCTCCAATCACATCTCCCTTAATGTATCACAAAGCATTCTGGGTAGAACCCTGGCTTCTACCCTCACTTTTTTTTACATAGTCTCTTCCAAACATGTCAGCCAGAATGACCTTTGGAAAACATCAACCAAATCAAGACATTTCTTGGTTCATGTTCCAGAAATTCCCCACCTGGTATGAAAATCCAAGTCCTTCAAATGCCCTCTGTGGCCACCCTCCAGCATCTGCCAAGTCGCTAGCTCCCTCTGTTCAACTGGCCTGCTTACTGTAGCCCGGCCCCGAACCCCTCCACACCCACCCACAGCAGGGCGTTCTGACCTCAGGGTGTGCAGAGGCTGCTGCTGCTCCTGCTCTCAGAATTCTCCTCTCTGGGGCATCTGCATGATCACCCTCTTCTTGGCCCTTTTGGGTCTGCATCTGAATGACGCGCTTACCAATCCATTTGCATTGCAACCCACCCTCCCCACAATGCCTGCTGGATTTTTTTTCCCATATACATTTACCACCTTCTAAAATACCACAAAAATATACTAATTTCAATAGTTTGACTATATTCTACTTTCCTCTCTGCCAGATTGCAGATCGAAACTAGCAAAAAAAACCTTCCTTTCCTCTTTCTTTTTCTTCTCTTGTTTTTCCTTCCATCTCTCCTTTCCCCTCTCTCCCTCCCTCCCCCCTTTCTCTTTGTGATGCTAAGGATAGAACCCAGGGCTCTATGCATAATATACAAGCATTATACCACTGAGCCCCATCTTCAGCCCCTGTATTTTAGGAACAGAATCTCTTTGTAGCCCAGGCTAGCCTTGAACTTCCAACACTGTTTCTGCCTGACAGACACTACAATCGCAGGTGTGTATCATCAGCTGAGATCATGATTTACCTTACGTGGTAGAGCCACATCTGTACCGCAGGAGCGTAGCCATGGTAACGAATTCACGATGACACCAGTTGTGTTTGTAGGCGACAACAGTTGAAGGCAATCAGCATTTGCACCTGTGGGGCAGTGGTAACTAAATGTTGAAATTGTTTCATGACATCTACCCGATAGTATGCAGAAATTAAAATGCCCTGGCAAAGAGGAGCCTTATGCATTTTTGAAAATATGTATAGAAACAAAAGTATGTGCTCTGTTAGGATGGGTGGTGGTAGGTAAGGACAGGGAGAGCGTGGGAGGGAGATGAAAAGAAAGAAATAAAGAAGAAAGAAAAACAGAAGGGAGCAAAAGAAAGGCAGGGGCTCCCAAGGACAAACTAAAATAGTAACTGCAATATGGAACTGAGGCACTTCAATGCTAGCTGGGAGATGTGTGAAAACTCACCTTTCAGGACTTCCACTAACTCAACTGTCCCTCCCTTCAGTGGTGGCTCCCCTCCTCAGGCTGGGGGCGGGGCAGGTGGTCCTTCAGGTGGGATAAATTACACAGGGGCAAAGACTGAGAATCTGTACCCGCTGTGCCTGAGGGAGGGGCCCCATGATGCCTTGGGCAAAGAGTGATTTATAGTGCAGCCCAGGCAGCTATTCTGCAGTGTGTTGGGTTGTGCTCCTTGAAAGCCTCCACTTTGTCTCTAATGTTAACCCTTTCCTTTCCTTCCTTCTGATATCTCCACCCACAAACAGTTTTCAGTCCAAGGACAAGCTCATTGTGCTGTTGGTTTGCGGCTCAGGATCAGTTGAGCTCTGCGAGTGTTTCTGCAGTTGCTGACACATATGAAGCTATGAACGGATGAAATAAAATAAATCTCAGAGTCACCAGGCACTGACTAGGAGGGCCTCTGTCCCAAGTGGTTCATATATTCTGCCGTTTTCCTGGAACTAAGTTTCATATTTCTTTGAAGAGGAGACACATGAATATTTATTGCTAAACTCTCCTCTGGACTGCAGGGGACTGAAGTTTTGTTCCTCTGGGCACTGAATAGACACTTCGCTCGAGCGGCTCAGTGGATCATTTGCGCTTTGTGTTAGAGACACGATTTAGTATCTTTCTTAGAAAGATGCTTCAGGGCGGGATGGAGAAAGGGCAAGCAGACCTGTGCCTTAGAGGCTGGAGGGGCCTGGCTAGGCCTGGCTATCACTTGTGTGAGCAGCATGCAAGTCCTGGTTGGGGGAGGAGACATGAGGCTGTGTCTGCTATGGGTTAGATGAGGTTTGGGAGCATCTGTGTGCTGGAAGCCTGGTTCTTAGTGGGGTGCCTAGCAGGTGGTGGGTCTTCTAAGAAATGGGGCCTAGAAGGAGGTATCTCATCCCTTCCTGTCTCCTTGTGGCTGATCTCTCTTCCTCATGTACTCTTGGTACAGTGCCTCAGCAAAGCAGCGCCTAAGCCAGCAACATGCCCTTTGACCTCTAGAACTGAGGCCAAACCAACCTCCTTTCTTTATAAGTTTCCAGCCTTGAACATTTCATTATAGTAACAGCAAATGGACTAGTGGGGTGACCACCGATAGAAACAATCATAAAGGTTTTCCCAGGTACAAGGTAACTAAGAATAGGATGGAAGTTTAGTATTTAGGTGAAGTTGGCAAAAGAAATTTACCCACTAAAAGAGAGTGGGACTGAGAGGCCTCCAGCCTTTCTCCTTCATGCTTAACATGAGCATGAGGGGTTTTCAGGACAAATGGGCTGAGACATAGGATTATATTTCCCCAGAAACTCAAGTGTCTCTCACAACAAAGCGGGGGCCGGGGGAGTATTCGCTGAAAATGAACCCCAGAGGTGCCCCCAGCTCTCCAAACCTTCCAAATATATTTTAGCTGATTTCAAAATCAATTTATAGTCATGAGTGCTCTTAGCTTGAATAATAAACAGTAAGTTTTCCACTTTCCTAGGCAAATTTCCTCTAAGGTAGTTGGCCTGGCCAAGCCCCTCACATTTGCAGCCAGGGGAGAGTTTCTGGGAAACGGAGCTACTGGCAGCTGCTTCTCCTTGCTTGTTCTCTAGCTAAGTGAGCACATGCACAGCGTATGACAGAGGGGTGGGGGATGCTGAAGGCAGAGGAAGTCAGCGACGACTCATCTGCTCAGAATCACTTATTCGCGCACTCAGTCATTCATCCAAAAAGCACTCATCGAGTACTGAATACGAGCCAGGTACTTCCTGTGTGACACAGGCTGGGTGAGTGTGCTGAGGCAGCCATAACAACCCCTCATAGGGTGGTTTAGACAGCAACAGTGTATTGTCTCACAGCTCTGCAGGCTGGAAGACCAACGTGGAGCACTGGCAAGGTTGTGTCCTGCTGAGAGATGAGACAGCGTCTCTTCCATCTGTCGTCTCTCCCCAGGCTTTGGTGCTTTGTAGGCTGGCGCCAGTGTTCCTGGATTTATAGAAACATCACTCTGGGGTCTGCCTCTATCTTCTCATGATATTTTCCCTGTTGTTACTGCCTCCATCTTTCCTTCCCAATAAAGACACTAGTCACGGGATCCACCTTAATGGCTCCATTTGAACGTTACCATCTCTGTAAAATCCCTGCAGAGAGCCCTCAAGATTTTCCATCTTACGATGATGCAAAAGTAAATTGCATTTAGTGGCAACAGAGCTTTGAGTTCCAGCTTTTTCCCCAGGGTAGCAATATGTGTCATGGTACTTCTCATGATGATGGGCAGGGCTGTGAGCACAGCCCCCAGGCAGCCCGTGATCATGGGAAACTGACCAATACTGTGCACGGTGTTGCAGAGGTAGGATGCTCAGTAGGTCCAGTGTATTAAAGGCAGTTTGACTGATATTTTCAACTTTCTATATATCAGTACTTACACATCTAACCCCACTGTAAGTCAAGGAAGACCTATGGCCCCAACTACAGTCAGGTTCTGAATTTAGGCATTAGGGATTCAAGTTATGAACTGAGAGGCACACAATGCAGTCCATACTGTGTTAGCGACCTTTCTAGCCCTTATGATAAACTGGCGAAAAGCAAAGTAAGGAAGGCCTGGTTAGCTTTGACCTAGAGCTTCCGGGTATAGTCCATCTTGGTAAGAAAGTCAAGGTAGCAGGATCTTGAGGCAACCACAGTCAGTAGGCAGCAGGAGAAGTGCTGGGACTCTGCTTGAGTTCTCCTTTTTATCCAGTTCGGGACCCCAGCCCATGGAATGCTAACACCCACGGTTAATGCTGGTCTTCCCACCTCAATTGGCCTAATGAAATATTCCTCATAGACATGCCCAAAGATTTGTCTCTGAGAGAGAGAGAGAGAGAGAGAGAGAGAGAGAGAGAGAGAGAGAGAGAGATTATTATATAGCCCTGGCTGGCTCAGAAATCTCTATGTAAACTAGACTGGCTTTAAACTCACAGAGGTCTGCCTGTCTCTAACTCCCAAGTGCTGGGATGAAAGGTGTGCACCCTGTGCAAGTGCTGGGATGAAAGGTGTGCACCCCGTGCAAGTGCTGGGATGAAAGGTGTGCACCCCGTGCAAGTGCTGGGATGAAAGGTGTGCACCCCGTGCAAGTGCTGGGATGAAAGGTGTGCACCCCGTGCAAGTGCTGGGATGAAAGGTGTGCACCCTGTGCAAGTGCTGGGATGAAAGGTGTGCACCCCGTGCAAGTGCAGGGATGAAAGGTGTGCACCTCAGGCAAGTGCAGGGATGAGAGGTGTGTACCCCGTACAAGTGCTGGGATGAAAGGTGTGCACCCGTGCAAGTGCAGGGATGAAAGGTGTGCACCTCAGGCAAGTGCAGGGATGAGAGGTGTGTACCCCGTGCAAGTGCTGGGATGAAAGGTGTGCACCCCGTGCAAGTGCTGGGATGAAAGGTGTGCACCCTGTGCAAGTGCAGGGATGAAAGGTGTGCACCTCAGGCAAGTGCAGGGATGAGAGGTGTGTACCCCGTGCAAGTGCTGGGATGAAAGGTGTGCACCCCGTGCAAGTGCTGGGATGAAAGGTGTGCACCCTGTGCAAGTGCTGGGATGAAAGGTGTGCACCCCGTGCAAGTGCAGG
This sequence comes from Acomys minous, assembly GCF_964271855.1. Classification (NCBI taxonomy): domain Eukaryota; kingdom Metazoa; phylum Chordata; class Mammalia; order Rodentia; family Muridae; genus Acomys; species Acomys minous. The sequence goes on from NC_140497.1 coordinate 58,882,083, forward strand.
GATGAAAGGTGTGCACCTCAGGCAAGTGCAGGGATGAGAGGTGTGTACCCCACAGCCAGCTCTTGAGTTCTGCTGCGTTGGTTACTTCCTTTCACTCATCCCTGGAGCTAGAGCAGCAAGGCCCAGCTGCTCAAGCATCTTCCTCCAAACCTGGAGGCAAGAGTCTACAAGATGAATCAGGGAGCAGGAATTCTATCTAGTCGGTGCCATTGCACCTAGGGACCTCTGTAACCGTGTCCTCAGAAGACTGCAAATGCCAGGCACGGTGGGGGAAGACCTTGAACGCCAGCACTGGGAGCAGAGGCAGGTAGATCTCTGTGAGCTCAAGAGCCAACCTGCTCTACACACTAAGTTCCAGAATTAAAAAAAGAAATTTCAAAAAAGCTTTAGTAAAGAGTGGGTGGAAAATCCTGCTTCTGATTAGATTCAGGAAATTAAGGTGTCTTTCAGGATCTCCGTTTCTTTTGTAAGACTGTATATAACTGGGCAGACGCGTTGCTTCAAGAGCTCTAGGCTAACATCCTTCATTTGTTTGTTTTTGTATGCCACAAATGGTGATTGGAATATACTTATTTTTCTTTCACCAGTAAATTATTGTAATTTGGTCTGGGGGAGCCAAAACAAATTTAGCAAAATTAATGTTATTTAATGGGAAAAATATTCTAACATAATTTCTTTTGCCAATGTTGAGAAGTTATTTTAGATTCTACAAACTGGGTGGTCAGGGAGATTGGGGGATGAAAATGCCTCTAGAAATCAACTCCTCACCCCCACCCCCAAAAGAAGCCAACTCCCCAGGCCTTTACATTGAGGTTGGGAGGCTGTTGGCCTGAAGAAAAGGCTCATTCAAGCCAACAGCCAAGCCAAGGACCAGTGTGCCTTGCCTATAAGCACTATCTGTGGGTCAGTTTGCGGTTGCTTTGTTTTGTTTTGTTTTCTGAGGCAGGGTCTTGCCAAGTAGCACTGACTAACCTGTGACTTACCATCTAGATCAGAGTGGCCTGGAACAAACAGATCCCTCTGCCTCTGCCTCTGCCTCTACAGCGATGGGATGAAGGGCATGTGCCAGCATGCGAGGCTGGGTCACCTCAGTTTTACACTGAGCTGAGCTGAGAGGCAAGGACAGTGGCTCCAGATGTGATGCTGTGGGTCTGTGATGGGCATCCTGACCCCAGTCAGAGTTTCATCCTGCCCAGTCCAGTTTCTCTCTCATCTCGCTTCATCCACATATTGCATTCACTCCAGGAACACCATGACAAGACGAGCCACTCTTGTTATAGGATCATCGCGTGACCTGGGAATTTCTTCAGCCCCCCCCCCCCCACGAGCTCATCTCTGAAGAGAGCTGTCTCCTCATCCTTTGCTGGCACAGTTCTTCTCCTCTCTTCCCTTTAGCATAGCCTAGAAATTCCTCTCCGCCACTCTTCATTTTTCTTTTTTAAAAAATTTCCTCTCTGCTCCCTCCCCTCCTCCACCTTTCTTTTAGAAACAGAATTTGCATCCTAGTCAGGGCAAGTGCCTTCTTGGCACAAAGACATGTCCCAGCCCCTGTCGTGACCTGGTGTTGTTCATGGAGCTCATTGTGGCCACAACTCTGTAAGCAGGACCCATGTGTGCAATGGCTGGGCCACCTTCAAGGGGACAAAAACTCCTTTTCCTTGTTTTTCTCTCTGATGCCACTCAGAGCCGGTGGACACCTGGGAAGCACCGTGACCTTTAGCCAGAGATGGAGACAACGGCAGGAAGATGCCTGTTGTGGTTGGATCTGAAATATCCCTCCCAGGCTTGCTCATGGTCTCCATGTCTGTTTCTCCCCTGGTGGGGCTACTTTAGGAAGCTGCAGAATATTTAGTGAGAAGCGAGTTCAGCCTTTTGTTCCCGCCTTTGAGGTCTGTTTCCTACTCCTGTGTGACAGGAATAGCCCGTAGCGTGTGTTCATGAACTGTTGTGATCACGCGGCCTTCCCTAGCCTAATGGGCAACAGCTGTGAGTCAGCACCCTCAGTCCTTTCCAAGTTGTTTCTGCTGGGTGCTACGGTCACAGTGATACAAAGGCAGCTGTACAGTGGTAGAGCCAGGAGGTAGAAGGAACTCTGGGAATTCAGCATAAGACAAACTAGTTTGGTGTGGTGCTGCGTGCTTGTAATCCCATCTCTTGAGACACAGAGGCAGGGGGTCAGGAGTTCAAAGGCATCCTCAGATACATAACAAGTCCCAGGCTAGCCTGAGCTACAGGAGACCCTGCCTCAAAACAACAAAACCTCTTAGCTTGTTGAACCTGTGATTTGCTTTTGACAATTCTTGCCTTCCTTTGTCCTATAGGTCTGTACCTTCTGAGTGAATTTGGCTTTTTAAAAAAAGCCCACTGTGTGTTTCTAAGGTGTGTGTGCAGGACAGTAAACACAGGGTTTTAAGTTAGACTGCCCTAGCTTTGGAGTGCGCTTTCATCACTTCTCAACCAGGTGACTCTGAGTTTATCGCTGGGTCTCTCTGAACCCAAGTGTCCTCATCTATAAACGCTGGAGACAGCGCATGTAGAGCATCTTTTTGTTTTGAGACAGGGTCTCACTTTGTAACCCAAGCTGGCCTCACCCTCATCCTCCTAAATTCTGAGATTATAAGCACATGAGCTACCATGCCTGGCTTCTCTTGGTGGTTTTTCTCAGGCTACGGGGCCCTCATGAATCACTATAGGAAAATACCAACCACAGAAACAGCAGGCTCACATCTGCTACTCAGCCATCCTAATCTGAGAGCTGGAAATGCTGACACATCCCTTCCTCCCCTGGCTTCCAGCTCTCCCTTCCTTGTAATCTGAGCAGCCATTGCCCTCTGCAGAGTCAAGGTTGTGGTTCACACGTCTCCAGTCCAACTATGCAGAAACAGACCTATTAGAATGCGAAGTTCCCAGCTCATTCTTCACAGATGCTCCAAGTTACATGGTACTTAGTGGTCCTGTGGTCCAGCCTTCCTGATGCAGTGAGTACAGTCCTGGTGAGGACGCCCCTTCATGGCCAGTCTCACTAAGAGGTACCTAGCTTCTCGTGAATGTTTCTGAGTGGTCCCGTGGCTGCCTGCTCTGGTTTTTGACAGCCCACTCATCTTAGAGTCTTTATGATATTTTTATCTCATTTCTGGAAGGCTCATCGCTTAGGCATTTTCACTCCCATCACAGAATGGGATAACTCAGGGGCTGCGCTCTGCAGAGCAAGCTTATTCTTTCTCCGCTTTGTTGACTGACTGTGTCATACGTGGGGGTTTGCTCCAGGATCTCATCGGCTGCTATCTCTGTGTGGTTAGTGGTTGCCAAATGTTTTCCGTCAAGCAGTTTCATCAGCAAACAATTTTTCTGCAAACGTGTCTCAATATACACATTTTATTTACATATATATATATATATATATATATATATATATGTACTGAATATACTTCTGCTAACATACTATAAAAGTAGGGACATAAAAACAGATGTTGAAGATTAAAAAAAAAAGAAATCAGAATGGAAGTTCTTCTACTTTCTACCCAAGGCCCAGGGGATGGTGTGTCACGTTCCCTGGCCTCACAGCTCTATCCTTGGAAGCCACTGGTCTATGCACAGCTTTTCTGGGCAGGATGGCAGCTCTTGAGTGCGAAGACTACTTTTTGCTCACTGTGGTATTTCAGTCACAGTGGACACCCCAGGACATGCTTCTGGAATCAGAGTTATTCCCAATTAGAGCACCCCTCACCCCAGCTAGCCCCAGCTAGCATCCCTAGGCTGTTTTTAACACTGACTCCTCCCATTTGGATCTCCTTAGTTGTCCCCAAAACCCAGCATGTGCCACACTGAACTCTGTACACAACCCCAAAATATTGTCTTCCACAAATCATCATCATTGGCTTTTTCTTCTCCTGCTTGCTTCCTCCAGCTAAACTGGCCAGAGTCACATGCACACCAGGTAGGCAGGAGCTCACTTTACTTGCTTTTCGTTTGTCCATGACTTTTGGTAGAGGGTCTTGCTGGCTGCGTAGACCATGCAGGCTGTGAACTTGTGATCCTCCTGTCCCGGCCTCCTGAGTGCTGGGTAACAGGTGTGCTGACCAAATCTGGCTCTGTCTTCAGTTTAAATGAAGGACCTTGTTCTCACGTGGCCGCTGGCTGCTGGTGGCAATCCCCGGGGCGTAGGCTCTGCACCGTCCTTCACTGAGCTTGTGTGCATTTCTTCACATCTTCTCCTTTTCGCAAATGCCTAGTGCCCTTCCTGCTCCCAGACTCATACTGAAATATTTTGCTGAGAAAAACAACCGGAGAGAACTCCTCTCCATTAAGCAGAATCCACCACACCTCTGGCACCCGAAATCCTGTGCACCACTGTTCCTTCAGAGAGTGGAATTCCGCTCCCAGTAGCATCCCTCCAGCCGTATACTGTGTTCCCCCACCCGTGCACCTAAGGTGTGGCCACCAACAACCATCCCCTTTGCCTTACACCAGTAACGCTCTTTCCACAGAGTAATTACATCTGTGTATGTGTTTACTCTAAGGTCTCGTGGCCTCACTCCCCTCTGTTCCGTGCCTCATCCATACCTCAGTATTCTCTGCACTCTGTGGATGTCAGTCACTCTCGCCTAATGGTTACTTTCTTGCTTCCGGTTCTTTCTTGCACTTCGTTGTCACCACTTTGCTGAAGGTGTCCTTGGTGGGCTTTCTGGGTTCCTTGTGTTGCCTTGTCTACCTTCTGCTCCCCCTTTTTGCTGGACTTCGAAACACACTGTCACCTGGAGAGTCAGTCACTCTCTCCTCCCACAGATGTCTTCCCTTTTTTATAAACATTCAGCTTCCTCGTGCGCTGGCTAATTTTATGTCAACCTGACACAAGCTAGAGTCACTGGACAGGAGCAGGCCTCTATTGAGAAGATGCTTTAATAAGATCGGGCTATAGGCAGGCACGTAGGACATTTTCTTAATTAGTGATTTATAGGGGAACCCACACTGTGGTTGGCCCCACTCATGTGCAGGTGGTCCTGGGTTCTATAAGAAAGCAGACTGAGCAAGCTATGGGGAGCAAGCCACTAAGCAGCACCCTCTCGGCCTCTGCGTCAGCTCCTGTTTTGGGTTCCTGTCTTGACTTCCTCCTGTGACGAACAGCAGCATGGAAAAGTAAACCAACTGAACCCTTTCCTCCCCAGCTTGCTCTTGGTCATGGTGTTTCATGACCAGCCATGGTCACCCTAACTATGACACTGGGTAATCGCATCCAGTCTTACCATGTCACATACCTTCAAATTTCTATCTCCAGAGGACCAGAGCCACATCTTCCTGGGTATGTCACTGGCTTTCCAAATTGAATGTACCTAAAATAAAAATTTATTCCCTTTAGTGACCTAGAAACCCACTTTCCCTTTGGCTTTCACTTATTCCTTCAGGATAAAACATAAGAACAATTTTTAGTTTTGTTTGCTCTGTAAGACAGGGTTTCTTTATGTAGCGCTGGCTGGCCCAGACCTTGCTATGGAGACCAGGCTGGCCTGAAACTTGTGGATGTACTTCTGCCTCTGTCTTCCGAGTTCTGAAGTTTCAGATGTGTGTCACCTTGCCCTAATTAGGGGGGATGTTTAATATAATATTTTAATTAATTCTTTGAGAGTGCCTTACGGGTATACAATGTAATTTGGGTGACAGTCACCCTCTACTCTTCCTTCTAGTCCCCACAGATCCTGCCTTCATCCCTCACACCCTCTCAACTTCATGGTGTGTGTGTGTGTGTGTGTGTGTGTGTGTGTGTGTGTGTGTATGTATGTGTGTACGTATGTGTGTGTGTGTGTGTGTGAGAAACCCACCAAGTTCAGTTTGTGCTACCCAAATACACATGGATGTAGAGCCAGGTACGGGATCATGTCCCACCTCCCAGGGGCTACACCCCTGGGTGTCACAAACTGTCAACAGGGTCTCAGCTGTGCGTGGGTAGCTTGTGAGCCCCTCAGCAGGGTTCATGAGTTCTCTTCTCTCCTTACATTCAACCCATTTGTTAAATCTCCGTCCCCTCCCCCATCTTCAAAAAGACAAGACGGTGCTGGGTATAATGGCACACACCTTTATTCCCAGCACTCAGGAGGCTGAGGCAGGTGGATCTCTGTGAGTTTGAGGCCAACCTGGTCTACATAGTGAGAGCCAGGGCTACATAGTGAGGCTCTGTCAAAAACAAAACAAAACAAAAAGACTGTTCGCCTCCAACAGGTTCGCTGTTAACAGTAGCACTGGGCTCTGCTGCCTGGACTCATGCGATCATCCCTGTGGCCCTGAACCGGGCTGTAGATCTCAGGGTAATGTCACCTCAGAGACCCCCTAAGGCCCTAGTAAACCAAAGGGGACCCATCCCTTTACCATATTCTATGCCCTTCATAAAACTTGCTATAGCCACATTTTTGTTCTTTACTTATTTATCTGCTGACAGTCTCATCTGCTGATTATAGCCTTTCCAATTAGGACTTTTCAGTTTCCTTCAAATCCCTGGTGCCCAAATTCATGAAGCAGAGTTGGTTCCCAGTAAATAATTGTTGGTGGGTGAATTTATAGATTTACCTCATCAGCTACAGTGATACGTGGGGATCTTAAGCCTTATTCATCTGTTCCAGCCAGCCCCCTTTCTCTCAGTGACTGTTCTAGAGTCTGTGATGCCAACAGCTTTTAAGTCCTACTTCTCAAGTCATGTTCACGCACCAGCCGGGCTGCCATCTTCCTGTAGTGTTATTGCTGCCTCATGTGGAGCTTTTCTTCCTGCTTCCGGTTCTCAGCATCTCTAATACTCTAATACTTTTTTTCCCTTAGGACTTGCAGCAAGGTTGCCTCAAAACATATATCCAGTTGAGTGTCTTTTCTGCTTCTACCTGCCAGAGTCACCCCACCACCTGAGTAAGGAAAAAGAAACTCCGTGCTTTGACGGGAGCGGCCACCACAGCATTGCCGCCTTGGCTTCGGTCCCCTCCGTTTTCCACACTCATTCTTGTAGTCCCCCAAGTAACATTTCTTTGCCTATACTGTTGCCTCCACACATCTGATTCTCCTCTTCTTTAAAACCTGGCTAAGTGCCAGTACCCTGTGAAACTAAGTACCAAATCCCCCAACGAGCCAGCTGGGTTTCTGTCACCAAAGAGGATCTGCCTTCTTACTCTCTCCCAAACCATTCCTGTGTATCATTTTTTTTTGGGGGGGGGCTTATTTCAGAAATGAATCAGCCAATTATTTGCTTTTAAAAAAAATCAATTCTTTTTGAGCAACTACTATTTCTTAGGCACTTAAGGTACCAGGGGACAGAGTGGAAAGCAAACCAGACAAAAGCGTTGTCTTTAAGAAGTGAAGGGGCAGATGCACCACTGGACACACGGATCTCTGAAGTTTCTGCTGCAGTCCCAGAAAGGCTTTGGTGGCTTAAGCCAAGATGGCTGCCTTCATTAGTTTAAGAGTGACAAGCACAAGACTAGATCCCTCTATTGGGGATGCTGAGCCCCTCAACACCCAGCATAGTGACCAACCCCTCACACAGCAGTGCGAGCGTGTGGGCCTGGGGCAGCGAACGGACCCAGTTGGCTGAAGGAGAAATCAGGCCCTTTGCAGCCAGCACTCTGTTTTTCTGGAACACACAGAGCAGGATTGTTTCCAGTGGGCAAGCTTCATTTTCTGGCTTTCCTAATTGAACTTCCCTGGGGCCACATTCTGAAGACAGCGTGGGTGTGTTGGCACCGAGGCCAATACAATCAAGTCTGATTGTGAAATGTTCTTTCAAATAACCTCTGCACACATGAAACGTGTTAAAAAAAAAAAATAAAAACCACATGTTTCTCTAAGGTAGGCTGCCCTAGGTAACCATGGCCTCAAGACCACAGGTGCATCTCAAAGAACAGTGTCAGAACATTCTGGAAGCAAAAAAACAGGCCCCTGACTGTCAGACTCTATCTTTCTGGTTCTTATTTATTTATTTATTTAACAGTACTGAGGCTTGATTCCAGGGTCTGTGACATTCTTAGCAATTTCCCTACCAGCGAGCTGTAGCCTCGCCCTCTGGTTCTAATTTGAGGGAAAACTAAGGAAGGAATGGCGGCTCGTGTACCTACAACCCTGACTCTCAGGTGGCTGAGGCTGGAAGGTGAAGAGTTCAAGGTTAGTCTGGGTCACACAATGAGAGCTTATCTCAGAGAAGGTAATTTTAAATGATCTCTCTCTCTGTCTCTCTATCTCTGTCTGTCTGTTTCTCTCTCCCTCCCTCCCTCCCTCCTTCCCCCCCACCCCCGTGTGTGTGTGTGTGTGTGTGTGTGTGTGTGTGTGTGTGTATGTGTGCATGCACACAAACTATATAGGCTCATATACATGTGTGGGCACATCTCAGTGGAGGGCAGAGGTTGATGTATGATACTTATTCTATCTTTCTTAACTTGTAGGCTTGGCTAGGCTCGTCAGCCATCTCGTTCGTGGGATCCTGTGCCTTGCTGCTGTGCTGGGATCAGAGGCCGGCTGCCACACCCACCTCGCGTCCACGTGGGTGCCCACTAACATAGGACTTGAACTCCAGGCCACATGTTCGCATGGCAAGCCACGTTACCCAGTGAGCCATCGCTCTGGCCCCATCATTTCTTTATTTTTAATAAAGGGAGATATTGAAGGATGTAGAGTTAGAGTTAGAGGTGGAATAATCGTCCTTAAACTCAGAAAAATATTTGGGCTTCTGACATTTTTGAAAGTTTCATTAAAATGAGATAATATATCTAAAATTTGGGGCTCTTACGTGAGCTCCCAGGGCTGTTTGCTAGATCTGTGAACATGCTAGAACTAAAAGGTCTTTTACTATGACAAAATCATATTTCTTACATAGTAGCATTGGGAACACAATATGAGTTTTATGGGCCTTCATTTTCTTAAAAATGTCAATATGAACATTATTTTGATAAACTTTAATTACTTCAACCTTACACTTACTTTTGATTTGGGGAAATTTAATAGATTCTTATATACAGTAAAACATTTGTTTTTAGATTAAGATGAAATAAAAATATTTGTGAACCAAAATTTCCTTTTCATTCCCCTACTGCTTTTTAAAGCGTCAGTCAACACCCCTTTAACTCCTAAATACGGTACGTACCCCCCTAAGCATGTTAGGCCTGGAGCATGATGGGTAAGTAATGACCAGGGAACTAAAAAGTAGAGTGTGAGCTCTGTCAACTTGAGGCTGTTTGCAAAATGGGACTTAATATTTTGCCTTTCTCTCTGATAGGATTTCTTCCTTCATTGACTAGGGTCATTCCAGAGAGATGCTGAGAGAGGTATGATGTAACTGTCTCTTAAAACTGAAGGCAGACAAAACATCAAAGTGGGACCAGATGCTGTGAACAGGACAGAATCCTTGTGTGACACCTGATGCTGGATGCCAAGACTGCCAGTGAGACCAGCTGCTCTCTCACGCACCCTCAGGTTCCTCAAAGCAAATCAGAAGCAGGAGGTAGCTGCCCTTGGGGGATTCAGTATGTTTTGGGGACAGGTGGACCTGCACTCCTAGGGAATGCTTGAGGCATGGCTGAACAACTTAAGACCAGGGCAGACACTTTTACTATAGGGCAGGGCAACATCAGCATCTCAGGGACATTTGTTGAATGAATGAATGAATGGGTTGGTGTGTCAGTGGTAAGGCCTCATGGACCAAAGCTGCTAGACTGAGCTAACCATGATAATGACCCCTAGGGTCTAGAGATGACTCTTTTGGGTTGTGTAGTGAGAACTTTGATTTCTTTATACATATAGAAATGCTATGTGAATTTATTTTTTGTTTTAATCCCAGGTGTGGGATACAGGGCTGCTTCAGATTGTCCACAGCAGCTAACTATGATTTTTTTCTGGTGCTCTGGCAGAGGCATGATTTTTCTACCTAAAGATAGTTAACATTTGGAATTCTGGGGATCTTGCAGAGGGTATATCAATGCCAGAACCCCAAGAATGACACCCCCTGCTGCTCCCCCTGCTGCTGCTGCCTCTGTTGCTCTTGCTGTTGTTGCTGGTTGCTGTTTGCTCCTGCTGCTGCTGCTGTTGCTGGTTGCTGTTTGCTCCTCCTGCTGCTGTTGCTGTTTCTTACTGTTGCTGTTTGTTGGATTCCTTGATTGCTGGATTCCTGGATTGCTGGATTGCTGGTTGGAGATATCCCGACAATGAAGATCAAATTTGCTTCAAGGAACTTGGCAACCCTAACCAGCAGGAAGTAGTCTAATACCCACCTTTCCCTCTAACCTTCTTTCTTTTCTACCTAGTGTTGATGGGATAGTGTTGTAAGGGATAGGGCAGACAGGAGGCAAGGCTGGCTCTCCCACACTGGAAGAGCAATCTTAACATAATTTAAAAGCATGCTATGTAATATTGTTGAAGAGAGAGACCACATTACACAACAGATGTTTAGAACATCGTCATCCTGCAGTCAAAACTCATTCCGTTCCCCCCTCACTCTTTTCCCAGCCCTTGCACCTACCACTCTACCCTCTGCTTGTGTGCTCATGTTCCTTTTAGTCATGTTGTCCTATCTTAGCTATGTTCTAGTGTTGTAATAAGACACCATGACCAAGATGCTTTATAGAAGAAAGCTTTTATTTTTATTTTATTTTTTTAAAGAGTTGTTTATTATTATGTATATAATGCTCTGCCTGCATGTACACCTGCAGGTCAGAAGAGGGCATTGGATCACATCATAGATGGTTGTGAGACACCATGTGGTTGCTGGGAATTGAACTCAGGACCTCTGGAAGAACAGTCAGTGCCCTTAACCGCTGAGCCATCTCTCCAGCCCAGAAGAAAGCTTTTAATTGGATGCTTTCTTACAGTTTCTGAGGATTAGTCTATGACCATCATGGTAGCAGCATGCCAGGCATGGTGCTGGAGCATCAGCTGAGAGCTTCAGGTAACTTCAAAGAAACTTCAAAGTCTAACCCCACCTCCCGATGACACACCTCCTCCAACAAGGCCACACCTCCTCCAACAAGGCCACACCTCCTCCCAAAAGGCTACACCCCCTTCACCAAGGCCAGGCCTCTTAATCTTTCCAAACTGGGAACCAAACATTCAAGCATATGGTGGCCGCTCTCCCAAACCACTCATATCGAGGTTACATGGGTCATCACAAGTGGCAATGTTTCCTTCGTTTTAAATGCTGAGCTGTGGAGCTGGAGAGGTGGCACGGGTGTAAGAGCACTTGCTGTTTTGGAAGAGAACCTGGGTTCAGTTTTCAACACCCACTTCAGGTTGCTTACAACTGAAACTCCAGTGCCGAAAATTTAACGCCCTCTGTTGGCCTCCTTGGGCACCTGCATGCGTGGGTACACACAAGTACACCAATCAGGCTTTAAAGGCTGAATCACATATGGCATTTTCCTTCTCTGCTCATCTGTGGATAAACACGTGGGTAATTTCCACCTCTTAGGGCCGTCAGTAATGCCACAATGAACACAGGAATGCTAAGTTTTCGCTGAAGTATTGCTTTTAATTGTTTTGGATAGATACCCACAAGTACATTGCTGGGTAGTAATTCTTTTTTATTTTTAATGTTTTGTTGGACCTCTATATTATTTTCTGTAACAGCCACCCCATTTTACATAGCCACCCACAGTGTGTCAAAGTTCCACTTCCTCTATGCCCTCAACATTTATATCCTGGGTTGTTTGTTTGTTTGTTTGTTTTTGACAGTAGACATTTCCAGTATTTGTGAGGTTGTTTGTTTGTTGAAAGACAAGGTTTCTCTGTGTAGCCTTCTCTGTCCTGGACTTGCTTTGTAGACCAGGCTGGCCTTGAACTCACGGAGGTCTGCCTGTCTCTGCCTCCCAAGTGGTGGGATTATAGGTGTGTACTACGGTGCCCAGCACCTTTGTGGCTTTTATTGAATTTTCCTGATGACTGGCTATGTGGAGCATCTCTTTAGGTGCTCGTTAGAATGGTGGCTGTCAATCAACCCTGAGCTCCTAGAAGGAGGAGATCGTCTGTCTGAACTATGTTCCTGCCGATAAAGTGTCTGACACAGCACAAATATTTGTTCAATGGGGAGGGTTATTTTATTCCAACACTCCACAGGTATGTTTCTGGACCCTCATCAATTGCTCAGAGGTCGGCATTACTGTACCTATTTTATGAATGGCAGCCCTGATCTCAGATAGGCGAAGTCACATGCTTCTAGTCTTTTGGCTAAAAGGACTAGACCTTGAGGTAGGTCTCTGATGGTCAACTCTCCCTCAGGAGTCTCTGGCTTCTTTGTTTCTGACTCATTTATTGTTCTTTCAGTGAAAACTGGAGTATTAAGTGAGTGAGGCCCTTGAACAAAAACCAGGTGTTCACACAGCAGAATGGAGCGTCTGTGAAGGGAAAGTCAATGCACCGCCCGGGGTGACACCACAGCCTACAGATCCGCAAGCACGTTGGCTTTCATGTTGTAACTACTTTTGTTTCCAAATCTATCATTTGAGTGAATGAAGACTCCCTACCCTGACAGAAATGAGTTTTATAAAAATCCTTTCTGCTCAGTCCAGTGAACTGGCATTACAACTGTCAAAAACAAGCTTGCTTTCATGCTTTACAATGTTGATCTCTGTAGGATTTAGGAAAATATCTTGCGTATAGGAAAATATCTAAGTTGAAATGCATTAAGCTGATGTTGGCTTCATTCAAAATTGCACCTAATTTGAAACAACTGTTTTTTCTTGGTCAACTGGCTAGTCTATTGGGTTTTAGTAAGACTAAGGGAATCCAAAATCTAAGTTGAGTTTTTTTTCCCAAGAAAGCTATGATTCACATTAACCAGGCTTTGGTGGGAAGCAACCCTGTGAGGGAGCTGGCACCCTCTCTACCCTAGAAGATTATCAGCAGTTAGGCGAAGTCCTAGAGACTTGAACACTTGCCTTCAGACATGAGGAAAAAATTAAAGTTGTTCCTAATAGGAACGATTGGCAGATGCTTCATTCATATCCTGCTCAAGGGAACACTCAGATGGGCATGGGCACAGATGTGGGTGTGGGCACAGATGTGGGCACAGATGTGGGCATGGGCACAGATGTGGGTATAGGAGTTGATATGGGCACGAGCACAGATGTGGGTATAGGAACTGATATGGGCATGGGCACAGATGTGGGTATAGGAGCTGATATGGGCATGGGCACAGATGTGGGTATAGGAGTTGATATGGGCATGGGTGCAGATGTGGGTATAGGAACTGATATGGGCATGGATGCAGATGTGGGTATAGGAACTGATATGGGCATGGGCACAGATGTGGGTATAGGAGTTGATATGGGCATGGGCACAGATGTGGGTATAGGAGTTGATATGGGCATGGGCACAGATGTGGGTATAGGAGCTGATATGGGCATGGATGCAGATGTGGGTATAGGAACTGATATGGGCATGGGTACAGATGTGGGTATAGGAACTGATATGGGCATGGGCACAGATGTGGGTATAGGAGTTGATATGGGCATGGGTACAGATGTGGGTATAGGAGCTGATATGGGCATGGATATGGGCATGGGTGCAGATGTTGTCATGGATGCAGATGTGGGCATGGGCACAGATGTGGGTATAGGAAGTGATATGGGCATGGGTACAGATGTTGTCATGGATAGAGATGTGGGCATGGGCACAGATGTGGGTATAGGAGTTGATATGGGCATGGGCACAGATGTGGGTATAGGAGCTGATATGGGCATGGGTACAGATGTGGGTATAGGAACTGATATGGGCATGGGCACAGATGTGGGTATAGGAACTGATATGGACATGGATACAGATGTGGGTATAGGAGCTGATATGGGCATGGGTACAGATGTGGGTATAGGAACTGATATGGGCATGGATATGGGCATGGGTGCAGATGTTGTCATGGATGCAGATGTGGGCATGGGCACAGATGTGGGTATAGGAGTTGATATGGGCATGGGTACAGATGTGGGTATAGGAACTGATATGGGCATGGGCACAGATGTGGGTATAGGAACTGATATGGACATGGATACAGATGTGGGTATAGGAGCTGATATGGGCATGGGTACAGATGTGGGTATAGGAACTGATATGGGCATGGATATGGGCATGGGTGCAGATGTTGTCATGGATGCAGATGTGGGCATGGGCACAGATGTGGGTATAGGAGCTGATATGGGCACGGGCACAGATGTGGGTATAGGAACTGATATGGGCATGGGCACAGATGTGGGTATAGGAACTGATATGGGCATGGGCACAGATGTGGGTATAGGAACTGATACGGGCATGGGTACAGATGTGGGTATAGGAGCTGATATGGGCATGGGCACAGATGTGGGTATAGGAACTGATATGGGCATGGGCACAGATGTTGTCATGAATACAGATGTGGGCATGGACACAGATGTGGGTATAGGAAGTGATATGGGCATGGGCACAGATGTGGGTATAGGAACTGATATGAGCATGGGCACAGATGTGGGTATAGCAACTGATATGGGCATGGGCACAGATGTGGGTATAGGAACTGATATGGGCATGGGCACAGATGTGGGTATAGGAGCTGATATGGGCATGGGCACAGATGTGGGTATAGGAGCTGATATGGGCATGGGCACAGATGTGGGTATAGGAGTTGATATGGGCATGGGCACAGATGTGGGTATAGGAGCTGATATGGGCATGGGTACAGATGTGGGTATAGGAACTGATATGGGCATGGGTGCAGATGTGGGTATAGGAACTGATATGGGCATGGGTACAGATGTGGGTATAGGAGCTGATATGGGCATGGGCACAGATGTGGGTATAGGAGCTGATATGGGCATGGGTGCAGATGTGGGTATAGCAACTGATATGGGCATGGGCACAGATGTGGGTATAGGAACTGATATGGGCACTGGTGCAGATGTTGTCATAGATACAGATGTGGGCATGGGTACAGATGTGGACAGGAATAACCCATTCTTTCCTGCTGAGACAGAGTATTCCATTGAATGAGTGCTTCCGTGTTTGCTTCCCTATTTTCCTTTAGGGGTCTTTGGGTTGCTTCCAGTTTTGAGACTGGAAGTGAGGCAGTAGCTGCCGCCACAGGCTGGAGCAGTGGGGCATCCTAGCAGTGGTGTGCTCGGTGTGTGTCCACAGATGCACGTGTTGAGGTCCTAACCACTCAGAGTCCAGCAGCTTGATGAAAGCAATCACGATGAGACGAGGCCATCAAGTTAGAGCCCTGGTTTAGTAGGATTACCATGCTTTGAATGGTGGGTCTGGGAGCTTGTCCTTTTTCCTTCCTGTGCACACAACAGGCAATCATCTGCAAGGCAGTAACAGTGCTCACCAGAGCCCAGCCACACTCTACCCTCATCTTGGATGTCTACTCTGCAGAGTTGTGAGAAATCTATTATTTCTGTTGACTAAATTTTCCAGCTGATGGCATTTTGTTTTGTCCACCCTATCACATTCATATAGGTAGGTTAAGGGAGTAAGTGGCTATTGACTCTACAGGGACAAGAGGAGACATAAGTAAAAAAGGAAAAATTTTATACCTTGATCTGGGTATTTGTAACCTGGCTATGAAGCTAAGCAGGCTTATCAAGTTGTCCATTTAAGATTTGTAAGGTTTTGTGAATGTCAATTTTATTTAAACTTATAAAAGGGCTCCTGACTCTAATATTTTTCAATGAATATGCTTTTTTAAAATGATGTATCTTACTGCAGGCTTTGGTTGTAGGACCAAGCCTGCTAGCTAGCTTATAGGACTAAGATGTGCTGTGCAGGCTGCTGGGGAAGAAAAGTCTCCCATGGTCTTACCCAGCTATGTCCCCTGCTTGCTATAATACAATACAATACAATACAATACAATACAATACAATGCACACCATGCCACTTGTGCAATAGTGATGTCACTGCTATGTGGCAACCAACTGCTTTGAGACTGAAGTTGGGGTTCTCTCCAAGAGCGAGGGCTCATGTCTTGTGCTGTACATAAGCCTGGTCAAAAGACGCTAGCTGGAGAAGGCCATTGCCCTATCAGGGAACCAGCAGTTGTTTTGTTAAATGAATACGTTGTTTTCTAAATACTTATTTTTATACCATAGGACAGTGCTGCTCTCAGCCTTGGGCAGAGAAGGGTGGGTAATGATTGATGCAGAGACTCATAACAGGCCAAAGTGCTATGAATTAGTGACTCAGGCTATTCAGCTCTAAGCGAGACATCGGTGTGTCCCCTTCCAAGGCCCAAAGAATATCATGGCGGAGGGAGTAGAAAAATATAAGAGAAGATGCGGGAGAGTGATGTGAAGTGCTACCTTCACGACGATGGGGCCGTGGCACTCATAAACTCACCGTAGCTATGGTTACCTGTGAACGAGTGGGCGCATCAGTGGTCTCTCACTGGTAGGGAAGGGGTTCACGAGGCCTACCCTCCCTTTAGGATCTCTTGGCAGTTAACAGGCTACCAGGGAAGGGAAAGTCAGTTTCCTCCTAGCCACAAGTAGGTTGTCCAAACTTTAGTAAATGCCTTCCCCATCCATGCTCATGCAAACAATGCTAACTAAGCTCAGTGAGTCACAAAGGGATACGGGTGGGGAGGGGAAGGTGGGGGGGAGAGTAAGGGGAGGGTAGGGGGAGGAAAAACTACAGGAAGGTAAGAGTGGGACTGCTTGGAAGGAACCTGGATTTAGCAAAAGAGGGACAAAAAAGTGTGTGTGTGTGGGGGGGTGAATCTAATCAATCAATCTAATCAAAATGCAGTGTGTACACACACACACACACACACACACACACACACACACTGTCATGCAGAGAGACATACACACAAAGAATTCATGATAAAATACAAAGGCCCTATATTATTTGGATTTTTAAAAAAGTCTTCATATCCCTGAGAAGGCCTGAAAGAAAGGAAACTGGCATATATTATTATATGTATAGTCACCCTGTGTGTGTGTTTGTTCTGTTTTCTTGGAGTCAATCACCCACTGACAAAAATGTTTATGAAAAATAACTGCATCTGTTCTGAAGATGTACTGTCTTTTTTTTTCTGGTCATTCTCCCTCCCCCCTAAGCAATATGCTTCACCTACTAACTTCACTTAGACTGTGCTACTGTGCTACAAGTAATCGAGAGATTGTGTGGGTTTAACGCAAACACCGCATTTCACATGAAGCACTCACGCATCCTTACAGTTGGGTCTCTGCTGGACACTGGAGCCAATCCCAGTCCTGTTTATATGCTTTTCTAGTAAAAACTAACTTCGGAATTAAGCAATTCCAGACAGCAGGGATCGGGTACAGACAGAATTCTTTGTCTAGCACCCCCAGGACCTGTGAAAGCTGCTCAGCTAAGGGGCTGTGTAGGGAGCGCGTCATGGGGCAAGGGGAGGCAGACAAGTGGCCGGGACACCCTGGGATCAGAAAGCAACTTTGGGGAGCGTAGCTTCATGGCTACTTACAGCCTTGACCATCCCGACCCTAGAAAGGGAGCTAAAGAGAGGACTGCTGCCCTGAGCCTATGAGGCAGCAAACAGCTCCAGCCACTACAGCCGGGAAACAGTGCCAAGAGCAACAGGAAGCTCGAAGCCACGCCCCTGCTCGACAAGCAGGCGAGTGAGGGAGCGCTTGCCGGGGAGGCTGGGGTTATTTGCTCCAAAGGGCCTTGTGCAGATGTTACATAAACAAAACCTCCAGTGACTCCAGTTCTGGGTCTGGCCTAAAATAGCCCCGAGGGCTAGACTCAGCCTCGGTCACTCCTCCTGGTCCCCCGTGTGTGCGAGCTACTGCCCTCATTGAATTGTGTGTGGACACACTGTGGCCTTCTCAAGGGACAGTTGCCCCTACTGACTGAAAGCAAGGCTCCTTGGCCGACCATGGCAGCTCAGACACAAGGCATCCATCCCTGTAAGACCTCAGATGGCTGCTGGCCAAGGGACACGTCTCCTCTTTCTAGGGAGGCAGGAAGTTGGGGGAGGAGTGTTTAAAGAGTCTCCTGTCCTCCCTCCCTATCCTCCATCTCTTTCCTCTTCTTCCTCCTCTTTCTTCTCCCCTCTGCCCTCCTTTCTCCTTTCCCTACTCCGTTGTATAAGGTGGAGAAACCCCGAAGCTTTCCAGGTTGCAGCGGCTTTTATTTGCAGCTGATTTAAGACCAGTGCCCGCACCGCACCGCTTTGGCCTTGTACGAGGTTCCCAGACCCTGTTTGGGTTTCAGCTCCTTCAGTCTGCAGAAAACCAGTCTAGTGTGAACATCTGGAGGCTCGAACATCTGTGCCCCAGCAAGGGGTCACTCCAGCCTTACCACTTCAGCATGGGTCCCTGGAAACTGTTAATCATCTTTTCTCCTTGGCTGCTTGCCTTTCTTTTTTTTTTTTTTTTAGAATCTTAACTGATGGGGGTGAAAAACAATAAAACAGTATCCATGATCCAAAACTACTGGTGCCAAATCCTCACTACATGCTTAATAGTATAGAAAACATTTGATGTGTGTCCTTCTGTTTAATTTTCAATGAACAGGCTTATGAAATTTGCAGTTATTTATTACCTCCAGGCGACAAAGAACGGCAGGTTAGAAAAATGATAGGACATGTCAGAGTTGCCACAGGGGTAGGACACAAACACAAGCTGGCAGGACTGATTGTCTCTCTCTCTCTCACACACACACACACACACAGCAAAGAACATCTGACAGAGCTCATAACTCCTCTTATTCTTAGTCTTCTTTCTGTTCAAGTCTGAGCTCCTCTCTCTTTTGCCCTCCTAATTAAACATAGCAAACAGTGTTTATCTAACATGATTTCTGAGACCCAAATAACCAACATACTATTGAAGTTAGGCAAAAAATAAAATAAAATAAAATAAAATAAGGTGTGATGTGTAGTGTAGGAATGTTGAGATTATATTATTACCAAGACTTGTACTTTGGAAGACGTCTTGAGTTTCCCTGGGTTAGAGACTCCCAGGTGCAGGCCTGAGCTAAAGTTCACCTAGAAGAGGGGAAAAACCAATACGGAGATAAAGAAGATGCCTATGCAAGGCCAGCACTCAGTGCAGGGCCAGTGCCAGCTGGTGAGGCCTCATGTCACGCGGGAACTCTCGGCTTTCTGAAGATTTTGGTTCAGATCTTGGTTGTCTTTTTAGTGCAGGATCCTCAGGGATATTGACCCTATGATAGCCCACCCCACCCCTTAGAGCTAAGACAACCTTGCCATTAGACTGAATCAAATGGTGTATATGGGGTGGGCCGGGGTACCCATGTGTTAGAACTTTCGGTACTGTGAGTAAAATACCCAAGGGAGACGTTTAAAAGGAAGAATTCTTTCAACTCTCGGTTTCCAAGGGTTCCGTGCATGGCTACTTGGTTCTGTGTTTCTGGGCCTGTATTGACGCAGTGCACCATGGTGGTAGAAATGTGTGGCCAGGAAGCAGAGGAAGTGAGATGAGGTTTTAGGACAAGTTACAGCTCTCAAGAGCATGTCCATTTTGATCTACTTCTTCCAGCTGGGTTCTACTTCTTAAGGCTTCTAGAACCTACGAGAACAGCACTAGCAGCTGGGTGCTAAGTCTTCAGTGTATTCAAGGTAGAGCACCCTATTTCTGTGGGAATCCTATGCTTTTTTTTTTTACTCATTCATTTTATTCCTGTCTGTTCATCCATGCGTTCCTAACAGTCCTGAACAAGGCTCTGGGGATGCAGAAATGAATTTTAAAATAATGAATATGATCCCTCACTTCCAGGAGTTCAAAATCTAGAGCAGGAGATGAAAAAGAAAACAGCTGTGGTAAGAGCCGTGGCAGATGCAACTAGGAGCTTGGAAAGCCCAAAGTCCTGCTTCGCTCTATATGCTAAGCAGTGGGGGTTATCTGTGCTGTGGCAGAGGCAGGGAGCACACGTGGAGAGATTGCTGGGTGCCCTTCCTGCTCAGAAAACTCCGTGCTCCCAAGCCTTGAGCTACAGTACAGACTAACACGCCTGGTCTCTCCCTCCCACCCATGCCTCCCCAAGAGAACAGTCATGATTTATCTATGTGACTGGAGACTCAGGAGTTCAGAAGAGGAAACTGGGACAGGGTGACTCAGCTGCTTCTCTAGGACGGGTCACTCCCTTCCCAGCCTGAGTGGAGTTTATAGAAGATGGCCGTTGCCAAGGAGGTGCGGACTGTAGCTGCTGGGAGTGACTTCAGGATGGGGAGAGTGCAAAGGCCATTTTGGCTAATATTTTTAAAACTACACTCAACAGCCTAGCTTTCGTTAGTATTTCTTGGTTGCATCACCTGATGCCCGTGGCAAGGGAGAAAGTAGTTAGACTCATCTGAACCACAACACAGATGATACCTAAGTGTGGTCCATACGTGGACGGTGGGCGTACACTCACCACTCTGGCCTGATTGACAGGAGTGAACATCCCATGTGCTAAGACCTGAAAGACTGGCCTTGAGCTCTGGAGGAAGGGTTTCCCAGCCCCAGCCCCACCTCCACCCCCACCCCCACCCTTGCAGTTCCCCTCTGGCCCAACTCTGCAGTGAACTCAAAAGGAAAAAGCAGGATGAAAGAAACGAGTCCACATGGTTCCGTTCAAGTGGGTACCGTTTCCACATGGTCACGGACATTTCTTTTGGTCCAAACCCAGAGCTCACCTCATCTCTAGAGAAGATGCTCGGGATAGCTGCCTTTCTTCCTCTGGAGACACCCTCTGTTTGGAAGGCCCCTTTAGAAAATGTGTTTTGGAACAACTTTGCCCTCCTGTTTCTCGTGTGTGTCAGTGTCCTGGAGAGCTGAACTTTGGGTTACCTTGAAGCCTAGAAGGATGGGTAGTATCTGCTGTCTTGCACCTCCTCGGGCAGGGTGGCTGCTGCTTTTTCTTCAGTGATGGGTGAGTGAGAAGCAAGGAGGTAAGGGATCACCCAGAAAAGGATTCGCAAAATCCCAGAGCGCCCCTACTGACACAGCCCTTCTAGTCCCATTTCAGGCACTGTACTGGACTCGTTAAGCCTATCAGCCAGTTCGTTACTTGGCAACAGGTTGGTTCTTTAAAATATTTGTTTTAATATTTGTTTGATTAGCACACACATTATTAGGGTTCATTGTAACCTTAAAAAATAGGTGCTAGTTATGCGGCCAGGTTTGGACTCTGCCTCCTGAGTGCTGGGATGAAAGACCTGGGCCACATGCCTGGCATCATTATGGCATTTTCAACCCAGAATTTGTTGTTGTTGTTGTTATTGTTGTTGCTGCTGCTGATTCCCTCTTCTCACCTATGGCCCCCACTCTGTTACCTCCTCGTTCTTTCATGCCTCATGTGCTCTGTTGCCTTCTCCTTACTTCCTCAGCACCCCTCTTTACTCCCTCCCCACTCCCTTCCCACCCCCACCCCACCCTCATCCCGTGGCTTGTGGTCTCCTTTCCAGTTTCATGGCCTCTGTGCACACTCAGCCTCACTTACGTACACACACGTAAACATTATAAGCTAGGATCTGCGTGAGAGAGACAACGTGTGGTTTTTTTGTCTTTCTGACTCTTTTTTACCTCACTTAATGTAATTCTTTCCAGATCGGTCTATCTTCTTTTCCTCCAAAGTTTTAACACAGAAACCTTCAGAGTCAGGAGTAGCCCAGTAGAGGGAGCCATTTCAAACAAACTCCACAAGCTGAAGGCCGATGGAGAATTGGCCAAGCAGGTGGTCCTGTGTATGCTTTGGAAACGCCAACTGTTCACAGAGCAGCTTGGGTGTTCAAAAGCTCTGAGCCAGACCAACGCTTGTGCGAGGTGGTATACTGGGGTTTGTGGGCTCCGCAGGATTTTGCAGCCTGCTTCCATCAGCAGAGCTTAGTTTGAACCCAGTGTGGCGGTTTCCACAGTTTAAGCCTTTTGGATTCTGTAGGCAGGTCCTGGCTCCGGTGTGGTGCAGGAGCTGAGCAGCTCCGCCCACCTTGCACTTACAAACCAACCGGTGTGCTGTCGGTTGAGATCCCGGGTCAAAGAAACCTGCAACTCAGGTCAGGGGACATTAGCAGTGGCAGGCTTTGCAAGGAGTGTCTAAGAAGGTGACACAAAGGAGAGAAAAATGGTGGAGCTTGAAGGCCTGGGGAGCTGGCTCTGTGGGAAAAGCATGGGAACTTGAGCTCTGATCAGCAGCATCCACTCAAGAGGCCCAGCTAGGTCAAGATAGTGTGTACTTCTAACTCTGGGGAGGTGGAAACAGAAGGACCGTGGATATTTCTGGCCAGCCAGCCTAGCTGAACTGCTGAACACCAGGTTCAGTGAAAGATCCTATCTCGAAAAACTAAAGTAGAGATTTATTGGGACATTGACCTCTGGCTTACGCATTTGTAAGCATGCATGTACACACGTACCTCCCAACACACACACACACTCACACACACACACACACACACACACACACACACACACACACACACAGAGAGAGAGAGAGAGAGAGAGAGAGAGAGAGAGAGAGAGAGAGAGAGAGATTCATTTCAACTTATCTCTTTATCTACACTACGGTTATGTTCTGAGATTCCAGGAGATGGGACTTTCAATGCATGAATCCAAAGAGAGATGGCATTGCTCAGTACAGAACATCCTGTGGGTCCATGAGGCTGAAGAAATTGAGCAATTGTGCTAAAAGATACCAGTTGTCACAACTGATAAATTCTGAGACCCTGGGTATTTTTCACTGACAGTGAAATCCATTCCCAGCAGCTAGAGGTTGTGAGACAGCTGTTTGGACTGCAGCCTGAAAGGGAGCTAGCTGCTGTCTTTACAAAATATATATATTTTTTAACTGTGTGTGTGTGTGTGTGTGTGTGTGTGTGTGTGTGTGCGCGCGTGTGTGTGCACATGAGCATGTGCCCACAGAGATCAGAAGCACTAGATTCCTCTGAATTGGAGTTGTGAGCTGCCTGATGTGGGTCCTAGGACCAGAACTCAGGCCCCCCTGGAAGAACAGTGTGCTCCCCTAATTGATCAGCCCCAGCTGCTGTCCTTGGCCTATGTTATGTCCAAGGACACTGTGGGTTGAGGACAGAAATGTAAAAGGCACACACTGTTAGCAGCCTCGACCCAGGAGTGACGCATCATAGTCAGCTTCAGTGCGGCAGCGAAACTGGTTTTCTGTGCTCACCTGGATGACTGGAACCTGGGAAATGTAGTTTATGTCCAAGCCTGGGACAGGGCTCGAGGGTTTGGTCAACATTTAGTCAGTCCCTGTAGGTCAGTCTCAGCTCAAAATACAGTAATATCCAGTTGTTCTGGGGACGTAGTCACTAGATCAGTGGTTCTCAACCTTCCTGCTGTTGTGACCCCTTAATACAGTTCCTCATGTGTGGCGCCCCTCTCAAGCCATACAATTATTTTTGTTGTTATTTCACGACTGCAATTTTGCTACTGTTATGAATCATAATGTAAGTATGTGACATCACCCCCAAAGGGTTTGTGACCCACAGGTTGAGAACCCTTGCACTAGATAGTCAAGAAAATGTGGTTGAAGATACAGGCGTTTGTCTTGAGTAACACTCTCCTCCTGTCATAGGTCACAGACTACATAGGAAAAAAAAAAGGCAATTGTTATGCTATACACCTGACTCCACAGACGAAGCTATTTGAGGCCAGGTGTCTCTCTGGCCACTGCGGAGGAGACTGAGATGGTTTGTGACACCCACATGCTGTGGTGTACAGTACAAGTATCAAAGTTAGCAAGAAAAGACAAAGAGGATGGCATGCGGCTAGGATGTGGATCCCAGGAAAACGGAACATGCTGCTACCATCCTATAACAAAACAGAGCAGGAAAATCAAGTACTTTAAAAGCCTGGCAAAGCCCAATGGCCCTGGAGGATTACAGGATGACAGAGCATTAAGACCGTAGGCTGTCCCTTCATCTGGTATCTGTACTCAGTGTGGGATGGCCCCTCCAGTGAGAGGGCCTAGGGACTCCAGCCGTTGACTCGGTTCTCCCTCTTCTCTCCTGCATAATTAATTAACTGGGAGAGAATTAGAAGGAGAGCCTGACAGGGACATCACTAAGCATCAGAAAATGCAGTGAATAAGGGAACCGGATGTTGGATTTGGATGCTTTTCTATAGGTCCAAGACTTCTATAACGTACACATGAGTCTTTGCTTTGGTTTATCTTATCTGCTTTGAACTCACAAATATTTAGCTTCATCTATAAATAACTAACCTAACACTTACCAACCACAGGAAAGCAGTTACACGACAGCATACAGAGAGGATGGGGAAGGCCAGTTTTGAAAGGCTAATGTGCTTTTCTAACAAGCATTTCACTCAAAGAAGACAATTTGCAACCCTGTGATTACCGTCCCATCAGAGAACCTGCACAGTGCTACTGGCCTTGGACATTTCAGATTACAAATGCCTTATGGCACTTAAAGCTGGGTTATGGTGTATTTTGGAATTAAATAAAATTTTTGCTTAAAACCAACTCTTTCACAGAAATTACTCTTGGTTTCCACAAAGTTATGAAAATTAAATTGGAAGGATCTTCTATTAAGATTTTAAGAGCAAGTAAATAACCGTAAGGATAGCATCCAAATCCTGTGTCGTTTCTCCATTTTCATCGAATATGGGACCATTTAACCACACAGGAAGGAGTGGGTGGATTTGGAAAGTGGCTGAATCCTCTAATTTGAATCAATCCGAATTAAACACAAGCTGCCGTTGCATTAAGCAAGTGGATGAACACAATCTATACTGAGTGGATGTGGAAGAGAAGTTGGTTCTCTGTTGCTCAGAAACCCAAGGCGAGACAGACTTTTCTAAGGTTGAAAACTGAGCTGTTGATGGTTCAGATTCTTGCTCCTCGTGGTATCCAGCTCAGAGGGCCACTGTGTCCAACAGACAGTGTTCTAAATGCCCTTCACAGCTCTCTTACTGTAAACATGGGTCAGCACAAAGGGTGTCTATTGAGTGCCATTGCCCTTTACACCTTTTTGCTGTTCATTCCAGTACAGCTCTTAAGAGCTGGTTATTGTTCTTAATCACAAGGGCACCAGCTTCATTACGATGAATTATGGTGCCATTGGCCATGAGCTCAAGACTAATAAACCAACCGTATATACTAAGTAAGGTTAGGACACAAGCTTAATCTTTGACTGGTGGAGATGTTCTGGTCAGAGGCTCAAAAGAACCTAGTTTTATGTTATTCTAGGAGTCATGGTCCTGATTTACTGATTCAGTGTTTGCAGAGATACTACAGAACACAAATAAATACAGACTGGAGTGGTAGAGGTGGTTGTGGTAGACACACCACTGCAATCTTTCAAGGAAGGCTTGGCTGTACAGCCATGGGGAGTGGGGTTGGTAGGCTTGGCTGTATGACCATGGGGAATGGGGTTCGTAGGCTTGGCTGTACAGCCATGGGGAATGGGGTTGGTAGGCTTGGCTGTACAGCCATGGGGAATGGGGTGGGTAGGCTTGGCTGTACAGCCATGGGGAATGGGGTTGGTAGGCTTGGCTGTATGACCATGGGGAATGGGGTTGGTAGGCTTGGCTGCACAGCCATGGGGAATGGGGTTGGTAGGCTTGGCTGTATGACCATGGGGAGTAGGGTTGGTAGGCTTGGCTGTATGACCATGGGGAGTGGGGTTGGTAGGCTTGGCTGTATGACCATGGGGAGTGGGGTTGGTAGGTTTGGTTGTACAGCCATGGGGAATGGGGCTGATAGGCTTGGCTGTACAGCCATGGGAAATGGGGTGGGTAGGCTTGGCTGTACAGCCATGGGGAATGGGGTTGGTAGGCTTGGCTGTACAGCCATGGGGAATGGGGTGGGTAGGCTTGGCTGTACAGCCATGGGAAATGGGGTTGGTAGGCTTGGCTGTATGACCATGGGGAATGGGGTTGGTAGGCGTGGCTGTATGACCATGGGGAATGGGGTTGGTAGGCTTGGTTGTACAGCCATGGGGAATGGGGTTGGTAGGCTTGGCTGTATGACCATGGGGAATGGGGTTGGTAGGCTTGGCTGTATGACCATGGGGAATGGGGTTGGTAGGCTTGGCTGTACAGCCATGGGGAGTGGGGTTGGTAGATTTGGCTGTATGACCATGGGGAGTGGGGTTGGTAGGCTTGGCTGTACAGCCATGGGGAATGGGGTTGGTAGGTTTGGCTGTATGACCATGGGGAATGGGGTTGGTAGGCTTGGCTGTATGACCATGCGGAATGAGGTTGGTAGGCTTGGCTGTACAGCCATGGGGAATGGGGTTGGTAGGCTTGGCTGTACAGCCATGGGGAATGGGGTTGGTAGGCTTGGTTGTACAGCCATGGGGAATGGGGTTGGTAGGCTTGGCTGTATGACCATGGGGAATGGGGTTGGTAGGCTTGGCTGTATGACCATGGGGAATGGGGTTGGTAGGCTTGGCTGTACAGCCATGGGGAGTGGGGTTGGTAGATTTGGCTGTATGACCATGGGGAGTGGGGTTGGTAGGCTTGGCTGTACAGCCATGGGGAATGGGGTTGGTAGGTTTGGCTGTATGACCATGGGGAATGGGGTTGGTAGGCTTGGCTGTATGACCATGCGGAATGAGGTTGGTAGGCTTGGCTGTACAGCCATGGGGAATGGGGTTGGTAGGCTTGGCTGTACAGCCACGGGGAATGGGGTTGGTAGGCTTAGCTGTACAGCCATGGGGAATGGGGTTGGTAGGCAAGCTTTAACTTACAGGGTTCCTCTTAGCCAGAGAGTCAGCCTTCCTGAAGCCATGCCCTTCTCTGATTTTGGACCCTCTCATAGTGTCCAGCCATGTTCCATCCTTGCAGCATTGGGTGAAACTTTGTCAGACCCCTATGGCAGTTTCACCTGGCTTTGCTGCTTCCTCTCTAGTCCAGGGTGCTAGGTCCTGGCTAATACTTTGTAATCCCAGCCATAATTCAGCTCCAGTGTCTGAAAAATCCTGCTTGTTCTGGCAGCCTGTGCATGTGGCAAAGTGGAGAGGCTCTTTGAGATCGCCCGTCTCCATCTCTTTTCCCTCATTGACCCCTTACTCTCCTAGTTCCAGGGTCTCAATGCACACCCTGACAACCAGTCCCAAGCCCAGGGACATTGTGATGTCAGGGACCATCTCTCCCCTCTCTCCCCCCCCCTCTTTCTGTGGGGAGATGTACCCAAGCCAGTCTCACACCAACAGTTACATCTCACAGGGAGGGAGCACGTTCCTTGGTAGCCCTTTCTCCTAACCAGCTCCCAGCAGGCCATTGCCTAGGCATGGAGGTGGCTGTCTCCCTGTGTGGCATTCATGGCCTTTTTCTACCCTCCCCACTCCTGCTGTCTGGACCTCACCTGCTCCGAGGAATGCTAGCCTTTGCTCTCACCTCCTGCCTCAGCATCTTCCATTAAATGGGCTCTTTCCTTGGCTTCTAAGAAGAGAACAAAGGGCAAAATCCCTTCTGTTTCTAAGCCACCTGGAACGGTTTTTCCTGCAGATGCAAAGCTTTTACCAGAAAGCTCCTACTACAAACAGCTTTCATTCCTGTTGACTCTTAGTGTTTCTCCATCAGATGTGTATTTTGTACATTGCGAGAAAGACCGCAGGCTGCCTCACTGGATGTGCTTCCAAGGAGCTGAAAGAAATTTATGGAGAGAGAGAGAAAAAAAGCTAGTATTTACTGGGACTTACTCTATGTCAAACATCCTGCTGAGTACTTTACATATTTATTTTGTTTAATCCTCATAACACCCTTAAGAGGTTGGTATGAATGGCCCTAGTCAGCAAGTGAGGAAACACAGGCTTAGAGAGGTAAGTGATTTGGCTCACGCACCTGTAAGTCAGCAGAGGGGAATTCACATGCACGTCTTGTTGTCTCACTCCAGAGTTAGATGGAGCATCTCCTAATACCACAGAGAGGGTGGGGGGGGGGGAAGAGGAGAGAGAGAGAGAGAGAGAGAGAGAGAGAGAGAGAGAGAGAGAGAGAGAGAGAGAGAGAGCGCCTCAGCCTGCAGAGCAGACTCCAGTTCCCAGAAACAGCAGGATAGACAGCAAGAACGGACAGATGGATCCAGGGAAGAAGAATGATGCTCTCTTTTCTCTCCTTAAAGGACTCAACTTCAGCTCCAAATTGAACTGGGAAGCAGATCTGAACATTTGAGCTTGGTCGGCCTCATTTTAATCATGAGTCTAATAATCTGTCATCATTTAAAGGCCATTTCCTCCGCACCTGCACCCGGAGTGCATCCAGAGGCTGAGGCTGAGAGGGAGAATCCCAGAGTCCCCGCTCTGGTCCTCCACAGCCACGTGGCCCACTTCCAGCCGTGCACGAACGGCTCCTAAGTGTCATGGTGCCTGCAGCCTGGAAGATGAGAATGGAGAGAGGGGAAGCAACCACTCTGTTGGCCTTTCTGACATGTCAGCATTGGGATGACAAGGACAAAAACAACAACAAAAGACTCACCTGTGGGCTCGAGTGTCATTCGTGTCCATTCGATCTGGGAGAGACATGAAGATGGACAGGTTTCCACGGCTCCCTGCTTGGATGTTTTCCTGCTCTTGTGAAGAAATTCACAGACATCAAATCGCATCCCCAGATGCTTAACACCAAATCTTGCTATGACAGTTTAGTGACAGGCAGGGTTTTTATTCATTCTTATTGCTGTGGTGATTGTCAGGGAAAACATTTTATATGCGTAAATGGGCTTATTTAAACAACTTAATATATGCATATATATGGCTCTATATTGGGGCCTAAATCAAAGACCCAAAGAAGAGGGCAGTGACATTCCAAGGTCCCCACTGGTCTATGTGGTATATGGTGCCAGAACCCTGGCTCATTCTCCCTAGAAACCCTGGTTTCTGAGGCTTCATCTATGATGCTGGCTTGTACGGTTCCCTAACCCAGTTCCGGGACCCGGGGGCCTGCCTTTGCTTTCAAGTGTCATCACAGTACCCGTTTGCTTCTTCAGAAAACAAAGCTGGGAAAGAGAAAGAAATTTGAGTTCATCTTTTAAGAATTCTGGTGTTGGAGTCTGGAGTCCAGCAGACCTGGATGAAGCCCTGAGTCCTCAGCTTGCTAGCTGTTTGGCCTTGAACACATTACTTCCCTCTTCTACGAGTCTCAGTCTATTCATCAAAAACATGGATATTATCATGTGTGACTCATGCTACTGTTGGAACGAAGTGGGGTGTGTATGCAGAGCCCTGTAGCATGGGGACACGCCGTGTATAGGGACAGTTGGTGTGATTAGGGGAAGAGTCAACATACCATCGCAAGCTCCCATCTAGAAAGTCCTAAAAACACGATTAAGTGGAAGAAAGACACAGGCAAAGCTCACTTGTTATCTGAATCCTTTTATATAAACTGCCGAGAACAGTTTATCCTAAGGAGATGGATTACGGACTAGCAATTGCCTTGGGTTGGAAGTTGCAGGGCTGAGGCCGACTAGTACTGACCGTGCCATTAATTTGGGAGTGATAAAAGCATCCTAGAAACAAATAGTCATAAGGGTTGTGGAAATGTATGAATATACTAAGAACTACTGGACTGTACCCTTTAGAAGGTTCAATTTTATGTATGTGAGTTTACGTCTTTTAAGAATTTTTAAATAGAAATTTATTATGCAGCTAAAAGCTTGAACTCTGAAGCCGATTCATATTGGGCACTCTCTCCCCCTCTCCAGCCCCGCAAGAAGACTGAAAGTTCATCTTCCTGGAAGCCCTGTCTTGCTTCCCAGGTACATCATTTGTTCTGTGAAGAGTGTACAATAAATGCAAACGCGGTGCAGTTCCGGTATTCGAGGGAACAATGTGACACACAGCCCCCATCTTTCTGCCTGAGGCTGCTGAGCTGTGTGGATTTATGGGCAGAAAGAACCAACCAAGCCTATGTAATTTCAGAGTTTCGCTGAAGCTTAGTCGGTCTGGGAGACCATCCAGGTGGGAAGTAAGATGGCTCCCCTCCATCTGGGATGAGAAAACGGGAGCTATGAGTGGAAAAAGTCGATCAGATTAGCTGTGAAAATGTTGATGTATCATAGCCATTGGTTCAGACCAAAAATAAAGAGGAGGCTGTCAGTGCACAAATGTGCATGTGCTTGTGTGGCCGTCACTCACATCACGGAAGGCTGAGGATGGAGACTTCACTAAAGGGAAAATTGGGGACTTTGGGATGAGTCAGCGAGTAGTCCAAGACTGGAATGTATTAATTCTGGAATTTCATTCATTGCTTCCAGAGGATGATTGAAAAAATACACAGTTTTCAGGCGCAGTCTCGGACAAGGCTGTCAGCACCATGCAGGGACAGTGTCAGTGTGAGGAGGCAACAAGAGTCTCGTGAAAAGTTATTTCTTCACTGTTTGAGATGCCCATGAAGCTTTGTGGCCTTTCGCTTTATTTTTTAAAATGATTAAATATGTGTGTTTTTTAAAAATCAGAGACATTCGTCTTTAGTTTTTAATTTCTTCCAGATCTATGGCTGGCCAGTGTTGTATATATCACACTGAGATCTTTGGAAGATCTGAAGCTTGCATACTTTCAAGTGAGGGGAAAACATTTATAAAAAGGCAATCCTTTCTTCCCCCCTACCACATTAAAACATCAAGGAATCGGTCAAATTTTTTACTGGAAAAATGTGAGTAGGTGTGTGTGTGTGTGTGTGTGTGTGTGTGTGTGTGTGTGTGTACATGCTAGTGGAAGGTACACATATGTGTGTGCAGGTCAGCCTATGTTGAGATCATACAGCAGCCCTCTGGCTTTATTCCTTAGGCACCATACACCATTTTTTCTTTTTATTTGAGACAGGGGTTCTCCTGGCTTAGAACTCAACAAGTAGGCTAGACATCTGCCCAGCAAGTCCCTGAATCTGTCTCCCCCTCCCCAGCACTGGGATTCACACACTCAGCTTTTTCACATGTCATGGGGTTCAAAATGCAGGTCGTTATGCTTGCAAGCTGAACACTTTACCGATCGAGCAATCTCCCAAGCCCAGAAACAGTATTTTTATTTGTTTGTTTGTTTGTATTGTATATGAGAGCACGATGTGCATTGTGAGCCACCATATGGTTGCTGGGAATTGAACTCAGGACCTCTGGAAGAGCAGACAGTGCTCTTAACCGCTGAGCCATCTCTCTACCACCCAGAAACACTATGTTTAAAACCCTGCTGGTAGGAGGTGAAATAGAGTCGCCACATATGAGTGAAAGAGCTTGGATACAGAAAGAAAAGCAAAACGAGGTAACAAGGTAGCATAGCAAGGTCTGCCGGACACACGGGGCTGCCCTCTGAGCTTGCTTTGATTGAGAATGTGTTGTCCAACAAGACTCAGTTAAGACTGAAAGCCCCCTGTGCTGAGCCATTACAACAAGACCAAGCAGGGGAGGAGACACACTCTTGCAGATGACATAAACACCCAGACACACAGCGTGTAACCACACATCAACTACTTACTATGTCAAGTCAAAAACTAGGAATTTCACTATTTGTCACAAAATCTAGTGAGGTCTTTCGGATTGAGTTAGTTTTGCAAATAAAAGAAACTAAAGGTCTAGAAGGTGAAAGTCAGGGAGCCCAAAGTCAAGCAATGGTCTCTGAAACTGGGACCAATTAAGTTTGGTTTATGCTTTTGACTGTGCCAAACAAACAAACAAACAAACAAAACAACAGAAAGGAAAAGAAAACAAACAAAATTTAAAAACAAAAAACAACCAAAGAAACAAAAACCTGGCTGTTACGTTTGCAGTCTTATAACTGGTTTGACACCATGTTTCTAGAACCTTCCATGGCATGGTTTTCGTATGTTTAGAAGTACTATCCCTGAACTAACTGTTCTTTTATGTTTGCTAGTTCTGTTTTCAGCCCAGCAGATCACTTTTCCTAAAGCCTTCTCTTGTGAGTGATGCTGTTGGCCAGGTGAGAATAGTGAGGTTCACTCTTTCCCCAGCCAGCGCCCTCATGAATCAAGTTCTTGAGCAGTGGTTCTCAACCTTCCTACTGCTGGGGCCCTTTAATACAGCCCCTCATCTCGTGGTGACGCCCCCAAACCATAACATTATTCTGTTGCTACTTCATAACTGTAATTTTTCTATTGTTATGAATCATAATGTAAATATCTGATACGTGACCCCTCCCCAAAAGGTCGCAACCTGCAGGCTGAGAACTGCTGTTTTCTGCCTTCGCTTTCCCTGCAGCCAGCTTCCTTAACTCTGGACTTGCTACGGAAGCTCAGAAGCTCAACCACTTTGCTATAGCGTATCTAACAACTGCAAAACTGGCCACCATTACAATTTATGTTCCAAAGACTGATTATTTTTTTTTTTAAAACAGTGACCCTCTGTTCACTCCCTACTGACTAAGCAGTCTCTTCTCTTTCATTGCTACAAGATGAGGTGTAATCTTCTTAAGATTCCTTATAATGGTTTTACTGTTAGGATTCATCTTTGGAAGTATATTTGCTATGGAAAACTCCCTAACTATATCAGGATTGAAATTCATTGTAAATGAAAGAAAAATAAAAATAGCAATGGTGTTCACTATGGAAAAGCCGACCAAATCCAACCAAGCACTTTTTCTCTTTGGTGTGTGTGTGTGTGTGTGTGTGTGTGTGTGTGTGTGTGTGTGTGTGCAGAGTCTAGAGGAGGATGCCATGTGTCCTTTATAAGTCTTGAGACATGGTCCCTCACCGAGCTTGAAGCTCACCATTTCAGCTAGACCAGCTGGCCAGTGAGCCCTAGGATCTGCCTGTTTCTGATCACCAGTGCTGTGGCTATAGGCACATTCACCCACGTCTAGGTTTTACATAGACCTTTGGGATTCGCATGCAGGTCCTTATGTTTATGCAGCAAGTTCCTTTACCCACTGAGGCATCTTTGTAGGACCCCCATTTGTTTCTGTAAGTAAAGCTTGGTTTGACGATAGCCCCGACCGCTCATCTCCGTGCTGCCACCCTACTTGGCATAATCAAGTTATTTCAACAGAGATGATGTGTAGCCAACAGAGCCAAAACTATTTACTATCTGGCCCTCTGTGGAAAAGCTTGCTGATCCCCGAGGTAGGGCATTGGCAACGTGGGGTTTACATGAGCACATACTGTGGTGGCAAATCCAAGACCAGCCTGTCACTTTCCACAAGTAGAGTTGGGCTATTACATCACCTCTCAGAGACGGGTTTTCTCACTTTTAGAATAAGGCTGGGGCTGGGATCACAGAGCTATCTGGCCTCGTTTCTAAGGCAGAGTTTGCTGTGTAGCTCAGGCTGGCATCTAACTCCCAATCCGCCTGCCAAGCCCTGGGATTACAGGGTACGAACCGCCACATCTAGTTCCCACTGTGATTATTCAATGAGACAATATCCAAAATTCTCCTCACAGCGCCTGGCGCAGCAAGTTATTACTTCCCTCTCTCCTATTGTTCTCCCTGCTTAGTGACTAATTGGAAAATAATACTGCATTTCTTTGGGCTTATCTATTAAGTAATCCCTGACCAGTAACAGCATTTGCAGCTTAGATATGATCTAGGCAGGAAGACTATTGCATGTGAGGGGTTCCAGATCCTTCTAAAGTGAGCTTCAAACACTGCCGCCAATTTCACATGCTGTTCATTTTATTTACAAGTGACATAAAACCAAAGCACATGAGTTCTGGAGAAAGAACAGTGTCTATTGGTTCCCATTAACTATGAGTCACTGGGTTGGTACATGGTGAGCTTGGACATGGAAACTATATCAGGAAGAATCTGTTCTCCTCCTGGCAGTGTGTGTGTATGTATGTGTGTGTGTGCATGTGTGTATGTGTGTACATATGTGTGTGGTGTGTGTATGTGTGCGCGTGTGTGTGTGTGCACGTGTGTGTACATGTGTGTATGTTTGTGCACACATGCCTATGTGTGTGTGTGTTGTGAGGGAAGCAGGGGTTCAACCAGATTTTCCCCTTATGCTGCTTCACACACATGGCTTTGTGTGAGTCGATATGCAGCCCTTGGAGAAAATCCTAGCTGTGACCTCTCTCCATACAGTCTGTGGATTAAAGAAAATGTCTACATTTTCGGTGGGTCATAAAAACAATGCAGAGAAGACTGTTCAACAAAAGGGACAGTGAATGGTAAAGCCAATGACAGGGCTTATCTGTTCCTTAAAGAAGTAGTAGTATAAATTATTATTATTATTATTATTATTATTATTATTATTATTACTATTACTATTACTATTACTATTACTATTATAAGGTTGTTGTTGTTTGTCCACACAGCAGCTCAATCACAAATGGAGCAATCCTTGTTCATTGCTTTCAGGAAAAGAATGAAGGTTGCTGTGATGGGACCATATTATTTCCTGTGCTGCCTTCTGGAGTTTTTCTTATATGTCTGTCTCAGACATCTGAGAGCGAGCATGGTCAATTGCCTCCTTGAATCTCTCTTTGGCTGGCCTGGAGTTTTTTTGGTTTAGCTTTGTTTTGTTTTGGTTCTGGGTTTTTGAGACAGGGTTTCTCTGTGTAGCCCTGGTTGTCCTGGACTTGCTTTGTAGACCAGGCTGGCCTCGAATGCACAGAGATCCACCTGCTTCACGTGCCCAAATGCTGGGATTAAAGGGGTGCACCACCACGCCTGGCCTTGCCCTGGAGTTTTTACTCTTAATGAGCGTAAGGCACAGCTCTCCAAGTTCTATTTAGTATTAACTGTTGGCCCCTTTTGATGTTTTTTTTCCCCCCTGAGTAGTTCTTTCCTCAGTCACTTTGAAGGTTCTTTAGTCTCTACCTCATATCTGAGTTTGGGGCAGACTCAGATCCATTGATAAGTGTATTTTCTGTGATGTTTGATCTGTAGGGATCCTGGGTCTCCCGGAATGAGGGCTCCTCTCCCATGCGCTCTCTATCCAGAACATCGGGAATTCCTGAGAACAGTCTCTACTCTACGCTAACGTAACATCTAAGGACTTCACCGTGCAGGGGGTGCAGCTCTGCAACTCCACGTTAGTGAGGGCGGGCCTAGGGCTCCAAGAGTTTTCTCCATTCAGAGCTCACGCCAAGGATGCAAACTTCCTTGACATTCTTCTTTTCTTTCCTTGAGGGAGGGTAGACTCATTTCCCCTCCCACTTCACCGAGGGCAGCAGCTTCGCGTGGGACACTGACTTTTCCTCTGTCCTGGACTAACCACTACATCCCAGACAACGTCTGAGAGCCTCTGATGCACCAGGCAGCCCCACGCTAGCCTGTAGGTTACACTCTGGACTCCAGTTTCGTTTCCAGTTCCTGCGACTTCCTCTTCATTCTTTTGAGCTCAGATGGACATTTGGGACCGGGGCGCTGCTTGTATTTTATGCTGCTTTTACAGGTGTCTCCTAGCAGGAGGGTCTGGGTCGTGCGATCCACCACATTGTCCCAAATGGAGCTCCCATTAGGTCTGAGCAAGGCCCCTGTGAGATCATTCGAGCATCATGACCACTCAGGTGAGCAAACACCGAACGAGCTGCTCACGGGATGTCCAGGAGAACACACGGAAGCCTGCTGCTAACAGGTTATAAGCATAACGCATTGACCCACTCCTGTGTGTGTGTGTGTGTGTGTGTGTGTGTGTGTGTGTGTGTGTGTGTTGTAAATGCAGTGGGAACCGCAGCGCGGATACATGCTCTAGACTCACAATCGCTAACTTTATATTTGAAGTCTTTTCTCTCCACCAGCAACTCTGGGTTTCTTATTTAACCTTCCCTTTCCCAATATGCAAAATAGGGAGCCCAGGGGAGACAGGCGCTGTGTGCAGGGGCTGCTGGTCCTCGGTGCAGGGGCTGCTGGTCCTCGGTGCAGGAGCTGCTGGTCCTCGGTGCAGGGGCTGCTGGTCCTCGGTGCAGGGGCTGCTGGCTCTCGGTGCAGGGGCTGCTGGCCCTGGGACAAAGTGGCTTGGAGGAAGGAGCAGGGCTGTGGCCTGTGTTCTGTGCATGTCAGTCCGTGTGGAGTCAGAGAAAGGACCACCAAGCCAGTCCTGTCTTCCCCAATGTCTTACATGAGATTAGAGTTAGGAGCACAAGCGTCTGTCAGGAGAAACCTACCTACCCCTTCCCAGAACTGGAAAACGAGGAATAGATGTGAAGGGAAAATCAGAAGCCTGAGGCTCGCATCTTGCCAATTGAGGAGAATTTTGTCCCAGACTTCGCAGCGAGGAGAACTGTAAAATTCTGACAAAGGCTCTCTGACCTGCAGCACAGTGTGCGAACGGCTTCAAGTGTGTGCGTGTTGGTGTATAAACGCGACTCCTCGGACGGGTCTTAAGGGCTGTGCCAGGACCTGTGGAGCTCTGCTTAGAAAGAGTATGGGCGAAGTGAGCCAAGGACCTGGGCCTTCAACCACGGTAGACATGACAACAGGAAGGAGGCAAAAGTCTCTAACCGTGGCCACCAGAGAGCTACACACCACCATTAGCCCTCTAGCTAATTCAAAGAGGACAGCACTGGAGTGTCAGGCACCTTAGTAGCTTCTGACGCCAGAGCACAGGCTCTCACAAGGAGAACAAACAAAAATAACAACAACAAAACGAACTGATGAAACATGCCAAAACATCTCTCTTCAGGCTGGAAGGATATTGTTAAATCTTAAACATATTTTAAAAACGTATTTACAAAAGGTGGCGACAGGAATGTTGCAAATTTCTGAATAGGCTGTTTGCCTATTTTGTTTTGCAGGCTGATCAGCAAAGTGCTCTGTGGGCTGGTCCCTCCTGGGAAGGGGTCTGAGCCCTGGGAGGCCGTTCTCACTCAACAAGTGCTTACTCAGCACAGAGGTGCTAATGGCCAGCTCTCAGCAACCCTCTGCTTAATTTTTTGAAAGATTGCCAACACTGGCAAGAGCGATTATCTCTGTGCATTGAATGAGGATTGCACGAGGTTCCATTGCATTCAAATTGAAAGCTCGTTATAGAGTCAAGCAGGGGTAATTTCCACAACTCACTTTTTTTTCCTCCTGCTGTATTTGGGCACAAGTGGAAGTGACTCAAGTACATTGTTACAATCTGTGCTTTCATGTCAACACATTGAATCTTCTAGTTTAATATTTTTCTTTGCAAGATGCTAGCATCCCTACAATGGGACATTTTTGAAGACTGTCCATTATGCCACTGGGAAGGTCAGTAGGCCTGAAAATAAGAATAGCACGTTTCTGCCTAAATATAGGCAGATAAACTCTGAGTGCTGTGCCCAGGAAAGCTCCCATCATGGGTGGTGCAAAAGCCATCTTCGGGGCTTTTCTTTTGAGACTAAAACACAATCCTCGATCTACTGCAACCTTAAGATTCTATTATTTAAAACAAAACCCACCAATATTTGAAACCAGGTATGTTGCTTATAAGCTTAACTCCACTTTGTATCGTGGGTTACAAAGTGAGTTCCTTGCCAACTGAGCTACAGTATAAGACCCTTTTTCAAAATAAATAAATAAATAAATAAATAAATAAAAAGTCTGCTCATTGTACTTCATATACAAACTCATTTTTAAATGGAAGCCAGTTTCTTGACTGTGATAGGTAAAAAGAAATATAAACAATATGACTCCTGGAGAAGCATAAAGGAAAAATAGAGATTCTTCTCTATATAATATAATATAAGTGAAAATAAGCCAACCTCTAAACAGGAAGTAGGCAAGGGAATGGAAATAACGTCGATTCATATACTGTAAAAAGTGAAAGCCGAGGAACAAATGGGGGATTTTAAAAGTAATACTTCCATTAATTAGTTGAGATTTTATACAGTGTATTTTGGTTATATCCATCTCCCTCCCTCAGCCCCACCCAGCTCCCCTTCCCTGCCTGCTCAGCACTCTGTCATTAGAGATGAAAATGATAACAAATGGCTGAAAGCGGATATGCTGGTGCACATGAGAATTTATCATGAACACATCGACTGTGTGATCCTACAACTGATTGATGGTAAAGCGTTATGGAAGAGATGTCTCCACATCTTCATGGGAGCATTATATAGTGTTTTTAAAATTACATGTATTATCAGTAGGCCCAGCTAGCAATCAATCAAGACACAGACACTTGTTATATGTTAAGATAGCCTTAGTTAACCTGGGGCAGGGCAGATTTCAATCCTCTACACTACCTCCCATAGTGGGACGGGCATGGGATCCCTGCCTTAATCCCATGGCATCTGTTTTTAATAACTTCTATCAAGCTACCTCCCATCCATAATCCCAAATACTTGTTCATGTTCTTCATCTGGGCTGGATTGTCTATCCATGCGGTGGGTCATGTGCTTCTCCAGCTAACCCATGGCGGCCTTCCTCTCTTCACTTCAGGTCTCCTTCCTCCTCTCTCAGCAGTCCTTTTTCCCAGAATTCCTCTCTCTCCTAGCCCCACCTATCTTCTGCCCTGCCCAGGTGGGATGGCTTTTTATTAAGCAAAAGGTGGGTCAGACAGCAAGCAGTAATTAGCATCAAAATACATCAGTTTATCCTAACAATTATACATGGTAAACATGCAGACTTGGGAGTGAGGAATAGACAGTGGGGAGACACAATTTGGAAGGCGTTTCTCTTTGTTCATAACCATGAGTCATTCAATACAGTGGAAAATTGAAACACTTTCCTAAAAAAATAGTGATTCCAACCTTTTCACATCTTTCATGATTTCTTTTCTTAACCTTGTTCCCCCAAGAGAGAGTTCTAAGGAAATAACATCTCTTCTGTTAAAGAGCATTGAACCAAAGGGCAACAACCCTTCAACTTCCTAATGTTGAATTCAGGCACTAGGAAATCTATGATTTTACTTTAAAATAGTGTGTACATATATGCTTATGTTTTTTAAAGCTTTGTTTGCTTGAGTCTCTCTTTCATACTCTTAATAACACACATACACATAGAGACACAGTCTCTCTCTCTCTCTCTCTCTCTCTCTCTCTCTCTCTCTCTCTCTCTCTCCTTTACTTGAACCATCTCGTTAAGTTTCACAAAATATCATGAACTAGGCAACACTGTTGCCATTCTAAACAAATGTGTTTCATTCCTTTAAGAGGAGACAAAGGCTTTAATGGCAAGGAGAGCAAAGATTTGCGAGACATACATGATGAAGAAAACTGGCGTGCAGATCAATAATGTTACTGAAAATGTAAGCAAGGGCGCGGCAGATCTTCCTAGTTCAATAGGCCTGGGCCCCAGAAAACTGGAAGCCACAGGCTCCTAGAAGTTAGGGGTGGCTGGACTTTCAAGCTTTACCAAGAGGGTGACCCAGAGTCTACTCTGCAGGAGAGGAAGGTGAAGGGACAAAGTTCAAAAGGACCTTTGCCAAATGCTACAGAATTAGCATATTCAGAACAAGTTGCTGAAGAAGAACTGGTTTGAAAACTCTCTGCAGGGGCAGCCAACTAAAGCCAACAGAGCCATTCCAGAGTGCAGTGAATAACTTGGCTCATCGCTGACACCCATACCCACACCCAGGGTAGAGTGTTAGACATGCAGAGTTATATGTGAATCTGCATGTAACGTAGAGCATCCATGAAAAGGAAAGCAAAGAACTAGGCAAACGCTGAAAAAGTTAAGCTAAAGTAACAGGAGCTTCCACCACTTTGCACTACAGAGCCTTTGAGCTGCTAAGTTTTGCTTGTCTGTTCCCACCACTTTTGCTGCTTGCCAGTGTGTCCCATGTGTCCCTGCTTCCTTTGCTGTCACCTGTCTGTTCATTTCTTTGTTCTGGGACACAAGAAGCTAGGACCTCTCTCTGGTGGTGGCCTCTGAATCCAACTGTCAGGCAATACCACTGGGAACAGGCACCAATAAAGCTGGGCCTCTGACTTTTTTTTTTTTCACAAACAAGAAATAACATTCTCGGAAACAGAAATTTGAAGAAAGAGAAAACTGTCTCTCCTTTTTTAGTGTTATGTCCCCGAGAGTCAACAATGAACTGCTGGTAGCAGATGTGCAATGGTGTGTGTGTGTGTGTGTGTGTGTGTGTGTGTGTGTGTGTGTGGTGCTAAGGAGGAGAAGGAAGGATGAATGAAGGAAGGGGGAAAGGCAGGAAGGGAAGAAAGAAAGGGAAGGAAGGAGGGAGGGAAGGGTGGAGGGACAGAGGGAGAGAGGAAAAGATTGATTTTTTGGCCTTTCTTCTGACCTGCCTCTTTTTGCAAGCCAGTAGCATCTTTAGAGCATCCACACAACTTTCCTACCGGCTGGCAGGGAGACTCATGAAGCCCGAGCCCTAGCCTCCTCCTGGATCCGTGGCAAAGAGGCTGCCTAGTACGGATGACTGCTTAAGCCACAGTCCGGATCCTAGACGGCCTTGCAGACTTCCCCATGGCAGAGAGATGTCCAGTGTGTTTAAGCAGTTGTATTTTGAGGTCTAAGAAACATCAGCCTGGCTCTTGACTAGTTGCAGCTGGTCCCACATGTTAAAAAAAAGAAGAAGCCATAACTATCAGAATGCCAAAACCATGGCCAATTCTGTAGTGTACTCTTCATTATTTTTAGATGCCATATTTCTGGAAGGTTGGCTGGCTTGCTGGGGCTATTGGGCTGAATAACCACCAGTTCCAAGGGACCTTTGGTCCCATGTATGGTTAGACTACTAATGGTTAGGATGTGGGTTTGACCCCTTCTCCCTTAGGTCTGCTTTCTCTGTTTTGAGTTGACTCTTAGGCAGGCCCTTTCTATGAACTAAACCCTAAAAATTTCTGGCTCCCATAGCTCTTAGGGACATCTGTACCAGTGTGTATGTGTGTGTGGGTTCCTTACTCCCAGGGCTCTTACAGGAGCCCCAGAAATGATGCCTATTGTATTATCTTCCCATCTCTGAGCCAACCATCTTTATGGGGAAGACTATGCTCAGAAGTAGGAAAGAAGTTCCCCAAAGAACGTTCTAGAAGCTTTGTTTTTTATTTGTTTGTTTGTTTGTTTTTTCTTGAGATAGAGTCTTACTCAGTCATCCAGACTGACTTAGAATCCAAAATGCAACTGGTTTCAAACTCTCAGGGGTCCTTTTCCCTTGGCCTCTGGAGGTCACAGATGTGAGCCATCCTGCTAGCCTCCAGGTGTGCTTACTAGGAAGAACACAAAGGATGCAATAGGTACCAGCTAGAGGTCTGTCACCATTCATTAAAAAAAAATTTTTTTTGAGTCAACAGTATTCATTGAATGCAGGAGTGTGTCTGGTTTTGTCTTGGGTGCTGGGGCTGCAGAGTGAGGCAGAAGGCAAAACTCACAGTTCTCTGTCCTCACCCATCCAGGCCACCCACCCACACCACAGTGGAAGGAGGGGGTTCTGGGAAGACTCAGACAGCAGAAATGTCCTGGCCAGTGTTCCAGAGCCTCAGAAGTTTAAAATAGGGCAATCCAGGATGTGGTGAACGTGAGCACTTGCTTCCTGGTTCAAAGACAGGACCTTAACTGTGTTTTCACTTAGTGAAAAGGGCAAGGCGGCTCTCTTCAGCCCTTTTGGTTTCGTGGTTTTTGCTTGTTTGGTTGTTTGGTTGGTTCTGCTTTGGTTGTTGTTTGGATGGTTTTTGTTTTGTTTTGTTTTGTTTTGTTCTTTGTTTTTGTTTGAGGTGAGGGCTGCCTTTGTAGCCCAGGCTAGCCTCCAATTCATAATTGCCTTGGTTTCCCAAATGCTGGGATCACAGCAGTAGGCCATTTGCTTCGCCAGAGAACACTTTGTATGTGTGCTGTTATCCCCACAAGCCAGCCATCTTGCTTTTTAAGGTTTTCACTGGCCTGGAGCTCACCTAGTGGGCTAGGCTGGCTAGGAACTCACTGAGTGGGCTGACTGGCTAGCAAGCTTTGGAGATCTGGGCACGCCACACCAAGCTCAACTTTTTACAGCAGTTTTAGGAGTCCTCATGCTTGTGTGATGGGTACTCTATGATGAAGCTCCAGGTCCAGGGGACCCTTTGTTAGGGTACCACTTGCCCCACTCATGAGGGTCCCACTGTCATGATGTAATCAGTCCCCGAGGGCCCCCACCTCTTCATACCTGGGGGAAAGGAATCCAATGTATAAGTCTGACGAAGAAACACACATCTGGGACCCTTCACCCTTCCAAAGACCAGACTTTACCAGACATTGTTATTTCGTCTTAATAAATGATGAAGTTGATTCTTGTGTCTGCTTAAGAACCATATGTGTGCCATCTTCTGGGATATTATAAAGCTATTGTGAGGAGACTGGAGCAATCTTTAGGCTCACAGGAAGCGATTTGCACTTGTACATCTTGTACATTGTGAGAGAGCACGCAAAGACTGGGTGTGGTTCGGTTGCTTGGCTGAGAGGCACTCACAAGGACGTGAGGAAAAGCAGAGGTTACATCCCGAGGGTTTCCACGTGCAGCCGTTGTGCTCAGTCTGAGAGAACTCAATTATGGTCTAGCTGCTCGTTGGAGCATGCAGCAGGCTTTAAAGGTTGGGAAGACTCCTATAGTCTGACATATGGGCACCAATTAGGCTTTTATGGGTCTAAGAAATAAAATACTCAGTGCTAGAGTTGGTTCCAAGTTGGGGCGGGGGGGTAAGCAGCGTAATTTGTCTCTGAAGAAATGTGGGAGCGTTTGCCACCACATCCTGTTTTGCACACTGCCCTGTGCCATGCTAGCTTGTTGTCTGGACAAATTTATTCTCAGCGCTGGTGGGGCATATGCTTGTAATTTTAGGGAGGAAGGAGCTGGAGATAAGGTAGAAGTTGTCACTGCAAAATGAGCCTCAGTGGGGCTGTTTTCCAGCCCCATTTTCCAAGATACATCGTAGAGCCACCCCACCCCACCCCACCCCACCCCAAGCTGCCTGCTTCAACAAAACTGATCAGAAGTCTGTGCAAACTTTTGCCACGGGCTCCCGATCACATTTCAAACAATGTTTCAACATTTGCTTTGTGCCTGTCCCCTCAGCTGCCCCGGACTTGGCAAATACTGACCATCAGAAGGTTTTTATTTTCTTGAGCAAATACATGAATGGGAAAGAGATGATGAGGTTGAGCTCATGGTGGTGGGGGGGGGGGAGGGGGGGCAGAGGGGGCAGCGGAGAGCAGTGGGAGGAAGAACTGAAAAGTCAGAATGATTTTCCTTTTCTTCCAGTAACCTGCTTGGGCCTTGCCAACCAACAGACTGGCTTGCTTGAGGCAAAGAAAATTTTGTGATGATCCTTTGGCTCAATTCTGCCCCACTCCCCACCTTGTGCTAGGGACTGGACCCAGGGCTTAGACATAGGAAGCAAGTATAGCTCCTTCTCTAAGCCAAATATACATCCTTAAATCTATTGACTCAGCTCTTTAAAGCAGTGGTTCTCCACCTTCCTAACACTGTGACCCGTTAATACAGCTCCTCAGGTTGTGGTAACCCCCTCAACCATAAAATTGTTTCGTTGCTACTTCCTAACTGTCATTTTGCCACTGTAACACATCATAATGTAACTATCGGTATTTTTCCCACGGTCTTAGGCCACCCCTGTAAAAGGATCATTTTACCCTTCAGGGGTCACAACCTACAGATTGAGGAAACACTGCTTTAAACTCTTAACTCAAATTCTTTAAACCCATGACCAACCAGTGGCTTTCTCTCTCTGATTCTCAGTTTTCCTCACCTGTGAAATGGGGTTAGTGACACATGGCTTCGGGGGTTGGAAGAGGATAAGATAATGTAAGCCATGTACAACAGGCTGTACCCTGGCAGGGGAAGGGGGTACTGATGAAGTATGGATGTTCACGTGTGCACACAAACACAGTGTTATGCTTGTAGGTGTATGCTGTGTGTGCTTCTGTGAGTGTGGTGGCCCTTCCAGGGACAGATCCTCATGCCTGCAGTGTCTCTACTCAACTCAGGAGCCACCCAGGTGTCGGGTGACAAGACTGTTTGGAGCCACTTTAAATCCAGACACAGACAGCTAGCTCTCTCCCTGATGCTCAATTTGTTTCTCAGGCACAAAGAGGCCATTTAGATAACAAAGGCAAGTCTGAGATGCAGAATGGCTGATAGAGGCCCAGATGGGGCAGATTGGGGTGAAATAAAAGCCCTGTGGGGCCCATCAGTGTCAGGGACACCTCCATGTGAGAGGTGAGGTGGGAGTCACACATGCTTCCCATGTAAGGCAGCGCTGGTCCTTGAGGCAGGGAGGGGCAGCGGGAGCTGGGGGCCTTCCTTGGATCTGCAGCCTCACTTCAAAGGTGAAGACACCAGGTGGAGAGAGGTTGGCCTGTCCATGATCCCACTGTGAGATGGGCAGGAGATCAGAAATTTCATACAAGTGCTGGAGCAAAGACATTTTTGGAAGAAAGAAAAAAAATGTTTCTTCTTTTTTTTCTTTCCTGTTTTATTTAAACTAAAGGGAATTTAACTTTAAACACAATTTTGAAATATATATATATATATATATCTGAACACTAAGCAGTTATAAACTAAATGACATAAAAATTAACCCAGAGCAACCCAGAGCTCTCACCAAGTGGAGCATCCTCCCTTATCCCGTTCTCTAAAGGTGAACCTGTCAATCCCTAGGGCATCCATCAGGCTGTCCACGTATCTAGAGTACAGGTAAGTGCTTGTGGTCCCCACGGGTGAGGTTGTGCATGCCTTCTGTTTAGCCAGGTGTTTCTTTGTTTACTTAATGATGTACTGTGCACATATTCTGGCTTCCCTGCTTGTAGAGCTATTTCATTGCTTTACGTGGCTCTGCCAAGTGCACATGATGCCTCCTGATGGCAGTTCCATCCCTGAAGATGCTGAGACAGGAGGATCCTGAGTTCAAGATGAGCCCAGGCTACACAGTTGGCTCCAGGCCAGAATGAGCTACATAGAAGACCTTGTTTGTACAGGCCTTTAATCCCAGCACTAGGGAGGCAGAGGCAGGCAGATCGCTGTGAGTTCGAGTCCAGTGTGGTCTACAAAGCAAGTCCAGGACAGCCAAAACTAACACAGGGAAACTCTGTCTCAGAAAAACAAGCAAACAACATAATACAACTCATTAAATTTAAGTGGCTCCGCCATGTTTGACTAATCAAGAGTTCTTGAGTTGTGGGTATCTACCCACTTGGGGGT
The DNA here is from genome assembly GCF_964271855.1 of Acomys minous. Taxonomy (NCBI): domain Eukaryota; kingdom Metazoa; phylum Chordata; class Mammalia; order Rodentia; family Muridae; genus Acomys; species Acomys minous. Next base: position 58,926,964 of record NC_140497.1, read on the forward strand.
CAAATGACCCTTTCCTAGGGGTCACCTAAGACCATCTGCATATCAGATGCTTGCATTACAATTCATAACAGTAGCAAACTGTTATGTTATAAAGCAGAGATGAAGATAACTTTATGCTTGGGGCTCATCACATCATGAGGAACTGTATTAAAGGGTCAAAGGATTAGGAGCATTTAGAACTATGGACTAGATAAACAACTGTTTCACCAGCTTTCCAAAACGGACACACACGCCTTTACTGCATTTCCACCCAGATACAAGCAAGCCAGCAGTCAGGATTATGCTCAAACACTTTGAGCAGCTGTGTGAGCCTACCTTTCATGAACACTTCAGCATTGGGTCAGAGGGCATGTACACGTCAAATCTTCATAGACGGAACATTCACAGACAGAGTACTTTTTCCTGCCAGGAGTGCTGGCCCGCCTCCCTCTCCCTCATGCCCCTCAGCCCTGGTTATCAGCCAGATTCATGCTGTTTTCGGTGTGCTGTCTTATGTATACGCTTGGATTTAGACTAAAATTGAGCATTCACTTGTTTGGTGACTATTCAGTTAGACTTTTCTTATTTGGAACCAGTTGCTTTTATCTTTTGTCTCTCTTTTTTTTTTCTGCCCCATTTTTGTCTCTTTTCCTTCTGGTTTATGATAGTTCATTATAAATTAAGTAAATTCATTTCCCCCGTTTTGTATGAGTAACAGCTACTTATTTCCTATAACCACTTACTTATTCCCATAAAACAAATTTCTACTCATGTGCAGATAGTTTTCAGGACTCCATCTTGTTCCATTGACCCTGTGTTTACTCATGTCCTGGCATCATTCTGTTTTAAATGCTACAGGTTTGTGTTACAAAATTCACCCACAAAATAGCTTTATTTGTTTTAAAGGAGGCCTTAGTCGAGGCCTCATAGAGAAGACGTGCTTGTCAGGATTCTTCCAATACATACATAAAGTCACTCACCAGTTCTTCCTAGAACCAAATGTTTCCCTTAGTCAGGAAACACATTGTAGTTGAACCTAGTCCAATCCATTTGTCCACAAATTTCGGGAATTCCTTGTTTTTAATAGCTGAGTAGTGTAAATATACCACAGTTTCTTTATCCGTTCTTCTACTGAGGGACACTTAGGCTGTTTCCATGTTCTGGCTGTTATGAATACGGCTGCTATGAACATGGTTGAGCATATGTCCCTGTTGTGTGGTGGAGTATCTTCTGGGTATCTGCCAAGGAGTGGAATAGCTGGGTCTTAAGGAAGCTCTATTCCCATTTTTCTGAGGAAGCCCCAGATAGATTTCCAAAGTGGTTGTACTAGTTTGCATTCCCACCAGCAATGAAAGAGTGTTCCTCTTTCTCCACATCCTCACCAGCATGTGTGGACAAATGGATTGAACTAGAAATTATCATAATGAGTGACTTCACCCAGAACCAAAAAGAGTCAAATGGTATACACTCACTTATAAGGAGACACTAGCCCAAGGGGCATGTCCCATGAAAGTCTTCATGTCGCAGAAAGTGGGTCAGAGGGGAAGACTTCCTATTGGGACTTTAGGTGAGAGAAGCATGGGAAAATGGGGAAATAGAAGGGTCCAGAGGGTCCTAGAAACCTACAAGAACATTATGATGGGCAGATCTATGCCCAGGGGTCCTGCTCAAACTACGGCATCAGCCAAGGACAACATAGGCAGTAAACTTCGAACCCCCACCCAGATCTAGCCAACACACAGGACATTCCTCACAGTTGAATGGAGAGTGGGGTCTGACTTTCATGTGATTCTGGTGCCCCATTTTTGACTATGTCTCCTTGATAGGGAGACCTGGTGACACTCAGAGGAAGGATAATAGGTCACCAAGAAGAGACTTGATACTCTATGAGCATATACAGGGGGAGGAGGTCCCCCTTAGTCACAGACATAGGGGAGAGGAGTAGGGGGAAATGGGAGGGAGGGGGGAATGGGAGGATACAAGGGATGGGCTAACAATTTAGATGTAATATGAATAAATTAATAAAATAATTTTTAAAAGTTGAATTAAAAAAAAAAAGAACCTAGTCATTGGTCTAGTGGCAACAGGGGCTACTGTGGGAGGGCCTGAGGGGGGAATGAGCAACTCCTTATAAGCCTCCCATCCCAGGAAACATCAAGGAAAAGCTGGTTTCTTCCAACATGAAAGGACAAGAGAGAGAGAGGCTGGGACTGGTGCGAACACTAAGCAGCCAGTTCCTCCAAGACCCCACTGTGGGCCTCTGTGTGGTTCCTTTGCTTCGGTTTCCTGACGTTCACTTGCAAAACTCAACAAGGCCATGAACTCGGCTGACCCTGTGTTGCTGCAGGACTCCCAATTAAGTGTCATTCTTGAGTTTTAATTATGTCAGCCTCTGGTCATAATAAAAAAATTCTCTTAGGACAGCCGTGGAAATTTCCGATTCTCAGATCATGACTTGAAGAGAGAATTGAGGGTTTTCGCTTCCTGAACACGCTCCGGTGCACTTGGAAGCATCCAGCCAGCACCACAGGGCACCACCGAAGGACATGTGCTTCTGCTTAGATCCAACCCAGTTTCCCGAGCACAATGAACTGTGAAGCTACTGCACAGCATAGATGCTTAGCATCCACTTCCTGCTGGCAAAGCATTTGTCATCGCGCTTAAGACAACAGCCATAGACACACTCATACCTAGCCTCGGAGCTGAGGGTCTGTCTTCCGGGACCACCCCTGATTTCTAGTCTGTGCCACAAAGCATACACACCAGAATTTGAATTGAGGAAATTTAATATACAAAGTCAATAGTTGCCAAAAGGCAGTTAGTTATCAAAACAGAAGGAATATAAACATTAAAAAACAACAACAACAAAAGAGCCTATACGTCTAGGGGAAAGAACTATAAAAGGAGGGACCGAGAGACAAGTTAAAGGAGGGACCATTCCGGGGCTGACGCTGAGTCCCGCCAGCTGGCTGCAGAGGTATATGTACGTAGCCTTTCCATAATGAAGAAGTTTGCCAGAGTGGGGCCCGTCTTGTCTGCAGGAACACCTTCCTAGGTGGTGAGGAACTCACCAGAAGGTAAAGGTAAGCTGGAGCAGACCTGAAACAATGGCAGAGCTGGGTGGTGAAGGAAGGTGTTCTCTGTAGGGTCCTGATGGATGAACTGGGGAGGAGGTGGCTAACTGGGGAATCAGAGGACCCAGGCTGCTTTACAGGAAGCCACCTGAAGCCATACTGGCTGGTTAGAGCTTGCTGTGGTCAGTTTCAATTATCAGTTTGGCATGGTATAAAATCATGTACATCGGGTTGGCCTTTGAGCATGTTTATGAGCAGAGGGTCTTAATTAAGTTAATTGGTGTGGAAAGACTCAGCCCACTCTGGGCAACACCATTCCCTAGACAGGGCCCTGGAGGCATGGAGGACTCCAGCAAGCAAGTGAGCACGCATACATTCATTGCTTGCTGCTCTTGACTCCGGGTGTCATGTGACTGAAGTTCCCGCCACCTTGACTGCCCTGCAATAATGCACTGTAACCTGGGAGTATGAATTAAAAGAATCCCTTTCTCCTAGGTTTCTCATTACCAAGTTATTTTATTTCAGCAACAGAAATGGAGCCTGAACAGAGTTGGTCTAGAAAAAGTGTTCTGCTAGCTGCGGGAGAAACTCTACTCTGGGCCTCCAGCTACTCTGGGCCTCCAGCTACTCTGGGCCTCCAGCTACTCTGGGCCTCCAGCTACTCTGGGCCTCCAGCTACTCTGGGCCTGGCAGCTGTACACACTGGAACTCTGGAGGTGAGCCTCTTCTTTGCCTATGACTTTCCAGCTTCGCTGTCAAAGCACCTTCTGAGGCAGCGAGGAGAAGAGAAATGCTTGCAAGGCTCAGCTGAACATTCCATAGCAGAGTGAAATGGGTGGATTGGATTTTAGCCAAGGGGAAACAAGGTGGCAACTGGCGAGCTTGTACCAATTGTGTCTTCTAATTCAGAAACTTTATTCTAGAAGTCTTCCATGTTGAATAAAGATCTGGTATCCACAAGGGATACAGCCAATCCCTTCCTGCCGAAACACTCAGACTGATGCTCAATTTTTTGAGGTCTCCTCTGCATCTCCATACAGTGGCTTTGAAATCTGACATATTAGCAGCACAAGATTGACATGCATGTGCATAAAAGCTCATGGGACCCATGAGATTTATGGAAGATCACTACCATCACCACCACCACCACCATCACCACCACCACCACCATCACCACCACCACCACCATCACCACCACCACCACCATCACCACCACCACCATCATCACCACCACCACCACCACCATCATCACCACCACCACCACCACCATCATCACCACCACCACCACCAGCACCATCATCATCATCATCATCATCATCATCATCATCATCATCACAACATGTGTCCTTATAGACAGAGTTGGGATTTGAGAGTTGGTTTTATTGGATGTAAGAATGGAAGTGGCCTGGAAATCCTTTAAGCAGGATCTGAGATCCAGGTCACAATTTCTTGACAAAATGTAAGAAAGGACTTAGCCTACTATAAGAATAAAGTAGCACCCCCACCCCAGGTCCCTGGACACAGTTCAGAAACATACACCCCCTGTCCCCTCCCCAGACTTAGCTTGGTTAAGCTGCTCTGTTACCAGGGTTTGCAGTGTAGCAGATTCTCAACTCTCAGAGGAGCTCACATGTGAGAGCCGTGGTTAGACTGACCTGAAGTGTGGCTTCCTGGCCCTCAGCCATACGCGTGGCAGTTGACCTCACCTGTAGTTTCCCTGTCACTAGACTAACATGCCTAATGTATAAAGCACCAGTCACAGAGTGCTCAAAAAAATGGTTTTCTTTTGTTCTTTCATTTTTTTCATTCACTGCCTCAAGACCTAGTGACTAAGTGGCCTTGGGGTGTTTGTTTGTTGGCTTGTGTCTTGCTTCCTTGCCCAAGCTGGCCTTGAACACCTGGGTTCAAGTGATCGTGAGACATGAGCCTCCAGAGCAGCTGGGATTACACACACTCTCCATCACATCCAACTTGTGTGGGCTAGTGTTTTTAAAGAGCTTGAAATAGCAAACACCAGGGACACAGGAAATAGTCACTGACCGTGTCACTGCCAGTCATAGAGGTGGTATTTCTCCTAACACCTACACTGTGCCAACCTTATACCAGCCATGGACCTGAGCCCTCTGCACCACGACACCTTAATGCTCAACACCACTGCAGCAGATGGGTGCAGTCTATCAAATTGTTGCTGTGGAGACGAGGGAACCAAGGTTCAGGGAAGTTAAATTTCCTCTCTGGCTTGGGCAGCTAATCAAGGGACAGAACATAGGTTTAGACCTGGGTTTTCAATTCCTAGAGTCTGAGTTCTTAGTCAGTAATCCAGGTAAGGGATCGCATGCAACATCACGTGTCACAAGTTTTAGCGAGAAGGTCTTTGTTCAAAACACCAGGAACCACCTTCCTGCACAATTTGCAACCAAAATATGATGAATTGCATTGCCTCCAGCATGAGGTTCAGCTCCCAGAAAAGGAGACAAACACTTAGCAGAGGCCCAGGGACAGGCATTGGCTGGGTTTCCATGTTTCTTGGGGGTTAGCAACCTGGGAGGCAGGCACACATCCCCTGTTAGTGTCGCTGGACCTAGTAGTCTTGGGAGGTGCCAAGACAAGTGAATGAGTCAAACAGAGGAATCCTGAGTCAAGACAGAAAATAACTCCAATGAGTCTTGGAGGAAGAGCAAGCAGAGGCAAGTGACACACAGGTCCTTTATGCCTGCTGGCATGGACGGGACAGTGACAGTGTGTCCTCCTAGAGAGCCAAAGCCACAGGAGCAGCTGCCTGAAGGCTGAGGAAGAGACATGGCTTCCTCTTCTTCTCTCAGCCTGGAGAGATAGCCTGGAGGGTGGCTTTGACAGGCACGGGGGGCCTTCAAAGACAGCAAATATCTACATAGAGACCTATAGCTGGAACTATGACTATATCTTCAACCCAACAGCCTTATACAACAAAGGTTCTTATTTTTTAAAATTTTTTATTATTATTTCATTCTCAGTTGTTATCCCCTCCCTTGTATCCTCCCATTCCTCCCTCCCTCCCAATTCCCCCTACTCCCCTCCCGAATGACTGTGACTGGGGAGACCTCATCCCCTTGTATATGCTTTTGGTGTGCTGATAAGCTGACTGTTGCTATCGTTTGGTAGTGTGGGGCTGTGTGGCTCTGCTGTGGTTTGGTAGTGTGGGGCTGTGTGGCTCTGCTGTGGTTTGGTAGTGTGGGGCTGTGTGGCTCTGCTGTGGTTTGGTAGTGTGTGGCTGTGTGGCTCTGCTGTGGTTTGGTAGTGTGGGACTGTGTGGCTCTGCTATGGTTTGGTAGTGTGGGGCTGTGTGGCTCTGCTGTGGTTTGGTAGTGTGTGGGTAGTGTGGGGCTGTGTGGCTCTGCTATGGTTTGGTAGTGTGGGGCTGTGTGGCTCTGCTGTGGTTTGGTAGTGTGTGGGTAGTGTGGGGCTGTGTGGCTCTGCTGTGGTTTGGTAGTGTGGGGCTGTGTGGCTCTGCTGTGGTTTGGTAGTGTGGGGCTATGTGGCTCTGCTGTGGTTTGGTAGTGTGCTGCTGTGTGGCTCTGTTGTGGTTTGGTAGTGTGCGGCTGTGTGGCTCTGCTGTGGTTTGGTAGTGTGGGTCTGTGTGGCTTTTCTGTGGTTTGGTAGTGTGAGGCTGTGTGGCTCTGCTGTAGTTTGGTAGTGTGTGGGTAGTGTGTGGCTGTGTGGCTCTGCTATGGTTTGGTAGTGTGGGGCTGTGTGGCTCTGCTGTGATTTGATAGTGTGCGGCTGTGTGGCTCTGCTGTGGTTTGATAGTGTGTGGCTGTGTGGCTCTGCTGTGGTTTGGTAGTGTGTGGGTAGTGTGGGGCTGTGTGGCTTTTCTGTGGTTTGGTAGTGTGGGGCTGTGTGGCTCTGCTGTGGTTTGTAGTGTGGGGCTGTGTGGCTCTTCTGTGGTTTGGTAGTGTGGGGGTGTGTGGATCTGCTGTGGTTTGGTAGTGTGCTGCTGTGTGGCTCTGCTGTGGTTTGGTAGTGTGGGGCTGTGTGGCTCTGCTGTGGTTTGGTAGTGTGGGGCTGTGTGGCTCTGCTGTGGTTTGGTAGTGTGGGGCTGTGTGGCTCTGCTGTGGTTTGGTAATGTGGGGCTGTGTGGCTCTGCTGCAATTTGTTCCATTCACCTGGACATTTGTCATGTGTAGAGTGCTGGAAAAACAAAACAAAAACTTACATGAACATTTAAGTAGAACATGTGTTGAATGATTATTAATACTTAGTATTAAGTTATTATTTTAGTGAAATGAGTGGTTACCCCTTAACCAGTTTTATACCCAAATAACTACACAGAGAGACCAGAATCTATTTAATCAGCCTATAGCACAATGCTGTGCAATAATTACTCCATCCTAAACGTCCATGACCACACAGTTTCTTCTCAATCAGATTTCCCACATTATACTTGCTTTTAACTTATCTCCTAGGCCCAGTTCATTTCTCTTGATGTTTCCTGGTCTCTCCTCATGACTCCATCCTCTCCTTTTTCTCTTCCTCCTCCCCTCACTGGATCAGGATGTCCCACCCTATTCTCTGTTATTGCCCAGCATTGGCTAGTTGGCTTTTTATTGGCAATACAGAGGACAAATGGTGATGTGTTTACACAAACTTGAGACAGGAGATACTTAGAATAAACATCACAATGCAATGTCCAGATTGATCCAGAGATTGGGATAGAGAAATCGGCATTTGAATGAAGAAGGGTAAACTGTGCACAGTCCACAAGAACATTAGGCCAACAAACATGTATGAACATCATACATGTGGAGATGCCAACAATGCCCTTGAATATCCCTCTTGGAGGAATGTCTGGGCATACTGTGTAAACAGGTTTGACTTTGTCAGAGCTTGTTACACTTTCTTTCCCAGATTGTTACACCACTTACCCTACACACCTGCTGTGTTGCATTCCAGCTGCTCTGTATCCCCACCAACTCTTGGCAAGGCAGATGTCATAGTTCATGTCATAACGGGTCAAAAAGTCCCTTTAATAATAAATGCCTATAACATTCCCTCTGGTACCCTGAAAAGTTGTTATTACACTTGCCTGTGACATATCATTTTTTTTTTGAAGAGCCAACCCAACATAACGAATGCCTTAGCCATGAAACAAGAGAACTAGGAAGAAGCCCATTCCTAATGGTATGTGTTTTATTATGTGGCTACATAGGCTTAAATAAAAGACCTCATAGAAAAGTCACTGCTGACACCCGCAGTAGAATGGCTGTGAGGCCTCTGTGACAGAGCCGACCGACACACGTGCACTTGGGCACAGACACCAGGCACAGGGTTCCCACCGGCATCAGTACCCAACCCGAGACAAAACAAAGTGTGGCACACTTGTCCTCGACCGCCCTGGTAATTGCTTTTGAATAAAATGTAATGTCTATTAAAACTATAGGAAATTGCTTTGTGTTTATTTTTAAAAACAAAGTAAGGGTCTCGTCTCAGAAGCAAAAAGATTTATTTGTTGTTTCACTCTCATGAATGCCCACTGGGGCATTTGGAAGTCGTGGGGGAAAGAGCTTTGATTGCATTTGATTGAACTGAGAAAACCTCCAAAAATTGTTATCGGCACAGTTTGGAAGGTTTACAAACAAGGGCTATAAATTCTTAATGTGAAGTAGCGCTGCATGCGTGTTAAATTCTCTGCATGCCGTCTCTGTACTTCTCAAGGAGAATGCCCTTGTTACTAGGAAAGATAAATTGAAATAATAAGGGGTGAATTATTATGATGACTGCAATCAAATCTCAAATGCCTCGGCCAGAGAAAGAGACTGACTGACTGACTGACTGACTGACTGACTGACTGACTGATTGACTGACTGGCTGACTGAAGGACAGAGGGACAAAAGAAGCAAACAATCTAACTCTTGGTATGTCCTCACTGTTGGGAACCATCCCAGATGGGATTTTACACAGTCCTTTGCTAAGGGTCAGGAGAATGACAGTCTTTCTCTCCGTGTCTTCTCTGTCTCTCTCGTCCTGGCAGCTGCTGGGACCCACAGATTGTCTGACTATGATTTTCTTCTCTGACTAATGAAATGGTCAGTGTCTGAGTCAGTTTTTAAATTATTTTATCACTGAGACTAATAATTCACAAAGGGGAACTCCAATTCCCCAGGAGCAAGACCCACTTGCTCTCCAGTTCTCTTTTTGCTCAAGAAGACATGAGGCCTGCCAAACAGTGCTGTGCACAGGGTGTCCACAAAGGTCAGTATGCAGCCATCGATCCCCCATCCTGAGAACTGTGCCTTTCTTCACATTCAGGGTCTCAGCTTTTTTCCTCCCAGCAGCACAGCACAGGTAGCCACAGATATTGTCCCCAAGCCCCATGGCACACAGCTTGCCCTCAGGCTGGTCATCGGTGTCTTGACCAGGTGGGTGTGGCCAGGCTCTGGAACACACATTGTTGGAAAACACCTTTACTAGCACCTGGACTATGCTAAACTTTCCCCAAACATTACCCAGGCACAGAAAGTTCCAGAATCTGTAATGAGTAGCCCAACCTGAGGCAAGATGCAGTTGGAAGAAATCTCCTAACCATCCCAAGGGAGAGGACAACTAAAATGGGCTGGCACAGGTGGCCCTGCCAGCCCCTTGGAGGCAGCACCAGTACACAAAGGCTGGTGACAGTTGCTAGGTGAGGTTTGTAGAAGTCTATCTAAGTGGTTCTCAACCGCCCTAACGCTGTGACCCTTTAATACAGTTCCTCATATTGTAGTGACCCCCCAACCATAAAATTATTTTCATTGCTTTTCAGAACTGTAATTTGCTACTGTTATGAATCATAATGTAAACATTTTTGGAAACAGTGCTTTTGCCAAAGGGGTTGTGACCCACAGGTTGAGAACCCCTAATCTAAGTTTGTGCATTTCCTCAGACCCATTGCCTATCAGGAACCAATCTGTTAAACCTACACTTCTTATTGTAACTGTTGCCATCACCTTCTTCTCCTCTTCATCCTCCTTCTTTCCCCCCTCTCTCCTTTCTTTCCTTCCTTCCATTTTTTAAAATAGCATTTATTTACGGTGCCTATGCATTGTGTGAGCGCACACATGCAACGACATGATGTGGTAGTCAGAGGGCAACTTGTGGGGGTTGACTCTCTTTCCACAATGTTATTTCTGGGAATGCAACTCTTTGGCAGCAACAGCACTTACCCATGGAGCCATCTTGCTGGTACCACATGGCTCTTTTTACCACGCTGCCTCGCAAGAACAAATACTGAGAAGTTGGCTTAGATCAGCATCTTGTGGGAGCCCCAGCTCACCATTTCCCCAGCATCACCACAAGCAACCTCCCCATCGCTGCCCAAACTCTGTGCAGGACACAATTAAGCCTTCACTCTGATTTAAAGTGGAGTTCACTATACAGTCTGTTAATTTTCTTATCATATAGAACATATGGGCTGTCATAGCCAGCAATTCCAAATTCTTTTACCGCCCCAGGGCTGCCCTAGACACTTTGCCTGCAACAGGCTTTACGAATGATCATTTACCTCGTAGACAAGCTGTCTTGATTAATTTATGATCTGAGACGTTATTAATTTATTGCTTAGCTTTGTGTAGCGACTTGTCTTAATAAGGCCAGCAATTAATCACAGCTCCCTGCGCTGAGCCCTTACTTAACTTCCTTTTATGGTTTTACACATATGCATGAATTTGAAACAATAGAGCAACCTAAAAGGATATACGAAACCCCCAAATTAGTCTTTTATATGTTCAAAGAGGGCAGCAAACCCAATTTAAAAGGGAATCTTTTCATCTAATTGGAAATGGCTGTGGGTGAGCTCTATGCATTTGCGTGTAGCTGGGCTAGCTTGCAGCACACCCAAGGAGAGGCTGGGAAGCCAAGTACTTAGACCAAGACGTGGAGTGGACTGGCCTTGAGCCCAGCCCCGGCTGACAGGTAAACAAAAAGCAAACAAAGGTTCTGTTCGAGAGGTAAAGAACAAAGTGCTAGCAAAGGCGCAGATGTCAAAAAGCAGAAAGTCAACTGAATATTCTTTTCTTGTACATCTTGTGATATTGTTTACAAAGCTGGAGGAAGGGAGCATTGGCAAGCCCACGCGTACTTCAATCTTAAATGACTTTTTAAAATGCTGTATCCTTTAAACCAGCTCTGGGTGCATCATGATAGATGTGAAATCATTATGTGAACTAAATACAAAGAAAAAAAATCAGAGGGCAGGCTGCTTTTGATGGATTCCAAGAATCTTGCTGTGGAGTCAAACCACAGGAACCCCTGTGCCGGTGTCAGGCACACAGGCAGGGACAGTGTCCGTGTGCACTAACACTTGTGCCTCATTTCGCACTCACTCTGTGCTGTGCAGTGGTCAGAGCTCAATTGTGTCTCTCCACAATTTGCCTATGGAGGCTCCAACTCTCAGTACCTGAAACAAGGCTACCCTTGGGGCCAGGATCTTTACGGAGATAATTAAGCTAACAAACAGCCATTAGCACAGGCCCTGGTCTAATATGGCTTGTCTTCATGCTCCAAAAAGAAGGAAGCTAGCTACACACAGATGCTGAGGGAAGACCCTGTAACCTCAGAAATCACCCTGATCTTCCACATCCAGCACGCAGAGCCACAAGGAAACAAATTTTTGCTTGTTTAAACCACCCAGTTTTGTGCAGTTTTGTTACGGGAGCTCTAGCGAACTGAGGTATCCAGCTTTCCTTTGGATCTTATATCTACTATTGATGCCCAGGAGGACTGTGGGTAGTGGTGGGAAGGTATGTGTGTCTATACTGAGTAGATGTCATCTGCGGAGCCTCACAGAGAATGCTCCTAGCTCTAATGTAGTTACAGTTGGCCACAGTGGCTCAGTCAATGGCCAGGTGGCGGCCAGACTGTTAGGTTGGGCTTCTCCTTTAGAGATCAAGAGGAGACAAACTATGCATGAGATTAGACACTTCTCTCAATTTCCTACCCAGAAAAACCGACTCAGCACAGTGAGAATGGACTCCTGCTAGGGGGAAAATGTGACTTGATGATCTGAACTGTATGTATGTATGTATGTATGTATGTATGTATGTATGTATGTACGTATGTATATGTCTGTGTGTGTGTGTGTGTATTTTGACTCTGAGTATATTTTGATAGTTAATAATGTGACATCATAATGGCATTCCTTAAAACATCCATGTCTTTATAGGAAAAGTCTAGTGTGCCTTTACATTAAACTCAACATGACTTTTCTTCCAAATAGTGAGGATCCCTCTGTGTTGTTCTGTCATCTCAGAATGGGGCTGTCAGGTCATTGTGGAAGAGGGAGAGAGGAAAGGGGGGAGGGAAAGGGAAAGGGGGTATGAGAGAGAGGTGGGGGAGCACAAGAACACCCGTCTTTTAAATGCCCTTGCCCAGGTGTCTTGCACTGAGGGGAGCCAGAAGATGCAGCGGCGCCCATGGGACGTTCTGATGGCAAAGATGGTTTCTGCCACATTTTGGGCACTTTGGTTTCACACAGGATGCAGTGACAAGATCTTACAAATGATGTCTTGCTTTAGCTCTTTTTTCTTCTTGTAGAGACGGAAATTTTGAGGTTGCGTGGCTCAAGCTCATTGGTGAGTAAATGATCGAACCTGCCGGCAATTTTCATCTGCCTTTCGACGTCTCTCCTCTTTTGATTTGATGGAGGAATTTTGCACCAAACCCTTCAAAATCTTCATCTTCAGTTTTCTTTGATTCCTGAATCACTTTGAAACCCAAGAAGAAGAAAGAGTCCTCAAAGTCCTGCAACCTTGGGGAAGTCACCTACACTTCCCACGGAAAGATAAATAAGTCTGGTTTTAAGATGTGGCATCAGACTCATTTTTAAAGTTAAGATATTTTATGGAGACCAACCTTGCTTGGGTTGTGCTTTGCCTAAAGGGGAGATGTTGAGACACCTCACACACTTCAATCAGGTCGTCCTCCAAATGTCCAGGGAACAAATCCTGAAGTAAAATGATGCCACACAATCTACCTGGTGGAATTTCCACCCAACACCCCAGAAAAGGAGACACTGCCCTCAAGATAACCCGTGCCTCATAAACTACCAACCGTGTGGTGCCGAACGGTCAACACAGGTCTGCAAAAATACTAGAGCAGAGAAAGGTCACTGACCCCAAACAAATCAGAGCCTGGCCTTCCCCCTCCCAGCTGACATTGCTTCTCTGGCCCAGTTGCACTGTGATGGATGAACATTTTTAAATCATTACCATCTCTAAAATGTGCTCTTTGGTTTGGGCCCAAGACCAACTCAGCCTTTTGGTTTAAACACTCAATAACTCCAGCATCACAATGACTCGGCTTTGTCAGAACTACCGAGAGGCACGTTCAGATGACTCAATGCGCAGGACTCCTAACCTCTGAGACTCGCCCTTGATTTGACCTTGTCTTCAAGAACCTTCCCAGAGACAATAGGGAAACCTCAACTATTGAGACTAATTGTGTGGTGGGGAAGGATAGAAACCAGATGAAGGTAACGGAAAGTCTGAGTTATAAAAGACCATAATAAAGACCATCCCGTTTTCTCCCGCTGCATTCAAAAGGAGAGTGTTGTGTTAAAAAGCAAAGGCTGCATGCGCACTTGCAAACACCCATTCTTGTACTGATGCCAGTCAGCGTTGGGGCCTTATTTACACTGATTTGAAGGAAAATGAGGAAACCTAGAAGGGTGGGGTGATTCTTCAGATGGTTAGATTTTTTTCAGCTTTTAGATTTTTATATTATTCAATTCCTACACTTTTAGTTAATCCTTCTTTAGTAAGATGATGGTGAGTTGTGTTTTTAAGCATGAAAGCACTAGGCCAGTATCCTGTGTACTTTTGAAATTTTCACTCCTCTTAGAATCTAACAGTGTTGGGCTACTGTGTCTAGAGACCTGTGTTCCCAAGTCAGAAAGGGACTGGTTGCTAACTATGTATATTAATGCCCAATGCTCTCGAGGTTGGAGAAAAAAAGATCTCGAAGGTTTCAGGAGGGTGCTTGTTTGGTGGGCTTTGTGAACAGTCAGACTTCAGTTCCAAACCTGGTCATACCACAACAGTGTGTGAACTTGAACAAGTCTTATGACACCTCTGTATCTCTCCTTCCTTATGAATACAATGGAAATAACGGCAGCACAACATCTGTTTCTTTTTTCTAATCTGTATAAATTTGTGTGAGAGAGTGAAAACATGCCATAGCACATGTGTGGAGGTCAAAGTGCAACTCAGGAGTCTGCCCTCACCTGCCTTGCTGGAGTTAAGGTCTTTTGTAGTTTGCTTCGACTTACCCCAGGCTAGTTAGTCCACACATTTCTGGGCATTCATTTGCTTCCACTACCCATGTCATCATAGGATGACTGGGATTACCTCTTCCTCCTATATGTAGGCAGAGATGGTCTGGACTCAGATGCTCACACTTGCATGGTACTCACACTTGCATAATGCATGGCCCACTGAGCCCTCTCACCAGCTCATGTTTCTTGGTGCAAACCTGAGACGTGAGATGTGCACATGAAGTGATAAGCGCACAACAGAAGCTCAAGGGGCTTTAGCTATTAATATCATCACTATCTTCTGGAGCTGACCTGGCCTCTGGTAAGTCAGGCGAGTTTTTAGATTGTCACATGTAAAGTGTTGGGATATTTTGCCTGGTTTGTTTTACCAAAGCGAAGGGACAGAAGTGCCTCCACTGCTGTCTTGGGTCTGAACGATGCCATCCAGGCACTCTTCAAGCAGCTCAATTCAGCAGAAACACTTGGAAAATGGCAGACAGATGGAGAATGCAGACCACTGTTATAGTTCAGCTATAGGCACACTCTCAAGAGAACTGAGGCACACTGGTGTTATTTCATCCTTGAGGACATTAACATATAAATGGCTGGAATGACAAGGAACAATAGAGTTAAGGAGAAAAAGGGTCAAGTGAAGATTGAGTCTATGTTTAAAGTTGTAATCCGTCACCTTTAAGTAACAGATTGAATGAGTACACTAGTGTTCTATTCATGGGTCGAACTCATAAGCATCTATCTGCCACCAAACAAGGAGTAGAGTTCAACTTGGGAAGGCAGTTGGGTGTTCTGTAGTGCTCAGTGCTGTTTGCCATAGGGAGCCCTTCCCTGCTGCCCCTTTAGCATCTTTGCTCCTCCACCATCCCCCAACAATTCAGTGACCCCCATCATGTATTGCCAGCCTCTGTGATCTACACCCCTCGCTCCTGGTTTTCCCTCACCAAGTTTTACTTCTTCTCTTCTAACTCAGAGGGGCTCAGTCTGCTTTTGTTCAGCACTGTACCCCGGCTCTTGGCATAATACCCTGAAATATAAACTGTCTAAATGAAGGCATGGAAGGATGGATGGATGGACAGAAGGATGAATGGGAAGATGGATGGATGGATGGATGGATGGATGGATGGACGGACGGACGGACAGAGCACTTATGCTATTAGCTTTAGTCCATAAAACTCAAGTGTTATGGTCTGTGATGGTTAATGGAGATTGTTAACTCCACAGGGTCTAGAACCATCTAGGAGACAGGCCTCTGGGGATGAAGATGAAGAATGATATGGCTTCAGTTAGCCTCTGGAGTCCTCTATGAAAGAATATTGATGACGCTAACTGAAGTGGGGGTACATACCCTGACTATCAGTGGTACCATTCTCTGCAGTGAGGACCTGGACTTCATTCAGGAAAAGGGAAAAGGTACCCGTGCACAGACTTCCATTGTTTTCTGCTTCCTGATCACAGACACAGTGTGGTCAATCGGCTCAAGCTCCAGCCACCGTGACTTCCCTGGGATGGTGGACTGTGCCCTCAAACTGCCACCTTTGAACTAATTTTGCCAGGTATATTATTGCAGCAGCTAGACAATTATCTCAGAAAGGGTCCAGTGGTAACACCTTTTACATCTTCAGCCTCTTACTCACCAAGCTTGGACTGTACTCACTGTGAAGCTTTGCTACCATTCTGTACCCAGCATCCTCTCCTTTGCCCACCCTAAACCACATTCATGGGTGGATCACATACTCTGCTGATCAAATGTAAGGATCTTTCTGAACATCTAAGCCAAGACCAGTCTTGCCATCATTGGGATGATTCACAAGCCATTTGCTCTGTTTGTGGGCTGTTCCTCCACAGCCCCAGTCCAGTGCGGCCTTCAGCCTGTGCACAAGGTAACACTCTCCACCTGGGGTGGTGGGTGTGAAAGGAGAACAACCAATGCTGGGAAGGATACAAGGGGTTACTGTTGTTTGTTTGTAAGTGACCTACATAAAGGACATTGGCTTTGCTGAGCTGGCATTGATGTAGAGAAGAGACAGGTGGCAGACAAGGCCTTGACAATTTGCTTTTTCTTCAGCGTGGAGCATAGCAACCTATTCTTTTTTTTTTTTTTTTAAGATTTATTTATTTCTTATGTATACAGTGCTCTGCCTGCATGCACAACAGAAGAGAGCATTAGATAACATTACAGATGGTCGTGGGCCACCATGTGGTTGCTGGGAATCGAACTCATGACCTCTGGAAGAGCAGACAGTGCTCTTAAACGCTGAGCCATCTCTCCAGCCCCCCCCCCCCAGACCTATTCTTAAGATGACATTAACATCATACTTCTCTGTTTGCTCCAGAATCACCAACAAGCTATAGCCTTGTCCCCTTCACATCGCAGAGTGCCCCACTTCTCCCATCTGGGAGTGTTTACCTTCATGACAAGTGCTCCTGTAAGCACCAATGGAGGCGCCATGTGATGGACCAGCTGCAGTGTTCATTTGGCTTGACAAGATCTCAAAACCCACCATTAAGCCCCTTAAACAAAAGTGCCCAATGGGCTGTGGCTCACGCACTGTGCCTGTTCCCCTAAAGGGTCCTGTTTGTACGTAAAACGTAGGAGAATGGAACAATAAATAAAAGGTGAAATCCAAGGGCACAGATATGAGGTTGTGACCCGGAACCACAAGCACCACAGAGCAACAGCATCACTCCTGCCCAAAGCCTGGTGGCTCTGAAAACACACTGAGGGCGTTTAATAAATTGGGAGCAGGAAAGGGCAAAATGTGGTCCAAGTTCCAAATTTCATGGGAGTAATTATCTTAGATCCTTCTTGAAAAAGAGCTCTGTTCTTTGGAAAACAGCTTGTATGAGATCACAGCCATTGGTGAGTGTAGACACGCCAGACTTCACTCAACTGACACCGGCCCAAAGACATGAGAGCTCCGGGCTGGCCACATGAGAAGGGGGTCAATGTCTTAATTTGAGTCTCTATTGCTGCAGTGAAACACCATGACCAAGAGCAAGTTGGGGTGAGGGTAAGATTTATTTGGCTTACACTTCACATCACTATTCATCATCGAAGGAAGACAGGATGGGGAACTCAAACAGGGCAGGAACCTGGAGGCAGGAGCTGATGCAGAGGCCATGGAGGGGTGCTGCTGACTGGCTTGCTCCCACGTGGCTTGCTCATCCTGCTTTCTTATAAAATCCAGGACTGCAAACCTAGGGATGGCACCACCCACAATGGGCTGTGTCCTCCCCCATCAAGCATTAATTAAAGAAAATGCTCTATAGTCTGTCCCATGGCCTGATCTTATGGAGGTTTAGATTTTATGGTGGTCCCATGAGGTAGAGTTGGCCTGCAGAGAAAACAGGAAGACAGCCAGAACTTAGTCTTTTTTTAAAAATAATAATTATTTTTTCTTTTTATTTATTTAATGCATATGACTACTCTATCTGCATGTACACCTGCATGCCAGAAGAGGGCATCAGATGCCATTGTAGATGGTGGTGAGCCATCATGTGGTTGCTGGGAATTGAACTCAGGACCTCTGGGGAAGAGCAGGCAGTGCTCTTAACTACTGAGCCATCTCTCCAACCGAAGCTTGGTCTTTTTTATTCTCCACAGAGACAAGACATCTGCACCCCTACCTCTGACCCCACCCCCATCCTCCAGTGCTGGGACTCAAACCCAGGGTCTTATTCATGCTAGACAAGTGTTCTACAGAGCTACATCCCAAGTCATCGCCTCATTTGAGACAAGGTCTTACTCTGTAGCTCAAGCTGGCTTTGAATTAATTCCTTGATCGCCTTGCCTCTCCCTGCTGAGTTCCAGAATCACAAACATGTGCCACCATGCCTGACTCATTTCCCCAAATTTTGATTGTTTGTTTGTTTACAGAGTTTCACCATGTAACCCTGGCTGGCCTGGAACTCACAGAGATCCACGTGCATCTGCCTCCCAAACGCTGAGATTGGAGGCGTGTGCCACCATGCCCACATCACTTCCCCATTTTTAAGGAGCTCTCAAGCTCTCTCCTGAATTTCTCTATTGTGGAGAAGGTTTTAGCAGCTACTTGAAGATAAGGCTGTGCTCCACCCTTAGACATGGTAAGCATTTGGGAAATATTCGTTGAATGAATAAACTATTTTTTTCCGAGAGTACTGATAAAAAACACATGTCCTCTTTTTATAACCTATTTCATTCCTATTTCCTCATTTTGTCTTCAAAATGGTTTGCCGCCATTGAGAACAAGGCATGATGGGACAATAGAATCACCATTTATCAGGTGGGGAGAAAACGAGGTGTTTCTGGATAGGGTAGCTTGGACACAGTTTGGGGAACCAGCTGAGCAGGGGGCTGGGAGGGGGCTCCTGGTTGGTTTTCCACTTCTCTTCCGGGATCGCCCACCTTCAGAATGACAGCTTCCACTGCTTGAGGGTGTGCTATGAACCAACTATTAGGCTAGGAGCCATGCAGGTGTCATCACCTTTAATCTCACTATTATCCTCCTCACGTGACAGAGGAGGAAACTAAGGACCGCGGAAAGGAGGGGCGTAAGGAAGGGGGTAAATCAATGACACGGCCAGAGTGGGATCCCAGAGTGTCTGCCTCAAATCCATGGATTTGATCACCATAAAATTACTGTCTTAAGGTGCAAGTGATATTAGCTGAGTGTAATCCCAGCACTCAGAAAGGCAGAGGCAGGCAGGTTGCTGTGAGTTCGAGGCCAGCCTGGTCTACAAAGTATATTGGAGACCCAGGCAGCCATATTCTCTGGGGCCTGGGAGCTGTAGATATTGCTCCATATAAACTGCACTGTCAGGGATGGGAAGATTGCTCAGTGGTCAAGAGTGAACGCTCTTGCAGAGGACCTGTGTTAGCTTCCTTGCATCCACATGGTGACCCACAACCATCTGTAGCTCCAATTTCAGGGGATCTGATGCCCACTTCAGGCATCTGAGGGCAGCAAGCACACACGTGTTATACACACAGACAAAAATCCACGCACATAAAATACATTTGCTTTTTAATCCCCCCTCTAAGGGGGCGGGGATGGGGAACACTGCTTTTGAAAATCGATTTGGTTGAGACAATTTTTGTAGGGAACATCCAAATGCACTCTGGTTTAAGGCGAAAAGTCTGAATGTTGCCCAACTTTTACTGTTCTTGCTCAATTTGTGGTCAAAGGGAGTCAGCTACACGACTTATCCCAAGCCCTAGTGGATTTCATTAGTTGTCTCCAAATCATATCTCTGCTCTCTTGATTCTGTCACGGTGGTCATGAATGACACATGGTAACTATCTGACCCGGAAGTTCATGACCAACCGACAAGTGCGGAATAAACAAATGGCCATGAATAGCATTTATCCGAGGAAGGCAGCAGCACCTAAGAGAAAAACTTAGAGAACTGTTATTCAAGTGGAGAAGAACACGCCAAAGGTCGTCGTTTGAGTTCAGGATTCATTTTGGTGGCAAAACAACTGACTTGTGAGTGCTTTATGGTTTCTTGGGTTATGAAAAGAAAAACAAGCCTAGACACAAACACATTCACACAGGAAGAAAAATATCCCAAGAAACCAGTGAAAGGGATAGGACAGAATGAAGGCTGGAGGACCCAGGAGGGTCAAGGGTTCTGGCAAGGAATGAGCAGGAGCACAGATAACATCAATCAACAGGCATCCAGCGGAGCCCAGATAACATCAACAGGGGTCCTGCACACTCTCCATCTCCAGTTCCTACTCTTCAAGACATTCCATTCCTGTAGTAAGACTCGCTTCAAAACAAATGGCCACAACCATGACCCCTTACAATCTTATGTTTGTTTAAGGCTTATTGTTTAATTTAGAGGGAATAGGATTTAAATATGTTTTTATTGTTATGTTGATCCAGGAATTCCCTGCAAGACTCAGGCTGGTCTCGAACTAACAATCATCCTGCCTCTACTTTTTAAATGCTGGGATGTCAGTTGGAAGCCACGGCACTTGGCCGATTTTAATATTTTTCAAAAGGGAAAACTGCTGGGGAAACAACTTGGTGCGAGGGGCCTACCTAGTATAAACGAGGCCCTGGTTTCAATCCCAGTGCTATAAAACACTAAAATAAATAAAGTGAAATCATAAAGGAAAAAGAATATTTCCCGGGTGTGCCTGTAAATACATTTCTTGGTACAGATAACTAGTAAAGGTAGGGGCTGGGTGGGCCTGAGAAATCTCTTAAGGTGAAAGTGTGGCCTCTGTTGTCTCTTTTCCTCCTTATTTGTCCTTGTCACCCACCTCTGTTTCCTTCTGGCCTTGCCATTTCCTATTCTAGCTGCCATGGGAAGCACAGAATAAATGGAGCATGACTTTAGCTTCAAGAGTATAATTCCAGGACCTGGAGAGATGGCTCAGCGGTTAAGGGCACTGCCTGCTTTTCCAGAGGTCCTGAGTTCAATTCCCAGCACCCACACGGTGGTTCACAACCATCTGTAATGGAGTCTGATGCCCTCTTCTGGTGAGCATGAGAACAGAACACTCATATATATTAAATAAATAAATAAATCTTTGGGAAAAAAAAAAAAGAGTATAATTCCTAGTGAAAATTTCCAGAAACCAGAGAGTTTTTCATCTCTCAATTCTCAGCGCTGAGCCAATCATATGCTCCAGTGGGCGGATTTCAGATGGTCCGAGTCCTGTAGTTGGGTGAACACTGTGACATCGGTTCTGAACTACAGGCCCAGCTCCTCACAGGGCATTGGGAGATATAAATAAAACCGGCTAGCATGATGAACAACAGTCTGTGGCTCTGGTGGGGCGGAAGCCTCCTACCAGTGTCAATTCTAATCCAGAACTGTTTAAGTTAAACAGACCTCTCATCCTACTTGTACACACAAAAAAATGAATACAACACACACACACACACACACACACATCCTAGAAAGACTCATATGTTATGTTATGTTTTGTGAATCACAGGCTCTCACTTGCCAAGTGTATGGCATTACTTGAGCCTCATCTTCAATGGAAACAAAGGTGTGCTGTGTGCATTGTGCTGTGTGCACTGTGTTATGTGCTGTGTGCTATGTGCTATGTGCTGTGTGCTGTGTGCACTGTGCTATGTGCTGTGTGCATTGTGCTATGTGCTGTGTGCATTGTGCTATGTGCTGTGTGCATTGTGCTATGTGCTGTGTGCATTGTGCTATGTGCTGTGTGCATTGTGCTATGTGCTGTGTGCACTGTGTTATGTGCTGTGTGCTATGTGCACTGTGCTATGTGCTGTGTGCTATGTGCTATGTGCTGTGTGCACTGTGCTATGTGCTGTGTGCATTGTGCTATGTGCTGTGTGCATTGTGCTATGTGCCGTGTGCACTGTGCTATGTGCTGTGTGCTATGTGCTATGTGCTATGTGCTGTGTGCTATGTGCTATGTGCTGTGTGCACTGTGCTATGTGCTGTGTGCTATGTGCTATGTGCTATGTGCTGTGTGCTATGTGCTATGTGCTATGTGCTGTGTGCACTGTGCTGTGTGCTGTGTGCATTGTGCTGTGTGCTGTGTGCATTGTGCTATGTGCCGTGTGCACTGTGCTATGATGTGCCATGTTCATAAACACAAAAGCAGCTGGTGGAGTCTGGCACAAAGCAAATGCTCTACAATTAGTTTGTGCTGTTGTTGCTGTGACCATGGCAACTTGTATGCCATATCTTCAGCCTGTCCTTCTGTAAAACAGGAAAGAGACAACGTGCTTCAGAGTGTGAGGTTAATGTATGGATGACACAGCATATCGCAAGCCAGCAAGTCTGGCCGTCACAAGGTGGAAACTGTACTTGCTTTCTAAGTTTTGCTCCACTTCTAAACGCTCTCCATGGAAAGAAAGTGTATGCCAGGTGGGACCCCAGACCTGGCCTGCGACTCCTCCCTGCCCAAGCAAGCCACTGGCTCTCCTCAACATCTGCTATGAGCTTTTTACCCATGAATCACATCGCGTTTTGTTTAAGGACATCAGCAAAACGTATGCGCTCAATTGTGAAAGAGAGAAGGCAACTTCTCATCATTTGAATGACAGTCACTTCTTCTTTTTTTTTTTTTTTTTTTTTGCCTCCTCTCTGCGGTTTCGATCTACAGATACTTTTTGAAATTTTAGCCTTAACACTAGCCCATAAATATCACCTGGACCACAGGCTGTGAGAACTGCCGATAAGTAAGCCTTCCGATAACAGTTAAGGTGGTCCAGTGAGACGCCTTCCAGCTGAAGAGGCTCCTTAAGAGATGACCTGCAGCTGTCTCCTGTATCCAGCTTTATCTTAAGTGATTCCTGGTTTATCCTCTGGTGCTGACCAGCCTTTTTAGATCTTTGTTTTCCTATAAACAGAGCCTCTGACTTCAAGGTCCTAGATTCTGAGAGTAGCCGAAGTAATGAGATAAAACAAGACTGTTGCTGCTTAACGACATTCATTTTGAGACTGTCTCTCTATGGAACTCTGGCTGGCCTAGATCTCACTAAGTCAGCACCGAGCTCCCTGTGATGCCTCTGCCTCTGCCTTTATGAGTACTGGCATTAAAGGCATTCATCACCACACCTCGCTCAAATTAGAACATTTTATCAGAACCTAAACTACTTTGGAGTTTTGTGTTGCTTTTTTCCCCCTAACTTAACCCAATTTATTAATCATAGTACAAAGGAATGGAAGAGGCTCTAGGCTGGAGGTGGGGGTGGACAAATGTTTTGTTTTGTCTGCCAGTTTTATCGAGGGTATCACTGGCCTGAAGCCAAGTGCACACATGAAACGTATCACCTTGATACATTCTGAGGTATGTGTACATCCCTGAAACCACCATCACAGTCAAGCAAAAGGATGTGTGACTTGGTCCCAGAAATTCTTGATGGACTTTTAAGGCCCCTTTATCCCACTCTGAAAACATGTGGCTCTTTCCAACACAAACAAAGGCAGTGTTTATAATTAGCAGCAAAGACCCCAATACACATGGTGGAGCTAGAGAGGAGCTGGGAGTCGGGGGCACAGCTTTTTCACAAGCCTGACTTTGGGAGCTGAGGGGGCCTAGCCACCCCACTACCCAGAATACCTGCTTTCCTTGTTGCTGGTCTGCTGAGGAGACTTGGGGCAAAGGAGGAATGTTCTTTGAGGATTTCTGAGCACTTCATAAACTAGGCTCATCTCATTGGAAGGGGCCCTATAGGTCTTTATATTATAAACAGATGGAGAGGCAGCAGCATGTCTGGGCTCCCCAGCCCCTCTGTTCAGTCTCCCAGAAAATTCCAGGAAATCGGGGCTTTATAAAGACACACTATCCTGATAAAGCTCAAGACACGCACTTAGAAATTAAGGTGTGTGTGTGTGGGGGGGGGGAATGTCAGAGCTAAGAGACCATCCATACACTTCTGAGTTCTGCGGCTTCCACACTAGATGCCCCCCTCCCTCCGCAGGACTGAAAGCTTATGAAAGGTTTTGGCTCAGCAGGAGGAAGGAGTGTTCACCAGATTGTCTTGCAACATGCAACGCAGGAAATTATCCATCAGGTGGGAGAGGGTGATGTGGCAATCCCAGCCAGATGAGCCATGATCGGAAAAATGAAGTGGCTAGTATGCAAAAAAACAAAGGGAAGTAAAATGCGAACTAGTGCAAGGGGGATGAGTCCAGTGTGAAAGAGGTGAGTCCAGTGTGAAGCGGGTGAGTCTGGTGTGAAGGGGGTGAGTCCGGCGTGAAGGGGGTGAGTCCAGTGTGAAGGGGGATGAGTCCAGTGTGAAGGGGGTGAGTCTGGTGTGAAGGTGGATGAATCTGGTGTGAAGGAGATGAGTCCAGTATGAAGGGGGAAGAGTCCGGTGTGAAGGGGGTGAGTCTGGTGTGAAGGAGGTGAGTCCGGTGTGAAGGGGGTGAGTCTGGTGTGAAGGGGGTGAGCCTGGTGTGAAGCGGGTGAGTCCAGTGTGAAGGGGGTGAGTCTGGTGTGAAGGGGGTGAGTCTGGTGTGAAGGGGTGAGTCCAGTGTGAAGGGGGATGAGTCCGGTGTGAAGGAGGTGAGTCCGGTGTGAAGGGGGTGAGTCCGGTGTGAAGGGAATGAGTCTGGTGTGAAGGGGGTGAGTCTGGTGTGAAGGAGTGAGTCCGGTGTGAGGGGTGAGTCTGGTGTGAAGGGGGTGAGTCTGGTGTGAAGGGGGTGAGTCCAGTGTGAAGGGGTGAGTCTGGTGTGAAGGGGGTAAGTCTGGTGTGAAGGGGGTGAGTCTGGTGTGAAGGGGGTGAGTCCAGTGTGAAGGGGGTGAGTCCGGTGTGAAAGAGGTGAGTCCAGTATGAAGGAGGTGAGTCCGGTGTGAAGGAGATGAGTCCAGTGTGAAGGGGGTGAGTCCAATGTGAAGTGGGTGAGTCCGGTGTGAAGGGGGTGAGTCTGGTGTGAAGGGGGTGAGCCTGGTGTGAAGCGGGTGAGTCCAGTGTGAAGGGGGTGAGTCCGGTGTGAAGGGGGTGAGTCTGGTGTGAAGGGGTGAGTCCAGTGTGAAGGGGGATGAGTCCGGTGTGAAGGGGGTGAGTCCAGTGTGAGGGAATGAGTCCAGTATGAAGGAGGTGAGTCTGGTGTGAAGGGGATGAGTCTGGTGTGAAGGTAGATGAGTCTGGTGTGAGGGGGATGAGTCCGGTATGAAGGGGGAAAAGTCTGGTGTGAAGGGGGTGAGCCTGGTGTGAAGAGGGTGAGTCTGGTGTGAAAGGGGTGAGTCCAGTGTGAAGGGGGATGAATCTGGTATGAAGGGGGTGAGTCCAGTGTGAAGGGGGTGAGTTCAGTGTGAAGGAGGTGAGTCCAGTATGAAGGAGGTGAGTCCGGTGTGAGTGTGAAGGAAGTGAATCCGGTGTGAAGAACTGATTGCAAGAGCTAGGACCTGAGCCTTGGGTTTGACTTTTGGGGTTTTTGTTTTTTGTTTGTTTGTTTGCTTGGCTTGATTTAGTTTTGTCTTGTTTTGTGTGGTTGTTAGCCTACCACAAAGCACTGGCTCACATCTCCTAAATTCCTCAGAAGTCTTGGAGTGGACTTAACAGGAGGAAAGAAGATAGCATCGGCTGACCTCTCCATCAGGGTAGGGACATGATACGCAGTCATGAAATGAATGCAATGTGACAGAATCTAAACAAACAGAGGCGTGGAAGGGCTCCGCTGGCTTTGAAGCCTCTTCTCCCGGACAGCGGAGACTTCAGCAGGGACCCTTATCACGAGGCTGAGACTGCAGCAGGCGATGCAAGGCAGCCGACTTCCAACACGCACCAAAGAGCATGTGGAGACAAATTAGGCCAGCTGATACCAGCTTGCCTTTCCTTCCATTTTTCTTTTCTCCATAAAAACTCAGAAATACTTGTGGGGAAAGAGAGTGGGGAATTTAAGAAACACCATATTCCTAAAATAAGAGGAAACTATGTGCTCTGTATATAAAATGGCCTTTTTTTCCCCTAACATGGAAACAAAAGACCAGACTCAGCTCAACCTGGGAATTTCTGACCCAGGCCTAAAGATCCAAAGCCTCCTATTTGGTGCAAGCTTGCTTATCATTGTCAGGAGCTCTCTCAGACCCAGGGGAGCCGAGCACCGACACCCACCAGGGGGGCAGGCATTGGAGGCCTGATCTCTGAGGAGAATGGACAGTCACATTCCACCTTCTCCCCAAGAGGGAGAGAAGTGTGGTTAAGGAAGCACCCCATTTAGCACACAGGCTACCATTCCTTTTCATAACACCATGATCTCCTTCCATGGCCATTTGTGATTAGCAAGGTACAGACGGGAGAGAAAGAAAACCAGTGTGAAAACCTCTTCAAAACCTCCATCTACAAAGCCAATGAAAGAGAACTGGAAACTCCATTTTATATTCACACCTTTCCCCTTCTTAGTCACATAAACAGCAACGACATCATAATATAGTCAACTAGCTCTTCTCTGTGGGGGTAGCTCAGCTTCTACTGTCTTATTATCACAAACAACCTGCAGCTACATCTTCTGCAGCTCAATTCTTTCAAGCTGTTGAGTCAAACATACCTACACCCATGGCTTCTTAGAATGGCAAGTGACAAAAGCTCTCTGTCCATCGTCGTCACCCAGCACTGCTACCTCGAAAGCCTCAGCAATCTAACTCCCAACTAGTGTGCTGGAGGCTGACTCTGAAATGGTCAATCTTTACTTCTGCTCATCTGCTATTCTGAATGCGGTGTCTCTTTGTTCCTTCCATGTTAGTCCTGTCACATAGGAGCAAATATATATATATATTTGTGTGTGTGTGTGTGCATACATATATGTATTTTTTAATTCATTTGTCATTCATTTCGTTGGACTGTTATTTACTGTGACACTTATCCTTTTCCTCTGCAAGAATCCTTTATATAAAAATATTGTGTCGTTTTTGAGCACAAGCTGTATAGTTCTTCAACGTTTGCCATTTTCCCTTAACAGTTTCTCAATTCACTGTTCCTGTGTATGTGTTCGCATGTGCATGTGTGTTGGGACAGTACGTGTGCAAATGGATGCATGTGATGCGCACGAAGGCTGGAAGTTAATCTTGAGTGTCAACTCCTCAGGTGTTCTTTACCTTGCTTCTTGAGACAGGGTCTCTCCCTGAACCCGGGGTTTACTGATTACATTCGCCTTGCCAGCCAGTGGGCCCCAGAGATCTGCCTGTCTTTGCCTCCCCACAATTCATGCCTCACTTTTTGTTTGTTTGTTTGTTTGTTTTTTACAAGGCTCTGGGAATCAAACTCAGGCCCTCACACTTCCCCAGCAAACGCCCTACTGACTGAACTGTCTCCCTACTGCCTACTGTACACTATTTTCAGATTAAAAAAAAAAGATTCTGACTGTATAATCATGTTTATTTACAAAGTCCCCTTTCCCTCTGTGCCCCACAGGAGAAGGTGGTGGCTTTTAAATGAGACAGTGAGCATGGCTTTGTCAAACCTTCATGACTGTTTGTTGTTGTTTATTTGGGGGGAGCGTTCAATGACTAGTGATTGAAACCGGAGCCTCACGCAAGCAGAGCAAATGCTCTATCATCGAGCTATATCACCAGACCTCTACAAAGATTTTTAATCTCCCATGCTGGCCTTACTTTCACTCTATAGCCCAGGCAGCCCTCAAGGTCGCAATCCTCCTGCCTCAGCTTCGGGGGGGGGGTGTGTGTACAATTCTGAGATTGTGCCAGCACATGAGCCATTGACACTATTTTCCAAATAGCTTGAGTGATTTGCTTGTAATTTAAGAGGCAAGAACTTCCTCGCTGGGGAACTAGTCCCAGATTATGCTCAGGATGCTAAAGTGATCTGTCTCCGCTCCTCACCAGCAGTACCTTTACAGAGCACCAGGCTTACAGGGAGAGCTGGCAGTGCTAAGGTGTGTGGCAGGTACATGTCCTTTGGGAAGTCCATGATAATTAAATGAGTCATTTTGTACAATAGGATATGTCCAAGTTAGAAACAGTCGTCATCTGACTCAGTCTCAGAACTCAAACTGTAGCTCAGTTATGCCCATCCGGTAATTAAATTTCTTCTCTTGGATTGTTAGAATTCTGGGGTTTGTTTGTTTGGTCTTGTTTTTTCCTTCTGGACATGTGACTATCCTTAGTCTTCAAGTACGGTCACTCCACACAAGAGTATTTTGATCAATTATGCCCACATATAGGGTAGTGGTCCCACAGATAAGTTTGTCTGATGATGTTGGAGCCATCTTAGTTTGTGTAGGTACAGTCTCAGTGATATTTGTAGAATAATGTAATTGCCTAACGACATATTTCTCAGAAGCCACCCTCCCTTGTTAAGCAGTACGGGAGCATATATCTCCTTGATGGACACACTACATAATTGTTTTTGATATTGCCATAGGCAAAATAGTGACTGACTAATCAGTAATCTATTTACCTATGATACCATGAATGGTTTGCCAATGAGTTTGTCAATGACCTGAACTCAACCGATACAACTCAATTCTACATGTTTACTATTATTGTTGGAAGAATAGCATTTACTCTTTCCACTAGAGAAACACCGGGACAAGTGAGCTGGGATTTTTGCTTGTTCTCCTATGGTAGCATGGATAGAGCACACCTGAAAGCAATTAGCCCAAGGAACAACCCAAGAAACAGAAGTGCCTGAGTCCTGAAGACAGATTCCTCAGACTTCCCCTTAACTGAAATTGGCTTCCTCATAACTCTCTCTGTAACCTTTTCTACTCGAGTCCATGGGAGATGAGAATTCACCACCCGGCCCGTACTGCAGAGACTGAGAACTTGCTATGGGCGCTGGATGCCTTGGCAATGAGCCAAGTGTAGAAGAGGGGCCTAGTCTGAGAGACTGGGTTGAGCGGCTCTTTCCACTAACTACCTTCAGATCTGTGGGCTAGTCCCTCTGCCCCTGTGGGTTGGCTTGTCTTGCTGGGAGAGAGGAGACTCTAAAGGTCTCTTCTACAGACTCTGTGTCTTGGCTCTGTGACAGCATTGTGTCAACACTTCAAGCTAATCTCAGTGTCTGTCTCCAACTGCCACCCCCACCACCTCACGACAAATGACACTGATTTATTTGAAAAGTTGAAAGGCAAATCCAATGAACTACAGTGTGCATTAAAGAGCCGGAGCATAGGCAAGACCATCTGAAACATTGCAAAGATGCAGATTCTTCCGGAAGCGCGTTAATGAGGTGAGTGATGTATTAATTCATCAACCACTGGAGCCATTGTATAGATTAGTAACAAATATTTCGCTGTAAAAAGGTCTGCTCTTCCAGTTTTGCTGGGCTAAAGTAAACAAAGATCCTCGTTATATCAACAGACAGCCCAGCGTTCAGAAGTGATGCTGCTGCCGCCGGCTGGGAGGAGAGGGGCAGAGAGGTTGGCCCCTCCCATCCACCCGTGTTCTCCTTCATCTGATCTCTATTATTTACCTAGATGAATTAGAAATTCTTTGAGCATCAAACAAGGTCATGGGATGACCCTTCAAAAGTACCAAACAACTGTACAGTTCTCCCTCCAACTCTTGATGGACCCGGATGCCCTCAGGACAAGGCTCAAAGCCCTTTGTGGCATGAACCTTGCTTCTAGATCCATCTTGAAGCACTGTGTCCTCTCACTCCTTTTCAATATGTTTCACACACCAGGCACTATGTGAACACAGTTTCCTAAGGACATATTCCTGGCCCGGGGAGTGTTGTCCTGAGTTCATCCCCACCTTTGCTCTGTGTTCATTCATCTTGGTTAGCCCTTCCTGGCTTCATTTCACAGGCTCCTGGGTTGCTCTACGTCAAGAATGGTATAGTCATAATAAGATCACCTGAGATATTTGGCTAATTCAGGTGAGCTCAAAGAAAAATAGTAGACTGACGGCTAGAATGGTCAATTTTATGTGTCAAAGGAGCCAAGCATGGTACCCAACTATGTAGTAAACACAATAGTTGGGGAAGTGGCTTTGGATAACATTTAATTTTAAAACCCATAAACTTAGAGTAAATCAAATTATTCTCCTGGGTGTGTGTAGGCCTTATCTAATCACCTAGAGGCCTAAGGAGGAGGAGAACCTTGCAGTTTCTAAGGAAAGAGGACTCTGTCTGCATGCCAGCTTTGGATTAAGTGGCACTGTTGTCTCTTCCCTGGGTTTGTGACTTGTGATCCTGTCCCAGGGATTTTAGACTGGTCAGCACCCCCTGTCATGGGAGCCAGTTCCTTAACATAAGCCTACCCTGGGTGCCACACACAAATCTTGCTGGTTTTGTTTCTCTGACTAGGACTTTGCCTCAACCATATTCCCTTACCCCGACTCCCCTGTCTCCATCCCACAGCTCCCTGGCAGCACAAGGAAGGATTAATTTTTTATTAAAGGCTGAGATGGAAGTTCTGCATTTAGCTTCTGAGCATCTTGTTGGGTTGAACTACGTACGGGCAGACAAGTGACAACGTTTCTGAGTTGTAGAACAAGAGCCACATGGAAGCTCAAATGCCTATCTGGTTCTCGTGGGCGCCTCGCTGGTGATTGCACACCCTGGAAGGAGCTGCCCCAGGCAAAGGAGACAATGTGTGGAGACAGGCCTCCAGCTGCATTTCATCTCCTTAAGCCATCAATCCCTTCAGTAGGCCCTCACCTCTGAGGCCACCTCTGCGTGTCCTGTCTTGAGAGGGAATCAAACAGAAACTACCTTCATCCTCAGAGCACTCTGTCTGTGCACATGGGGGAATCTGTTCAGAGGAACCTTGAGATGTTCATCTAGGAGGCATGGCCAACTCTGGAGGCAAATCTGTCCTTAGTCACTCTCTTAAGCGATTTCTTTCTACAGTAAAAGCTACAGGGCAAAGCTGGGTGCTAGATTGCAGGGGTGGAGCACTTCCCTGGTGGGTGCGAGGTCCTTGCTTTCATCTCCAGCATTGAAAAGGTAATGAAAATTTTGTGTGACAAAAATTACATGAGAGAGCTGAGAACGAGAATGCCTTTAACCCCAGCACTCAGAAGGCAGAAGCCAGGCTGTGTTTGTGGCCAGCCTGGTCTATATAAAGATCCAGGCCACCAGCACTATATACTGAGACCTTGTCTCAACATAAATAAAAAAATTAATTAATTAATTAATAAAATAAATAAAATAAAGGGAGGGGGAATGCATG
Organism: Acomys minous; assembly: GCF_964271855.1. Taxonomy (NCBI): domain Eukaryota; kingdom Metazoa; phylum Chordata; class Mammalia; order Rodentia; family Muridae; genus Acomys; species Acomys minous. The sequence goes on from NC_140497.1 coordinate 58,957,858, forward strand.
GGAGTCCACATGGAGTATTCTCTGTATCTTTGTGGATGGTTTGCTGAATGCTCTAGAGTCTACCAGAGGGAAGGGTTTATCAGTGGGGCTGTAGGCATGAGTGAGGGGGAAAGATCATCACAGAATAGGTGTTTGCCATCCCTGTTGGAAGACAGAAACAAAACAAGACTCCAGGAAGACAGAGATATGTTGGGGCTGAGTGACTTGTGTATAGTTGATGATGCCTGTGCTACTTTATTGTGGAATATGTTGAAAATTAAATGACAGCTGAGTGTGGCAACTCGTGTTTATAACCCCACCACTCAGGAGACTGAAGCAGGAGGATTGAGAGTTCAAGGCAGCTTGAGCTATACAGCAATAACATGCCCCTACATACATACATACATAGTACATAATACATATACACAGTACATAATCCATACATACATGAATACATGCATACATGGATACATACATAGCCAGGTGCATACAATAGCCTGTAGAAGATTCTTGACTTTCAAGTCTTCTTGTGCAGACAGTTAGTCCCTCCTGCTTCCCATCTCCTGGCTTCCGGCCGCCCCCAGCCCACGTCCTGACTCTTTACATGGCCCATGTGGTGTAGAGGGACGAGTGGGCAGTAGATCCACAGGGCTCTGTTATGCAACCGTGTAATACAGCCCAGGCTTTGGGAAGTTTGACAAACTGGAATCTGTGTTTAGATTCCTAACCTTGCAGACATTTCAGAGCAAGAGGGACCTGGCTGTGTCCCCCAGATGGTTACAAATGGTCTCACTCCTGTGTTTGGTAAGGTTGCAGCTGCCACTGGAGTACAGCTGTTTACAGAGTCTGGGACGTGGAATGTGTGGGGAATGTCAGTGTCACGGGGCCTGCTTCTTTCTCACTCAGGAAAAGAGAACAAACAACATGGCCTGGTGTGAGAACATATCTGTCAGGTTCAAAAAGATTCCATTGAGGAACTATGAAAAGCTGAAGGACTCAATCCTGCTCACGGTGGACCCAAGATGCCATGTCTAATGGATATGCAGGAGGGTCTCTTGACAAGTGAGCACAAAGGCTGTGGCTTAGGGCAGTGGTTCCAACCTTCTTAATGCTGCGACCCTTTAGTGCATTTCTCATGCTGTGGTGACCCCAGCCATAAAATTATGTTGTTGCTACTTCACAAATGTAATTTTGCTACTGGTATGAATTTTAACGTAAATATTTTTGGAGATAGAGGTTTGTCAAGGGGGTCACGACCCACAGGTTGAGAGTCACAAGCTTAGAGCATCGGGCATGGTGTCCCTCACTGTCCTGGAAACCAGAAACCTAAAGTCAAGGTGACAGCAAAGGCCACAGTCAGTGTGAGGACTCTAGGGGACAATGCAGTCTTTGGTTCTTCCGGTGTCTGGGAGTTGTGACCTTCCTACAGCCATAGCTGTGTCACGCCATCTCTGCTCCTCAGTCACACTCTTCCTCCCGTCTGTCTCCTCTCCATGTCACACAAGGCCAAGTATGGTTGTTGGATTTAGAATCCATCTAGAAGGTGCACAAGATACATTCTTTGTTTCCAATTGGTTAACTCAACTATGTCTACAAAATCCTTTTCCTGAGATAAAGCTGCATTCACAGGTTCTAGGCATTAAGACATGGCCATGCCTTTTGAGAACCTCACTGGACCCAATGGAGAGAGAAGAAAAAAGACCAGATTGAAGGAGGAACCAGCTGCCTACACAGGATTTTGCCAGCAGCTAGTCATCTCAGCCCCTAGCCAAGTTTCTGGGTCAAGGAAAAAAATGCATCAGTTTTGTAATCCATGGTGACTACCAAAGATATAATGGCGTTCGAGGTGCTGCTCAACTAGTTATGTTTATAGTGTAAAAAGAAGTTGAGAGGCAGACAGTCCAAGGCTCTCCCGCTGCTGTTCCTTGTTTATGTAGGACTCAGTCATCTGTCCAGCTTGCATCCTTAAGAGTGCCATAGGCAGCAATCAGGTCCTCTAAACTTCAGCCTTGACATGCATACGTCAGGCAGGAAGAAGGAAGAAAAATGCTGTGACCAAATGCTCTGTGCCTGCTGAGATGCTAATTTAAAGAGCTTGCAGATGAGCACAGCTGCAAGGGAAGCTGGAGAAAGGTGTGCCAGCATACAGTATTGGTGTGGTGCTCTCTTAGTTAAAACAAGGAAGCCGGGCTTGGTGATATATACCTGTAACCCCAGCACTCAGGGAGGCAGAGGCAGAGGCAGGTGGATCTCTGTGAGTTCAAGGTCAGCCTGGTCTATAAAGTGAGGCCAGGACAGCCCAGGATATACAGGGTATTGAAAAACAATACCCCCCAAATAATAAATAAATAAATAAAACAAGGAGTTCTTTTAGTGGGAAGAAGATAATAGATGTGGTGCTGGCAACTGTGCTCCCTACCACAGGGATTTTATACATCACCCAGGTTTTAGCATCCATGTGGCAGAGTCAGAGGACACAGTTAACACCTCTGATGTTATAGTTAAAATACACACAACTGACACGTGGTGATTGCTTACCACATGTCTGCTGCTGGCCGTTATAGGTTTTCCAACCCTACAACCATCCTTTGAGGTTGGACTTACTATATCACATACATGAGGAAATAGGCTTGGGAATGTCAAGTCATTCACTGAGAATCGCAAGTCTAGAAAAGGATAGAGCAGGATGCCCATAGCCTGAGCTCTGTGCTTACCACATTACATGGCCACACTGTAGTAGAGGCCTTGACAAGACCTGAGGGGGCTTCATCTCACTGTGCCCAGGCTCCCATGAGTACATGGACAGTCCATCTTTCATCTTTCTACATTCATTAGACCTAAGTTATGACTTCACACCTCGCAGTTCATCAACAAGTCCATTAAGATGTTCCTTCTTCTTCCCATCATCCTCTGGCTTACAGCCTCCCCTCTAGCTTACAGCCTCCTGGATGCTGATGCTGGGCCAGGAGTTCCTCACTGATTCCCCAGGGGAGCTGGACCCTGGATGGTGAGCAGTCAGTATTCGTTAGGTTTCTCAGTTTTGTGGCCAAATATCTGACAGAAGCAAGTCAAAAAGGAATTTCCTTCAGTGAACAGCTCCAGAAGTTTAGCCCATCAGGTAAGAAAGGTGTGGCGGAGTGGCTCTGTGGTGGTGGGATCATGTCACGTGACCAGGTAGTGATGGTTAGCCTATCACATGGTAGGTCGCTCTGTAGGTAGTGAAGTGTGTCACTTACTTGTCTGCCTTTGCTGTCACTTCTTTCCCTTCCTTTCCACTCCCGTATTGGTTTTCTTTTCCTTCTCTTTTTCCTCCTCTCAGCCTGGGGCCTCTGAACTCTCAGAATGTTTTTTAGGCTCCGCCCACACAGCGCTGGTCTGCCTTATGTTTGGTCCTTCTGTCCTACCCAAGGCTGTGCATCTTTTGGGATATGCCTATTTTAAAGGTCACTGATGTATTTTATAGTTCCTTAGGTACCCCAAGTCACCCCACACACTCCTACCTCCACTCTTCCCTACCTACAGTGTGGTCACACAGCACATTGTAGTGCCAGCTAATTAAACGCTTTGGCCCATGACAGGGCTGTCTTTGACACATATACTTTTGTATTGCACACACCTAGGCATGCCCCAGGCCTGGCGAGTTGTCTGCGATATACAGTGTACAGAACAGATGTGGCCCAGCCAGCCAGAAGCAGCACAATATAGCTTGATCTAATTTCTCTCTTGCCCTTGGGGACCTGTGATGAGCAGCTGCTGGCTGTACACCACGAAGATGGAGTCTTCCGGACATGAGAAGGCAGCACAGGCCTCAGTTTCCCATTGTCCTTTTGGCCTGAGCTCCAGCGAACAGGGAGAACTTCCATTAAGGATGCACATGTTTCTATGTTTCCACACAAGGGGATGTTTATAAACATCAGCTCTCCTAGATTTTACAGGATGTGGCAAAAGCAAGGCTCCTTCCTCCTGCAGGGGAAGCCAGGCTAGTGCCCAGCGAGCCTGACACATCTCTGCTTCTCCTCCACAGCATCCCTGCAGGCCCTTCCCACACTCCCCCAGTGCCTGGGCGCTCACCATCACCTATGGGAAGGCGCCACTCAGAGAGGAGCCATGACCGACTGAGCCACCAACGCAGCATGGCAAGTAACGCGTGTTTCTCCAGCTATGCCAGTGCCAACCAGGAAAGCCTCTGTGTGGCAGCCTTTCATAGACCTCCTGACTGACTGGCTGACTCAGCCTTTCCAAATTTCCTTGCAATGTCTGGCAGACTGTTTGCCATTCCAGTATTTTCACTACCTGCTGACAGCTGGTGTTTCTATTTGATTTCTGCCTGTTTGCCTCGTTGTGTGAGCAAAAGGAGCTGAGTGTGTGCCCTATTTTCCTCTTGATCTTGAAATGTGACCAATCTAATCAGATTCACTATTTACCAAAAAGTACACGAGTATGACTTCACTTTTTGGATGTCAGACACCAGGTTTTGTGACTGTAGAATAGCTGTGTAGGCCTGGGCCACCAGCTGGGAGGCCTACCCCATGAGGAACACTGCCTTTTTTGTCAGACCATTGAGCAGAAGTCCCGCTCCCTCATCGGACGCCCTGAAAAGGAGGCCCTGAATTCAGCTCCTTCCCAAGGAACACACCAGAAAGGGCAGCATTCCTCCTCCATCCAGAGGAAGCACTCCGAAGGAAACACTGCTCCCATGACACCCTTACTTCACTTTCTAGTCCAGAAATATCATTTCTCTAACGATCTGAGCATCAGCCCCTGTTTCTGTCTTAAGAAGGAAAAGATGGGGCTGGAGAGATGGCTCAGTGGTTAAGAGCACTGACTGCTCTTCCAGAGGTCCTGAGTTCGATTCCCCGCAACCACATGGTGGCTCACAACCATCTATAATGTGATCTGATCATACTGTATACATAATGAATAAATCTTATTTAAAAAAAAAAACAAGGAAAAGACGTGAGTGTCAGAGCCCGTGTGGGAGTTAGTTGTCAAGACTTGTTTGTGACTCTTTCGTTTGGCTGGAGGAAGGAAATGGGGTTCGGCTTTGTGTAATGTATGTACCAATTAAAAGCTTTCAATGTAATTCAATTTTTACAGCAGTTTTAAGGTGACAGCAAATTTCACTGTGTGTGTGTGTGTGTGTGTGTGTGTGTGTGTGTGTGTGTGTGTGTATTCTGAATCAGCATCTTGCCCAAAGGGGTGAATGTAAGTGAACCAACATAGACACAGCACAGTCAATCAAGTTCAATAATTTACACTGAGGTTCACTCTCGGTGGTGGACTAAGGTCCTGACAACATAAAAATGTGCATCAGATTCTACAACCACACTGAATAGAGCTCTTGCTGTAGAACAGAGCACATCTATCTAGTCACTGTCCCCATCCTGGAAGTCACGGATACTTTAATTGCCCCCATAGTTTTACCTTTTCCAGAATGTCATATGATTGTAGTCATAATATATGTGACCTTCCACTTAGGAATGCATTTATATTTCCTTCACATCTTCTCATGGATTGGCAGCACATTCCTTTTCCTTTCTGCACAATATTCCATCCTGTAGATCTACCAGTTTGTCTGCTCAACTTTTGAAAGACTTGGTTGCTTCCAAGTTTTTGCATTTGTGAAAAGGCACTCTGTATCCATGTGCAGGTGTTTGTATGGGTCTAAATTTACATTCCCTTTATGCATATACATTATATTATCATGTTGGTGTTGTTTTCCTTGAGACAGGATCTTTCTATGAAACCCAGGCTGGCCTTGAGCTCACAGCAATCCTCTTGCCTCAGACTCTCACATGCTAAAAATAACTCCTATGTAACCCACCCCCATGGCCCGGTAGATGGTTGCTTTTAAAACAAACATGGCAGGCACCACCTGGGACACCTACCATTATAAACACAGTTCAGCATGATTGGAGTGATTATGTGTTCTAGAAGATTCTTCAGTGTGTTTGTAGGAAAGGCCACAGGGATCAGAAGGAGTTTCTGCCCTTAGTTTATCACATGGAAGAAGTAAACCCACTGAGAAACAAGACAGAATGTAAAACATGCTGAAGGAGAAATTCTAGAAATTCTAAACATGTGATACGATCTCACAAAGGAAAGCAACAGCAGATGAACACTGTCAGAGATTTGGGGATACAGGGCCATCCTGCATCATCTGGATGGGTCCTGGTCCAATAGCAAGTGTCCTTTCAAGAAACCCAAAGAGGAGGCAGTAGGCAGGAGAGGGACAGAAGATTTGACCACAGAGACTAGAGTTGATGAGTCAGGAACCCAGTGAGGGTGGCAGCCACCAGACACTAGACGAAATCAAGGATCTGCTCTTTTCCCCAGAGCCTTGGGGTATGTGTGTGTGTGTGTGTGTGTGTGTGTGTGTGTGTGTGTGTGTGTGTGTGAGAGAGAGAGAGAGAGAGAGAGAGAGAGAGAGAGAGAGAGACAGACAGACAGACAGACAGACAGACAGACAGACAGAGACAGAGACAGACAGAGACAGAGACAGAGACAGAGAGAGAGGGAGAGAGGTAGGGAGGAAGGGAGGGAAGGAGGGAGGGCACACAAGAGCTTGATTTTAGACTTCTGGCTTCTTATTGTCTAAATTGTCTAGTTAGCCATTACTAGGTGCCACAGGACAGGCACATCTGCTTCTCGGGACATTTTCCACTTAACACAGATGACCTATTGGTTGTTAGTAATTGTGCATTGGAAATTGTCATTTTGGGTGACACCCAGGATCTGAACCCCGTTCCTATGCTTAGTTACCAGATATATGATGGGGTTCCTTTAAGTACCACTGTTCAGTCTAGAAAGTTCCAGTCTGGCACATTTTGTTAAAGACCAGGGCGACACTGGAAGTTGCCCTCAAGTTCTTTTCCATCATCCTTGTCTTCTCCAAATAACCAGAGACTCCTCAAGTGCAGAACCTATGCACCATAGTGTCAGGTAGCGTAGACTCAACAGTGGCTGCCTGGGTCAGGTCATCTGACCTCACAAAAACCCTAAATGTACCAACGATTCAAGGAGACGCCAAACATGCTTCTAGAAAGTCAAATTCCTGACAAATTCCCTTCCTTCCACCCTCCAAGTAGACTTTCCTAGCATGTAAGTGTAACGATTGCTACATGTTTAGTTAAACATGGAAGTGACCTTATAGCAGCGGTTCTCAACCTGTGGGTGGCAACCCCTTTGTGAGGTCAAATGATTGTTTCACAGGGGTCAGATATCAGATATCCTGCAGATGAGATACTCACATTATAATTCATAACAGTATCAAAATTAGATATGAAGTAGCAACGAAAATAACATTATGGCTGGGGGGGGGTCACCACAGCGTGAGGAACTGTACTGAAGGGTCACAGCATTAGGAAGGTTGAGAATCACTGAGAATCCAAACCTCCCTGTAGGCTAATGTATCATTTACATCTCTCTCTCTCTCTCTCTCTCTCTCTCTCTCTCTCTCTCTCTTTCACACACACACACACACACACACACACACACACACACACACACACAGAGAGAGAGAGAGAGAGAGAGAGAGAGAGAGAGAGAGAGAGAGAGAAACGCTGTGTTACAGCCACCCTCCAGTTCTGCGAAGGCTTTATGGTCTAAAATAGACCCAAAAAGAGGTTTCAACTTGATCCAAACTAGGTTGTTCAATAACATAATATGTTGCCTGTTTCCCGGCAACCCCCACCTCTCCCTACAATGTGCAGCGAACATATTGCGGCATAAATGATAGTTTCCATCTACCGAGCCATCTCATTATCTGGTCCTGATGTGCCCAGTTCATGCCTAGCTCTCTTAAACATTGTCTTCTGGGTAGGATACGCATCACTTTTTTGATGGCCTCTGAAGGGCCCCATCCCCTGTTTTTCCTCCTCCTCACCATCTGATAGCCAGATGTGGACTGTGGAGCCATGAGATTAATCCCAAAATCCTAGAATCACCATCTGGTAAACCACGCATCCAACACTAAATTACAAATGAGAAAGAAAGGTTTAAGGTGTTGGTCTGAAGACGTCATTAGTTACCGCAGTGTCTGTGTTAGTCATCCTTACAGTGTAGCTAATGAGGGTTTGAGGTGTTGGTCTGAAGGTGTCGTTGGTTACCGCGGTGCCTGTGCTGGCTAACACAGGCGTCCTTATATTGTAGCTAATGAGGGTTTTTGTGAGTTGTTCTGATGAATGCCATCAAAAAGATAATCTTTTCATCTTTTACTTCATTTTCCTAGAAAAAAAAATCCAGGAAAGGAGTTTATTGGTGTTGATATTTTATGGGCCTGATATTACTTCCTAATTGCTTTCTGGAAAGAGTTAGATGTGTTTGTAATGTTAGAATCAAAGTGTAAGAATGATCATTACAACCTCCCCAGAGTATTACTTTTCTCTGTGTGTACGTGTATGTGCACACATGTGCGTGTATGTGTGTGCATATGTGTGTGCATGCATGTGTGTATGTGTATGTGTGTGTTCGTGCATATGTGTGTATATGTGTGTGCATGTCGCGCGTGAGTGTGGGCGGGGCGCAGCTCACAGGGCATCCTTAAGTATGGGTCTTTGCCTTCCACCTCACTTGTGACAGGATCTTCCCTGTTCACTCTTGTATATGCCAGGCGAGCGTGGGCTGGTTGCCTCCTGCAGTCCTCTTGTCTCTGTGTCCCATCTCCCACTAGGGGCACTGGGACACAGATGTTTGAACTTCAGCATCTGGGTTTTTCTGTGAGTCCCAGGGACCCAAATTCAGTTATCAGGCTCGTGTGGCAATTGTGAGTCATCTCCCCAGCCTCCTGTCACCAGCTACTCATACTGTCCCTAGCCAGACACTGTCTGGTACACCAGTGAAAAATCAAACACAACTGTTCTTACTGGCACATTTTCTCCTGGTCATTAAGCGGTTACCATTCCTTGTCTTATCTCCTTACAAGTTCACAGTGAGGTGACACAGGTGACACTGTAGCCTCTTCCCCCCCCCCAACATCCCCACCCCTCCCCCCACCCCCACATCACTCTCCATCTCGGGGAAGCTACAGGACATAGGTCTGCAGCTGGAGAAACCTGTTCTGTAAAATGATGTATCAATATGCATGGCAGATTTTAGCTTAAAGTTTTGCAGCCATGGTAATCAAAATGGGCTTCCTTATTGCCACCAGTGCCAGGATGCTCGCCCCATGATTATCAGCCGTGGCTGCCTATCAGCCTCATCTGGCCAAGCTTCACCTACAGCCCCTCTCTGCTGACCCACAGAGTCAACCCCTCAGGATTCTCCAAACCTTTCCCATACTTTTAGTGTGCACTCGGGGTTGAAAACCACAGGAGGGGCTATGAGGCCAGCAGGAAGACCAGGTGAGAGGACCCGGAAGTGGTTCCTTCAGTCAGGAAATAACTGTTTAAGGTTATTTTCTCTCGTCTCATTTGTAAGAAGGACCCAGTCATGGGAGTTTTTCCTCAAGAGCTCTTGACACCGACGTGGGGAAGACCAGCACTAATATTTCATGGAAATACAATCCTGAAAGCCACAAAAATGGAACCCTTGAGCACAGAGCCTCTGTTCTGTCTATCACCATGTCCCCAGAGCTTAGTACCAAGTCTGGGGATGCTTGTTACTACACGTAGACTATCCTGACTGATGTACTTCTTGAGTCTCTGTGACAATTTCTTCCATTTCCCCTGGAGTAAATGAAACCATCACCAACCAGGTTGTTTTCTGTTTCACATTTGTCATTCCCCGAGGCAAGAAAATGCTTTGACCTAAACGGCATTAGTTGAGGACACTTCTTGCTGGCGTCCTCTGCGGGGTGCCATACTTAGGCACGTGTGTTCCCATAGGCTGACAAAAGAAGCAAGCACAGCAGCCTGCCAGTCCTCAGAGGCTATGGCAAGACGGGGAGGGGGGAACTTTCCATAGGGCCCACTTAATCAAATGGTTCAGAATGGGGGATAACGCTGAGAGTGGGGAACACAGTGAATGGCCCATCTGGTTTAGATTCATGTACTGAAAAAAAAAAACACGATAAATGCCATCCTTCAAAGTCGTCATCATCTTTTCTTCCACCCCTGGATAATATAAATCTCAAAGCCAAGCTCTTTTGTTCTCTTTAGACGTGTTCAGACCAAGGGGCCTCATTGTACACCTGGACAGAGGCAGCTTTTACATGAAGCCTTGACCTGCCAGCTCTGTGAGTCGCTCAGTGCTGTTGTCTTACGTGTTGTGAGTCCTTGTTTAGTTACTATGTACTGGAAATTAGACCTTACAGCAACATACATGCTGGATCCGTGCAGCATCTACTGTGTGGGACAAGGATTTGAAAACCTTAATTCTCTACCACACAGCAAACAGGGACTACTTCTTGGATTAAAAACAACAACAACAACAACAAAAACCTTCAACTATGTTTTTTTAAAAAAGGAAAAGAACTAACATGGGTCTGACGGGCAATGGAGAGCTGGCTTATCTTGATTCTCATGAAGAGAGGCTCGTCGCTGTTGGTCTCTCTTCCCTTAGAGAATCATCTCTGGGAACAAAGAAGAAACTCAAGTCTTGAAAAGAGTCGAGAAAATATCAGCTGACATCCCCCACCCTCTGTTTCACAGGGACAGAGATCCATATCCTGGCCTTGTAGCCACACTCAACAACTGAAGTTTCCATCTTGGTTTTAATGAAGGAACAATGCCTATCATGTGGCCGGTCACCCAGAATGTGTCTTTAGCTTTTGGTCAGACATGTTCATGTTCTGATTTGCATTCTTTAAGCTCAAAAATAATATATATCAATTTTTCCCTCTGGGCTGAAACCACCTTGCAGGACCTTGTGCTGTGAGAAACCCAAGAATTCCTGTACATATTAGCTAACATGTTCCAATATATTTTAAGAAAATATCCAGCCACTCCTATTGAACCGAGCGACATGTAAAAGGGGCATTTGGACAGGAAGCAGTAAATAGCTTTGGAGAAGAGGTGGGTTATCTTAAATTTATAGGTCTTGCAAATATTTATCTAAGGTGCTAAAGAGTAGCGTCTCTTCCTCTTAAAACTATTGGCCAAAGGGGGCTTATGACATTACTTTGTAAGTAAATAGTGCTGCGCCATTCTAAACAACTTTATTAGGCCTGTCACCAACAGCCAAATATTTATGTAAGCTCCGTGGGTTGAAAAGGTAGTTTTAAAAGGCTGTTTTAACCACAGCTCTGTAAATGTTTAAGGTAACATCCTGTCTCTTTGAAACCATCCCACCTAGCCATATTGCCATATTTATAATAAAAAGGGCAACATGCTCAAAGTGATGCATGATTTCCTGTCATCCAAACTCAGGCTGTACCCTTTCATCACAACCAGAAAGAAACAAGAAATAATTTCAGAGGCCTTCCTATGGAATACCTGGGAAAGAAGTCACTAGGGTTAATCGTGGGCGTTGAAATGGGGAAGAAATATAATTTTTGCAGCAGCGGGGGGTGTGCATCGGAAGAAATAGCGTTGGAGAATGTGACTGGATCTTGCTCAGAACACACAAATAGAGCTAATGGCTGTATTTATTTTCTCAACTGATTCATTTCTCTAGAGAAGTACCTCAGGAGTAGCGGAATTGGGCCCCCAAGTCTGGCGTGGCTGTTAGAATAAACTGAGTGTCGCGCTGAGCAAATCCGTGGCTTTGCAAAGCTCTGATCAGTCCCACCTGCTTGCGCTCGAGCTGGTCTCAATATCGGATGATGAAATACTGGTCAGGGCTCTTACGGTTGCAGGTAAAAGAAGCCAAACTCCTACGAGCTTAAACACTCTGAGCGTCTGTCTCTCCAGCGGAGAGAGCCAGGCGATCCATCTTTCAGGCCCAGCTGGACCTGGGTGTTCAGCTTTCTTGCCAAAACCCTTTGTTCTTCTTTCTGTCCCTTATTTCTAAGCAACCTAAGCTACTGTGGTGGACCCAGCGAGTAGCCACAGCCCCAGGTTTTATGGTAGTAGCTAAACACTCCCCAGACAGACAGCTGGAGCCTGTGGCCAGACTCAAATGCATGGCGCTTCTCAGCAGCCATGGGATTTATGTCGTTTAACCCAGAGCCAGAAATAGGATATGGTGGCTGGGGTCAGCTAGAATTTACTCCGTCAATTAGGAGAAACTTACCTGGGGGAGAAACTTCAAATGAAGTAGCACGAATTTTGAAAAGGGCTTTCTCTAATGAATAGTGGGAAGTGATCAATGGCTTGGAGAGTTAAGTAAGACATATTTTCCGTTTCAAAAAGAAAATGGCGTTAAGGGCTATGTGCTGACTGCCGATGCTTGCATATGTGTTAGAGAAAACAACCAGGGGATCTGGACAGTGGTGTCACACAACTTTAATCCCAGCGCTTGGAAGATAGAGGTAGGCTGATCTCTGAGTTTGAGGCCAGCCTGATCTACAGAGAGAGAGGGTTCCAGGACAGCCAGGACTACACAGAGAAACCCTGCCTTGGAACACCAAAAACAAACAAACAAACCAAAGGGGGCGGGGGAGAAGAAAAAGAAAGAAAGAAAGAAATTAAGAAACAGCCAGGGTGTCCAGCCCAGATGTAGAATCCTACAAATGACCACAGCTTTTCACGCAACAAACACGCAGGCCACCTGTCATGCCCAGCCCTTCCTCAGGCAGTGTGGTAAGGTCAAGTGATGGCCAACCCCAAGAAGAAAGTCTGCCACTTCCAGCCCAGACAACTCTAGGCTGCTGGACCAATGACCGAGTGGATACAGGAGACACTGAGAACCACTCTTCAGTCCTCAGCATCCCACCAGCTGGCCCTTTCTTCACAATGATTCATAAACCATTTCTGAGTTCTGAGAGACCCCCCCCCTGCCCCAGTTCCCACCCTTACACACAGTGCTTTAAACACAGCCCAGAACTGGCTGTAGGTTTGAGTGAGCACAGCTGTACTAGGAAGACGGTTGTACGAGAGGTTCGCAGCGGGTTTTCTGCAGTCACGAGAGATATCGCCCCGGGCTCAGGTCAGCCTGGAAAAGGCCTGTGCAAGCTCATCAAGGTGGGAGATTCTCCCTGAAGCTGCAGGTGCTTCCAGAGGCTCCCATAAAGCTGCAGCTGCTCATCGTGCTAACGTATCTGGTAAAAATAGGCCGTGCTTTGAAGCTGCAGCAAAGCTGGGGCATGCTCGCCTGCTGAGGAGCAAAGGGCTGTTGATGGAAGACATGTTGGGCGGGGCTGCCCCGCTATTCCCCCAAAGCTAAGGACCAGCCCTCCTATAGAACTGCATCCTCTGCCACTGGTGCCAACTTATAACGACCCATCTCTTTGACATCTGCCTGATGTGGTGGCCCATGCTTATAATCCCTGGCTGCTGGAGTTCAAGGCCAGCCTGGGTATAATGAAATCCTAACTCAAATTCCTGCCAAAGAAAAGAGAAGAGAAGAGAAGAGAAAAGAAAAGAAAAGAAAAGAAAAAAGAGTTCAGGGCTCTACTTAAGATCAAGAGAAAGGTACTGAGCTTGTGGCTTCCTATTTTTCTCTCGAAGCCACTAGAGTAGGGCTGGTTAAGGCCAATATGGTATAAATCAGCACTAGACAGTGCAACCTATTAGAAGTGAAGCTTCTAAAATGCCCTCTATTAGTTTTAGAATTCTATTTATAGATTTTGCTTACCTTGGGTGTAATTCCCAGAAAAGGGATTGTTTGTCCGTATGCTAGGCTTTCATTGGTAATTTTCTGGAGAACTTCCTCATTGTTTTCCGTACAAAATGCTCGGTTATTTAATTTGCTTTACTGCCTGTGATTTTGCTACTTCCTAGACTGATATGTGGTTTTATAGTTCCAGGTCTTACAGCCAGCTCTTTAACCCATTTTGAGTTGATCTTGTATATGTTTTCTTTCCTAAGTAAATACCCAGTTTTCTTGACATCAGTTTTCCAGCAATATCCTTTTCCCCACCATCTTCTTGGTGCCTTTATCAAAAATGGCCAGATATGCTTGTGTTGCTTCCAAAGTTGCTGTTCAACTCCAAGTGTGCTTGCTTTTTGAGGGACTTCCGGGAGACTAGATATCTTTGGCTTCTTATCAAAGGTGAGCTATGAGGGGGAATTTAAAAATAAAATGCAAAGAGAAAAGATAGACCAAAGTAACAATTCCATCCAACCATGGTTTGGTGAATCAATGAGTTTATTGGGCCTGACAACATAGCATTGACGAGGGGTTACTTACAGAATCATCGGTGACCCCAAAGTAGCTACACCACCAAAAAGTCTCACCAAAGCATGAATAACTACTCTCCTACAGACTGCACAGACAGCATGCCCCTTCAGTTAACCTTCCGCGCTCTATACACTGTACCCACCTCCGAGGACCACAAGAACACATGCAGCGTAGGCAGAATTACGTAGACTAACTCTGTAATTCTGGAAGGAGGGGCTGGAATCCCAGGGGAGGCCCCAGTGATCCTCCCCACCCACCTCTTCTAGGGGAGAATGTGAGAAGGCCTGATCTCAGGGAGGGGGGGTCTCTTTTGAGTGGCCACAGCTGTTCTCTGATGAAGATGTAGTGGCTGCTATGCTCAGAGGGCAGCATTCTACAGCACTCACAGACTTTGCTCCTTCAAAACCAAAACATAGACCACTTGCCATCCATTAAGGCTGTAATAGGGAAAAATTGTTATGTATATATTGACTAGTTATCAGGGTTTTTTTTTAACACTTGAAGAAAATACAACTCAAATTAAGGTTAATAGCACAGGCTTGGTCTGCCAGCTTTCAAGCCAAGAGTTTATTTAAACAGGACCTAATCATGAAATAGACATATTCTCTTAGTCTCAGAGAGGGTAAAAGGGAAGACAGGAATGCCCTCAAACGACTCTGTCATTGTCAAAGTCTAAAGTGAAAACCTAGCTCAGGTGAACTTCCAGATGTCCCAGATCTACTTGTAACCAAGTTAGCGGCAAGGAATCTAGAGTAGGGAACACTCTAAAAAATGGGTGAATATTCAAGAAAACATAAAAACATGCTGGACCAAGCACTTTCCTAGGTTGGAAAGACTCAGCCTCCCGGGTTGGCAAGGGCTGGGACTCATGTCCTTCAGCAAACCCACTAAAGAGAAATGCTGGGAGATCTGGGGTTCCTCCAAACAGATTGTTCCAACTCTCCCACTATGGGTCCTTAAAATAATGTTGCTGCTTTGATGTAACATGTACCACACACCTTTGGCATACCTGCAACCATGCTGAGCCTTGGCATCTTTGTCCACAAAGTCAGATACAGGTCCATGGTTTGGTAAGAGACCATCCCAAGCAGGGATCTGTGAGAAATATAACCATCTCACTCCCATATTCTCAGCTCCCTTCTGTTCTGTTCACACAAGATGACCGACTGTATAGGAAACAGGAGCATACTATGGAGAACTAAGTCTGCTTGCTCCAGGCTATACTGCTGGAAACCGATAGTTCCCGAACGCACATTTAGTTAGCCAGGCTGCAGAACCTGGGCTCTTAACCAGCTCTTCTTCCTCTCAAACACAAGCTGAGGTGAAGGCGGGCACACTGACCTGAGGTGAAAACAGGCACACTGACCTGAGGTGAAAACAGGCACACTGACCTGAGGTGAAAACAGGCACACTGACCTGAAGTGAAGGTGGGCACACCGACCTGAGGTGAAAACAGGCACACTGACCTGAGGTGAAAATGGGCACACTGACCTGAGGTAAAGGTGGGTACACTGACCTGAGGTGAAAATAGGCACACTGACCTGAGGTGAAAACAGGCACACTGACCTGAGGTGAAGGTGGGTACATTAAACTCTGGTGAAGGCAGGCACACTAACCTGAGGTGAGGGCAGGCACACTTACCTGAAGTAAAGGAGGGCACACTTACCTGAGGTAAAAACAGGCACACTGACCTGAGGTGAAGGTGGGCACATTTACCTGAGGTGAAGGAGGGCACACTGACCTGAGGTGAGGGTGAGCACATAGAGAATTGTATTCACTATCTTCCCACCCCTACTGCCAACAGAAAGCAAGGACTGAAAGGAGCCAGAGGACTTATGAGCTTTAGTCCTTGGCCACAGCCCAGAGAAGGTGTTATTATCAGGAGATGAAATAGCCAACACTTTCTCGAGAGAAAAACTTTGCCACATTTATTCAGACAATAAACGGGTGCTGAATCAATAGGCTTTGGTTAAATGTATGTGCAGATTGCAGGGAGCCTGGTGAGCCATAAATCATGGGCTCTCTTGGGCCCTCTGTTCCGTACTCTGCTTGGACCACTTTAGACCTAATCCACAGTTCTGTGAAAGTGAGGCTTTTTCACCCACAGGACGCCCAGGGACTGGCTCA
This sequence comes from Acomys minous, assembly GCF_964271855.1. Classification (NCBI taxonomy): domain Eukaryota; kingdom Metazoa; phylum Chordata; class Mammalia; order Rodentia; family Muridae; genus Acomys; species Acomys minous. Next base: position 58,974,124 of record NC_140497.1, read on the forward strand.
TGCTTGCTTGCTGAAGTGCTGGCAGGGCCCAAGGTAGCTGGGAGGTCTCTGTATGCACACAGGCCCCACTCCATGACACCATGCAGCTGATGTCCTAGTGGATCATCTGCCCCCAAAAGAAGCACCTTAGGGCACTGGCCTTCCTGGATGTGGAACGTCTGCTCCTGCAGAAAGAACCCAGGCCAGAAATGGGTAGGGAGCCAGAGGCCCAGCCTGGGAGGCTCAATTGGTGGCACACCTCAGCCAGGTCTGCTTGCTATGGCCTGAAGTGAAAGAGTCAAGGGCTGGAGAGATGGCTCAGTGGCTAAGAGCACTGACTGCTCTTCCAGAGGTCCTGAGTTCAATTCCCAGCAACTACATGGTAGCTCACAACCATCTATGATGTGATCTGATGCCCTCTTCTGGCCTGCAGGTGTACATGCAGGCAGAGCATTGTATACATAATAAACAAATAAATCTTGAAAAAAAGAAAAAAGAGTCAAGGAAGATTTCCTTGTGGTGTCTTTAAACTGACCTGTTTCCTGGAATCCTGGGACGGTGACGTTCCCACCTGCTGCATCTAGGTCACAAGCCTGTGATGTAAACCGGCGCCCACAGGAGAGACATCCAGAGCTCTCCAAGCTTGTCTCTGTCTGTCTGTGCCTCTCTTTGTGTGTGTGTGTCTCTGTGTGTGTGTGTGTGTGTCTGTAACTCTGTCTCAGTCTCTCTCTCTCTCTCTCTCTCTCTCTCTCACACACACACACACACACACACACACAGAGCCCGCCTCGTATGAGGAAGGTCAGAGTGCAGATTGGTGCTACAAAGACAAGATGGTGTTACCACAGCTGCGAGAGTCAGTCAGGTCCGCCCGGAACAAGAACAACACGGGGCTACTTCCTAGGTCCTTTGGAGAGAGATGATGACCAAAATTCAAGAACTTATCTTCAGGAGCCGGGCTTGGTGGCACACGCCTTTAATCCCAGCACTCGGGAGGCAGAGACAAGGGGGATCTCTGTGAGTTGGAGGCCAGCCTGGTCTACAAATAGAGTCCAGACAGCCAAGGCTACACAGAGAAATCCTGAAGAGGAATTTATTTTCAAAAACTCAACATATGCAGGTTCAAGTTGTAGTGGTAAATTAATTAATTAAAAGGGAGGCAGAGGCAGGTGGATCTCTGTGAGATCAAGACCAGTCTGGTCTACTTAGTGGTAAAGACTTTCCCTGGCATGCATGAAAGCCCTGTTACATGCCTAACATGGCCAGAAAGGGCAGGGACCGCACATGACAAGAATCCTGAGGTAGGAAATGGCATTTGTGAGTTTCCAGCCAGAGATACCACCGTGGACAATGCAAGGACAAGTCCATTCTGTGACGGGATAAACTCTTCTTCTTTCACTGAACATTTTCTGGGCTCTCCATAACAGTTGTGGAACCAGTAGGGTTTGCAGGTAATATTTTTAAATAATATGCATTTTTACTATCTAGCCAAAATTTCTTATGCTCTTGACTCATAAACTACAACTACTTCTCTCTCCTAAGAGTCTGTGCTTCACAGAAAAGGTGTTTTGTGTAATTGCTGATAACCATTTTCTTTTTTTTCTAGTGATTAAATTTCCTTTTATTAGACTTTTTTTTTTTTCGAGACAGGGTTTCTCTTGTAGTCGTGGCTGTCCTGACTCACTTTGTAGACCAGACTGGCCTTGGTCTCACAGAGATCCACCTGCCTCTGCTTCCCTTTTAATTAATTAATTAATTTATTTATTCACTTAATGTCCTAATCACAGCTTCCCCTCTCCCTCCTCTTCTCCCAGTCCCTCCCTCTCCCCTCCCCTCCCCTCCCCACAGTTCGCCTACCCCCCCCCCCCCCCCCCGCCTTTCTCCTCAGAAAAGAAGAGCCCTCCCATGGACATCAAGCTGCCTTGGCATATCAAGTTGCTGTAGAACTGGGCCTATCTTCTTCTATTGAGGAAAAGGGATCCCAAGGCAGGCAACAGAGTCAGAGACAGTCTCTACTCCTGCTGTTAGGAGTCCCACAGGAAGACCAAGCTGCACATCAGTTACATGTGTGCACAGGGCCTAGGTCTGTCCCACGCATGCTCTCTGTGTGGTGGTTCAGTCTTGTGCTAGCTGAGACTGTAGCCTTTCTTGTGGTGACACCCATTTTCTTATTGTGTCTCTTTTCTCACAGAGTCTGTGTTTTGAGAGAGTGTGGAGTCATGCTTAATGGAGCTGATCAAGGCCATTGTCTGGATCCAGCACACCTGCACTGGGCAGTGGAGTGGTCCCTCTGTTACCAATCACTTAGAGGATTTGTAATGGCTGGCTCTGAAAATATTTTATACAATTTAATTAAACATTAAGTATTTTAAGGTTGCTCATACTGTTCCAGAAAAAGGAAAAAGGGAAGGAACGAAGGGAAAAAGAAAGAAAGAAAGAAAGAAAGAAAGAAAGAAAGAAAGAAAGCCTAAATATTGTTTAACTTGTGCCTCCAACTTACCAATACACTAAACTCTGACGATTACTTAAGTCACACTAAGGGACTTCAGCTGTGGAGCCTGAAGCAAGATAGAAGGTTATTTCTCTTATGTAAAAAGTCCAAGTGTGGGCTGGAGAAATGGCCCAGTGGTTAGGAGCATCTGCGTTGCTCTTACAGAGGAGCTGGGTTCCATTCCCAACACCCACATGGCAGCTCACAGCTGTCTGGAATTCCAGCCCCAGTCTGTAGTGCTGACGCCCTCTTCTGGCTTCCATAGGCACCGGGCACCCGTGTGATGGGCGCACATACTTGTGCAAGTGGTCTTGGGTGGGCAGGAGGTTCAAAGCCAGCAGCCCACCCGGACCTAGGCTTATCTCTTCTGAGCACAACAAGAATGCTGCTGCATGCCTCCTGCCACCGTTGCCCAGTGACCAGGAGATGAGCCAGATGTTTTGTCACTTGCTTTTACATTCTATTGGCCAAATGTGGGCACAGGGCTGAATCCAGCTGCAAATAAGACTGGGAAATGGTCCCTCACAGACCATCTGCAAAGACTGGCATCTTATGTCCAAGCGAAAAATGGGAGGCTGGGTATGGAGAGCGATGGGACAGGCTTGACCAGAGTCTCCCCTGTGCCTCGGTCATTCTTGAGGTGAAACTGTAACTTCACTTAACAAACATTTACTCATGTGTGCTAGATAATCTTCCAAGAAAAAGGACTTTGCTGGAGGGGAAACACCAGTGCATCTGTAAATAAACTTCATTGAAGGAGAAGACCATTCCTTACCTATTTCTTCCTTTGTGTGCTACGGCTTGGGGCTTTGGGTGACACCCAGGGATGGTGGGGAAACAGGCTGGAAGAAGCCTGGTGTTCCACTTCTCTCTAATAATTCACCCAAACCGTGGTGGCTTCAGTGACCTTTATAAACCCACTGTTTCTCCTATTGTGAAGTAAAAGCACAGCTCTGCAGACCTCTCCTTGGATCAGCGTCTCTCTGGCAGCTTAACCAAGGGTCTAGTCAGAATGTCTATGTTCAACTAGGGAAGGATCCACTTCCTAGCTGCTTCCTGTGGCTGCTGACAGCCTCTGGGCCTCAGTTGGCTGTTAGTCCCAGACATTCCTTCTTTGCTACATGAATGCCCCATGACACCTCAGAAGTGACATCCTGTTACTCTGTGTGTGCGTGTGTGTGTGTGTGCGTGCGTGTGTGTGTGTGTGTGTGTGTGTGTGTGTGTGTGTGTGTGTGCGCGCGCACATGTTGGGGCAGAGGATATTATCCCACCCAAAGGGTTATGCAAGCTATGACTACTAGGAGAATAAGACTATTGGAGCCATTATTGGATTGTATGCTTTAGACCTGCCACTGAGAAGCTGCTGTCTTGGGGCTAGCCTGTTGATGCTACAACCTTAATGTGCAATGGAAATTAAACAACCATCTTTTGAATTTTTTTCTTTATTCTTGAGAATTTCAAAGAAGTATAAATTAAAATAGAATCCTATCTAGTCCCCATTCCCCACTTCCCACTCTCGCCGTATCCCAGGACTGCACAACCACTCCTCGGAACACCATACCTTTTTCTTAAAGGACCACTAACTCTAGTTAACGTTACCCTTGTGTGCTCGGGTGTGGGGACATCCCTGGAGGGTGAGAATCTTAGCAATGGCCACATCTTCCCAACTGAATAAATTTCCCCCTCTGTCGACTGCGAAGAGCTTCTCAGTTCCGGGGCAACCGACTATCTTAAAGCGCAGTTCCCATTTGAGTGCCAGCCTGTGTTCTGTATGTCAATAGGGCTGGGTTTGTTTCGCTCTCTGGAGCATCTCCTGTCAGTGAGGACCATGCAATAAGCGTTTCCTGGAATGTCTGCCTAGAAAAACCCTCTGTTGTGTAGCAGTTTCTTCTAAGATTAAATCCTACATCTGGGAGGAAAACTTGTTAAGACACGGGATATTAACGGGGAAGTGGGACAGCGAGCTGTTTGTAAGGAGATGTAACATTCTGCCCTCCAGGAAAGCTCCTTAAGCTCGGGAAAGTCCCGAACTCAATAGCTTCAGGAAGTCACTGAAACTGACCAGATTCTCCAGGCCCTTCTGTCCCACAGGCGTGTGTAAGCAGTAAGACTGCTGAGTGATACTTTCAGCCCAGCTGAGCCGACTGGAAGAAGCAGAGACCAGCTGAGAAAAGAACCGTGTGAGGGAAGGCAATGGGTGACGTCGTCCAGGGAGGAGAAGCGGAGACCCATCCGAGTGGCCTGGAAGACGCTCAGACAAACAGAACCCGCCCAGAACGGACGCTCTCCTACCTGTTTGAGCTGCCTCCAGGCTTCCTTGGTTTTGTCAACTGTCACCTATGCTGGTGTGGGCTTTGGTGGTGATACAGCTGTGTCTTGAGTAATTTCTGCTTCTCACCTGTTCTCCTGTAAGTAACCCCAATAAAGCTCACTGGTTCACCAAGTTGGACTTTGGTGGTATTCTTGCTTTGGTCTGATGTTGCTTCCCTCTCTGGGGTGATTAGTTCATACACCCCAAGAACAGTGTCACGCAACAACTTCTCCTCACTGTCCTCCACTTACTTACACCTCGGCTTCCTTTCCAGAAACCTCCAGGACTACTCTGTAGGAAAGAATCCTTTGGTCCAACCTAAAGGTACTCAGAGCTAAGGTGTACCGAGTCTGTCTGCAGGAATTTGGAGTCCAGAAGTCCCAGCCAAGGTCTCCTGAGAACTGGACCCGCATGAAACAAGAACTGGCCTGTATGGGCACGCAAAAGTGAAGAAGCCAGCTTGCAAGGGACAGAGGAACATGGTAGCTATGCAGACAGAAGCCTGCAGAGGGGGTGCGGTCCCAGGATTCCTGCCCCAGGCCTTCTGAAGTTGCCTGGGGTCCCCAACCCCAGGTATATTTGATGCTTTTATACATGTCCCCCTTCTCCTCCTGTCACCATAAAGTCTCCCCCAGCTGGAGTGGATTTCAGTTCTTGTGACTAAACAATCTCTAGCTAGGAAAGCCACTTGTGAGCTTTCGGGCTCCAGACTCAGCCTTGTCTCATCCAGAGCAAGGCAGCCTTTCCTACAGTCCCACCAGAAAGCACATGGTGAGGGGCCGAGCAGACCCACTGGAGTAGAACCAGGCGAGGGAGGACATCACACGGCTTATGTGTGCTTGTGATGTGGGTTGTTATTGATTTGGAGGTCAATAAATGGTTCTTTAGTGTCGCTGGGGATCAAAGGCATCCTGCTTTGCCTGGGCACCACGCACTCACACGGCTTGTCTTCACTGAGTGGTCTCTGTGGCTGAGTTGATAGGGAGAAGCATGGCTCTGAATTGACCCAGGCCTCTTCCCTGAATCCTCCCGGCAAAGGCTCCAGGATCCTATCTGTCTCCACAGTTCCTCAGTATGCTACTTTGTGTGCAGATTGTTTACTTAGGAATCCAGGCCAGGGTGCCGGGATTTTTTTTTTTCAGCAGAACTCTGCACTCCCTCCTTGAGTCACACTCCACATTCCTCCAGTGTCTCCTCTGAGCTGGCGGGGTGTTTTGCCGCAAAGCCATTGGCTGCCCACGCCCAGGGAGGCTTTGTCCCCAACCTTGTTCTAGGAGCTGACCCTCTGGAATGGAGGGGGCAAAGTGAGATGTGGTAAACAGGAAGCCAGCAGGCCCAGCTTGGCCTGGGGATCAGAAAGCATCAGATAGCGCACTCAGCCTCGGAGCCAGATCAGAACGCTCTGGGGTCACAGCATCTTCCAGGCTGGTGAGGGCTGAGTCCTCAGCAGTTTGGAATCATCTGTGCAGCAGGAAGAATCTGTCCTAAGACACTGACTGAAGAATGCCATGGTTTCAAAGGTTACTGGGATAGACAAACAGATGAAGGCAGGGAGGGAGGGAGGGAGGGAGGGAGGGTTAGACTGTGAGAGTGGCTAAGCGATGGGCTTACCGGTCACCACCTGTATCAGCTGCTGCCTTCTCACACTGCCTCCGCTCTCCAATCCTTCTCAGCTGGCTGCATTTTCTATAACTTCTCAAATACTCTACTCTACTTTCAGAGTCAGTATCCCCATAGGACAAAGTGCTTGAGGTAGGCGATCTCTGTTCACCAGAGTTTATGCCCCTAAGAGGCGGGCACACACACAGCACAAGTTCAACAACTCTTTGTTGAATGAATGAATGTACAAATGAACGAATGAACGGCGAATCACTTTCTCGAACGCGGATTGTCTCTGCTCTCTTCTTGCATTTCCCTTTCTTTTGCCTGCTGCTGACAATGGGAACGCTCTCTTCCAGTTATGACCCCCCAATTCCATTCATCCCTCAGATACATCAGGTCCAAGGCCAGCTCTGCAGCTGAACTTTGTGGACAAGAGCTGAGCTTCCTAGGAAGCCAGAAAGGGGCCTTTTGTAGGGAACATGCTACACAGATTATATGTAAAGCAAAAGCTGCGGATGGGGTGCTGGAGAGAGGATGGTTTAAGCGGGGAGGGGTACATGGGTATGGAAAACCAAAAGGCGCAAGAGAAGACAAGATGAAAAGGAAGCGTGGGTGGGGAGCCAGGTGGAAGTCCGCTATCTCACAACCCAATTTTGAAAATGATTGAAGGGGTAGTGGAATACACACAGAGTGAAAGGCTGAGGGGACGAGAAGGTTATCAAGGATTAAGTTGTCCCAAGATCTCAAAACTACCCCAGGCTACCGCCATCGCCTTTGCTTACTCTCTAAAGCGATGTGGCAAGACCCTATTGCTGAAGAAACTATATACTTTGACTGCAGAATATAGAGAAACCAACCTCAAACTCGTCAGGAAACTTCTTCCTGGCTGACTAGCTTTCATGATGTCTAAACATGCGATGCAGAGTGCGGGAGCAGAAAGAGTATCAACGGCCTGACCCTGGGTGCTGCGATCCTGGCCTGTCAAGCACGATGTGCCACGGGTGCAAAAGTGTCACTAATGTTACGGGGTTACTAACAACCTTCTGGCTGGATCTGAGACCTGCGCCATGGAATGAAATTTCATTCCTAACACTGGCAATCCTACAAAAGCCCATAGCTGGGGATTTTGGCTACATGGCCATGCTGTCGAAATACTTTCTAAATATTTGTGTTTGTACCCATTCATCTGGGCTGCTCTCAGCCTTGGTGAGCCATGCTTTTCCGCACTGGGCAGCAGTCAATGGAGAGCCGTAGCGGCTGCCAGTGCTGAGAATGAGAGGATTCCTGTATCAGCACCCACTTACCCTCACTGAGGCTCAGGAACATCCCAGAAGAGGAGGTAGAAAGACTTTAAGAGCCATGGGACGGGGAGGAATGAAACCCAGTCATCTGGATGCGACATGGCTGTCACACTCATGTGCCCACAGCAGTTGAGATTACCTGCAGACAGCCACAAAATGGAGCCAGCCAAAGTCCTGGGCTACATGGGCAGGTGATTGCCAGACTCCTCCCCTTCCTGAGGAGCTATTGGCAGCTCATCGTGGCTGGGGAAGGCATGGCTCCTGTGAGGATTTCATGCTCCCATAGTTTGGTTCCACATGTGTGCACATATAAGCAGAACTAACTGGACTTAATGGGGAGAACCCCATGAAGTTTGGGGGTGTAATTTTAAGGGCAACTAGAGAAATTATACAGAGGAAATAAGGGAGAGATACGATCACATTTATTATATATCTGTATTTGTTCTCAGGAATAAATAAGAATTAAACAGTAGCCAGGCTTTCAGCGTGCAGGTCCTTCCTCCACTGCCTTCCATGCTCCCTGGAAAGCTGAGAGACAGGGTCCAGCATCCTCCAGTGCTTGCTTGCTCAGTTCCCTTCCCTAGTAAAGTTATTCTGAAGGTGAAACCAGAGCCCTGCAGCCCCTGGTGCTCTTGAGTTGGGTGCCCTCTCTCCCTCGCTTGAGCATCTGCATTTCATGGCGTCTCTTTGGAGACTTCACTTTGTTTCTAGTAGTCTAGCCATGCTTGCACATGTGGCGTTTCCCCCCCCCCCCCAACACGGTGCTCTACAAATACAAACTCTGAAGAGCCCTCGTGGCGTACTTCACTGCAGAGCACTCGCATGGAGAAGTCTAAGGTACAGGAGGGAACGCTGCCTGGGGGATCAGGAGAGAGAAGACTCTCACAGCACAGATCCGGCCTTGATGGGAGGATGGGATATTTTGACACAGAAACACACAGGTAACAAAACAAAACAAAACAAAACAAACCCATTTCAGCATTTCCCATGCTGAGCTGTGGCTTCCGAGGCTAGAATGAGCCTATCTTCTGTGAGTCAAAAGCTCAGTTCAAAGGCAGCTGGTGGAAGGACACAAGGCAACCCCAGGCAGCAGAACTGGCATGTGAAGAAAAGGACTTGCCCCCTTCCCAGGACAGGGACCCCCAGGAAAGACGTGCGTGATAAACACTGGTGTGTGTCTGCAATCTGGCTTTTATCCCTTCAAAGACTACCGAGCTGGGGGCAATTAACAGTGCTAGGGCAGCCAAGAAACTGCCCTGTGAAGATAAACAGGCTGACAGGACATTTATACAGCAGCTTCGAGCAGAATCCTGGTTCCCAAGTGTGGAACAGTCCAGAAGGAAGTGTGGACAGCAAGAAATGCCTATTTTCTTCTATCTGGACTGAGGCTCTTCTGCCAGGCATGTGGCATCACGGTTCCATTTAAGGAAAGGCTGGATGACTCTCTGGGACCACAGGGCAGCAGTGGACAGAAGGACAATCACGCTGTCCCCACCAGGGACCACCAAGGCTCTTTTATAGGAAGCAGAACCCATGGTCAAACATTTCCCTGCCCTCAGCTATATGAACACACAGTTGACAATCCCCAGCCCTGGGTAACCATTATTCTCCTCCCTGTATGGACTCGGCCATTCAGATTATGCATATGAGATCACACAGCACCTGGGCTTCTGCATCTGGCTTATTTCACTTAGCATAATATACTCCACGTTCCTCATGCCTCATTCATCACACCAATGGTAGCAGTCCCCTCTTTTGTTAAAGGCTAAATAATATTCCAGTGTGCATGTGCACGTGTATGTGTGTGTATGAGTGTGTGTGTGTGTGTGTGTGTGTGTGTGTGTGTGTGTGTGTGTTTTCTTTATCTCTTCATCTGATGGAAGAACTTTGGGGGTTATTTTCAGATCATGGTTGTGAATGATGCTGTAGTGAACATAGGAATTAACTATTGGGAGAAGGCAAATCAAAGGCACTTCAAGGTATCATCTCCCATCTGTTAAGATGGCAGTTATCAGAAAGACCAAGCATGAGCACCATCACCAGGGAGGCTGGAGAGAAAGACCAAGCATGAGCACCATCACCAGGGAGACTGGAAAGACCAAGCATGAGCACCATCACAGTGAGGCTGGAGAGAAAGGGGGCTATGTGCCCTGTGCTGAGATTGAAAACCAACTGGGCCAACCTGAGCTCACTAGACTGTCCATGGTCAGGATTTCAGGGCAACCCAGCTGATCCTTCTCTGGGTGCCAGGCCCTGGAAGCTCAACATTTATAGAGCGGTCACTATTCCTGCAGAGGACCCAGATCTGCACTCATGTCGCTGCCCACAACAGCTTCTAAGTCACGTTCCAGGGGGTCCAAGTTCTTCTTCTGGCCTCCAAGGGCTCCTGCATGCATGTGCTATGCATAAGCTCAATCAGGCTCACATATAAACATACATACATGCATACATACATACATACATACATACATAAATACAGCACTTCCATCTACCAACTGCCATAGCTGTCAAGTGACTGACCTTTCTAAGGCTCACTTTCTCTTCCTGTGGAATGGGACTAAGTCAGAACCTGGAAACAGCCTAAGTGTCCCTCAGTAGAAGAATGAATAAAGAAACTGTGGTACATTTACACTATGGAATACTACTCAGCTATTACAAACAAGGAAATTTGTGGACAAATGGATGGAACTAGAAACTATCATACTGAGTGAGTTAACCCAGAAGCAGAAAGACTCACATGGTATATACTCACTTATAATTGGACACTATCCCAAGGGGCATGTCCTATGAAAAACTTCACTTACCAGGAGGTTGAGATAGATGTGAGGACATCATATTGGGAATCTAAGTGAGAGAAGGATGGGAGAATGGAGAAATAGAAGGATCCAGAGGGTCCTAGAAACCTACAAGAAGAACATCATGACGGACGGATCTGGGCCCAGAGGTTCTGCTCAAACTACTGCACCAACCAAGGGCAAAACATGCAGTAAACATTGAACCCCTACTCAGATCTAGCCAATGGACAGGACATTTTCCACAGTTGAGTGGAGAGCAGGGACTGACTCTGACACAAACTCTGGTGCCCCATATTTGACCATGTCCCCTTGGTGGGGAGGCCTGGTGGTACTCAGAGGAAGGATAAGCAGGCTACCAGGATGAGACTTGATAACCTATGACCATATAGTGGGGGAGGAGGTCTCCCTCAGTCACAGACATAGGGGAGGGGAATAGGATGAAAGCAGGAGGGAGGGAGGAATGGGAGGATACAAGTGATGGGATAACAATTGAGATGTAATCTGAGTAAATTAATTTTTAAAAATCACAGTGTCCCCTTGCTAGCTTCTCTTCAGGATCAACAGCACAAGTACAGGTCCACATGCCAAATGCTGTCGGCGAAGAAGCCTGGTGTGGCCATCACTAAACTGGGCGTCATATGCACACACTCATGGAACTCCAGTGCTCAGGAGAATGAAGCAGAAGGATTTCAAGTTCAAAGCTACTCTATCTCTAAGGGACAGACAGATAGACAGGCAGGCAGACAGACAGGCAGGCCTGGCAGGTAGGGAGAATGGAAAGAAGGAAGGAAGGGAGGGAGGGAGAAAGAGAGGAAGAAAAAGAGAGGCCCTGCCCTCCTGAAAAAGAAAAAGAACTCTCTGTTCTGCGGTTCTGTCGCTGAGGAAGGAAGAAGCTGGTCTTTAGCACCTCAGAAGGGTGAGTATGCTGCAGTCACACTGCTGACTTTCCTACTTGACAAGGCTAGAATGTTCTAGGAGTGGGTAGATGTGGTTCCCACGTTGACTGCAGTGATGTCAGAGTGGCCCACGAAGGTCAAGGCCTACTAAAGGATGTGTCATGTGCACAATCTATTGTAGTTTGGTTATATTCGAACAAATCCAGATTTTAAAAAATACAAATAAAAGAACGAAGTTTTAAGTCACACCTGGTGCTGCAAGCCTGTAGTCCCAGTGCCCAAGGAGGCAGAGGCAGGTGGATCTCTGTGAATTCGAGACCAACCTGATCCACAAAATGAGTCCAGGACAACCACGCCTACACAGAGAAACCCTGTCTAAAAAAAAACAAAAACAAAAACAAAAACAAAACAAAAACAAAAGAAAAGAAAAGAAAAAAAGAAAAGGAATGAAACATCTCATCCAGGCAGATGAGCACAGGTAGACACATGGGTGGCAGAGACTCCCAAGTGAAACGACACTGTTCACACACAGCTATTGCACCATCCTCAGCACCCACTCCTGCCCCTCATCCACCCAGGTCATTTGTTCTGTCATCTCCACACCAAACCATCTCCTTTGGGAAGCCTCAGTAGACCACTCGATCTGTCTGCAGTTGAACGCACTTGGGACACTAAGGCATCACAGCGTCCATCATAGTTTCTCAAATGATGCCGGTGACCTCTTGTGCACTCTTGATCTATTACCTAAGCTGTTAAGTTTATGCATTTGCGGTCATGGTAAGTTTCTGAAAAATAGGAGACACGTCCCTTGAGTCTTTGAGCATATGACGTGTGAGGCCGTCTCCTTGGTGTATCGTGCAGTTCTAAACCCATGGTGCATTGCTATTGAATGCTTCTTGGTATGACTAGACCATTAGCAGCACTTTGACTGCTGCAGATCCAACATTAAAATTCTGTCTCTGCTGCGTTCTTTGTATATGTCGGGGATGGCTTTCCATGGGCATCTAAAGACTCTCAGGCTTGAGAGACCCACATACTAGTTTGAATGCAGTAGAGTTTTTTGTTTTTGTTTTTTTTAAAAGCTTGGTCCAGCTCTTTCTACATATGAACAATATAGTTCTAAGCCTCTGGTGAGTGTAGGCCCTGGAATGTAAGGCACTTGGGAACAGCCTTGAAACTTCAGCAAATAGCAAGCCTGCACTTACCCATTATCCTAAACCCTTTCACTTCTGTTTGTTTGTTTTTAGTTCTCCTAGAAGCCTACTGGCGTCTAATAGCTCATCTCCCAGAAAAGGAATGACAGTGATAACCGCACTCCCTCCTGCAAATAGAGGAGTTATCTGAAGACTGGGGATGTGCCCCGCCCCCACGGCCTGCCCCAACCCCATGTGCTCTAAGGTCCCAGCAGCAGTCTTAGTTGGCTGACTCCGAGTCAGCCGCAAGTCGGCTTAGCAGCCAGAGCCAGAGCGTCTCAGCCCTGAGCAAGAACTGAGCCTGAGAGTTAGCAGGGCATTTCCAAGTCTCCTCTTCCTGTTTTAGAGGGCGGCTGGCAGGTCTCTGAAAACCTGCAGCTTATTTACGTCTTTAATCCTGGGCTCCCTGCCACCACTCATCTCAGAACCAGAGCAGCCCTGTTTAGTATTAGGCTCTCCCCCCACCCCCCACCCCCCCAGCACCCCCCTCCCCGATGACCAGAGAGCGAGCAGGGAGGGACCCCATCATGGTGTGTGCCTGCCAGGGAAGCAGTGGCTGAGATGCACCCCTGGGAAGCAAGGGAGGGGAACCGTGTTTTCCGTTTTTCTGGTGTCTAATAAAATAAAGAGAATGGCTTTTGGGTAAGAATTAAAAATACAGGAACATTTAGGAGAAAACACTCTTTCCCCCAAACAATCTTTATGGTTTTGTTTTTCCTTCTAAATAGTATGAGTCGTTGGTGTTGCAAGTCTTAGATTGCTTTCATGCCATGGATGTGAGTGGCTGGGAGGGCAGGAGGGGAAAACAAAGGCCTTGGGGTTCATGTTAGGGGTTGTTGGGGAGAATTTACAGCAGCCATTAGGGAGAGGGTGACTGAAGCAAGTCTCAGTTAAAGAGGGCAGAGATGGGTTTTCCAGAAACGCCAGCAAGTAGGGAGGCCTCTGGCTTGGAAAGTTCAGTGCAGGTTCATCAGTGTTTGTCTAATACCGTGAAAACTTTGTCATTGCTCTCAAAGCCGACAGTACAAACAGCTTCCTTTTCTGCACAGATGCTCATATGACACACACACACACACACACACACACATACACACACACACACACACACAGAGAGAGAGAGAGAGAGAGAGAGAGAGAGCGAGAGACAGACAGACAGACAGACAGACAGACAGAGAGACAGAGACAGAGAGACAGAGAGAGACAGGGGTCACATATTTCTTTCTCAGTAGCAGTCTCAGTTCTGGTCTGGCAGCCTGTGTCCCAACCCCTCCTGCCGCTGCACACACCATTTAGGGAAAAAGACCCCTCACTCTGGTCCATGTAGGTGATTATCATTTAGTTGAATCTAATTATACTTCAGTTGTCCCTACTTACCCATGCATATAACTGACTGCGGACTAAAAATAATTGGGAAAATGCTTGCCTCGGACCTGACCTCGCCCAGATGTTTTCTTCCTTGTTGTTACCTAAGCAATGTAGTACAGTAATTACTTACACCGTATTTTCTATCTACTACTAGAAGACGTCTGGAGATAATTTGAAGAATGCAGGAGATACGTAAATGCGGTGCTATTTTATACAAGGACTTGAGAATTCATGGAATTTTGGTATCTGTGGTAGATTAAATAGGAATGGCTCCCATAGGCACATATACATATAACTGAATCCTTGACAGGGACTAAGAGGTGTGTTGGAGTAGGTGTGGCCTTGTTGGAGGAAGTGTGTTACTTTGGGTGAGCTCTGGGGTTTCAAATGCTCAAGCCAGGCCCAGTGTCTCTCTCTTCCTGCTGCCTGCAGATCTGGATGTAGAATTCTCAGTTACACTTCAGGCGAATGTCTGCTTGCATGCCTCCATGCTCCCTGCCTTAACGATAATAGACTAAACCTCTGAAACTGTAAGCCAGCCCCAAGTAAACGCTTTCTCTTCTGAGAGTTGCTGTGGTCGTGGTGTCTCTTCACAGCAATAGAGTGCTGCCCACTAAGACAGCATCCAGAGGAAATCTGAGTCCTGATCCCCTGCAGAGACTGGGAACAGACAGTATTCCTTTCCTGTGCCTTGGACTGGGCATGGAACCCAGAAGACAGTCTGTCAGGGCTTCCAGAAGGGGTTTTCCTTGGACTCTGTAGACGCGGGTGCAGAGACGAAACATTGGCTCTGTGCGTGTTTTCTACATGAAATGCTGAGTACTTCCACAACCACTGTGCAAGTCGGAGGGAGGGAAAACTGTGAGCGTTGTGAGGAGGGTATATGAAAGGATGTAAAGCACCTGTGTTCTTGGTGACAGACAAATGGGACCCTCCTGGGACCCTCCTGGGACCCTCCTGGGACCCTCCCTCTAAGGGCTTTGTGCTTTGTGGGGGACTAACTCCCTCTTTTTAGGCCAGTTCCAGGTGAGCCTTCAATCCCTTGCAGCCAGATGTCTTACAGTAAGAGCTGTCTCTCTCTCACTCTCTCTCCCCCTCCCTCCCTCCCTCTCTCCCTCCTTCCCTCTCTTTCCCTTCCTCCCCCTCCCTCTCTCTCTCCCTCCCTCCATCTCTCTCCCCCTCCCCCTTCCTTGCTCCCCCCCCTTCCTCTCCCCCTCCTCTCTCACACACACACATATCTAATAGAATATGTCTAACAACATGAAGTACCACATGGCTGGTTGAATCCTTGCCTAAACTCAGCTGTCCTGTTCCTCCTGGACCCACCCTTCTTCAGCATCCTCCCACACTCCGAGGCCCAGCTCCCACTAACTCCAGCCACACGCTTGCCAAGGGGCACAGGTCCGTGGAGCCTGTGCTTTCATCTCCACTCTACAGCATGGTCAATAGTCCTTATAAAAGTAACTCCACCTGTAAATCGGGGAGAGACGCCTCATCTCTTAGATCACTCTAAAAATTAGCTGAGCCAGATATGGTGGCACACACCTGTATTCCCAGCACTCAGAAGGAAGAGGCAGAAGAATCAAGAGTTCAGGTGCCACCTGGTGTGTATTGCAGGACACCATCTCAAGGAAAAGTAACTTAAAGGAGGCAATGTCACAAAGAACAAAAGCCAGTGTTTGATGTGTCCTAAGTGACCTGTAGTCACAGCCTAAACAAATAACAAGCACTTGAATTGAAATTAGTAATTACTTTGGATTGGCTGAGTCCTTCAAAGCAGTGGGGGTATTGCTGTAGTTACCACATCAGTCCAGCGGTGAGGAAACACGGTAATAACTTGCCCGTTGCCCTATAATTTGATGTTTTATGCAACATATTTTTGATCCCACAAAGAATGCTTGATTTTTTTTTCTCTTTCTGGTGGTGGGGTGGAATCCAGGGCCTCAAGTGCTAGGCAAGTGCTCTACCACTGAGCCACTCTGCCAGCGCCAAACAATCTTTCTTAAATGTTAACATCATTCTCACTTTCCCTGAAGCAACGGGACTTAGCCAGCCTCGGTGGTAAGTCCCTGGGCTCGCAGACAAGGTGACTGAGATCTGAGCCCTAACCTCAAGGACTCACTGCCTCCCAGCACCCTGTCTCCATCACACTCCTCAGGCCCACTGCTCCCTGCTTCCCAAGTTTTGTGACTAGCTCTGTGACTAACTCGGTGGCTTGGTTTGTCTGTGCAGTAGAGCAGCAGTGCAAACAGCCAATGTCTCTGAAAGCATCTCTGTGTTGGGGAGAGGAGAAAGACAAGCATCCTGGTGGCACAGAGCATCTTTGGCAGCTGCACCGATACAAGCAGCTCCTGTACTTGGCAGTGGTTGAGGATTCGTGCTACTTCTTAGACTTTTGTTGTTTGCCTGGTAGGTGAGAGTCTGTGATAAGGCCTCGTTGATGAGGTTTCTGTGACCAGCAGTGGGCCTGTGTTGTTGACACTGTTTACCACTTACTGAGTGTCAATGGGGCCCGCTAGGCGACTGTCAAACATCACTCATTCAAACAGAGAATGAAAGAGGTGGGTAATTCTGTTTAAGGGTATTAGAAATAGATCAGAGACTAAGAAAATCACTTGAAATTCCTGTTTTTGATCTTTTTTTTTAATCCAACAAGTTCAATTTGTCCTGCTCACATGCATACTCTTGGATATGTGGCCTTTCCACTGGAGTGTGGTGACCCTCCTAGCGACCACACCCTTAAAGAGAACTGACTGTTCCCCTCCCCCAGTACTGACCAGCTACCCTCTCCACTCTGAGATTGCGTCTGGCTTGAGCACGGACCTTGAGCATGTCATCACGGTCATTGAGAGTTCATGTGCACTTTCCAGTTGTGGCTGGAAGACACTGTTACCCATGGCCTCTGGCTCTTAGCAATCTCTTCACCCCCTCCTCCAGGACGATCCATTAGCCTTGAAGGGAAGAAGTGACACAGAGATGCCACTTAGGGATGTGCATTCCTCGGTCTCTAGTTCTCTGTACCCCGACCAGCCATGGGTTGGCTATGACCTATTATAATACCTAAGAAAAATGAGCGAGGAAGGATTTCTTTTGACATACAGTTCAGGAGCATGCTCTATATCGTGTCAGGGCAGGTGTGGTGACACAGGCAGCTTGTTCTCCGTGTCCCCAACCACCCAACTGGCTTGTCCAGCTTGCTTTACTGTGGACGAAGACCAAGGTCAGTTTACTCACTGACTCAGTTTCCCACCAGGCGCCTGCTGTCATATATGAACACACAAACAACTCCTTCAGAAGAAATCTTCAAACATAAATATTACGTCACAACCACGAAAGATGAGCAGGAATCAGAGTGGAGATTTGAAAAGCAAGATCTCAGAAATTCATCAGAAGCTCTAAAAGAAGAAAGATAAAGATGAAAGGAAAGGAAAGGAAAGGAAAAAGGAAAAAAAACCCTACGAGATGACATAAGAAAATGTATGAAGACAAGTCCCAGAGCCCCCACATCTGAACAAGAGGAGTTCAGAAAAGGGGTGCACATCATCCACAAAACAACTGACTCTAATGTCCCTTACCCACAGGAAGACCAAGGCTGTACAGCGTCAAAGCACAAGTCCAGGAAACCTGCTTGCTCTGTCTCCTGTACCTATCCAGTGTGCGGGGCGTCGGGGTGCACTGGCTGTTCCCCATTTCTGCTGTTGTAACACTAGAGACTAGAGCCTAATACAGAGTTCTGGAGTCTGGGAATCTAAGAGTTTGACATCAGCATGTATTCACTGTCTCCCTCCTGAATGATCCCGTGATGAGAAGGAACAGTGTGCACTTGGTCTTCCTGCTCTTCCAGAGTCACCAATGCCCTTGTCATCCTGCGAGACACACTCTTAGCATCTCATTTAGCCTAACTTCCTCCCAAGGGTCTCGCTCCCAAACTGTCATCAACATATGAATTGGGGGATTAAGTTTTCAATTTTGAGGAGACATTCAAACCATTGCAGGGCTTTGCCTCATAGCTCCATAGCTGGAGAATTACTTCAGCCAATCAGAAGCCACGCCTTGTATGAAGTCCCACCCACCACTACTCCCTGAACAGAATGGTGATCCAGCCAACGACTGACAGACTTGAAGGTTCAAAAGGCCCATCATGTTTTCTCTCTCCAAAGGTAGCCAAATCTGTGGTACAATTCTGTAGATCCTACTCCCACTCAGAGTACAGACTCTAGGGAACACCATTCAGTTCTTTTCCCATGTTCTTCACTCAGTTTCTACTGAGCGTCATCTCCCAGTTAAACACACACACACACACACACACACACACACACACACACACACTCACTCACACTCAAATCTACTCACGGATTTGAGTGGTTCTCTATTTTTAGGGCCCCCATCCTACGTAAACTTAGATAACAGTATAATGTTCAAGGCTTCTAGAAAGCTAAAGTTGGTTTTGCACAAAAGTTCGAGGCTTGGAATGCCTCAGTCCTTCTCAGTAGCACAAGCGGGAAGCCAGCGCAGCAATTCCTTGGACATTCTGAAGAAAATTGCTTGTTACCACAGTGACAACGCCACATAATGTAAGGACACAGTGATACCTAGTAGTCCCAGCATTTGGAAGGCTGAGGCTTCATGAGTTCAAGGCCACCTTAGATACACAGAGAGTTCAAGACTAATGAGAATATGCCTCAAAAACTAGGATTATCAACCAGAAGGAATATGCAAACAAGATATTGTCAGGGTAGGAGTTCACGTCAAGTACCCAAGAGGCTTTGTGGGACCTGAGTTCTTAAGGACTGTTCCTGTGTGTAGTCTTCCCCAACGCGTGCCTTGGCGAACTACAAGAGTAAACCAAAAGAGGGGTGCGTGCAAACAGAAGGGGAGATGCCAAGAGAGAAAGGTAAGGTATGGCGGGGGGGGGGGGGGGGTTAATGATAAGGGAGAGGCCAAGACGACAGCAAGGTTGGTGGGACTGCAGGGTCAGGCTTGGGGCTTTCCACAAACAGAGGAAACTGGGGACCCTAAAGCCTGACAAGGTACAGATGGCTAGGCAGCTGAGGAAAGTTTAAGAACATTGTGGTGCACACCGTGAATCCCAGCACTCAGGAGGCGGCAGCAGGCAGATCTCTGTGAGTTCGAGGCCAACCCGACCTACAGAGCAGCTCCCAGGACAGTCAGTCAGGGTTACACAGAGGAACCTTGACTTGAAAAACAAAACCAAGCAAGCAAACCAAAAGCATGATGGTGACCTTGGCAAGTGCTGTGACCTCACTGGTGCCAGTTTCCACTTGTAAAATAAGAAGATTAATAATCATATTCTTACAGATTTTCCTATGGTTTTAAAGAGTTAATAAATCTTACAAACACCCAAAACTACCCAGCACAGAGTGAGCCGTTATGAGCTTTTTTTTTTTTTTTGGTCTTCTCCTTTACTTTTTGTATTTAAAAAATAATTTTGAGTTTTAAAGGAGTGCATACGTATCTGCCTATTTCTACTCAGAGTTTATCAAAATCACGTTTTCTCATTCCTTCTTAAACTCCATTCCTCCCTCCCTCCCTCCTTCCTTCCTTCCTTCCTTCCTTCCTTCCTTCCCCACCACTCCTTGTTGGATTTTCTAGAGATGATGTGACAATAGGGCCAAAGAAGACCCGACTGTCCTCTCACGATTCACAGGAGTCTCGTGGGAAAGACACACCTGGAAGAGCAGGCAACACCACAAAATGCTTTACACATTCATGAAACTACTAATTACAGATTCCTTTTTTTATTTTTTAACTAAAATGTCACACAATATATTCTGATCCCAGTGCCGTCCTACATCTCCTCCCAGATCCGCCCATCTCCCCACCCATCCAAGTCCACACCTTTTTCCTCTCTTT
Source organism: Acomys minous (assembly GCF_964271855.1). Taxonomy (NCBI): domain Eukaryota; kingdom Metazoa; phylum Chordata; class Mammalia; order Rodentia; family Muridae; genus Acomys; species Acomys minous. The sequence continues at coordinate 58,993,931 of NC_140497.1, forward strand.
TTTTTAATCAATTTATTCTTGTTACATCTAAATGGTTATCCCATCCCTTGTATCCTCCCATTCTTCCCTCCCTCCCATTTTTCCCTTATTCCCCTCCCCTATGACTGACTGAGGGGGACCTCCTCCCCCTGTATATGTTCATAGGGTATCAAGTCTCTTCTTGGTAACCTGCCATCTTTCCTCTGAGTGCCACCAGGTCTCCCTCTTCAGGGGACATGGTCACATATGAGACAACAGAGTACATGTGAAAGTCATACCCCACTCTCCACTCAACTGTGGAGAATGATGTTCTGAAGCAGAAAGACTCAGATGGTATATACTCACTTATATGTGCATACTAGTCCAAGGGGCATGTCCCATGAAAGCCTTCACTTACTAGGAAACTGGGACAGAGGGGAGGACATTCTAGTGGGACTCTAGATGAGAGAAGCATGGGAGAATGGCAAAGTAGAAGGATCCAGAGGGTCCTAGAAACCTACAAGTAGAACATTATGATAGGCAGATTTGGGCCCAGGGGTCCCACTCAAACTAAGGCACCAGCTAAGGACAACATAGGCAGTAAACTTTAAACCCCTACCCGATCTAGCCAATGGACAGGACAATCTCCACAGTTGAATGGAGAGTGGGGTATGACTTTTTTCCTCTCTTTAGAAACTAAATTGGCAAATAAAAAAGCAAAAGAACCTGAGTTACAAAAAAAATGCACAAGAAACATGCACACAGAGACACATGCTGAACAAACAGGGAAAATGTTGGGGACTGGCTACATGGCCAATGGTCAACCATCTTGTCAGAACCTAGGTTCCTATTTCTCCAGAAGTCTGCCATTCACCAGAAACTAGCTGACCTTGTCGTAGGTCAGCAGTTAGACACCCGTTGTGCTTTATTGTGGGGGCTGGTCTGTTCGGAGCCGGCCCAGGGTCATTCAAGGCTAAAAGAATCTACTGGCTATGGCAAAATACTGATGCTCCATTCCAAAGCTAACTTCCTCCTTTCAGCCTCTGCATAACTTCCTCCTTTCACCCCTGCAGATGTTGTTCAGCAGGATAGCTCGGGACTTTCTGAGAGATAGTGTTCTGAGATAAACCACAGGATATTCTCCTGATGGCATCATCTGGAGGCATTCTCGGCCCCTCCCCCCACTGCTTGGCCCCTGCCTCCACCCCATATAAGCTTTTGCTTTTGATTCAATAAACAGACCTTGATAGGGATGCTACTTGGTCTCAGCTCTCTCTTTCTCGTCCCATCCCTCAGGTATGGCTCCCCTCACGACCCCGTACGGGACAGGAAAAGGCTTGATTTCCAACAGGGAACTGTGAATTAAATTAGAAGATAACATCAGGGAATAAAACCAATGATATAAATTAGCATAAAGGTAGAAACATGAAGCTATGGCTGAAGAGGTTCTGGAAGGAAGCTAAATACTTCAACCAACGCTAAAGCAAAGCTTAAGGTGTGATGGCTCTTCCATCAGTCGGAAGTCTCCTGGCGCCTGCGTTTCTTAGGACTCCTAGTTTGTTGTAAGACAGGCAACACTGGCTGGGCCTTGCCTTGTGGGAGCTGGCTTTTAAGCTTAAGAGCTAAACTCTGGGAGAAACCGAAGGCCAGCCTTTCCACATAGGACGCTGGCCACGGCCTCAGTGCGGTCTCCTTGTGTGTTCTGGGCAACGAGACCAGCCAAGCCCGCGCATGGACTAAATATGGAGAAATTTTTGCTGACACTTGGCGCCACATCTGGAAATGCTGAGGGGCAGCTATGGTCTCAATGGTGTGTTCTCCTCTTCTGGAACAGAGAGGTCCCTCACACCTTGAAGGCAAAAGACCTTCTTTACAGATGCCTGGTAAGCACTGAAAACTCTCTTACCCAAAGCTGAGAGGCGTTAAATGCTCAGCCCACAGCGTTATATTTTTCAGGCTATCAGCTGGAAAACTCCAAATCTGGGTGGGTCAGCTAAGTGTGACTTTGTCGCATTGAGAACTTGTACTTTAAATAACAGTCCTTGGATTAAATACACCATTTAAAATTTTGTTGCCACCAAAGCCTTGGAGGATCTTTTAGGCGTTGGTTAAATCTATGGTTAGATGCCACAACTTAGCCCACTCTGAGGAGAAAGTGTTAAACTGTTTTACAAAAAGGAACAAATGGAAATTCTTAATAAAGTTGGAAAGCCAGTGGAAAATGAGGTAAGTTAAAAGAAGTTTTTATAATTCTATTTCACATAAAAGTCAGCTAAAGGAAAGAGAAAAATCATTTACTTTATGATTTAGAGAATTTTATCTATATAGTTTTCTTTCCCCCACCCCCACCCTACAATTTCTCTGGAGGAAAACACTGTGGGTTTCTTTTAGGCACCGACCTAACTGGAGACAAAGGTGAGACTATGGTGAGAATATTTCATTGTCAAGTACTTTGCAAATCGGAATAGTGAACAAGCTCACAGATCCAGCAGGCCACGTGAGGAATAAAGTCCATAACGCATGTTGTGTTGGGACTTTTGCACAGGTTCAAGTCAGACACGGTCCGAGTGCTGAGCCACGGAAGTGGATGTGAGCCCCATCCCTAACTAAGAAGCTATCTGCTAGTGGCAGCTGCTTTCAGAGGAAATCCTCTCTAAGGGAGTCCCACTGAGTGTGTTAACCACACTTCAGGACAGGCCCGCGCCCACACCAGAGGCCGATGCAAAACGAACTCAATGGTATCTTTGTAGGCTATGTATCTCATGTGATTTTGTTCAAACATCATTTGTCTTACTGATATTTTGCTTTATATATAATTATATTCTGATTTTGTGTTTTTATTGTTTGTGTGTGTCTGTGTCTGTGTATTTCTTGTGGGTTTTTTTTCTTTGTTATTTTTAAAATTCTGGTTTATTTGGTTTTTTTGTTTGTTTGCTTGTTTGTTTTCTAAAGGGAGAGAAAAAAACAGCATGGAGTTGGAGAAGTGGTGAACCAGGGAGGATCTTGGGGAGGTTGAGGGAGGAAAACTTGTAATCTGCATATATTGCGTGAAAAATTATTTTCAATTAAAAAGTATATGCATACTTTTTTTAATTTTCAAAAACCTGTATCATGTGTATAATGTTGGGGACTTTTGTACATTTTAGCTGTTCTAGTTAAAAAAAAAAAAAGTAAGTAGCACACGCAGTGAAAAACGCTGTCAATCTGTTCCACTGTTAACTGTTTCACAATCTATATGTGTCCCCTAACATCATGTTATGAAGTCCAGGATCCACACAGTAAAATTTACTGTCTTTTAAGTACTTTGTCCACCCATAAACTTCCATTCAGAAGTGCTCTGCCGTCTCTCCTCCCCGTCCGTGGCTTTCAGTGTTGTGATTTATAGGGTCAGTTGCAGCCTCCACTCTGCTAAAGCTGTTTCTTCGTGCACTCTCAGCCCCGAGTCCAGGCTCAGCAGTGCCCCATAAGCCTCTGCGCAAACCTTTGTTCACGGGGATCCTGATTCTGCTGTTGTTCACGGGGATCCTGATTCTGCTGGGAACTCAGGGTACGCGTGTGCATGTGTGTGTGTGCGCGTGCATGCATGTGTGCATACGTGAATGTGTGTGTGTGTGTGTGTGTTGTTTCGCGATATGTCAAGTGTGGTGGTGTATGTGTATCTGTGTCTGTGTGTGTGTAGTGGGAGTGAAGGTGGGGGTTGTGTATGTATGTGTGTGTGTACATTGTGTGTGTTTGTGTATATATATATATGTGGTGTGTGTATGTGTGTGTGTGTGGTATGTGTGGTATTTCGAGATATGTTACATGTGGGGGGGTGTATGTGTATCTGTGCTTCTGTGTGTGTAGTACGAGTGTGTATGTGTGGGAGTGGGGGTAGGGGTGGTGTGTGTATGTGTGCATGTGTGGTGTGTGTATATATATATGGGGTGTGTATGTGTGTGTATATATGTGTGTGTGTGTATATGTGTGTGTGTGTGTGTATATATGTGTGTGTGTGTGTGTGTGTGTGTGTGTGTGTGTGTGTGTGTACTGAGTCAGCTTACTCTTAAGGGTGTTTTTCTTTTCTGAAACCTGTAGTGTGCACTGTGGCTGAGCATGCTACAAGGAGAGCCCTTCTTTGTCCTCCTATGCCAGTAAGATATCCCAGATGCTTCAGGCAGGACCAGCCCCCACCACCATGTACCAGAAGGAGAAGCCAGTGGGGGGTTGATTTGCCATGTCAGATGAAATTGGACCACCCCTGAGCGGAGAGAGTGTGGGCATAGGGGTCACGGAATCCCTATCCGATGTGCACATCTAGGCCTCCTGTTCTGGACCTATAGCACACAGGCACTCTTTGAAAATCTGCTCTTGCTAAGTGTGTGTGTGACCCAAGGTAAGGAAAAACACCATAAAACCTGAACTCCTGACTCGGGGGCCTTTCCTGTGGCATCTCCTCAGGCGCTGAGTCCTTTCGTCAAAGAAGTCGTGTAGCCTGAAGTTTTGAAACGTGTCCTGGAGCCTGCCCCTTCTGGACCCGGATCCCTCTGGGTAACTTCAGGCGAGTTACTCAGCTTCTCTGGGTGTTTTTCTCTAAAAGGAAGATGCCGACTGTACCCACGAGGAGAATGCCAGGAGAATCACGTTTGCTGCGGGAAACTAGGTCCTGCGGGATGGGGTGAAGGACCGAGGACTAGGGAAATATGTGCTGCATTTGTAGGCACACACACACACACACACACACACACACACACACACACACACACACATGATAGATAGATAGATAGATAGATAGATAGATAGATAGATAGATAGACAGACAGACAGACAGGTTCTCTATTCTGGTTTTAACCTCACTGCATTCATCTAATTGTTTTAGGGTTTTGTTGTTGCTGTTTGGGTGGTTGGTTTTTGGTTTAGGGGGGTTGTTTGTTTATTTTTTCTGGGAGAGTCTCAGTACCTGTAACCTCGGCTAACTTCAAACTCGTGCTCCTCTGCCTCAGCCCCCTATCACACCTGGCACTATTCACCGAGAGCCATTGGCGCCCTCCCTGGCTCACAGAATATGTTAGAATGTTTTATGGTGTGAATGGCGGGTATTTTAATCTCTGGCAGGGGAGGTTGTAGATGGGTTTACTCCCCCCACTTGAGCCACCCATCCTGTGCTTGTAAGATCCAAAGTGGGTAGAGACTGCAGTGACAGACAAGAATGTCTTGACAAGACAACTTCTCAGGTGGTCTTCCAGGTCTGGCCTGTCACCCTTTAACACCTTTCAGCGAAGTACAATTCTCTCACACTTTTTCCTAGTGCCCCATGGGGCAGGACGAACAGACTTGGAACTGTTTTTGCTGTTTCTGCCCATCTCTTTGAGATCTAAGCGTTAAGAGTTTTCCTATATCGTTTTTCCATGAAAAATAATCACTTATCAGTCAGTAAGGTGGCTCGGTGGGTAAAGGTACGTGTCCCCAGACACACATGTAGAAGGAGAGACCCCCATAAGCTGTCCTCTGTCATCCACACACATGCCATGGTCTGCAGGCATCACACACACACACACACACACACACACAGAGAGAGAGAGAGAGAGAGAGAGAGAGAGAGAGAGAGAGAGAGAGGAATAAAATATAATTTTAAGCTATCCATTTAAAAATATGTCGCAATCATTCATGATTTTTCAGTTCTTCAGTATTTATCCTATCTATGTGAACAATAATTTATGAAAAGAATCTGTGTCCACTGACCAACCAACTGGTCAGAACTGCTGTGACGTGGAGAGGTTGGAATGTTGCAGGTCCAGAGCCTAATTATAATTTATCTTAGGTTAACTTTATCCCCCTAATAGACATTCCTTACCATCTCTGTGTCTGGAACTACCATCCTGTGAATAGATAAAAAGCCGTTTGAAATCTATTTACTTTAGCAGACCACTAGCTTCCACCAACCCAAAAGCTAACGATGCCATCAGATAGCATCTAAGAAAAGTCTCCCGCCTCACCTGCCTTTGTGATGTCTCCACCAATAAATATTTTACATTTCTTTGTTTATAACCCTCTTTGTTCTGTTATTACAAACCCTAAGGCGAACATGGAACCTGAGTCCACCAAATCCCTGGTTGTCAGGCTATGGTTACTCAAATTCTGCTCCAGAAGAAACTACCTCTTATTGCCTTTGAGGTAAGAGCTGGGTTGTTTTGTATCAACAGTTTCTTTCTAACATGTATAATTTCCCCCTCTAATGTCATGTTTAAGACCCCAACTATTCCTTCAAGACCTACTTAAAATATTGAACAAGCTACTGTCCGTGGGACTTGCTGACCCAGGGGCATTGCTTGCTTTTACAAGTAAGTGCCCCTTCCCTGGGTGCTGTCACGTCACTCTGCATATTTCCTTGAAGAGCTTACCCAATTCTGGAGGAAAGACCCCAGTAGCTGTCCATCTGTGTGTCACAGCGCTACAGGTGACAGGCACTTACACAGGTCATGAATTCAGGGCCTCCCAAGGCCTCCTCCTCTTCCTCGCAGAAATGCTCTTAGTCACACAGACACCAATATCTTCTCTCAAAACAGCTTACAACCAGCTCTGTGTTGGGGGGGGTATCCACAAACAAACACACGTACCACAAATACTTCTATGCTCACTTGGTATGACTTTGCCCACATGTTGCAGGTGTGGAACTAGGGGGAAGTGGTCAGGATTTTAGCCCATAAGCACTTGTGCAAGGCCTTCAGGCCACTGGGGACATCCTTCAATGGGGACGATAGGACCCTCACCCCATCTCATTTTTTTTCTCTTGTTTCTAAGAAATGAGGTAAGTGGCTTGACTCCACAACATCCTCCTCTTAGGTGCAGAAGCAGCTGGAGTGAAGCATCCTGGGTGATCAGCTGATTCTCGCAGGTATCTCTTATAGAAAGGTATTTTGGGGAGTCAGTTTCATGTTAAAGAATACTACAGCTTCCAAGGGGGCCGGACTCAGGCTAATGTGCCCACATTCTCATCCCCATCTCCATGTGTTGACACAGGGAGTCCTGCTTCTTTGTGCCATGATGGCCCAAGAGTGAAGGTTCGACGGTGGAATACTACTAAGCCCTGAAAAAGAAGGTGATGGTGCCATTTCTGACACATGGATGAACCCTAGGAGGCACCACACTAAATGATGTAAGCCAGTTGCAGAAGGCTAGACCTTGCATGCTTCCACAGATAGCAGCCATCTAAACAGTAGACCTCCTGGATGCAGAGAGTCACATGGTGTTTGCTAAGAGCTTCAGGAAAGAGAAATGGGGAGATGTTGTTCACGATGGAAAATTTGAGTTGTGCAGAAGGAAAAAGTTCTGGAAATCTACTATTAGATATAGTGCTTAAAGTTAACACTGTATGGTGTGGTTGAAAACATGTTAAGAGGCAAATCCCTCTTTATAACAACAAACAGAACCATGAAAAAGCTCTCAGAGGTGGTGGGTGCATGAACCTTTTGCCTACATTGTGATAGCATTTTCACAGGTGTGGACAGGTGTCCAAGCTCATGAGATTGTACATGTGAAACATGAAAAGTCTGTTATGTACAAGTTATAACTCGATGAAGCTGTTCTAATGAGTGAATGTGTACTCAGATGTCTGTGTGCACACACACACACACACATGCTTGTTTCTATGTTTCACTGTATTGGTCAGGATTCCAGAGAAGAACATAATTTACAGGATGAATCTATGTATATAGAAAGGGCACTTATTAGAATGACTTACAGATTGTGGTCCACAGCTAGGTCAGCAATGGCTGCCTCTGAACTGAAGGTCTAAGACTCCGGGAGTTGCTCAGTCCCCAAGGCTGGATGCCTCAGCTGGTCTTCAGTATACACCAGATCCTGGAGAAGTAGGCTCTAATGACAATGAGAGAATAGACTTCCTAGCAAATAGAGAGCAAGCAGGCAAGGAGCAAACACTTCCTTCTCCCACGCCCTTACAAAGGCTTCCAAAAGAAGGTGTGGCCCAGAATAGAGGTGGGTCTTCCCACCTCGAAAGACCTGGATTAAATGTGTGTCTTCCTGTCTCAAAGATGCAGTTAGAAGCAGATCTTCCCACTTCAAGGTAAGCAAGAATCCCTCACAGGCATGTCCCTCCTTTTGGGAGTTTTAGTTAATTCCAGAGGTAAACAAGTCAATAACCAAGAACAGCCATCACAGTCACCTTCTCAAAGCAAGCGGCTGATGTAAGGTTCCCCCACCTCCAGGACTAATTAAGAAGCCAGCCACTTTCAGGGTGGCTCAGTAGCTGTCATCTCTCTCTCATGAAAACTTCGTCTCCACTGAAGTGCACTGCAAGGCTCTACACGACCTGGCCCTGGCCCTGCACCTGTAGCTTGCCCTGGGAAGCATTAGCTTGGTCATTTGTAATTATCCAGAGCTCACAGCACTCTCCACTCAACCTCTGCCCTGACTGGATCCTTCCTACCCAAGCCACAGCATCCACCTGCTTGGTTGTTCTTCATCTGGTCTCTTAGCAACTGCCTGCACTCCACTGTCAAAGCCCATTTCTTGATTCGCACTCCTGCTGGACTTGGAAGCAAGCCGTTGGGAGCAGACACTCCCTTGATTGGTTAACCACGGTCTCCTGGCCCAGAACCTTCTAGGTGTCACATGCTGGCTGGGTAAATGGGCCAGTGGGCAACCACCCACAGCCATGTGATGGGTACCAGTGGGAGCCCATCACCAAACGCTTACATCTTGTGCCCTGAGTCCCTGATGGATGCCATATCACAACTGAGCTATGGTTTTCTTTGTTACTAAGACAAAATAGCTGAAAAGATGCAATGGAGGGACAAAGGGCTAATTCTAGCCCAGAGTTTGAGGGAATAAAGCCTTCATGATGAGGAAGGCATTGGCAGCAGGCGTAGTAGGCAGCTGGTCACATTGTGTTGTAGTCAGGAAGCAGGCTATAGAACCCTGGTCCCAGTGGGCCACTTCCTCCCACAAAACCCCACATCTTAAGGGACCCACAAGCTCAGACAGCACCACCAGCTAGGAACCAACAGATGAACGTTTCACACTCAAACAACCAGAGCAGTCTGACCACATGGTCTCTCTGTCTCTCTGTCTCTGTCTCTGTCTCTGTCCTCTCTCTCTCTCTCTCTCTCTCTCTCTCTCTCTCTCTCTCTCTCTCTCTCTCTCTCTCTCTCTCATAGCTATGTAAAGAGGAGGGAATCTCAGTGACAAAGAATCCAAAATGGCCACACACAGTCTACTTCTCTATGTTTGCCGACCACCAGGGCATGATCCTGTCTTTTCATCCTCATCAGACTTTATGCCAGACTCAACAGACCAAAAACAGCTTTTTTCTTTTTCTTTTTTTTTTCTACTTTTTTTTTGGGGGGGGGGAGGGAGAACAGCAAGGAGGGGAGGCAAAGAAGACAGTGGGAGAGGCAGTTCAATAAGAAAATTGTGACAGAAGTGCCCAAAATTCCATAACTAAATCATCATTTGGTATGCTAACTTCAACTTTTTAATTAAAAAACACATTTAAAAAAAGAAAACAGCTTAACCAGGCCTCGACATACCCTTACCAGCAAACTTGCTTCCTGCTTTCATAAGTCCTTCATGCCTGGGCCTTTGAGAACCACCTCCTCCACAGTTCTTAGTCTCATTGCGTAAGAAAAGACAGGCAGAACACAGCAGTTGGGAAGCTGAGGCAGGAGGATTATGAGGCCAAGGTCAGCCTGGACTCTACGCAAGACACTGTCCCAAAACAAAACAAAACAAAACAAAGAAAAGAAATTCACATATATCCACCCTCACGCTTAACAACATGTGTGTTTTCCACTGTGCTTTTACAAACGGAGCTGAAATCTGACCTCCACTACCAGATTCATATTCTAATAAAATGCCGAGGAGCTATTTCCCTAGAGCAATGGTGACTCAGCCTGTGTGAGCCGGGGCTGGGCGGCACCGCCCTTCCTGACTGGACAGCAAAGCTGGAGGCTTCAGACCCGGAGTGCTCTTGGCTACAGGGGGGATGACTAAGTCGTTGACCAAGAAATGCATCCCTAGGAGATGAAGTGCTTGAAAGCAGCAGGTCTGCATCCTGGGGGTCAGATAGGAAACTGCATCCCCCACGAAGGCATGATCCTGGGATTACTCACACATTTCCAGGATTCACGTTTTGTGGGGAAGTGTGTGCCCTGAGAGAGACCCGTGAGCATTCCTCAGCATGATGAGGCTTTGGGCTGTACTAAGGTCAGGTCTCCCCATGATCCGCAACTCGTCAGTTATGGATTGGGAACTTTTATGGCAGAAAGAATGGCTCAGGCATGGGATTGTGAAAGGGCCTTCTACTCAGAACTTAGAGTGCTCAGAAACCACAGGCTTTCCCTTTTTGTTTCTTCAGGCTATCCCAAACCCTGTGAAATGAACTATATTTTTACAACCACATGTTGTCCAGTTGCCAAAGCTCACTCTGCACTCTCTATGCCATGGACAGAAACCCGGGGACCCTGAGAAACAGCATGTAGGAAAGACTCGTAGGGGAAGCTAGGATGGTTTAGAATTATTCGTCTGTCGGCTTTTAAAATGTGCGGGAAGACTGAATCCTGAGACCTCAGCTGATGGCCCAGGTTGGTTTCCTAGGTCGCTCTGGACATGAGCATCTAATCGCCTGTGGATAGTGATGGATGTAAGGTAGAAGACGGTGTGAGAGGGTCCACGTCTCTAATCCCTGACTGTGTGTGTAACATAAACAGTGCCTTCACATCTCAGCTGCACCATCTTCCTGACACGATGGATTGTTTAACCTCAAACCACAGGCCAAGTGAACTCTCCCTTCCTTAACCCCCTCCTGTGGGATGTTAGGTCCCAACAACAAAAAGGTAGTTACCACACCAAGGAGGGTACCGTGGCAGAGCCTCCAGGAAAGGCAAATGGCTCTCCATCTGTCACCTCCACATCCTCGTAGTTTCATCACCTGTGAACTAAATCTCTCTCTCTCTCTCTCTCTCTCTCTCTCTCTCTCTCTCTCTCTCTCTCTCTCTCTCACACACACACACACACACACACACACATACACACACACACACACACACACACACACACACAAGATTAAAATAGAGATAGAATAGCACAATGAAACACTATTCACAATGAGGAAAAAAATTATTAAACTACTTAGTAGCTAAGGTGCAACATCCACAGGACTTTGCTCAGCAGATTAAGGCACTTGGTGCCAAAACAGATGTCCTAAGTGCTATTCCCAGGACTCACATAGTGAAAGGAGATAACAGACTCCCACAAGTTACACACACACACACACACACACACACACACACACACACACACACACAGCGACACACACACACAGAGACAGAGTGTAGCATGTGAGCACATGTGTGCATATGCATGCATTCACATACACACAATAAATAGTTTAAAATTCTTTATTTTAACTGACAGACACAACTGCATGCATTCATTACATGCATCATGCTGTCTTGAAATCTGACTACAGACTGGGGTGGCTAACTTGAGGCAATTGCTTTATAGATTGCTTTTTGGGTTGAGGACTTAAACTTTCTTGTCCTAATACTTTTCAGGAGCTTTGTGTTAGTCATATTTCCATTGCAACAAAACAAATGCTTGAGATGAACCAACTTAACAAAGGAGAAGTCAACTTTGGTTGATAGTTTGGGGGGTTCTGGTGCATGGTTGGTCAGTATACATATTTGCCAGCATTTGTTGTTATTTGTTTTTATGATTGACAGTGACTAGTGAAATCTCTGTGCAGTTTTAATTTGCATCCCTCTGACGACTGGTGGAGCAGAATATTTTTCCATGTGTTTATTAGTCATTAGTGTCTCATCTTTTGAGAACTATCTGTTCATTTCTTTAGCCTGTTCATTGACTGGTTGTTTCATTTCCTGATTTTGTTGTTGTTGTGTTTGCAGATATAAGATATAAATCCTCTATCAGATACGTAACTAGCAGAGACTCTTCCCCATCCTGTAGCCTGGCTCTTTGTTCAGTTTACAGTTTCCTTTTCTGTGCAAAAGGCTCTTAATATGTGGCTCTCACTTTGCAGTTGCCGGCATTTGTTCCTGAGAAGCTCCAAGTCCTGTGCAGAGCAGTATTGTCTATGCTTATATCTTGAAGTGTTTCCCTCTTTGACTACCAGGTTTGGGTCTAACATGATGGTCTTTGATCCGTTTGGAGTTGATGTTTGTACAGGATGAGAGACCAGGATCTTAGCTTCTGTCTTCTGCATGTGGATGCCCAGTTTTCCCAGTCCTGTTTGTAGATGTGACTGTTTCTAATTTATTTTATTTTATTTATATATACATTTATATTATTACACATATATACAATAGAGTACCTATAGCAAGAACAAGCATGGCACAATCAGGAACTATATAAATGTTACATTTTTAGTGTTTTGGCTATTTGACAGCCTTGAAAAATACATCTTTCCTATCTTGGTGCGTCTAAATTTCTGAATGTAATTCAATCTCCATCACATACTGTTGTTATCAACTTAGAACACCTATCTAGACCTAAAAACATCCTAACCCTTAAACAATTAAGCTTCATTGTAAAACTAAGCTACCTGGCCTTCAACTCCCTCAGAGACTTGAGAAGGAATAAACTTAATTACCCGAGTATGCAGGGAATGCAGGTTAGTAGCTTTCCAAATGAGAAGATGACAGAGACAGTTTGCTACCTGAATAGTCACCCAAAACACTCTATAATATTGAAGCATCTTCTTCATCCTTCTGGCCTAATATATCTGACAGACATATTTGTGAGGCAGGAACTATTGAGGACTTGCTTGCCCTGTCTTGGCAGAGTTTGGCCATCGACTCTGCCTCCATCCAAGCTTGCCCTTTTTTTAAAGGAAGAATTCTGTCTGTGGTAGAAAGGAGGACCTTTTGCCCAGTGGCTTGTTTGCCACATTTGAAGCCATTTCCATGAGGAGGTTCTTTAATGCTCAGCATCCTCATTGAGGTAGGTTGAGTATTGTCAGGAGTTAACCTGTCTCATTGTCAATGAATCTTTAAAGTGATAGAAACATTTTTAAATGCCATATTCTGCATGTCTCTGGGATTTTTGAAGACCTTATCTTTCTATAGAGTCATATCTATCTGCTGCGCCTGAGATGTATATTCTTGTGATAAAAGTAGACTAGCAACTGACAAGACCATAATTTAATCTGCTAATATTTAATTTGTATAACTTATTTCTCCTAAACAGCTTGCTATAGCACTTTCAAAGCATTGGAAGTATTGATTTATAGAGGTACAATAACTCATATTAGAGTAGAAATATATATAATGTGTATGAAGAATAATCTTACATTTGAATTCTCTACCCACTGTATCTAGAATTAAATTTATTTTGCATCTATGTACAAAATTCTATACCAGTGAATTAAAAATACTTTGTAATAGTTGAGGTATTAAGTTGAGTAGATTCACTAATCTACTTTTTGTTCTATCTTCCCTATATATTTCTATATCCCTCCTTCTTTCTTTCCAACCCCTTTCTCCAAGCAAGATGTCAACATCCAGTGTGCTGTGAGGAATGCATCTTGTCAGCTCTGATCCAGTGTCAGTGTCTGGTTCCATGTGACTGTCTTTTCTTCAGGGTATAGTTTTGACATTCTTGTCAAAAGTCAGGTGGCCACAGCTGTATGCCTCACTCTGCCCAGGTTCTCTGTTCTATGCAGTTGATCTACATGCCTGATTTTGTGCCAGGTCATACTGTTTTTGTTACTCTGGCTCTGTAATATAACTTAATCGGGTACGGTGATGCCTCTGCCATTCTTTTTTATATGTAGAATTGCTTGGAGTATATGAGATCTTTTGTTATACCATTTGACCTTTAAGATTAACTTCCTGGTGTCTGTGAAGAGCATCATTGAAATTTTAATGGTAATTTCACTGAGTCTGTAGCTTGTTCTAAATAAGATGCCCATTTTTACAACAGTAATTCTTCCAATCCCTGGGTGTAAAAGTTTTTTTTATAGTCTACAGTCTTCTTTAATTTCCTTCTCTACATTTTAAAGTTTTTACTACAGAGACTTTTCAGTTATTTAATTAGGGCTGTGTCCCTGATTTCTTCCTCATCATGTTTTTTCATTGGTATGTGGGAAAGACAGTTGCTTATGCCTCAGAACTTTGATGAAAGTGTTTAGTGGTTCAAGAGTTGTGTGTGTGTGTGTGTGTGTGTGTGTGTGTGTGTGTGTGTGTTGCAGCCAGGGGTATACTCTGTGAAGGCTGGAAGTGTTGGGTCACCTGGCATTGCAGTTTGCAGGCACTTACAAGCCACCTGGCCTGGTACTGGGGAGCAACCTCGGTCCTCTGCAGCAGCAGTATTCCTGCCTCCGCACAAGCAGCTCTCTAGGCCCTGGCAGAGTCTTTAGACTCATTTTTAAATATAATCATAAGTGTGAATAAGGGTAGTTTGACTGCTTTACTTCTGTCTTATTTCCTTCTTTTGTCTTATTGCTATTGGCAAGACTTCAAGTAGTGTATTCAATAGCAGTGGACAAAATGATTTTAGTAGAAATACTTCAAAATGTTTTTCATTTAACATGATGTTTGCTACAGGTTTGTCCTATTTAGCCATGTCTGCATTGATATGCATTTCTCCAATTCCCAGTTTCAGCGGGGGTTTGGGGAGGGGGATTTTTTTATCATAAAGGTATATGGGGTTTGTTAAATGGCTTTTTCTGCATCCACTGAGAGGACCCTTGAGTTCATTTGTGTAATGTGTTTATCTATTGGTTTATATTTGTCAGTCAATTCCTTCATCTTTGAGATAAGGCTAGCTCAATTGTACAGACCCTCATTATTTAGTGGCAGAATAGAATTCCATTGTTTATACATACAATGTTTGCTTTTTTTGCTCATTCACTGATGGGCATTTAATTGGTTCCATAGATTGAGTATTGTGAATAATGGTGCAATAAATGTGAATTTCAGTTATCTTGTCAACATACTGATCATTTCCTTTAGGAAAACAACCATAGTAGACTCTTCTGAAGGGATATGACCAAATCTACATCCCCAAGAGATTCTTAGAATGTGGAGCAGATGAGTAGAGATGAGGAACCTGGCCAGGTGAGTTGGTACAGATTATAGATCAACATTCCAGGCCCAGGGGCTGAAGATAAGGCATGCATGAGGACTTGAGTTTGAATCCGACACCCATGTAAAACAACAGATGTGTCTACATGAACCTGTAATTCCAGTGCTGCAGGGAGAAGAGGCAAGAGGCCACTGGGGCTTGCTGGCCACTTGCCTAGCTGCAGGTACAGTAAGAGACCTTGTCTCAAAGTAACAAGATGGACAGTGGTACAGCAGGACATCTGATGGCCTCCTCTGGCCTCTGAACACTTACATGGGCATGCGCATCTACTGAACATATATACTGCACACACACACACACACACACACACACACACACACACACACACACACATACAACTTCATTATCTCAGGGGCTGAATAGTATTTCTCTCTCTCTCTCTCTCTCTCTCTCTCTCTCTCTGTGTGTGTGTTTGTGTGTGTGTGTGTGTGTGTGTGTGTGTGTGTGTGTGAGAGAGAGAGAGAGAGAGAGAGAGAGAGAGAGAGAGAGAGAGAGAGAGAGAGAGATCCGGAACAGAGTCTTATCTTTTGACCCTCCAGGATGTACGCCATCCACGGAATCATCTCTGTGCGACTGGTCCCCATGTAGATAAGAATTTTTTTGGTCCATGGGGTGCTTGCTACTTTGAAGCCACTAAAGCATGTCAGCCCTTGACCCCAGAATCCTTCCCAGAGAGGGATCTGTCATTATGTGCTAGCTATATCCTCGATCCCCGCACAAAGCATATCTCTGCAGCCTTGGTCATCCTGTTGCCATCCATTGCCATTGCAGCTCATGATACCTGTCACACTGCAGATGCTCAGGGACTCTTTCCCCACTTTTTACTGGACACATATATCAACAAACTCTCAGCTTGGCTCTTCTTTTCTTACCTGTGTCAGAAATCAGTGCTCACATGAACCGCCAGCTACTTGACACCACACGGTTTTACCTGCAGCCTAGAGCATATTGCGTTTCTTTCTATTCCCGGGGTTTTGTTATAGGTCTCTTATGTGCTCATCTTCAGGAGATGTAACCCATTAACCTACAAGATGTTCAGAACTTGATAAGACTTGAACCCATCTCCATTGCTGGTGAATGAGATGACAACTGTGTATGATGTGCCCATTGCTTGCAGCCAATTGGAACTGGTGCCTGTGGCGGCACAGCAGCGAGTGACATCCCAGAGGCCTGCACTCAGAAGGGCCGAGCTCCTTCTGCTAGGGAAATAGTAGAGAAAGAAAATCATTAAGAGTTGGAAATCATGCTATTCGGTCTCTAGGTGAGAGAAGCATGCGAGAATGGGGAAATAGAAGGATCCAGAGGGTCCTAGGAACCTATAAGAAGAACATTAGGATGGGCAGATCTGGGCCCAAGTGTCCGTCACAAACTAAGGCACCAGCCAAGGACAATACATGCAGTAAACTTCGAACCCTACCCGGATCTAGCCAATGGATAGAACACTCTTCACAGTTGAGTGGAGAGTGGGCTCTGACTTTCACACGAACTCTGGTGCCTCATATTTGACCATGTCCCCTGAATGGGGAGGCCTGGTGGCACTCAGAGGAAGGACAGCAGGCTACCAAGAAGAGACTTGATACCCTATGAGCATATACAGGGGGAGGAGGTCCCCCTCAGTCACAGTCTTAGGAGAGGGGAGTAAGGGGAAAATGGGAGAGAGGGAGGAATGGGAGGATACAAGGGATGGGATAACAATTTAGATGTAATATGAATAAATTAATAAAATATATTTTTAAAAAAGAGTTGGAATCATTCTAGGGTGAATATGATTCCAAACAAACCCATCTGTCTCTTGCGTCCACGTGAGGCGTCGTGGGGACAAGAAAGACCGATTGCGACTGTGTGTGTTTCGCCTTGCAGCAAGCTCTGCCTCCGGCTTCCCAGGCTGCAGGCTGGGAGGGAGCAGCTGAGGCACTGTGGAATAAAAAGGCAAACAGAAAGCTGCCAGAAGTCACAGACTTGAGGCCACCAGTGTCTCGCTATGGGTTATGACTCATTAGACCGGCTGTAGCTCACCTTTGCCTCAGTTTTTTTTCCCACAGGAGACTAGAAACAGCAGCCAGAGGGCTGTGGGAGGCCATCTTCCCATGACACGTTACAGACTACGTCCTCTTGTGTCCACTTGCTTGCTTAGCTGGCCCGTCACTTACCCATCCTGAAGTAAGAAAGAAAATTTTCCAAGTTCTCATATTCTTATTTTAGAAGGCACAGAACATGTGAAGCCAGTGTTCTTGGGAGGAGAGGGGAGTGTGTGTGTGTGTGTGTGTGTGTGTGTGTGTGTGTGTGTGTGTGTGTGTGTGTGTCTGTGTGTCTGTGTGTCTGTGTGTCTGTAATTTAACCTGGCCTGGAATTCACCATGTAGCCCAAGCTAGCCTTGGCCTTGAATTTATGACAATCCTCCGGCCTCAACCTCTCTAGTACTAGAATTATAAACATAAGCCCCCACACTCAGCTTCCAAGTTTCTTTAATTAGCATTTGGGGATACGTCTCAGCAGTTTAAGAATGTAGACCTGTCTTTCAGAAGACTGGAGCTCAGCTCCCAGCACCTCTGTCAGGTGGTAGCAGAAGCACCTGTAACTCCAGCCCCAGGGGCTCCGACACCCACATCTGGCCTCTGTGGGCACCTTCGTGCCTATACACAGACACAAACACCTACCCATAGTTAAAATATCCAGACCCCAGGCTGCATTAGAATACTGAGGTGCCAAAGGGTCTTCAGAAATAAAGGTAAAAAGCTTTTCTAAAATGTTCATTTTTTTAAATGACATCTTTAAAACCAACCAGTGACTTAGGGGGTGTTTTTACTTAATGGAAGGTCTCACTTCACGCCTGCATTGAGTTAAGCACTTAATGGCATTTCCCATAAACATCATAGCGATCCTGTTAGCTTCTTTTGGGCCTGCCCGTTGTATTAACAAAATGGCGTTTTTTACTGATTCAAACAATTTAGATTAAATAATCCACCCGAAATGCACCCAGTAAGCTAGGAATGAAAGAAACAACCATTTAACTATAGAGAGAAAGTGCAACAGCCACAGCTCATCACATGGTGGGGACAATGGATGCAGGTCTGGTTCATTTGAAGGAGCCCAACATCTTTTCAGGCCTCGTTGCCATGAGGGAGTACAGACCCAGTGACTTCAGATCGCCAGTGTTTTTCAGGAGGCAGAAGGAATTCGAACATTTATGTGAAACTGAAATCGTATTGTTAAACACTGGCAACCGCTACAAAGCTGTCCATCTCTCGGCCGCCAAACAAAATACAGCTGTGAGCTGGACTCAGCCCCGTAGGCTGCCTGTTTGCAAACTCCATCCCTTGGCCCAGGCGACTGGGAGTCATTTCAGATTCTTCTGTTCTCTTAAAGAAACATGGCTCCTTCAAGCAGGCTCCAGAGGGCTTTAAATTATCATTAATGGCTCCATACTAGGGCTTTGCTACTGCCTACCCACTGGCTCTCTGAAATTAAATGCCCATCACTTTATTCCTGGAGAGATCATTCATCTGTGAGGCTTGAGGGAGCTGTGTGGACCTGGGGTGACAAGAGAGACCAAGATGAGAGAGAGAAAGAAAAGAGAAAGAGAGGGAGGGGGAAAGAGAGAAAGACCCCAGGGAGTCCCTGCTGATACCATCCACCCTCTAGGTCCCCATCGCCCCGCCCCATCACCAGCCCTTATCTGTTTTAACCATTCAGACCTCTGAAGGCCAGCAGTGTGAGCTGTGGCCCTCCATTCTTCCTTTCTGATTTCTCTCCTCGGAGGAGATAAGGAGGTCCCAGGGCCTCTCGGTGTGTTTTACATCAAAGGCCATTGGAGGGTCCTGACAGGCTGGTTGTCAGTGCTATAAACAAACCATTAATCACGCTGCCATTTCATGGACACGTTCTTCCCCGAGGGCATGAACTTTCTCCAGGTCACTAATATAAACCACATCTACCCCTGTCCCCAGCCAATGGAGGAGGCAGGGCAGGATGTCTGACTGAACAGTTTGTAAATAGCCAATTAAAAGAGAGATGGCTGAAACGAACGGAACAAACTGAGTCACAGTTTTCGGGGCCCTCTGCATGCTCCGCTTCTAAGTCAGGTACCAAAAGAAAGGACCACAGGGACCCACGAGGATACAGATGATTTTCCCATTGGTCTACAATAGCATCCTTTTCGGCAACCCTCCACAGACAGCTGTGAGGACTGGAGCCCAGTGAAAGGCCAGGACAGGGTCTCTCTTTTTTTGAGACGACACTGGGAGCTCTGGACCAGTGGTTCTAACTTGGCCAGTGTGAGCCACTGGAGGCCAAATATTTTGGTGTAGAGCCATCCATCCACTGGGCTTCTGCTATGGGCAATTTCCAGGCTCAGTGAAAAAAAAAACTGGAGAGGTACTTTCTTGTGCTTCCTTATACTTCCTTTTTCATATGTCTTTCCCTCCTGTTGGAGGAGGCAACCATTGAACAACCCAGTCCGGGTAGCAATAAAGCCATAAAACATGAAAAGCATGGTGGTGGGTGGGGGTGGGGGGGAAACTAGTGGGTGGGGAAGGTGGGGGGGAGTCAGGGGTGGGGGGAGGCCAGAAGAGGAGAGCATTCATTGACTCAGCAAGTAACTATGATGCTGGAGTACAAAGTGGGGTAAATATGGAAGAGAAAGAAAGAATGATGCCTATGTGGGGGGGGAGGGGCTATAACCTCACCCGCAATAGTGAGCTCATCAGGTGAAAGGCCTTAAAAAAATGATGCCTTGGGCTGGACAGATGGCTCAGTGGTTAAGAGCGCTGACTGCTCTTCCAGAGGACTCGGGTTCAATTCCCAGCACCCACATGGCAGCTCACAACTGTCTATAACTCCAGTTCCAGGGGATCAGCATCCTCACACAGGTATATATGCAGGCAAAATGCTAATGCACATAAAAGTAATAAATACTCTTTTAAAATGACATCTGCTCCCCCCCAAAAAACCAATACAGACTATTGCCGTTGCTCTTGGTTGCCCACTAGAACCTGAAGACACTACACACAGTGGTCACTGTAGATGGAGGCATCAGGTTGGCAAGAAACAGGAAGTCTCTTCCTTGCTGGCCAGCTTTCATAGTACTGGAAGGTGCTGTGCAGGCTGCTGGGAGAGAAAAGCCATCAACAATCTTCCCCCACCGTGAATGCTGAGACCTCTAATAATGACTGGCATAGCAAGATACACTCATGGGTACAGTAGTGTGTGCCTGTTATAATGACAGTCAGTCACATCCTTATTTGATCTAAGGCCTAATCCACAGGAAGAAACACATGCCTGGTACTGTAAATCTGACCAAGAACCTATCTATGGTAGCTGAGCTCACAGGCCTGAGGTTAACCTGCTACTATTATTCTGCTAAATGGAAAGAGACTCCCACCGCCCTCTAAATTTGTACCTCCCTAGCCATAGGTCAGTATAGCTCTCAATCCTCATAAGAAAGTCTTTGTGCAGTGGAAAGCAGTTAAAACAATTCACTCCTGGTCTAAGTGCAAAGTATTCAACCACAAATGGAATATCTCTCTCACCCACACTCATCCAGAAGACCACCATGGAAGAGTACACAGCTAGAGACTGGGGAGAGCCCAAACAACATGGTGTCTACTGGACCTGGTGGGACCACCACACTCATAAATTGACAGCATCTGGGCCTATCTGCATACAACCTGCACAAAACCAAGCAGGTCCACATTCTAGCACGGAGTGGGGAGGGGTTCACAAACTCCCACCCGTAACGGAGGAGTTATAGATTGTAATGGTTTCTGGGAAAGGAAGAGTCGGTTTGTTTAACTGATTGTTTGCTTGCTTGCTTGCTTGATTGATTGATTGATTAACTGGTTGAATGAGTGACTGACTTACTGGTTGACTGATTTGTTGGTTGATTTATTGATTGATTGACTGGCTAATGGCTGATGTATTTTTTGAATGACTGACTGATTGATTGATTGATTGATTGATTGATTGGTTTGAGATAGTCTCACTATGTTTCCCTGAGTGCCACACCTGTAATCACAACACTCTGGATGCAGAGGCAGGAGAATGAATTACCGTGAGTTTAAGGTCTAGCCTGGGTTGTTTAGTGAGTTCCAAACCAGGAAGGAATACGTAGTAAGACCTTGTCTAAAACAACAACAAAAATAACATTAGATGGAATTAATCAGTAAATTATAGTTTATTACCAGGACCAGCCTTATTTCTTAATTAGAGTATAGTAAGAGGCCTGTAAATGTTAAATAAGTCATTGTTGTTGACTTTTTCTAGTTTCTTTACTATCACCAATTATCTATCCTTGAAATGCTACATTACTAATTAAGTGTCATCATAGTCTTGGACAAAAGAAAGAAAGAATCTGCTTTCTTCACATGTTTGCTGGTCCAAATCTTTATTATCTAGGCCTTGACTCCTCTCTCTGCTCTGCGAGGCCTTAGCTGAAGGTGTCCTGCAGACAGTGACCTCCTCCGTCCACCAGGCTCCTCCCCACCACATCTCCGAGATGGAGCCTTCCGAGGGCTTCACCATCTGACGTATTTGCCCCTTTGATTCTTTAACTGTCTATTGTCCTGGTTCTCACTTCAGAACGCAATCTGTACTGACAAAGAGACGTAGCTCTGTTCCCTGCTACATCCTCATTGCTGGGATGCCATCCTGCACATGGCAGAATGAGAATGGGGAAAGATTGGTGTCACGGTTTGTTGTTTGACATCCCCTAGACCCTTAAAAGCTCACCTGCCAGCTGATGGCTCTAAGGCATGATGGGTAGAGAGGACACTAATGTCATCGATGGAGTAACCAAGTGGTCATGGCTGAGAAGACTATTGGGAGGTAGACAGGAGAAAATGGGTGGCTGAGTTATGCCTCTGGTGGGAATGTTTAATTTCCAAGCCTTCCCCCTTGCTCTGTGTGCTTCCCAGCTGCCACGCCCTTCTACCATGGTTATCTTCCTCACTATGCTCAGGCCCAGAAGTAATGGAGTCAAGACACTGTGGGGTAAAACCTCAAAAACAAGTGAAATTCCACGCGTGGCCCATTAAGCTGCTCTCCCTCATGTTTTGTTGCAGTGAATGGAAAGTAATACAAAGAATGACAGG
Organism: Acomys minous; assembly: GCF_964271855.1. Lineage (NCBI taxonomy): Eukaryota > Metazoa > Chordata > Mammalia > Rodentia > Muridae > Acomys > Acomys minous. The sequence goes on from NC_140497.1 coordinate 59,016,079, forward strand.
CTTCTTAATGCTTCGCTCCCCATCAGGCTAACTCAATCAAGCTCACCTCTAATGATGTTGCTCCCCTAGTGCTCCAACCAACAGAAAAGCAAAAGAACCAAAATGTCACCGTGTGGACTTTGGACAGTCAAAGACTGATGCCTTGTCTAGCACATAGATAGGGTTTCAGATTATGTGTATGATATAGAACCTGGTAAAACAAGGCAGACCTGAGCTGGTCCATTCCATAGTGTCCCAAGTAAGAATGGCAACTAAGTGTCCCTGCTGATGGCACACTGCTCTGCAGGAGCGGTCCTTGAGAAACACTCTGAGGGTCATAAACCCCAAAATGTGTATCAAGGCGAAGGTGTGACAGGAGTGCCCTGTGCACTGGCTGTTTGCCGTCTCTACAGTAGGATTGCATTTGGTTTTCATTCAATTCCATTTACCGCCGTAGAATAGCATAGCCAGAACAGACCCTCAGCATCCAGGCATGGGACAGGCCATTTGAATCACTTGCTTTGCACAAAAATAAATAAATAAATAAATAAATAAATAAATAAATAAATAAATAAATAAATGAGCTAATTCTCATGGCTCTAAGAACATCTTGTGACAACCGTGTCTGAGTACCTCGTGCCTGGTGTTGCAAGATGATTTGTGTTATGTATAATTCATGACTGATGTTATTTTTTCACCTTATACATAAGGAAATTCAGGTTCAAAGAAGTTAGTAAAATTGCCCAAAGCCACAAAAGATGGAGTCAGGATTGAAATTCAGATAGGACTAACTCCAGTGCCCACTCCTCTACCATGCAAGTGGCCATCAGACTTCAGCCTACATATTTGACCTACCCTGCATTAGTTTATAAACAAAATGAGAAAAGTAAGGCTAATGTAATCATTTACTTAATTCTGCATGATCTCCTGTAAGAAGATATTGATTAAATAAAGGGGGAGAAAATAATACCATGTGTGTACAGATTTCTCTTCTTAAATTAAGATTAGCTGATACCTAGTAAACTGTGATTGTCAACAAGGCACAGCGTGGTCATTTGGTAAGGGAGTGTCAACTGAAGGACTACCTAGATCCAGTTGCTCTGTAGGCGTGGCTGTAGGCGTGGCTGCAGGCGTGGCTGTAGGCGTGGCTTACTGTTGATAGATGTGGAAGAGCCCAGCTTAGCGTGTGCAGCACCGTCTCTGGGCAGGTGGTGGGCCTGGACCATGTAAGAGAGTGCATAAGACATGAGTCTGAGAGCCAGTCAGCAGTGTTCTTCCATGTTTTCTTCTCCAAGTTTCTACCTGAGTTTTGCCCAGACTCCCTTCCGGGCTGGACTGTGACTGGGATGCAAATGTTGGAGTATTTCATCACAGCAATAAAGAAAAGAAACTAGAACAGATGATGAGTTCAAAGTTCCCGTGCTAAGTCAAAGAAATAAAGAGCATGATGTTGCAAGTGAACTTCTGTAATTTTGTCACCTTTTTGGGTAGGACCTGTACAATGGTTCATTTTTATTGTCAACTTGATTGAGTTGAGAAATGCAGGGCATTAGAGAAACACAGCTTTGAATGCATTTGGACATGTTTCCAGAGACTTGGGAAGAAAGACCCAGCTGGAAGGTGAACAGCAGCAGGTCATGGGATAGGGTGCAGGCTGAATAAAAAGAAAAAAAAGGGTGGGGGGGGAAACCAGCTGTGCCAGTGCTCCCCTTCCCCTGCTTGCCAATCTGCCATGTAAGAAAGCAGTAAACCACCACTATGCCTTCCCTACCTCCATAGATGGCATCCCCTGAAACGTGAATCAAAACATGTCCCTCCTCCCCTAGATTGCTTTTTGTTGAGTATTTGGTCAAAGCAACAAGAGACTCTGTTCTTACAAATTTAATATCTTGAGTCTGTGGTGTTGATACTTTTTGATGTTTTGACTCTTTTTATTATAAGATCATAGAATTATAAAATTGCTTTGAAAAAAAAAGGCATAGTGGCACAATTTAAGTCTGTCATTCTCTCTCTGATAGCTGGTACCACACACCATGCTGGCCTGCTCCTGGTGTCAGATGTAAGACTGTGGGCTCCTAGTGAAATCCAGCCCACAGGAGTGCTCAGGTTTGACTGCAACCACTTTGTAATGTTTGTATTATCTTATAGTAGTTTTTTTGTTTCGTTTAGTTTTGTTTTACACACATGACTGTTTTGCCTTCATGTATGAATGTTGAAACCCCTAGATTTGGAGTTACAAAGGGTTGTGAGCTACCACGTGGGTGCTGGGAATCAAAACTCATTGCCCTGCAAGATCAGTAAGTGCTCTAAGCCCTGAGTCTCTCAAGCCACAGCTTAGAGTGTTTTAAACGCAAGAATGTACATAGAACTTTTCATTTCTAGCTTTTCCTCAAAATTCCGTAGTAGGCTACACCAAATCTGTCTTTATTTCCTCATGGAATCCAGAGCTGGGTAGCTTCTGATACCTTTAGAGGAGGGAACTATCTACCGCCTCTGCCCTCTGTACAACATGGGGGTACAGTGCAGCAGGGAAGACTTCAGTGGGGCCATACTGTTGTTCATGCCCTTGGGTGGTCCTCTCCACACTCCCATGACACTGAACTGGCCCGTGTTACTCTCTTTGGTCAATGAGACACATAAAAGCAGGGGCTTGACAAATGCTTACACATGGGGCTTTGTCGTCTTCGCCTACTGAGAGCCCTGGGACCACCATGCAGCAAAGCAAGCTTGTCACTGAAGGTCACCAGGAGGAGCAAAAGCAGTTTGGCTGGCAGTCTAGAGTGACCGCAGATGGTGAGGACTTGTTAGAGCATCCAGTTCAGCTGACGGGTAAAGCCACATGAACAAGCCCAGGTAAGACTAGAAAGGACCAACAGGCTATACGCAGCCCAACTAAGCTATTAAAATGAACCTAGTTTTAACTTACAACCAAGTAGGTTTGAGATAAACATGAAATGTCACTCATCCACATTTTATCCTGGAGTAGAGAATCATGTAAGCTTGTGACTCCTACCTCAACAAATTGCCTGCTTTCATACACACACAAACACACACACACACACACACACACACACAGAGAGAGAGAGAGAGAGAGAGAGAGAGAGAGAGAGAGAGAGAGAGAGAGAGAGAAAGGCTTTGCTTTCCTCTGCTGTTGACAGAAGCTAAATGGCAAATGTAATTTCCTATTAGGGCTGACAAGAATATGATGTAGTGTAGGTATAATCTGAAAGGATGCTAGAGAGAGAGCTAAGTCCCTTTCTTTCCAGAGTCAGCTGTGACTGTTATTTTTTCAAGGGATTGAAAACAATCAATGCGGCGTGAAGGAAAACACAAAATACTCGGAACACCCTGAAACAAACACACATGTGTACCCTAGAGCTGATCCAGCAGAGTGACTGCCTCTTGCCTTTTCCCAATGGTCTTGCTTATTGCCTATCTCTCCTCAAAAATAAGAAGATATAGAACCACAATTACTTGGGGTGCTAAAGATGGAAGATTGCCTGTTCAACACAAATCAGTCATGATGGCATGTGCCTGTAATCACAGCCCTTGGGAGGCCAAGGCCGGAGGATTACAAACTTAAAGCCTGTGTGATCTACATAGCCAGAATCTGTCAGTAAGGGTAGAAAGAAAGAAGGAGGGAGGAAGAAAAAGATAGAATAGTGTGAGCATTAAGTTAACCAGAGACAGTCTTCTGGGCAGCTGTGAGGAATTCTGGAAACATAACAGTAGATATGGGAAGAGTTGAGAAGGGCCACCAGAAGCAGAGCTGGGTTCAAGTGGGTCCGACTTACCACAGTGAATTGAGTGTGTTGTTTGAGACATTAGCAAAGTGGAAATCCCAGATTTTAGTGCATCCACCTTCTTCTTAGTCACTTTGTGACTGAGCTGATCTACACCTCAGCTTGCTGATCTACAGGAAAATAATATTCACTCTGCCTACTTCATAGTATTTTTTGAGGTTTAATAAGGTGCCCTTCAAGCATTTGCAATTATAAAATGAAAGGGTAATAACCAATGGGACCAAACACAGGAAGAAAAATAAAATCTATGAGACAGCTCATTGGCAGGCCCCCAAGACAGAAGCTAACAGAACCAACACCGGACCATCAAGGTTTAAAATAGGTGGGTCAGGATCAGATAAACAGGTGGGGTCCAAGCAGAAAGATGTGGGTCTAGCGGCTGCAGTGGATTGTTCCTGTCCCTTGCCAGCTTGTACCGCCCCTTCAGATCCTGTGAGAGTCAGTCCTAAGGAGGAGGCGTCCAGGAAAGTTCCAGCTTGGCTCCTCCAGTCCTGTATCCAAAGTGTCTAGTATCTTTAAGAGCAGAGTCTGTGCTGAGTAGCAACCAAGGGACACATCAATAGCCTATGTTGTTTGGGGAGTCAGTTGGACTTCTCTGACCAACAACTCAAAGGGAGGTTTTCCAGGCCTGGCAGTGGGATTTGTTAAATTGTCTATGGCTCTTATGAGAGAAATGCTATCATCCCAGGTGCCATAAATTCATTTATACTGTACATACATTTTACTTTAGCTCCCTGTTTCTCTCTTATCTCTTTGATTAAAAAGGAGAGGACAGCAACACAGGTGCCAATTTGCCGGTGTTTTATAATGAGTACATAGTTTCATATTGGGAAATACCCATGCTTTGTACATAACCAGAGCTATATGTGGGTTTGTTCAAAAACAAGACACAAAAAAAAATCCTTCCCAATATGCTGGCTTTTAAAGTGAATTTGGCTGAACTAACCACAAGTCATTTGATGCAGAAACAAGATGAAAGGAACTCAACGAATAGGTCCTTTGTGTCATGTGGGCTTGGGGTCAGTTATGTTAATTGACCCTTAGTTGTTTTGTCTGAGAAGAGGAGGCTAAAAGTCCCCCAGAGAGTAATAAGGCATTCGTCCAGTGGTTCACATTGGCCAAAGATCTTAGAAGAGGCAGCAAGGATGCCCCACCTCTCAGGTTGGAGGTCCGGTATTGGAGAGAGAGAGAGAGAGAGAGAGAGAGAGAGAGAGAGAGAGAGAGAGAGAGAGAGTGTGTGTGTGTGTGTGTGTGTGAGAGAGAGAGAGAGAGAGAGAGAGAGAGAGAGAGAGAGAGAGAGAGAGAGATACTTGGTAGAATCATATCTTGACACCTTGGGGCTCTCCCCTTATGACTCATGTAGCCCACCCTGGCCTTGAACTCCTGATTCATGATGAACCATTTGAATGTTTTGCCTTCTCCAAAAAAACCCATGTTGCATCCTACCAGGACAGTATTGGGAGGTGGGGCTTTGTAGGCATGCCTGGGTCATGAGGGCCTCCACCCTCACAAATGGGATAAATTAGGCTACGAAAGGCCTTGGTGAAGGACTTTGGCCTTTGGACCTTTTGTGAGGACACAACTTTCTTCCCACTAGCAGGGTGTGACATTCAGGATGCCATTTTGCAAACAGAGAAAAATCCTCAACAGACCTCAGCTCCCTGGGGCCTTGATCTGGGACTTGATGACCTCCAGAGACAGAAAAAATAAATGTCTATTCCTTGTATAATAAGTTATCAGTGTGTGGTATTCAGCCACTAACTTCTCCCTTACCCAGTACTGGAAGCCCATTTTCTTTCCCTGGGTTATCACAGTCAGGTGGCCACCAACTTGACCTACAATTGGGGAGATCTTACTGGTTCAGGGTTAATCCCTTTTCCCCTAAGTTTCTATACCCCTTTGTGGTTGTTTGAGTGAAAATGGCTCCCACCAGGGGATCAGAGGCCCTGTTCTGGCTCCCATGGGCACCATCACATCATACACGTGTGCACATGCAGGCCTGTGCACACATGTGCGTGCATACATACACACACACACACACACACACACACACACACACACACACACACAAACACACCTCTAAAGTGTATCCATTATCAGACATATCCAAGCAATAGCAACTGAGTTATCATAATTTAGCTGGTATATGACTGCTTTAAATTCATTTAAATAGACATTTTAAAGATATCTAATCAGACTCTATTAGCCTGTTTTAGAATGGGATTGTATTTAAATCAATAGGCCAACCAAAGCAATCTTTATTTCTGCTCTCCTTAATGCGGATGAGCCCTAACTAATCAGCTGAAGATCTGGACATTGACAAGAAATGGACCTTCCCCCAACTAAGACAGCTTGAACTGAGACAGAAAGACAGATACATAGACAGATGGACGCTGACCTTGGACTCAACCTGAGACATTGGCTCTTCTGAGATCTCAAAGCTTTGGATAGACGCTAAACGGTGGTTCTCCTATGTCTCCAGCCCTGGACTTCTCAGCCTTTACAATCGTATGAACCAATTTTTAGAGTAATTATTCATCTTCTCTTTCTCTCTGAAATCTGCCCCTGTGATTTGTCAGTAGAACCTTCACTAAGACAGCAACCTCTCTCCCGAATATTCCAGCAAGCAACCTTTACAAACACTCCATGTTGGGCAGAGCACAAGTCTCCAAGTACGCCTCCTTTCTCCTCTTTGGAAAAAACAATGAGGCATCAGCCACCATGTTATTATTTTACCTCATTGTAAGTGACCAAAGATATATGTTTGACCTATGTAATAGACAACAGCGCTTGAAGAGCTTCGAGCCAGCCTACCCTGCAATTGATGGAACGGGACTATGAGGGGCAGGAGAGCCAGCTGGGACACAGGTAGGAGCCTTGCTTCTTGGAATTTGCGTCTTCTTTAGGAACTATCATTTCCTTTGTCGAACAGAGGATAATGTCCTCCTGGAAATGATAGGTAGGGCTAGTGGTCAGGCCGAGTTCCTTTAGGGACATTCTAAACTGTACTCACATCCATCATGCAATATAATTTATGTGAGATGATGTAACTGAAAAGTTACGTTGCAACTGACTAGCTGACATGCTATTACGCTACACTGATTTAATTAAACGCATTCGATTGTGACTTCCTGTTCTCTACTCCGTCAAGGGTCAGCGTCTGGCTTAGGGCTGGAGAAAACAGCTCTGTTTCTGTGGGGTGTAGACGCCCCAGCCTTGCAAGTGTAGACTGAGGGCTTGAGGCACCTTGACCACCAGGAGGCTGCGAGCCACTAGGGAGGGAGGCTTCGAGTCTTCATCCCAAGCAGATAGCTGCCTGGTCTTGTACCTAAAATGGAAATGGGTTGGTCCGGCGACCAGGATCAGGGCCTCCACTTCGCTTCCCCGAGACAACAAAATTAAATCACAGAAAGAAGGCAGCTTTCTCAAAGTCGTGCAGTGCCAAAAATGGTGAGGAGGAAGACTTTCTGCCTGGCTTCTGATGCCTGGAGGAACCTCACGTATACAAGCCATATACATGTGTCTGGAGGAACCTCACGTATACAAGCCATATATGTGTGTATATGTTCAGGGACAAATATGACTAACTGGGCCCCAGTTGCAGTTTCTAGTGCTTGGGGTGAGATTAATGCCCATGGCCATTTAACGCCAGTCTTCAGCACCCTTCCCCTACCCTCGTTTTGACTCATGAGGGAAGCTAGGGTCTTTTTCTCTCTTACTTTTCCCCTTGGCAATGATGAGAGAGGTGCCCATGCTGAGCGATATGACTACCCAGCCTCTTCCATGGAGTTGTGGGTTACTTTTCCCGGAGTTACTGGCCGGTCAGAAACATGCTTTCAGATCATCTGCTTTTCCCTGTGGCTAACGTGGTCATTGCCCCAGCTTGATGTTTGTACCCCAGCTCTTATTGGCTTAACTGCAGGGAGCCTTGAACTCTCTCTCCACTCCTCTCCAAGGCCGTATGCTCGGCTTCTGAGTGGAGGCCTGAACTTCTCTTGTTCTTACCTGGGTCGCAGCATTGACTGTTCCATGTCCCAGCTGGGAAATTCTATGTTTTTAAACAGTTTTTCTTTGAAACTGCCTTTATCTTTTTCTGTTTGGCCAGGCCAAACTAAGGCCAGAGTTGTATATAATTAGTTCACTTCACTCACTGTCTCCTGTGTTTATGGTTTCCTGCCCAATTCCAAGTGACAAATGACTAGCCAAAGCCATGGGCTTGACCCCAGATGACCTCTTGCCTGGTTGCCTTCATCCCAATGCATGGGTCAGTACTCAGAGACCCCCAGAGCTCTCTTGCTCAGTTGGTAATTGATTGTGTGTGACTTCATGGGCCACTTGGTAGACCTGGGTGCTGGACACAGGGGGAACCCAGCAGAGAACAGTGGGGACAGCCACTGAGTCAATGCAAGGCCATCAGAGATTCATTTCAAATAAAGGCCCGAGTGTGAAGAACTTTGCCACCCAGGGTGACAAAGGGGCCATAACCTAAAAAGAAGAACGCCTGTCCCAGGGCAGCCAGGACTGACGCGAGCAAGGGCAAGCCAGAGAGGTCCCCATGGCTATGTTAGCTCCCTTCGGCTTCTGTGCTGACTGATGCCGATCAACTGTCAACCAACGCAGCGCCCCGGCTAGGTCCCTCTTCTGCTTTCTACCTCTCGGTCTGTTTATTTACGCATCAGGCATACTCTCCCCATGTAACAGCTGTTTCAAGATCTAAAGTATCAAAGTTATGTCACGTCTGTCCAAGCGTGGTGAGTTGTGGGGAAGCACAAACAATCCGAGATAAGAAAATTGATACCTGGATAGCAGGAAGAGTCATCAGGCGATGCTTCGCTCAGCATCACCTCCTAGCCTGGGTTCCTTCATTTGTAGAAGAAGGAAGGAGAAAGTAAAAAAGAGCTAACAAAAGAAAAGTCAAGGTGCCGGAAAGATGACTCCGCTCTTAAGAGACCATTCGGTGCCGCCAAAGGACCCACATTCTGTTGCCAGGACCCACGTTGGGGGCCTCACAACTGCCTGTAACTCCAGCTCCCGGGGATCGAAAGACCTCTTTTCACTCCCAGGATACTGAGCATGCACATTGGTGTGCATGCATGCGTGAGTGCGTGCGTGCGTGTGTGCGTGTGTGGATAAAATTTTTTAAACCCTTTATAGAAAAATCGGCAAGTCATAGAAGCTAGACAGAGGCAGGTAGGTAGGGAAATGTGGGAAGAGAAAGAGGTAAGACCAGAAAGGGCATTTTATAGGTCCCAGAGCTCTGCTTCATTTATTTTGGAGTTATGGTATTAGGTTAATAAACACTTAGAATTACATCTTGTTGATAAACTGATTCTTTATTGTGAACAACTTGATCACTGGAAATAGTCTTTGTTCTGAAAGCCAATGGCTGTTAGTTAACCATGGCTTTCTTTTTTTATGTAAGCAAGATATATCTTTTTCCTCCTTTTTACTTTTTTTAAACCCCTCTGTACTTCATATGTAAAGTATATTTTTGTAGTTAATATGTAGTTAAACCCCATTTTCTTTTTCTCTGTCTTTTAAGTGGAAGATGTAAACCACTTCAAGACATTTACACAGTGAAGTTAACAGTTAGCCTATCATTTTGTTATATATATATTTTTTTCTATTTGCTATTTTATTTTTGAAACTTCTTTTGGGTTGGTTTCATCTACTTTTAGCTATTACTCTCCTGTGTTACTATAATTGTTGCATTAGAGGTTAAAACATTGATCCTTTTCCTTAATTTTTACCACATTTTAAATTTTATTTTGCACATGCATGCACATGTGTGTGTGTGTGTGTGTGTGTGTGTGTGTGTGTGGGTGGGTGTGGGTGTTGGCATGCACATGTCACAGGATGAGTGTGGAGGATCAGAGATCAACTTTGGGGACCTTTCTCTCTGCTATGAGGGACCTAGGGATTAAACTTCTGTCACCTGTGTGACAGCAGGAGCCTTTACCCACGGAGCCACCTCTCTGCCTGAGTGCAAACCATGAACTTGCCTCAGGTGACATTATTTCACTTTACACATCATGTAAATATATACTCACTATGGAATACTGCCATTTGTTCTCTTCTTTTACATAGATGTCATGTGTTAGCACGGTATAAATCCCCAAACCAAGTTGGTTGTTGTTGTTATTATTATTATTATTATTATTATTATTATTATTATTATTATTATTATTATATTTTTATTTTTTATTTTATTGAGACAGACTCTCACTCCACAGGCCAGGCTTGCCTAGACTTTACTATAGCAAAGTCTGTCTAGAACTTATTATGTAGCCACACTGGCCATAGCAAGTCCCCTTCATCTTCAAGTGTTAGGGTTCCAGGTATGAGCCACCAAACCAGGCTTACACTGTTACTTTTAAATAATTAAAACTTTGAAAAACCTTTAAAATCTGAATACAATTTAGTAAGAAAACTTCAACTACCCCTCACATGTTTCTTCTAATATACTTTCCTCCTTTTTAAAAATGCATGCATGTATGTATATATGTATGTATGTATGTATATGTGTATGTGTGTTTATGCATGTATGTGTGTATGTATGTATATGTGTATGTATGTATGTATGTGTGTATGTATATGTTTATGCATGTACGTATGTATGTATGTATGTGTCTTCTACCTATCAACTGTCATCTATCTACATATCTACCTACATGTGTGTGTACGTACGCGCACACACATGCACATGCATGCCTATGCATATATATGCAGGCCACATTGTGCAGCAGCCCACAGAGGTCAGAAGAGGGAAACGAGTGCCCTGGAACCAAGTGACAGGCATTTTGAGTTCCCATGTGGGTGCAGGGGAACAAATTCAAGTCCTCAGCGAGAGCAGTAAGTGCTTTACGTGCTGTGCCATCTTTCCAGCTCCATCCTCCCTTCCTTATGATAGTCTTTGACGTCTGTTCCCATCTTCCTTCTGGGAGAGAGAAACAGGGGGATTGCCGAGAGTTTGAGGACTTCCTGGCCTATATGAGATCCTATCTCAAAAATAAAATAAAATAAAATAAACAACAAACAAACAACAAGAGCCATTCCTCACAGGACAGATGTACATACTGAACCCCGCTCTCTTACCTTTTGAAAAACTCATAGATGTACATGATGCATCTCACTCATATTTTCCCTGACCCCTTCCTCCTGCTCCTCCTTGTTGTGGCTAAATTATCAGCATGGCCTAATAATAATCATTATTAGACCTATAAGTATTATTATGGATAGCAATCAATCAAGACACAGGCATCTGTTATATTTTAAAATAGCTTTAGTTAACCTGGGGCAGGGCAGATATCAGTCCCCTAACCTACTTCCCATATTGGGGCAGGCATCCCGCACTCTGCCCCAATCCCATCTGCTTCTAATGATTTCTATCCCACCTACTTGCCGATGTTCTGCATCTGTGCCAAATGCTCCATTCATGGCGGCCATGAGCTTCTTCCTTTCTCTAACCCATGGCACAGCCTCCTCCTTCCTGCTCTCCTCCACTTCTCTCTTTCCTAAGATTCCCTCCCACAGTCCAATCAGGAGAGCAACTGGTTGCCCCATAACCATCTTGCCATTATTGCATTATTGCATTAGTACTAGTGATCTGCATTGGTATTGTAGCACTCAGGGTCCAGCACTGATAAAAACCATTGATGTCTTTTCTCTGCAGCAACCTGCATAGCACCTTCTAGTGCTAGGAAGACCAGTCAGCTGCTGACTTCCTTTGAGTTTTTGTTAGTTTGGTTTTGGTTTTGTTTTGTTGTGTTGTGTTTTGTTTTTTGTATAGCCTTGGCTATACAAATTTATTTGTACACAAGGCTGGCCTCAAACTCAGAGATCTGCCTGCCTCTGCCTCCCCGAGTGCTGGGATTACAGGTGTACACCACCACTCCGCCTTCCTTTGGTTTGTATAACCCTTCAAAAATGCATATTCTAGCTCAGTTTTGAAGTGTTTCTCTGGGTACAGAATTCTGGGGACAAAGCATAGGGCCCAACACATAGCAAAGATTCTGCGAACAGTGTAGAAGGAACCAGCAAAGCCCATGGATCTCTTCCTCATGTCCTGACCACACTGAGCAAGACTGTGAGTGTTCCAGAGAGAAGCAGCCAGGACTGGTGAGAGGTGCTACTGTGGCAGAGTGCCAGGGGTCATGTTGGGGCAGGAGTTCTGGCCTGCCCTGGAAAGACTCACGTGTTTTGGTACCTCTCCACTGAAACCTTGGAGAAGGCTCCCCCGCCGCCCCCCCCCCCCATGAACAACACAACAACAAAAATTCTGGCAATAATACCCAACTTCCTTTCTAGACAGTCCACAGTCAGTGTTTTCCCGGCTGGCTGGCAGAACTCTAGCCAAGTAAGTTTTTTGGGGGGCATAGATCTCTGGAGTCTGGGTGGAAGGTCGGGGGTTGGGAGGCCTTCCAAACTCCTGTGAAAGAGACAGGGCCAGAAAGAGGACCTTCTTCCAAAGATAGTGTTATTTTTTTGGAGCTCTGGAGCAAACCAACTTACATGAAAGTAAACAAGTGAATCACAGAGGACGCCAAGCTACCTGCCCTGTGGCTGGACTTAGAATTGAAGAGCCTGCCTGTGAATCACAGGGTCACGCCACTCACATGGCTGTGATCTGTTTGCATTTTGTTTGGGGGTTGTTTAGTTGAGTTATAGAGACCTGGTCTCCCTCTATAGCCCATGTTGACCTGGAACTCACTAGTTAGTCCAAGCTGGCCTTGAACTCACAACAATGCTCTTGCCTCTGCCTTTCAAGTGATGGGATCGCTGGTACGCGGAATCATCCACTATCCGTGAGTCCTGGCTATCCCTGCCACTTCTGTCTTGAGTCCTCTCATAGGGCAAGCCCTGTCACTCTGTCACCTGACCTCCAAAGGCTCCCTCACTCACGCTACAGCTTAAATGGGCAACTTTCACTATTTTGAGCATATCTGTCACCTGGATTGGAACTGATTCCGACACTCTGAAACCAGAATTTCTATTGAAAACAAAAACCCAAAGGGAACGCAACTCGGCACACCTGGAGCCCTGTGGCGGAGCCTGACAAGCCAAGGACACCGCCAGCTGGAACTGGCCGACCCTGAGTGAGAGCTGAACTCTCTGTGCACCAAGGAGGGCAGCTGTTCCTTCTCCAGCAGGCACCGAGGAAGGAAGCTTGGCTTGTGCTCCTTACTGCACAAACTGGCGCTCGAAGCAGCAGCACCTGGGACTTTTAGAAAGGAAAAATCTCTGCAACTCTGGGTAAGGGAGTGATTTCGAATGCAGAACAACAAATGCACAAGCCACAGAGAGGGAAAACAGCCTGGATGTCAACCAGACTGCAAGTCTGTGTGTCTGTGCCTCAAGGAGACGGGGAAGAAAGTAAAGAACTAGCAAAGCCGCCGCGGCACACTCCTTTAATCCCAGCACTTGGGAGGCAGAGGCAGGGGGATCTCTGTGAGTTAGAGGCCAGCCTTGTCTACAAAATGAGTCCAGGACAGGTAGGACTACACAGAGAAACCCTATCTCAAACCTCCCCGCCCTCTTCACCGCCCCCCCCAAAATAGAAAGTAAACAGCTGAGGCAGCAGCTCAGAGGCAGAGTACTTGTCTAGCGTGCACAAGTCCGTGTTCAACCCCTAGCAACACACACACACACACACACACACACAGAGAGAGAGAGAGAGAGAGAGAGAGAGAGAGAGAGAGAGAGAGAGAGAGAGCACAATCGTATGATCTAACAATGCCACTTTTAAGAACATATCTAAAAGAATTGAACAGGTCCACTTCTTCAGGTCCAGTAATACACACCTTAAGCCCAGAATTTGGGAGGAGAAAACAAGAGGATCAGGAGTTCAAGGCCAACTTTAGCTATATAGTGAGTAATAAGTTGGAAGCCATCCTGGGCTACATGAGACCTGGTCTCAAAAAAAAAAAGAAAAAGAAAAAGACACACACACACACACACACACAGAGAGAGAGAGAGAGAGAGAGAGAGAGAGAGAGAGAGAGAGAGAGACCCAGCAACATACTTCAGCTGGTAAAGGTGATTACTGCACAGCCTGACAACCTGTTCGGTGCCCTGAGTCTGAAGGAGCCAGCACTACAGTGTCCTCTGCCTGCCACACACATGCTGTGTCACACACAGACCTGCATATCTTCACTCACCATACACATATACACACATATACAGACAATAAATATATTTTTTAAAATAAAATAGGAGGAGAGAGAAAAAAAGTGTGTCTGGGGACTGGAGCATTGGCTCAGCACTTAAGAGCCCTTGTCGCTCTTTGAGAGGACTAGGATTCAGTTCCCAGCAACCACATGGTAACTCATAACCATCTTTACTCCGTTTCTAAGGGATTTCTAAGCCTATTTTGATTTCAACAGACACCAAGTGTGTACGTGCTCCACATGCAGGTAAAACGCACATATACAAAAAGTAAATAAATCTTTTTTTTAATCAAGAAAAGTATGTTTGCTCAAGAGTTCATGCAAGAGTTATCCATAATAGCAAACGTGTACACATTGTACATAAGAGCCCAAAGGTCTCAGAAACCTCGTGCGTGTCGACTGAGGCGTGGATAAGCAGAAGGCAGTATTTCCGGTGCTAGGCAATGGCTCGGGGGTTAAGACCATTTACCATGTTCAAAGAGTTCTATTAGCAGCACCCCTATCAGCCTAGTCACAAACAACTGCCACTCCAGTTTCGGGGTGCGCAACACTCCCTTTCAGACCCCAAGGGCACCGAATTCTCACACTCACGTACCCACACATACACAAATAATTTAAAACTACGTAAATAAATTTTAATGTATTTCCACCCAGTGCCACCAAAAGGAACAAGCATTGACTGATTCACACCACGGTGTGAGTGACCCTGAAAGCACTGTGGTTCATGAGAAAACCCAGGCACACAGGAGGCAGACACTGAGCCATTCCACTTGGCTTTTGTGTTTTCTTTGGTTTGGGTTGGTAGGTTTTACGCTGGGGTTTCGTTGTGAAGTCTGTGCTGTCCTAGGACTCACTCTGTGACCCAGACTGGCCTCCAACTCAAGATCCTGCTGCCTTAGACACCCCTCCAAGAGTGCAACACCGCATTGGATATATGGCTGCATTTGTGCAAATCTATAGACACATGCGTTGGTCTTCATGGGCTAAGAGGAAGGAAAATGGAGAGGCTGCCAGTGCGTATGAGATTTCTTTGTGGGGGTGATGAAGATATTCTGGAATTAAAGTAACCCCACTTTCTGCAGTTTCAACTACCCACCATCAATTGTGGTGTAATGTTAAATGAAAAATTACAGAACCAAACAATGTCTAAGTTCCTAAGTGCAAGTTTCTGTGATGTGATCTCACCATCTTACCCTAAAGCACAGGGTGTGAGTCATCTTTGTCCACACCACCTACCCATCGTCACTTAGAGTCAGTCTTGGTTTTCAGGTTGACTGCTGAAGTGTCACAGGGCCTGTGTTCAAGTGACACATATGTGGCCACCTGACAATGTGTCACAGTGTGCTCACTGCGCACCTTCTGTTTTGTTGCATTGCTGTTGTGTCATTCTGAGAGAGCGAGAGACACCACATCCACACAAATTCGTTATAGTAATATTGTGATTTACTTTGTTTTAATGTGTGCAAGTGTACTACACATGTGCCGGTGCCCAGAGAACCCAGAAGAGGGCACCAGAGGCTGCTGGACAGGAAGACAGGCAGTTGTGAGGGGGTCATGTGGGTTCGAGAAACTGAACCTGAGTCCCTGGCAAAATGGACATGTGCTCTTAACCACAAAGTTAACTCTCCAGGCCTGATTAAAGCATATTGTTACAATTTTCTATTTTATCCTTGTTGATACATTACTATGCCTGATTTATAAATGAAACCTTTTCATGGGTATTTATGTAGAGGAAAAACAAAAAACAAATAGGGCAGCCATTAGGAGACTTAGGGCCTATCCTTAGGTAATGAGTTGGGGGCTACTAGAGATGACCAAGATAGTGGGACAATTGTACCAATACAGTAAAAAATAATCTGAATTTATACTTTAAAAGGGTAAATCTTGTGATAAATGAACTACATCATGATTTTTTAAAAAAAAGATATAGAAAAAATTGAGGCCCTCAGCCAGGCTCAGTGCATCAACATCTGGGTTTTATCAGAGTCCTCAGGTGACTGGAGAAGCGTTCAGGCTTGAGAAACACCATGGACAGCACAGCTTCCCACACTCAGGCCTGGAATCACATGGGGAGTTCTCAGAACTGCCCCTGGCATAGTTAGGTGTTCTCTGTGTTCTCTGACCAACTCACGTCTACGTTCTTAGGGCATCTGGCATGGGCTTCCAGCTCATCAGGGCTCTCACCCTATCCAAGCCGTCTCCTGTCCCTCCAAAATTGCATTTCTGGGTGTACGGATGAGGACTCTGGACCTGGTTGCTTCATCCAAATTACCCGTGTGACTGGCCAGCCATGAGACCTTGGACAAATAGGCAAAAGCCTTCTTCCTCAGTTTACTGGGATAATGACAGTTTATACTTCATAGGCTTGTGGGAAGGAATACATTCATATAAACAACGCACATGGAATAATATTTATATTCAGCATCATTGTATATGTGCCTCTATCAGGGAGTATTATGCAAGTGAATATTATATTCACTTATGTTACTGTGTTATTATGTGATAGTCAGCCATTATGGAGCCTGACCACGTGCTAGGCATTGAGCTCGTGTTTCTCATTAGGTCATGTAATTCTAGGCTTAACCCTAAGAGGCAGGAATTCATACAGGAAAGACTCAGTGAGCATTATGTGACCTCAATGGAAGCTGAAGGTCAGGGACACTAGGTGGCCAGCCCAGTCAAATGGCAGAGGAGCTCCATCCCGCTCTAGAACCATCTCTTGCCCACCAGGTTCTAGAGCCATCTATGCAAAAACAAGCGGCTAGCTGGGGAACGGGGACTTGGGATCCCAAACAAGGGCCTTGGAGTGGCCCTAATGGCCGAGTGCTTCTGGTCCCCTATGAGGTGGACATCTGTGTAGCCTGGTGGAGACTGGGATGCTGGGGAGTACAGAGTCCCAGGTGCTTGGCTGGGGCTCTTTGCCCCTCCTATGGCAAGAAGCATCCTCACGAGCCCAGAGCCCAGCCTGCAGTATCTCAGGCCATGCTTGATAGAAGATCCCTGCAAGGCAGGAGCCGACATCCCTAAGACTTCAGGTGTAGTTAGCAAGACAATCACAGTGTCTAAACCTTTGGCTCCAAAGCAGAACTCCATAGCCCTCCCGGGTTTTCTTGGGAACTTTATGCTCAGACGTTGTTGGATGCAGGAAAAGAAAAAAAAAATTTAAACCAACCTCAAAATGATCATCAAGAGTCGCTAAGACTGCCAGGCAGTGGTGGCGCATGCCTTTAATCCCTGCACTTGGGAGGCAGAAGCAGGCAGATCTCTGTGAGTTCAAGGCCAGCCTGGTTAACAGATTGAGTTCTAGGACAGAGAAACCCTGTCTCCAAAACACAAACAAACAAACTAAATCAAGAAGAAAAAGAATTGCTAAGTCTTTGAATCTGTTTTTATTAGCAGCTCTTTAATAATAAAAAATTGTTTTTTAAAAACGTAAGAGTTGCTCAGACCTACAGTGTCCCATACCCCCCAGAAGACCCCAGCCCAGACTCTAAACCCTTTGCTGTCCAACATCCCCCATATCTCCTTCCAAAAATCTGAAAAATAGCATCCTTCATGGGCCCTGACTCAACCATCATTCAAACAGCAAACATTTAGTAAGCACTGGCGCTCTATATTTGGATCTCACAGTGGGCTGTTCCCACCCAGCTGTCATTGCTGAAGTGACTGTCCTTAAGCAGAGAACCCACTGAGCACCCCATGTGCTGTGCTCGCTAACTCACTGCTCAGCTGCTATTTCCAAAAACAGGCTGTTTTTGATGGAAAACACTGCTCCATCCCAGAACTGTGGCTCTCCTCCCTGCTGGACTTTCTTCCCCTCCCCCAACCCCAGCCCCAAAGCTCTTTCCTAATGGAATTGCTGGAACCACTTACCAGTGTGACGATGTTAACCTGCTGGGAGAGAAAGCAAGACAGCTGAGGAGTGAATGGAGGAAGACGGGATGGAAGATGGTGACACTTGTGAGAGCGGTGTGTGTGTGTGTGTGTGATATGTGTGATGTATGTATGTGGTGTGTGTGTGTCTGTATGTGTAATACATGTGATGTGTGTATGTGATGTGTGTGTATGTCGTGTGTGTGTGATGTGGTGTGTATGTCTCTATGTGTAATATGTGTGATGTGTGTGTATATCTGTATGTGTAATATGTGTGATGTGTGTGTGATGTGTGTGTATGTCTATATGTGTAATATGTGTGGTGTGTGTATGGGATATATGTGCGTGTGTGCCTGCATGTGTAATATGTGTGATGTGTGTGTGATGTGTGTGTATGTCTGTATGTGTAATATGTGTGGTGTGTGTATGGGATATATGTGCATGTGTGCCTGCATGTGTAATATGTGTGATGTGGGTATGTGGTATGTGTGTGATGTGGAGTGTGTGTGGTATGTGTGCGCTTATGTGGTGTGTGTGATGTGTGTATGTGGTACGTGTGAGATGTAAGTGTGTGATGTGTTGCGATGTGTGTGAGTGTATGTGGTGTGTGTATAATGTATGTGTGATGGGTGACTGTATGCGTGTGTGTGTGTGTGCCTATGTGTGAGATGTATATATGTAATGTATTGTGGGGTGTGTGGGGTGTATGTAATGTGTGTGTGAGTGTATGTGGTGTGTGTGTAATGAGTGCTATATGTGTGATGTGTGTGAATGTGATGTGTGTGTGTGACTGTGAGATGTATGTGTGCGATGTGTTGTGTGTGTGGTGTGTGTAACGTGTGTGGTGTGTGTGATGTGTATGTGAGTATAAGTATGTGTGGGTATATGGGTGTGTTTTGAGAAGCGGATAATGCTTGTTTTGTGAATGAAAGAATCAAAGAATTATGAGTCTGGCTGCTTAATTAAATCATTGTCAAATTTTATCTTAATTTCATTCTCACTTTCACAGATTTGAGTGGGCCCTAAGATCTAACATCACTGAGACTGGAGTCCATAAGTCTTTTGGGGGCAGTGAAGAGTTAATAAGATTAGATCAACTTTGGAATTTTATACAAATTCAAAAACTTTAATGAACACAAATGATCTCATCACTTGCTTGTCCCAGTATATCACCCTTTCCATTTTATTTTATTTTGGGACAGGGTCTTGCTATGAAGTCCAGGCTGGCTCCATATTCGTGGTCCTCCTGCCTCAGCCTCCTGATTGCTGGGACTCCTAGCATGCGCCATCACTTGATTCCTCTTCATGTTGCTAAGCTCCTTGCTTGCTTCAGTGTCTGTTCTGATTCCAGATAGGGGAGGCAGACCTGGTTAGGCCTAAGAGGGCCGATTACAAGAGAGAGGACAGATGTCAGGTACCCTGGGTTTTGTGGAAATCAAACTGTCTGGATAGCCTAGGATGTAGCTCTGTGCTTACCTAGCATGAGCAATGCCCGGCGGCTTGATTCCCAGCAAAAGAAGAAGAAAAAAAGGAAGCCAGGTCTGCAACCTGCCTCCGTCACTCCTCAGCCTGATTTATCACGTGGATAGGCCAACTCACCTCTGTGATCTTAGCTCTTCTCCCCTTAAAGGATTCCCAAGCTGTCTCTGTGGGAGAGGAGACTTATGGATGCCTGTGGCCCCATGTTAGTGCTTTGCTCCTCAGTGTTCAGCTGAGGTGTGCAGCCCACTTGCTTTTTTTGTTCTACCAAGCTGCCTGGTTAAATGCATGCACTGTTTTCTCAATGTTTTCCCCCTTTAGCAGCTCTGTAGGCCACGTTGCAGATCAAAAGACTCGTTTTAATTTTTCTGAAAGCAATAGAGAGCATTTTTCCTGACAAGAAACACACACTCAGAAGAACAGTCACAGTTTTTTCTGCCCTGGGTCAAGCGCTATCACTGCCTCGTAGCCTGGATTCTCAGTTCCAGCCCTGTTGACCGTCAGGACTAACTAACTCTGTTATGAGCAGTATCCCAGGCCTCTCCCTGGCAGACTTTGGTTCTAGCCTCTCCACCCAGGCTTTGTCCTGTGTCAGCCTCCAACCTTGCTGCAGGAGCACTGAGCTCATAAGCATGCTGCCTCATCCTGCTGTCCATGGGTTCTGAGTGTACACACTCAGCTTGTGCAGCAGGCGCATTGCTCACCGGGTTATCACCTCAGCCCTCTCCTTTGCATCTCAAATTTTATCCTTTCAGATAGCATCTCCACGGAATCTGAGCTGGAATTCTTCAATCTGGCCAACAGTTATATGGTTTAGTGGACAATGGGCGGAGGGTTTCCAGGAATTCTCAGGTCTAAACGCACTTGGCGCTCATAGAGGCAAGATGACAGCAGGCTCTAGCATGCTACACTGAGCCATGGGCAGCAATTTAAGCAATTTTAAGAATAAAGTAAGACCACACATCAGCTGTAAGAAACTGTTTTCAACCCAGCTATGGTGGTACACACCTTTAATGCCAGCACTTGAGAGGTAGAGGCAGGTGGATCTCTATAAGTTCATGGTCAGCCTGGTCTACAGAATGATTCCCAGGACAGCCACAACTACACAGAGAAACCCTGTCTTGAAAACCCAGAAGGAGGCGGAGGAGGAGGAGGAAGTGGAGGAGGAGGAGGAGGAAGAGCAAACTTTTCAAATAAAGGAGTCATTTATAGAATTTTGGTTCTTTTATATAAGCTGATATATTTTAAATGAATAATACATTCAAAAAGTGGTCATAAGATGAACATCATGGCACATGCCTATAATCCCAGCTGAGGTTGAGGCAGAGGGATTGTCTCAAGTTTGAGGCCAGCCTGAGCCACACAGGGTATAAAACACTAAGTAGCTTTAGTTAGCCGGCTTTCTAGCCCTGTAATGAGATACCAGAGATAAACTACTTACAAGGAGTGAAGTTTATTTGGGCTGACAGTTTTAGAGGCTTTCATCCACAGTCTGTTGGTCCTGTTGGCTTTGGGTTTATGGCCAGGCAAAAGCTGCCCTCCTCATGGTAGTCAGGAAGTGAGAAAACACTCATCCACATAAAAATGATGACAGATCGTGTAAAGCCTGGTTAAGGGAGTACACTGCCTCTCTGAGTTGCCTTGTGAATAAGCTGAGATAATCTTGTGCTGAACTGGCGTGGAGGAAAAAATGACCTCACACTCAGCTTTGCACATGGGCGCTGGAAAATCTAACCTTGGGCCTCATGTTTCTCCAGTAAGTGGTCTTACCTCTGAGCCAGCGCCTGAGGCCTGTTGTTTCTATCTGGGCACCCTATATTCCATGTGAATTTTTATCAATTAACAAGCAACATGAAAAATGTTATTTATTGTATTGTGCACATTGGTCAATTTGTAAGCTATATTCTAGGTACATTTCTAAAATGAACTTATTTAATCCCAATAACAAGTATATAAAGCCTCACTGCCATCTCTATTACAAATAACAAAACCATACTGGGAAAGGCAGAGTCAGGATTTGAACCCAGATCTGCCTCATGCCAGAGTCCATGCTCTTTTTATTATTGCTGAGGATTTTTGTTTTGTTTTGTTTCTTTACTCTGTGTGTGTGTGTGTGTGTGTGTGTGTGTGTGTGTGTGTGTGTGTACATTCTTCCGAACATAACCTCTTCTATAGGCACTGCATGCACACATTACCCTTACATACATGCAACAAACACTCATACACATAAAATAAAAAACAAATATATCTTTTTAAATGAAATAAAAAATAAAATTCCATTGATAATATTACTGAAAACTTCACTTATAAGCTATGTAAATGATAGACGGTGACAGTAAAGAGCAAATAATTGTTGTGGTTAATTAGTATTGTCAACCACCTTGGATTTTTTGAGTTTTTTGGGGGGGGGAGAGTAGCTTTTGCCATAGACTAATGTTGCAATGCTGTGGATAATTCCCTCTCTAAGCTTCCTGCACTGAGGGCAGGATGTGTCCCTCATAAGGCCAAAAGGTTCTGTGTTGGTCAGCGCTTAATGCTACAACAAAATTGTTGACAAAAACCTTCTTTTCTTTTTGAGACAGGGTCTCACTGTGTATCCCTGGTTGGCCTGGCCCTCACCATACCCTACAGAACAGGCTGCTCCCCACTTCACAGAGATCTACCGGCCTCTGCCTCCCACGGCTGGGATAACAAAGGCGTATAACACCACATCTGGCAAAGGAAACATTTAGTCTCGTTCATGGTTTCAAAGTCCTTTTCTTCGGGCCTGAAGTGAGGCGGCCTATGATAATGGCAGGAGCGTGTGGCAGAGAAGCCAGAAAGTAGAGAAAAACAAGAAGGGCCTGGGACAAGGCTTGCCTCCAGTGACCCACTTCTTCCCCCTGAACCCCAGCTCCCTGACAGAGATGGACTCAGCAATGAGTTAATCCATCGGCATTAGCGCTCTCCTGGCCCAACAGCTCTAGATAGTACCACCAGCCAGTGACCAAACCGTCAACCCATAAGCCTTTGGGGCCATTTTATGTCCAGACCGTAACAGGTCTGGCTTCCTTTTCTCAAATTTTGTGTCAGTGAGTGTTTTGCCCACACGTCTGTCTGTGCACTACATATGTGCCTAGTCCCCACAGAGGCCAGAGAAGAGTGTCAGGTCCCCCGGAACTGGAGTTACAGATAGCTGTGAGCCTCCATGTGGGTGGTGGGAACCGAACCTGAGTCCTCTGAAAGAGGAGGAAGAACTCGTAATCACTGAGCCATCTCTGCAGCCTCCTGTCCTATTTTTTAAAAACCGTTTCAGTGAACTGCCTTTAGCATTGTACTCTATAGTGTAATTTACCTTAGGACACTCTTCCCTTTGACTATAGTAATCATCTATTCAGAATCTAACATAAAGACATGGCCAACAGTTTTCTGAGGACTTTTGCAAAAAAAAAAAATCTTAAAACACATTTATACATCTAATAATAATAAATGACTTTTTATTAAAGATTTGTTTTTCTTGTTTTTAATTATGTATATGAGGGGGTCTAAGTATGGGTATGTGCACGTAAGTGCAGGTGCCCAAGGGAGCCAGGGAAGCCAGAGGAGTCAGCTTTCCCCTGAAGTTACAAGTGGTTGTGAGCTTCTTGCTGTGGGTGCTGGGAACCGAAATCAGGCCCTCTGTGAAAACAGCATGTGCTCTTAACCACTGAGCCATCCCATTCAACCTCATAAAATAACATCACTCTCAGGCTGGAGAGATGGTTCAGTGGTTAAGAGCGCTCGATGATGCTCTTGCAGAGCACGCAGGATCAAAGTCCAGGCATCCACACAGTAGCTCACAACCATCCATAGTGTCAGTGCCAGAGGATCTGATGGATTTTTCTGACCTCTCCAGCACCAAGCACACACAGGTGGTACCTACATATACATGCAGGCAAAGCACCCACACATATAATAAAAAATAATAGTTTTTAAAATTACTTCCATTTGAAGGCATGATCTTACATCCGATCAAAACTAGACTGGATGACAAAGATAAGAGACAGCTAGCCGTCTGGGCATGCCTGCCCACCCGACCCCTGTTTGAAGTCTCGCGCCTGTACTTGGGATCTCCTGTTCGTAAATCTCAGTGTACTTGAGAATCCTTCAAGTTCATCTTTTTAGACAGAGTGAGCCATGCTCTGCTGGGCGTAGCCCTGTCACCCTGGAGACCAGTCACGGAAGGAGCATTTACAAAAGGGCCTTTTGGATTCAAGGTCTGAAGAGGGGTGGTCCCCTGAGGCTCTGCTGCCGAAGCTTGCAACGGACGCAGCCCCAGCGCCCGCAGGAAACTGAAGAGTTAAGATTGTTCGCTCACGGCGAAATTGGCTCTAGAACTAGAAAGGTTAAATTATAAATCTTCGGCAAAACACGAGTTTCTCTACATCATTTTCCTCTGGAACTCGATGAGAAACAGCTGGGCGCTGGCGTAGAAAACCACTGGAAAGTGTCACAGCTTGTCCCAGCTGAGGCCAACACTGGGTCCGAGACCCAGCTCAGCTGTCTCCTTCCCAGAACGTTCAACCTCTTGCCTCCTCCCAAGCACATCACCCTGTTCCTCTTGGCACTCTGGCTCCCAGGAAGTAGCTTACTCATCTGTTTGCTGTCACTGTTCTTGCCACAATGTGTCACCAGAGAAGCAACCTCGCCTGGCCGTGGGTCACGGCCACGTGAACAGGCAGGCACACGCAGGCGGTCAGCTGACGTGGGATGCCAGACTCCGTGCGACTGACTGCCTGACTGGCCTCTGTGCTCTGCAGTTTTCCTCCCAGTGTGAGCTGATGGAACTCACAAGAATTTCTGGGAAAGAGAGCCTCAGCCAGCCTGACTTCAAACTCCACGTGAGATGCTCAGAATGTCTATCCAGCGCAGGTTCCTCTAAGTTCTGGGAGATGGTGTATTTTTCTCATGGCCATCTCCCTAGCCTCCAGAACTCTGCCGGGCACATGAGGGACACTCAATAAATGGGTAGGGTTAGCTCTTCACTGAGTACGTGCCTAGGGTCGTGCTAGCCACTATTACTAGTAATCTATCTCATTTAATTGCCACTACAGCCTGATGAGGCTAAACTGTAAGCCACATTTTATAGATGAGAAAACGGTGGTTTAGGGTTTTCTTGAGTTAAAAAAAAAAAACTCTAATAAGAGGGAAAACTAATGTTCAAAGGACGCAGATCTGTCTGACACCAAGGCCACAGAACTGTCACATCCCCAGTCTCCCAAATGGCCCTAACACAAAGTCGTCTTCTTTTTTTTTTTTTAAGGGGCCCAGTGGGATCTACTGCTGCACCATTCTATAATCCATTTACCCAAATTTTAACCTGATTACCACTGTATCCAGGCCAGGGCCTGACACAGAGCAGGCGTTAATGAGTAATAGATTGAAGAAAAGACCTAAGGGGGGGCGGGGGAGGAGAGGGGGTGGAGGAAGGGAGTGAAGCAGAGCGTGGTTAGCGGGAGGTCTGGAGGGCCTGAGGAAAGACCAGCAAACAGTGCGTGCGTGCGTGCGTGCGTGCGTGCGTGCGTGCGTGCGTGCGTGCGTGCGTGCGTGCGTGCGTGCGTAGGCTTTCTGAGAGGCTGCCATCTCAGAAGCATCACGGAAGCGTTGATTTTGTTCCTGGCTTCTTGATAGAAGCTGCTGACACCCCCAGGGAGCTCCAAAGGCTTCCTTGCCCTCTCTACCATGCCTCTAGACCAAGCAGCATTTCTGCCTGGCACTGAGCCCTCTAAAGGAGAGCCAGTCCTGCCTGGGTTGACCCTGTGACCTGCTGGGAGGGAAGGAACAAAGGAACACTGTCAGGGGTGGGAATCCCTGTCTCCCGCCCGGTTCCCTGTCCCCCCACCACGTTAAGGAATACCCTTTAAGACCGGATTCCTAGGGTGAGTGTAGCTCAGTAGTAGAGCTCTTGCTTTAAACTCACAAGGCCCTAGATTGTGACTCTTGGTGTGAAAAATAAATAAATAAAAGACTGCAGGGCTGGCAAATTGGCTCAGTGGGTATTGAGGGTGATAAGCTGAGTTCGATCCCAGGAATCACATGGTAGGAGAGAAATAAGTTAAGTTGTCCTCTGACTTCTACATGCAAGGTCTGGCACATACACATACACAGACAGACAGACAGATGAGATTTTAAATTTTTTAAGAAAGACAGAGAAAAGAACTCCCAAACTGACTTCACTTGAAGCAGAGATGAACTGGGCTGGGGTGTGGAGGCTTAATAAGCTTCCTTTGATGACTGTGGCTCTGCTGCAGGCTCACTTCCTCTGGCAAAGGCATCTCATTTGTAATGTGGTACTCTACTGCTGTTCATGCTCCTGTGTTCTGTGCATTTAGGCGTTTTTGATGACAGTGCCTGCTCTATTTCAATGTAGAGCAGGCACCACCACAGGGCACAAGTCCTGGTCATATTTTTTAATGTATGCATTCAACACATACTAACTGGATACAGGTCTACTCCAAGAAGTTCTGAAACTCAGCTTTTTCTTGATGTTGGCAGCGGAACTCCTGGCCCAATCAGCTATGGTGGTATTTGAAGTCTCTCTCTCTCTCTCTCTCTCTCTCTCTCTCTCTCTCTCTCTCTCTCTCTCCCTCTCCCTATACCTCTCCCTCTCCCTCTCCCTCTCCCTCTCTCTCTCTCTCTCTCTCTCTCTCTGAACATTCACGTACTCCTCATGCTGTAGAGATGGGCCAGGGTTGTTGGACGTGGGATACCCAAGACTCAAGTGAGCATTCCAATGTAATCTAAGTACCGTCCACTCGACCTTTTAAGTTCCAAAAACATCCTCCATTCCCCAAACACTTGGCCCCACAGGCTTCAGCTAAGGTCCACGCGCTCTGCGGCTGCCTGTGGTGGCCGCTGACCGCTGCTGAGTTGAAGAAGCGCGCTGAGGATTCTGCTTTCACATAATTTGCTCTTCAGCTAACTAGGCAATAAGAGGAAAATGGGGCGTCTAATAGAGAAGAGTTAAGCAGCCAGGTCAGGAGGGTGGGACGGAAAGATGATGGAATAGAAAGGTTTTGCTAGAAAATCCTTTGCTAGAAAACCCAAACAAAGACAAGAAAGCATCCGACCAAAAGATCTCGGTTCAGGACACCGTCACCGAACAGAGATTAACAACCCACACTCACTCCTACCCAGGATCTCGGCACGTGCTGTCTCTTCGGCAGGAAGCAAGGCATTTAACCTTTTGAGCCAGTTTTTCTTAAGACTCTACATATCTTTAACGTGCCAAGGCTGGAGTGAAAATTGGAGGATTCATGATGTGGACTTACACTGGAGGCTTATGGGGGCGATAGCCATCTGCGGAGATAAACCGGAAAGAGATCTTCCGTGGACTTCAGTGGGTCCCTACAGTTGGCGTCACAGCACAGCTTAATGTCGCAGAAATGAAGTCAGACCAAGGCTATGTCTGTCTGACACAGGAACAGAGATGACCCCAAAGCTCAGCTCTGGCTGCCATGCCTTGAAATTGACCCACACCTTTTTTTTATTTTTTGCCTTGGGCATGGGGGTTCATAGCTCAACAGGCGCATTGGTCTATACACAGGGCCTCACACTGCCTCTGCAGCAACTGTAGCATCTGTGAACACTATCCCCGCCTGGGAGCCTGACCTTCCATCTCAGGCCAGGTTGTTCCAGCCAGGGGTCCTGCTGGGAACACCAGCCCTCAGTGTTTTGTCCTGATTGCTGCCATTACTGTTGGCTTCCCTGGGTCTACTTGTTTGAGGGACGGTAGAGTCTGCAAAGGAGGTGGTACTTATGTCTGGAACAAATGTGCCTTTATGGTAGGAAGGCCGATGTGAGTCTGGAGGTTTAAAAAAAAAAAACTAGCAAAGGCCGAGCAGGATATGAAGGAGCATGACCAATCACCAAATAGGGGCTATTGGCCACCCACTTTATTGGGCCATAACATCCCTCCTTTACGCTTTACATGTTAACAGCAGGTCACAAGCTTGAAGTTGATGTGTACAGCAGGCAGCCATAGGTTCACTCCTCAGCTTAACTCTCCTTAAAGCTGTGCACCCCTCTTTCCTGGCCAACTTCTCAAATGGATACCCACAGTCAAGAAGTTGAGGGCTTGTCTGGACACTAGCCTCCAGCAGGACCTTCAGCACTCTTCTTAGTTCACCAAGAATATTTCTTTTCTCTGATTCAAAGGGCTATTTAAAGGGTCTGACTGAGGGAAAAGAGGAGGCACAGATGAGTGGGGACAGCGGGGAAGACTGTTTGGAATGCTGGATCTCCTGTTTGGCTGCTAGGGACCTCCATCTGCCTCTGCTCAGGCAGACTTTGCCTTCTCAACCATCCGTGGCCCCCTCCAACCCCTTTTGAAGATCTCTCAAAGAGACTAGATTTCTCTGTGTCCCGGGGAATGGACCGGTTGAGGCCTCTGCAGATTTGATGCTCTTAGCAGCTTTCACTGCCATGAGTTTAGAAGTGTACAGCTTAGGGCTGGGGGTGGTGTCCATGAAACCATGGGGCCCATCCCTGGCCTGGCGTAAACTGAGAGTGCTAGGATAGACCTATAATTCTGGCATTCACGAGGTGGAAGCAAATGTCTTCTTGTTGTTGTTGTTGTTGTTGTTGTTGTTACGGAGTGAGTTCTAGGCTAGCCTGCACCCGTGTGTCCTGATTCGAAGGAGGGAGAAGAAGAAGAGGAGGAGGTTGTTGACTTAGTAACTGCCATTTGCAAAGAACTCCCCATTAAGGTACTCTGGTACTCTGGAAGAGATGGAGGAGCTTGGAAAAATGAACTACCATGACCCTTGGGGAAAGCTGCCTCCTTTGCTGTGGGTCATAGCACAGGTCTATAACCCTGGCACTCAGGAAGCTAAAGCCAGACCATTGCTTGGGTCTGAGGCCAGCCTAGAATTCGTAGTGAACTCTTGTCACCTTGTCAAAAAAACAAAACAAAGCCACTTCTTCTTGGTTCTTTGGTCCACAGAAGGATCTGAGCTCTTTGCTCTGGAGGCCACTAGAAAAGGTGGCCTGTCAGGCAGCAGTTCCAAGGCTCCCTGCCTAGCTCACGTCATTGCATAGGACCTGCTGTCTCTGACATATCTCCAAACACCAGGACCCCAGGGCCAGGGTGGATTCCTAGACCAGTTCTAAGTCAGCATCTGTGTTTGGACTCCGGATCCTCGTGGAAAGGCCAAGTAAGCAATCATTATCCTTTAGGGCTGCCTGACACATCAATCAGGGCCTGGGAATGCAGGCGCCAGCTCATGGAAGTATCCAGCAGTCTAGCTGCGCCCCCCCCCCCGCAAGATTCAAGGATCAATGAGGCAGTAGCAGGAGAAATACGGTAATGTTTCCATCAACAGCATCCATTCCAGGATGAGCCCCTGGGATGCAGCCTCTCACAGAGCCGCTGGTCCCAAGCTAGTGGCAACCCTGCCCCCGCTGAGACTGTGAGTGATTGAAATGCAATCGACCTATGGTCAGGAAAGAAGTGTGGGGGTGAAAAGAAAAGAGATAAGTCTTTAATCAGGGAGCCTGTCCATCACCTAACACTCTCCAGACAGTTTGCCAAACAGCAGATTTACCCAAGTGAAAGAAATAACTCTTTTTAGTTTCTGTTCCCAGTCTGCTCCATAAATTAGACTGCCTTTTCCCTACTCTTATCCACACAGCTCAGCTCTACTCCAAACCACCCCTACCCAGGAGAAAAGGCTTTGACAAATACAGTGCTACAGAAACGCATGAAGCTAGTATTCACTTTATCATGCCTGATTAAATAAAGATGCTGACTAAGAGACTAGAGAGACTTAAGAGAGCTTCACACACACACAAATAAACATACATACATATATACATACACATACAAACATACAAAACACACGAAGACAGACACACAAACATACAAACACACACATATACATACAACCACAAACACATGAAAAAAAGTTTAAGTTTTAAAAATTGACCGCTTATTGCTGAGTATGTTGGCACATAGCTTTAATCTCAGCTCTGGGGAAGCAGAGGCAGGAGGATTTCTGTGAGTCCCTGAGTTAGGTCACAACCCAGTCCACAGAGTGAGTTCTGGGTTAGCCAGGGCTATATAGCAAGTCTCAGAACAACAACCAACCAATGAACAGAACCACCTCTTCGGTTTTGAAGCACTTTGTGGAGGGGAATTTTCTTCCCTTTAGCCTGCCTGAGGCTTCACCTTTCTGAGGAAAGCACACTGACATAGCACATCTTTTCTCTTCAGTCACCATCAAATGTTTTAAGTATTGAGCCCTGTAATCAATAAACTTTTCTGTGATTTGCTTCCTTCCATTTATTTCCACTGGATCATGATGTTTCAACATCAACTGTGTGTGTGTGTGTGATGTCTGTATGTGTTGGTGTAGTCATATGTGTGTGTTGTGTGTGTCGACATGAAGTGTAGTGAGTGTGTATAAGAGCCATAAAGGGGTCTTCCTCAGGCACTTATATTTGAGACAGCTCCCAGTAAAACTGGAGTTCATTATTTGATGAGGCCAGCAAGCCTCCCCAACACGCCTAGCAGAGATTTCGCTGAATGGGCTACCTTCCCAACCCCCAGGCCTTTTCAAATGATGTCAGCACACTAGCCATCCAGCTTGGGCCATTTGGGAGCTCTGTGCAATTGCCAAAGATAGGTCGTCAGCTGTCACCCCAGACTTCACCCCCAGGTATCCAACCTTGACCTAATGAGCCTTCTCAGTGCCATCTTGTTGGGAATTTCCCTGTTATTCCCTGGTTCTGTGCACCTGAACAGAACCATCTTAAACGCCCCATCAAAAGCCCTGACGGAGAGCAAACCCATCTGTCTCCTGGCTTTGTTCTCTGATGTTTTCTTCTCCCTGAGTAGACCTCACTCTGATAACTTAGAGATCTGCTGTTAGTGAGGGTGAGGGGTACGGAAGATCAGTTGAGCCAGCAGTGCTCTGCAACAGTGACATTCATGGAATGTGTAGTCACGCCACTCCAGGCTTTCCATGGGACAACAGAGACCCTTCCCTGGAGGTGACTTAATGTCTCTGTGACTAGATCTAACGCTCTCCAAGTGGCCCATCGAAGCACACAATCTGAAACGCCTAAGTTCCTTGCTGGGCACAGAGGAACCACATATCCATGTCCAGAGCTGTCCTGGGAAATCAAGGACTTCAAGTCACTAGAACTTGGACTAAAGCTTAGGAACGAAAATTACACGAGGCTGGTTCCACACTGTTTCTTCCCTTCCTGACTGGACCATGGTCCCCCTATTGTCATGGGCACCCTGGTGCTTGGTCGGGGGCCTGGCTGAGAGTGTGGCAGATGTACTGGGCATAAAACGACTTGTTGATAGGCTGAATATTCATAAATATCATCTTTGAAGACTTTCAAACCAAGCGAAGTCATCTGCGTTTGGGCAGAGAGCAACCATATTTCTGTATGGCATGCCCCTGCCTCTGCACACTGTTCTTCGCACGCCACCAATCCAAAGAGAGACATAGGTGAGAAACATGATTCAAGTCAACCAAAAGATTGGTCATGCCAATCTTTAATTTCTAGTTGCGATTCCTAGTTGTATTTATTAAAACAAACAAACAAAAAATTGTGTAAACTAAATCGGTCTACAAGCAGAGATGTCTTCCGTTTGCCAGCACACTGCTGCAACAGATCCAAGCACTTCAGCACTGTATGGGGGCCACACAGTCCATGCCTACTCAACATACTGATGAGCATCATGATCGTATTATGTGAAAAGAATTCCTCAAACCACAAAGAGAAGGCCTTCTCTTCCAAATGAGTGGTTGGGAACGGAGGAGAGATCCCGACTGTGGCTGCTGACGTGTCACTTTCCGCCTGGGG
This sequence comes from Acomys minous, assembly GCF_964271855.1. Classification (NCBI taxonomy): domain Eukaryota; kingdom Metazoa; phylum Chordata; class Mammalia; order Rodentia; family Muridae; genus Acomys; species Acomys minous. Next base: position 59,047,217 of record NC_140497.1, read on the forward strand.
TTTTATGGAGATCAATGCTCAATCCAAGCAGAGCGGAGAGACCTTAAACAATGAAGCCTCTATTTCTGCTTCACACCCACTCTTCCGAGCTCTGCTTCCGAGCGAGCATCAGGCAAGAGTCTCTGGCGCAAAGTGGCAGCCTTGGATACGTTGAGATATTCGCGACACCGAAATAAAGACGTTCCACTTTGCTGAGGCCTCGCGGTCACACAGAGGAACGCGGGGAGATGGAAAGGCGTGCCTCTCTCAGCGACTCTAACCCTTCTCTGCCCGCCCAGCCTGAGGAGAAGCAGCAGAGTCGCAAACGGACGACAGAGGGCAGTGTTCGCTGTGGCTTTTGTCCCTCTCTTGGCTCTAGCACAATGCAAGTGAGCCAAGACAGAACTATGCCCAGCATTTCATAACACAGGAAGTGGGGAGTAGATTAGATACCGGGCGCCGCAGTCCCCACAAGGGAGCAGTGAGAGAGTCTGTAAAAGTCACTCTTTTCCCTATACAAAAACCTAGCCATTCGGGAGGCTTTCGTTGGGGTGTTTCTTTGGTCTGTTTGGCTGAACTTCTCTGAGAACTTAAGAGAATGTGTAATATTTTCAAACCGTCACGGGTCCGATGGATGGATCGTCTAGGCGAAGCCCTTCGTTTTGCGGAGGAGGGCCAGATTTCTCCATTTATCATCCGTTTCCCTTTGTACTCAGATTTTATCGCTATGTGAGGAGGGAAAGGCAGATTTCCCTACAAGAGGTATTTAGAGAATTTGCAGTCATTTCAAAATAAGACACACACACACACACACACACACACACACACACACACACACACTACGGGGTCCTAGCGAATCCTATCCTGAGCCCGCTTTGCACGTCATCAAACTGGGCAAGGTTTGATCCACGTTCTGTGGGAGAAACTCTCTGGAAAGGTCAATGTAAAGGAAGGAGTCTTACTTCTTTTACAGAGTAATTCCTTCCTACAAATATTTTTGAGCCCAGCTATGTCTAAGGTTGTTTTGTTTTATTTTTTGAGGCAGGGTCTAATAGTCACCGTAGGCCATGCTGACCTCACACTTCTGGGGGTCCTTCTTATTTCAGCTTCCCAGGTGCTGGGATTGTAAAAGGTTCTATTGTTACACACACACAACACTGACAAGGATGTGTTTGCCTTTAAGAAAGGAAGCAGCAAATAAGATATAGGACTGGCTTGCAACTCAGTGGTAGACCTCAAGGCCACGGGTTCAATCCCAAGCACAGCCAAGAGCTTTTAAAAGAAGGATCAGACAAAAACTATTAATAGCCATAATACAAGACAGAACAGAGTCTACTTGGAAAAAATATTAATTGCAAAAGAAGAGATTGTTTGCATCTGGAGCAGAGGACTGAGGGAAGGAAGACACATGGGAGAGAGGCTCGAAGTTGAGCGCTGAGGACCCAGTGGGCTTTAAGAAACTCACAGATGGTGGAGAAAGAGGCTCCAAGGCTGAGAGAAAGCCAGGCCTCAGGAGCCAAGCAGGGTCGTGCATAAAGCTAAGACAGGAAGATTGAAAGTTCAAGGCTAGCCTCAGCTACACAGAGGACCCCTGTCTCCTAAAGGAAGCCAAGCTTTGGAAGAGTGAGCACCAATTAAGAATTAGCAGGAACCTGCAATGTCTTGCTCGTTACTCAAGGGAGGTGGACCCGCTGCAAACGCTGCTTGTGACTTCTCTCCAGACACTACATCCAGAACAGTGGAACTGACCCAAAAAGCCACGGCTAGGAGCACACTGGGATGTTTGGGGGGAATTTGGAGGGCAAGCACAAAAGAAGACGTGAGTAGAGAAGGAGGAGGCAATGTGGCCGATGAGTGAATGCTGAGAAGTGACAATGGAGGGACTGAGGACAGGAAGTGTCACCAGCGCAAAGCAAAAGGAAGGTTAAGGGAAGAAAGGCAGTTCAGGGCATTGATGTGTTGACTCAGATGCTACCACAGATGGTCACCGTGGATTGGGCCACAGGACAGCTGAGAACCCCAGGCTGGGGTTTGAAGGCAGATCGGGAAAGGGAGGGGTGCGTCTGATGATGGCCCTTCAGAAAGGTCATCTTGTCATGCAAAGCCACACTGTCACAGTTTCCCCATGGGCCCTCCAGGTGCTGGGCTGCTGGGCGAGGCAAGTGGTTTGCCTGGCCCTCTCTGTTTGCCACTGATTTGAACACCCCGTATTAAAATAAGGACTGATACCAAGGTGAGAGAGTCCTGGGAAGAGAGAGAGAGAATGCTCATTTGCTGTGCACAGGGATTATTCCTGTAAGGCTTATCTCATCCCAGAGCCCCACTGAAGGCCCCTGAAACTCAGGGTGATGTTCAGTGCCCTGAACGCTGAGGCAAGAAGATCCTGAGTTCGAGGTCAGCTACAGCTAGGAAATTCAAGACCTTGTCTCAAAACATGGAGACACAGACTCTGACGACATTTTCAAAGGCATGATCTGGCTTTTAGATAATCAGTTGAAACAACTTTCTGGGGAAACTTCCACTAAAGAGCAAGGTATGAAAAGGAAAGAAGGAAGGAAAGAAGGAAGGAAGGAAGGAAGGAAGGAAGGAAGGAAAAGAAAAGGGAAGGTGTGTTTCAACACTTCAGTAAATGTAATTGGAATAAAAAATGGTACATTGGGCAGAAAAAATGGAATATCGGGAAGCTCTGGAGTAAAGTTTGAATCCAGCTGTACTCTAATAATCTGAGTTGTCTGTCATTTCACTATTCGGAGCAGCAGTTTCCGTGTTTGTACAAGAAAGTGATAGAATGTTCTAGTTAACATTCTATAGCATTAAGGGTAACTTAATACAGCTCTGCATGGCTCCTAGTACAGAACAGCTTAACAAAGACATTGGTTTTTTCCCCCATTGTGGACCACTCTGGCCCTCTATGGTCTCTGAGGAACCACCTTGTCCCCACCCCTTGCTATCATCCTGTGAGTGCCCTGGGGCCCCTATGTTCACAGGTCTTGATTTATTCTCAGAGCTCTGCTCTCTTGCCAGTGTTATTTATCCACATAACATCTTGTTGGTCAGAAACAAGGGCCTTGCCTCTTAACTAAAAGACACGCATTTCAAACTCCAGTCAAACCCACTACCGCCAGGGCATTCTGAGTCCCAAAGAGGGGCTCGTCATTTCGCCAGCACTCCTGAGCCAGAACGCGCCATTGCTGGCTTGGATCCTCTTGGCTGTAAGGAAATGTCACACAGTGGTCCAATAATGACATCATGAAGCACAGTCCATCTGTGTAGCACTCCTCCCTGCCCTCCATTATAAAGTGTACACACAGCACTTTCTTCCATTCCCACCCCCAAGGCAAAGTGGCAGCTATAGGCATAGACCAGGAGGCTCCACATCTCAGCTCCATCACTAGGCAGCTGTGGCAGCCAGGCAGTGACTCACTCCCTCTGTGCCTCAGTTGCTTCCTCTGCAAGGTGGGACAGCAACACCAGCCTCCCAAAAGCAATCACAGAGCTCACTTAAGATAATAGAGCTGGAGCTGGGCACTTCTGGTACACACCTGTAAACCCAGCACTCAGGAGCCAGAGGCAGGAAGATCTCTGAGTTCGAGGCCAGCCTGGTCTACAGATCAAGTTCCAGGACAGCCAAGGCTACATAAAGAAAACCTGTCTCGTCTTGAAAAACAAAAGCAAAAGCAAAAGCAAACAAACAGCAACAAAAGGATAATGGAGCTGTGATAACTCCAAGAACCTGATACACAGAAAATACTTCTGTTTTTATTGGGATGGAATTCTGAACCTTGGGCATGCTAAGCACACATCACCGCCACACTCTCACCCTGGCCCATAGCCAACCCTTCAAATGTCCTCTACCTATGCTCTGTTGTTGTTGTTGTTGTTGAGTTTAGTTTTGTTTTTGCTTTTTGAGACAGCGTTTCTCTATGTAATAGCCCTGGCTGACTTGAACTCACCTTGTAGACCAGGCTGGCCTCAAACTCACAGAGTCCACCTGCCTCTGCCTCCCCAGTGCTGGGATTACAGGAGTGTGCCACCAATGTTGTTCTAATGGACACACTGGGACTCAAAACTGTGAGCTCAAGGGTACATTTAAGCAAGAGCTTAAATAGGGAACTACATCCGTGACCATGTCACAAATTATTAGATCAAGACATCCTCCCTTTGCCTCTATTTTACCAAAAACAAAACAAAACAAAAAAACCAACCAAACAAAACCCCATGACAACCACCTCTGTCTGCTTCAGTCTTCCCCCTCACCTCCCAAAAGGTTAAAGATCAGGAGGTGTCAAGAAAGTTGTGTATTGGCTCAATCCTGGGGCTTCCTACCGGCCCCTGCTGAACCCCTGAGTTGACTCATTGGCCTTGAGTCAAGTGTCCTGATCTGTTTAGCAAATAGCGTGAGTCCACATCCTATTAGTAACTAGATGCAAAGATAAGTCCACGCCTCCCCTGGGTAATCTCTGGGTCAACTCAGCTTCCCAAGAGCAACAAAGTTACCAAAGGAAATTACAGGACTCTTTCTTAATCCTTGTCTGGCTGGCTAGTTTACCTGCAAAACAAGAGAGGTGTGAGACACTCCCAGCTGGCGGAGAGGGAAGGAAAGCTCTTTTTTCTTCCCCTTCCAATTTAGTCCACAACCCGGAACAGAGCTGAGGCATCCTGGACCTCCCCCTAGATGAAGTAACCCACAGCAAACCAGGGAAGCACCCAGTCTGCAGCCCAGCTCTGCCCCATGGATGGTGCAAAGTGGATCATGTCCTTAGAACTCTCTGCTTCCGTAGACATGTTAAGGAGACAGGAGTTCAAGGCCCTTGATGCAGAGTCTGACCCACAGATGGTGCTGAAGACCAGTATGAGGGCACTTTACACACAGTCTACCCGATAGCAGACACCGCACCCCCAACAGATATTCCTTCTGAGACATAGTTCACAGTTGTGTTTGCCTCAGTAGCTGGGGAGTTTTCCAGAAGGCCACGCCCACCTAGGCTGTTCTAAGGGAGCTCTGATAAGCTGAGGCACAGTTCCAGAAAATTGGAGCCAGGCTTGGAGATGCTGACTGGGCAACCCAGTTGTCCTCCTCTGAACTAGCAGTATCGCCCAAACTGGCAGAGGCATCGAGTCACTGCCATATGCGAGAACTTCCTGCCCGGAGGACTTTCCCTTTACCCCCTGTTTGTTGTCCAGTCTTCACACCATATCCAAATAGGAAATCCATGCGATGCTGGCATCCTCAGCCCCAGGAATTCCAGCAATAGCTCATCCTCACAGAATAAGCAAACGCTATTCGCTATTCGAGTTAAAGGAGAATTTGCCGCTCACCTGGAAACATGCTCCCTCTCCAAGCAGATGACGTTCTGCATCAAGGATGCAAAGCTCGCTGAGCACAGACGGCCTTGGGCGGTGGGCAGTCTGCTCAAGTGAATCCACACACACAGCCATCTCAGCTTACCCTGGGTCTCCACGTCTTCACTGATCCTGCTGCACCAGAGTTACCTGGCCCAGTCGAGGGAGGCTCCACCCCAGGGCCTTTCTTTCTAACACCTTTCATCTGGAAGTTTCGCCCCATATTCCCTCTGTCTTTCTCCCTTTCTCCCATTTGAGTGGTGCCCTCACCCACCTCTGAACTTACAGTTTCAGTACATCTCACGGATTTGACCATGTTATTTTGGAAGGATTTGGCCATGCTGTTTTTCAGTCCTAGGAATTGAACTCAAAGCTTTGCACATGCTTAGGCAAGGGGCCTGTCTGCTGCAGAGCCGACATTTACCGCTAACTAGCATACATGGTGCTTATTTTACAAGCTGCAAGCTGTAGAAGGCAGGGAAAGTATACTGTTGTGCCTGGCCGTGATAACTGCGGCTGCACTAGATAAGTGAACAATGACTTGGCCTGAGGAAAAGCCCAGCAGCCATGGACACCCTCTGTCCAGTAGCTGCAGATGCCAGCTTCCCCCTTGTGTATAAAACCACGCCTATTTGACAGCTGCTGTGAACACAGGGAGATGGACATGCTATGCTGCTGAAACTCAGAAGTGGCTGGGCCTGGTTAGCAGACACCCAGCAGGTCCTGGCACATGGCAGGTGCTCGGAGGCCATGGGCATGATTGGTGGTCTTGTGTTCCTGTTGTTGACCACAACAGATGTCTGGATAAGGGTCTCCTGTATGATGGCAGCTGAAGGCGTGGCTCCAAGCCCACTGTCTGCTCCTCACTTCCTAGTTCTTGCTGGTTGAGTCACGTAACCTGGCTTCGTGCTAAGATTTCATTAATAAGGTAGAATGTGTTATATCCACAGTCCTCCCCTGACATGCTGAATACACACGATGAAGCCACAATGCTTTATCTCTTCCAACAGTCAATCCCCAGTTATTCCATAGTAAGATCGTTGTCATCTTGGCTTGGTAGTGTGTACCTGTAGGCCGACTCTATGACTCTATATAGCAAGTTTCTGGCCAGCCAAGGATTCTTGTCTAGACTTTGTCTCCAACCACCACCACTAATCATCATGGTCATGTTAGCAGAGCCATAAGATGGGCACAGCAGTCGTCTCAGGAGGAGTGTATTTCTCAGCCTCCTTGAATGCTAGAAGCGACTACATGACTTGGCTCTAACCAATGGGATACCGGCTAAAGTGACCCAATTTCAAGCCCTACTCTTAGAGGAACTTCCGGTTTCCTGGGCAATGGAAAGCAGAAAAGCTAATGCATCACTGTGAGCTATAAAAATCACACACACACACACACACACACACACACACACACACACACACACACTTCCCAAAGCCAAGTGTGTACAAGTTGAGATTTGGGTGCAAGGGGGGAAAATGGCTCTTCTGTTAATAATAGCCACTTTTATTTGTGGCCTTGGTCCCATGTGGGTGAAAGCAGATCTCCAGCACAGGTGATAAGCCTCAGCTGGCACACTGCTCACCTGGCATGCACCGATCCTAGGCTCAGTCTCCCAGAACTGCATAAACTAACTTGTGCCGGATCACCTGTGTAAATCCCACCCATGAGAGACGAAGACAGGAGGCACACAGTTAGTCAAAGGCCAACCTGAGGGGTGTGAGAGTCCATCTCAAAAATAGAAAAGAAAAAGAAGAAAGAGATGCTGCCATCTTCATCCCCATTCCTCATTGGTACAAAATTGTTTGTTTGTTTGTTGTTTTTGTTTTTGGGTTTTTGTTTGCTGGTTTGGTTTGGTTGTGTTAACCTTGGCTGGGTACAAAGAAGGTTTTACTTGACAAATAGTAGATGTTGGTTCCTGCCCTTGCAGAGGAGGACATAGCACATCCAAGACATTCCAGTATGATGAAGGCGAATCCCAAGTTCTGCAGGCCCTGAGGACAGTATAACTATGTCAGCTCAGCAGCTCACTGGCATTCGTCCAGATGCTTGTTGGGCACTTACCAAGTACCAGACAGTGTTCTAGACAGAAGATCTGCTCCCAGCCATCTCAAAAAACACAATCACTAAAAGAAATTAACTTCAAAGGTCTTAATTGGCTCTACATTCAGTTCTAGACTCAGGCCATAAAATAGCATAATGTTTTTCTAATGGGGTGGACAGAACAGCTGGGGCTTATATACAGAAAGGGCCTGGGGAGAGCAGAAACAGCAAAACACTCTCTTCTTGTAGGGCTGGGACAGAGAGAGGAAAACTGTGTGGTTGGCGTCCTTTGCATACATACAGAAGGAACACTAGCGGTACCGTGCAGTGGAAGTGGGGCAGCTGAGACACCTGGTTGCTGTACCACTCTGGCTTCTGGGAAGGTCAGGTGACAGCTTTAGTGACTTGTGGCCTCGGTGTGAGTGGCTCCCAACATTACTCTTGCGCTTCTTTCCACAGATCATCTGCCATGGGACTGTCACTAAAGTCAGTTCAAGTCCCAAATGTGACTGCGCTATGTCATCTCCCCTCTAAGAGACTTCCAGACATTCTCAGGGGAGAAAAGTCACCATGCCTGACAAGGGCTGTCTTGTGACCTGGTCTCGAGTCCATCTGTACACTCCAGACTCTAGCCACGCTGGCCTTGAGACTGCAAGGCCTTTGCATCACACACGTCTCTACCTTCTAAGCAAACCACCCTTCCTCCAGTATTTCCATCGCTCGAATAGGCTCCTAAAAAGTTCCCATGAAGTGTTGGACATGGGCTCAGAACCCCAAGACCAAGTTCTCAGCACATAGGAGATTTATTTGCCCTGGGGGGGACAGAGGGCAGGAAATAAGAGACAGAGACAGGAGATAGAAGATGAGGGAGAAGGGGGAGGAAACAAGGGAGAGGAAAAAGGAGGATTTGTCCTGGGGGACAAAGGAAGGACTGCCTCTGGGCAGAGAGGAGACAGGCGTGGCCCATAGGCAAATGGCAGTTTACAAAGGTAAGGGGGGAACCATTCTTAGAAGAGGTGCTTAATTTTTAATGGGCATGATAATTAGGTGAACTAAAGGGGGCTTTTGACTGCTGGACATCAATACTTTAATAGTGGGGCCTTGGGAGTCGGCCTCAGGAGGAGGAAGTTGCCAAATAAGGGAGTGGACCTTGGTGGCTAGCTTGGGAATGACGTTAATGGTTTTTAGCAAAGGGGGGGGACATATTGAAGGAGAAGGACAAGACCTGCCAGAGCCACGCCCACCATGGTCAAGCTGGCCAGAGTCCCTGCAGGACCATCCAGCCCAACACAAGTGCTCATTCCCAGCAAACCCATCCTTTTGTAGATTCTAGGGCATGTCACAAATTATTTTACTTTTAGGTACAAAGATGAGTCACTGACTTCATTGTTTATGAAGCACGTTTTAAATAAAACTACAGGAAGCCATTGTTTTGCTCTGAGTTCCTGCACCATACCCCAACAAACTAGACTAAAATCCAAAATGAAGTCACTCGTGGTAATTGCATCATTAACCTGAAGAAACTAAGTTGTTGTCTGACCTGCTGAGAAACCCAGGCAATGGAGAGAAAACAGTGAAATACTCTAAAAATGCTCATTTCAGATAGCACAAAAATAACATTCCCTCTTCAGTCTTCATTTGTCGTTTATTTTATTTGGGGAAGGAGTTGAGGTAGGGGCCCACACTGGAGCTCCACGCTGGCTTTGAACTCACTACATTTTCCAAACTGGCCTCAAACTCAGGGCAATCCTCTTCCCTCGGTTTCCAGAGTGCTGGAGTTACAGCCGCATGCCCAATTACTTTTCTTTTATCTGTTTTCCTAACCTGATTTTACAGGGAAAATAACCCTTTGTTCTTAGTTTCTGCTCTCAGCAGGTCTTCTACAAACCATCTTGGCTTTTTTAAAAAAATGCCATTCAATGGAACAAAATGTCGCCAAATCCTAGAATCTCAGAATAAAACCAATCAAGACCTTTAGAGGAGCAGGGCCTGGTAGCACACTATTGCTCAGGATGCTGAGGCAGGAGGATTGCCATCCTGTGATGCATAGAGAAACCTTGTTTTGAAAGGAAAGCCCCATGGAGGGAACTGCTGCAGGTTTGTTCTCTGATGCCCGAGAAGCTGGCAATGTCGGCTTGCTTGACTTGTTTGGTCTGGGGTTGGGATCCAGAGCTGGAGTTTCAACAAGATAGAAATTAAACACCACCAAACCAAATAACCCAATAGAGAAATGGGGCGCAGAGCTAAACAGAGAATTCTCAACAGAGGAATATCAAATGGCTGAGAAACACTTAAAGAAATGCTCGACCTCCTTAGTCATCAGAGAAATGCAAATCAAAACGACATTGAGATTCCATCTTACACCCATCAGAATGGCTAAGATCAATAACTCAACTGACACCTCATGCTGGCGAGGGTGTGGAGAAAGAGGAACACTCCTGCATTGCTGGTGGGAATGCAAACTAGTACAACCACTTTGGAAAGCTATCTGGTGCTTTCTCAGAAAAATGGGAATGGGGCTTCCTCAAGACCCAGCTATTCCACTCCTTGGAATATACCCAGAGGATGTACTACTACACAACAGGGACATATGCTCAACCATGTTCATAGCTGCCTTATTCATAATAGCCAGAACTTGGAAACAACCTACGTGTCCCTCTATAGAAGAATGGATAAAGAAACTGTGGTACATTTACACTATGGAATACTACTCAGCTATTAAAAACAAGGAATTTCCAAAATTTGTGGACAAATGGATTGAACTAGAAATTGTCATAATGAGTGAGTTCACACAGAAGCAAAAAGAGCTAAATGGTATATACTCACTTATATCGAGACACTAGTCCAAGCTGTACGTCCCCATGAAAAACTGTACCTACCAGAATAGTGGGTAAGAGGGGAGGACATCCTATTGAAACTTTAGGTGTGAGAAGCCTGGGAGAAAGAGGAAATGGAAGGATCCAGTGGGTCCTGGAAAACTACAGGCGAGTCTGGGCCCTGGGGCCCTCCGCAAACTGTGGCAACAGCCAAGGAAAAAATAGGCAGTAAAAACCTTGAACCCCTACCCAGACTAGCCGATGGACATTCTCCACTGTTGAGTGGAGAAGGAGATCTAACTTTCACACAAACTCTGGTGCCCCATATTTGAACATGTCCCTTGGACGGAGATGCCTGGTGGCACTCAGAGGAAAGATAATAGGTCACCAAGGAGAGACTTGATACCGTATGAGCATATTCAGGGGGAGGAGGTCCCCCTCAGACACAGACTTAGGGGAGGGGAGGGGAGTAGGGGGGAAGTGGGAGGAAGGGAGGAATGGGAGGATACATGGGATGGGCTAACAACTGAGATGTAATATGTATAAATTAATAAAAATGTATTTAAAAAAAAAAGAAGTTTCAGGAAACCAAGGGTGAGGGCTTTGGGTGTCCTCCCATATTCTAGGAAGCTTCTGGAAGCCCTTGTCTCTTCCTTCCAGCCCTCTAGCCTCTACAGCTCAAGTCATAGCTACCAAAGACTCTCAGGCTTCCCCATGGGGCTCCCCTTGCTCTCTGGTAGCACCCTTCTGGCCTCGCACCCACCTGGCAGCAGTCCGCTCAACATCCAAGTGCCTCTCCTTTCCTTCTTCAATTTGGGGCCAAATGTCACTCTTTCCAGGAAGAACGCGTCCTAGGTACCTACTCTTTGAAAACAAGCTCCTACCTCCACACTCTACTGTTCTCAGCTGCGTTTTAGTCAGCCAGAATATTTACTACATCCTAACACACCAACAGCTCTAAGCTGTTTACATATGGTCATGTCTTTCTCTTCAAAGGTCACTTCGCAAGGGCAGAGATTTTCATGTGCTTTGTTTGCTCATGGATCCTAAGAGTCAGAATGGAGGCTGGTCCATAGTACGTGCTCAACTAAATGCACTTTGGGGGAAGTTGGAAGGCATTTCACTCTTCCATAAGTGGACCAATGTTTCAGAAGGATGGAAAAAGAAATCTGTGTTCTATGCATTCATCTGAATGACTGGTCGCCCAGGTGACAGTGAGTCACTCCATCTGACCACTGAGAGAACTGAGTCATTGTAAGAGCCCAGGATTCAGTGAGGTTGGTAATGTCCTGGTTTTCCTAGAGAGACTGTGGGGCATACACAAAAGCTCACCTCATTAGTCAGTTACCCAGCCAAACTAGTTGGAAAGGGCAAGGCCCGGTGTGTTTGTCTCATCTGTGTGTGGGGGCTGGACCTTAGATGTGCATGGCTCTGGGAAACTGAGTCTTCCTGAAAATGTTGCCTTCTGTGTGGGATCCTGTAGGGCAAGGAAACTTCTAGTCATTAGTATCACCCCAAACTTCACTTTGCTTTCTTCACATTGATGAAGCATGCACTCCATGCTACTCACAGCGGCCAGCAGGCTGACGCAGCCCAGATATCCAACAGACCAACGGACAACCCACAGCGCATGCGTATGAACGGAGAACCCGCAGCGCATGCGTATAATACCACTAGCTATAACATGAGACGAAGCCAAGGGCTGGTTGTCGGGCATGCCTGTAACTCTAGCACTGGGGAAACAAAGGAAGGAGGTTCAAGGCCAGATCTAACTACCCTGTAGCGTGAGGCCTGCCTGGGCTACGTGAGACACTATTTCCAAAAGTGGTGGCAGAGAGGCAGAATAAAACCCAATTAGTTTCATAAATCTCCTGAGCCTTTCATGGCCTCCTCCCAGAACGGATTAATTCAGTTCGGAGGAAATAGCTGCACAGCACTGGTGGTATTAGAGATCAGACCTGCAGCCTTCCTCGTGAGCGGCAAGCGCTCCATGACCAACCCGAGCCCCCAGCATAAGAATTCCCTTCATTTCTGAAAGATTTGTGTTTGGTACAGATCTTTGCAGGGGAGATGATTGTTTCGAACTCCTGCCTCCCAAGTAGCGGGGATTATTGGCATGAACTGCCATACCTAGCTCTGTTTTGTTTTGTTTTGTTTTGTTTTGTTTTGTTTTGTTTTGTTTTGAGACAGAGTCTCAGACTGTAATCCAGGCTGTCTGGAAACTCACTGTGTTCAAACTATCCACTCAGCAATCCTCCTGTTTAACTTCCCAAGTAAAGGGATTATGGGTGTGTGTTACTTGGCCACATTGGTAATTTCCTTTATAACGGTTTGTTTTCTAAGCAGTAAAGTTCATCTCAACTTCTTTTTCTAAGTCCACGCATGTGTTCGTTCATGTGGACTTCACGTGGGTGTGTAATAGATAGCAGCATTGCTCGCCGTGGGACAACTGAGCCTAGGGATGTCAAGGGCTTGGCCAAAGCCACAAGGGAGGGTCAGGTTGCCTCCAGAGCTTTGTTACCTCTGAGCCACCAGTCACTGGGCCCTAGAGATGAGCTCTGGAGAACCTCAGAGTGTCTTGGGGGACTGAGGGATAGTGGGATTGCTAAAGAGTGAAGTTGGGGCAGTGAAAAGGCCAAAGCAGAAGCACTTGGGTACCTAACTCAGTGTGAGCACAACTCAGTGTGAGCACAACTCAGTGTGAAGCTTCTGGGCCACTGGTCCTGCAATGGGACCAGCCTCTCCATCCCTTCTCTCTGGAAACAGGCAAAGACATAGATCAGAAGTGAGAGGGAACAGTATGCTTGCAAAGAGAGTGAGTGGGCCAGGTGTAGCTGTGCACACCTTCATCCCAGCATTCAGGAGGCACTGGCAGGTGAATCTCTGTGAACTCGGGGTCAGCCTCGTCTACAGAGCAAGTTCTAGGGCAGACTACACAGAGGAACCCTACCTCAGGAGAAGAGACAGGGGGCCCATGGGGAGAGAGAAAGGCGGGGGGGGGGGGACAGACAGAGGGTAAGGGAGAGGAGAAGAGGGGAAAAGAAAGGGAAAAAAACCAAAGAGAAGAGAGTTGGAAGACCCCAGCATGTTGACCCACAGTTCATCCAGTACTCTTCTTTGGGGGGGGGCTGCACAGGGTTGAGACAGGGGTTCTCTGGCACTTGCTCTATAAACCAGGCTGGCCTCGAATTCACAGAGCTCCACCCTTCCTCTGCCTCTTTCTTGAGTGCAGGGATTCAAGGTCTGTGCCACCACCCAGGCCCAATACTCTTCTAAACCAATCTTCCTTTATTGCTTTGGCTTTGAAGTCCTGAAGGACTTGGATGAAAACATGTTTTGAAGGAAGAACCTATTCTAGGGCGAGCCTCCATGGAAGCTGCCGAGGTGTTGTCATTCAACTAGTAGGCAGATAGAGACAGAGAAGGAGGATAGTGGGGGTGACAGGGGGACACGGAGCAGGGCAATGCATTCAACTTTTCAAAAGCTTGGCAGCTCCCAGGGGACAGGCTCCCAGGGAGGAGTAAGCCTTCCATTCATCTTTCCTTTCAAAGCTTAACACCTCTGGGAGACGTCACCACCTTAACAGGGACCTGAGACCTGATGCCAGGGCACAGAGAAGCCAGCACACTGAGTTCCAGGCAGCTGCCTAGAGGGTGCTGCGATGTTAAAAAGCACCCCCAGATTCACACAGCCCAGAGCAGCTACAGCCAAATGCTGCCACTCCCTTCCCGTCTGGCTGTTGCCTAGGTGAGCACATGTGGAAGCCATTGAGAGCTGTCCTCACCTCGTGCCCACTGAGCATCAAGACTGTTTCTTCCTTCCCGCTCAGATAAGGGAGGCTGAGCAAAGTGAAGATGCATAGCGAAAGGTCTCCAGCGCTCTCTCCCCTCCCTTCCCTTCCCTTCCCTTCCCTTCCCTTCCCTTCCCTTCCCTTCCCTTCCCTTCCCTTCCCTTCCCTTCCCTTCCCTTCTCTTCTCTCTCTCTCTCTCTCTCTCTCTCTCTCTCTCTCTCTCTCTCTGTCAATGAAGATGAAAGAGCCCAAAGGGACTGGGAACAAATGTGTCACTCCCCATGCTAGTAGGTTTATATGGGAATCCAAAGTCATCTCTGATGGCTGCAAAGGCCCTGTTCTTGGCACAGTTTCAGCCAGCTCTGAACCTCTGAGGATTTGCTCCCAAGACTCGTAGGCAACTGCCATCTGGGGAAAAATTGTATTCAGCTGTGAGATAAAGCGCAGTGTATAGGCGTTTGCTTCATAAGTGTTCAGTGCACAGCCTTTGAAGGGCTTTCTGTGGCCTGGTATTTTAAATACAGTATTAAATATGAGTAAAATATTTATTGGAGAAAAAAGATAAAAAGGATTGGAATTACGTGGAACAGCGGCACATGTGCATGGAAAAAAGGAAGATATGGCACGTGGAAAACAGATAGTGAATGAGGAGTCAGGTCCCTAGGATGCTGTGATGTCTGCAGCAGCCCGCACTCCTGCCTTCCTCTGAGTTATTTCCAGAGCAGTGGTTAAAAGTTCAGGCAGCAGAGGCAAGAGGTACATGTTCCTGTTCCTTTCTCTCGCTGACTAGCAGAGGGAAAAGACACCTCTCTGAGCCTCACTCCCCTCAGTGAAAAACAGATGATATAACTCTGCATTTGGCCGAGAAAAGTGGCTTATGTAGTCCAGAGCTCTCCAAGGGCTATTGTGTTGAATTTTTGTTGTTTTAAAATACAACAAAACAAAAATCAAAAAGAGAAGGGAAGGAAGAAAGGAAGAAAAGAGGGAGGAAGGGAGGGAGGGAGAGAGAGAGAGAGAGAGAGAGAAGAGAAGAGAAGAGAAGAAAAGAAAAGAAAAGAAAAGAAAAGGACAGGACCCACCAACACCACCAGCAAACCCACCCAGCCTTAGTATACATGCCTGAAAACTCAACAACAAAAATGGCTAAGGTTGGAGGCTCAGGAGCTCAAGACCAACCTGACTACATAGAGAAACCTTATCTAAAAGAAATGAGCAGGATGAACTAAAGTAATGAAGTGCTTCTCTTTTGGAAGGTTATTTTAAGTCCTGAATACCTAAGCATCTGCCTAGACAGTTCTTCTTAGTCTTTCCATACACATTGACTGGCTATTTCCAATTCTCTGGGTTGCAGTAAAAAGGCAGCCATGGGTGCATGCATGGCGTTCCAGGCCTGTCATCCTGCCACTCGAGAGGTCATGTGTTCTAGGCCAGCTTAGACTCCAGACTGATCTCTACCTTAAAGAGAAAAGCATCCATTGTGTTGCCCTTGTCTTTTTTTAACTAGTTAATTTATTTATTTATATGAGCACTGTATTGGCATAGTTGCCTGCATTACAGAAGAAAGCATCAGACAGCAGAGGGCACCAGATCACATTATAGATGGTTGTGAGCCACTAGTGTGGTTGCTGGGAATTGAACTCAGGACCTCTGGAAGAGCAACCAGTGCTCTCACCCACTGAGCCATCTCTCCAGCCCTCCTTTGTGTTTTCTAGGAGAGTTTACAGACAATTTATTTCTATGAAATTATGTATTTAGACTCAAATACTGGCTGAGGAAAACCTGTTTGCATTTGTACAGGTGTGATAAACTCTGAAACTTGCCAGCTCATTACTCTCAGTGGGAGGATGCCACACATACCCCTGAGATGAGTCATGAGTGACAGCATTGCTGTTTTTCTCTAGGCCCAATTCATCACAGGCTTCATAAGTACACAAACACACACACACAGGCACACACACAGGCACACAGACACACATAGACACACATACAGACACACAGACACACACAAACGCACATAAACACACACACATACAGACAGACACACATACACACAGACACATACACACATACACACACACACAACCTCCTAGCATCCCTAGAGACATTTAACAGATGAGAAAATGGGCTCTGAGTCATTAAGCATCTCTGTATGTCCAAGCCAGGGTCCCAGTTCATAACCATCTGCCTTCAGGAAAGCTGTTCCTTCCAGTCCACGGGGTGTCCAAGCAGCTCTTGTTCCTTTTTGTTATAATTTCTGAGACCAGCAGCACTGCTTTTGAGAACGTAACCATTTGCCAGAAAGTTCTCGATAGTTCTACATCTCAGCTGCAGCACCTCACGCCTTTCCCTGTATACTTGACACCCCCCCCCCAGTACCACTGTGATCAATCCCATGTGCTCTTCTCCCTAATCGGCTGTGGTTTAAATGTGTCTCCTTAAAACTGGAAGCAAGTTCCATCCATTTGTCCACCACTGGGTAGTATTCCATAGTGTAAATGGACTAGTTTCTTTATCCATTCTTCGACTGAGAGACATTTATGTCATTTCCAGGTTCTGGCTATTATGAATAAGGCTGCTATGAACATGGTTGAGCATATGTCCTTGTGTGGTGGAGCATCTTCTGGGTATATTCCAAGGAGTGGAATAGCTGGGTATTGAGGAAGCCCTATTCTCAGTTTTCTGAGATAGCACCACATAGATTTTCAAAGTGGTTGTACAAGTTTACACTCCCACCAGCAATGAAGGAGTGTTCCTCTTTCTCCACATCCTCACCAGCATGTGCTGTCACTTGAGTTTTTTATCTTAGCTATTCTGATGGGTGTAAGATAGAACCTCAGAGTCATTTTGATTTGCATTTTTCTGATGACTAAGCATTTCTTTAGGTGTTTCTCAGCCATTCGATATTCCTCTGTTGAGAATTCTCTGTTTAGTTCTGAGCCCCATTTCTTAGTTGGATTGTTTGGTTTGGTGGTGTTTGATGTCATGAATTCTTTATATATTTTGGATATTAGCCCTTAGTCAGATGTAGGGTTGGTGAAAATCCTTTCCCAGTCTGTAGGCGGTTGCTTTGTTCTCTTGACAGTGTCTCCTGCCTTACAGAAGCTCGCAATGAAGACAGTTTACCTACTTCTTCCTCTGACATCCTGAAATTATAAAAGGATATTTTGTTGAACTTGAGAATTTGGGTGCTACAAACTCTCTCCCAAAGGACTATGTGAAAAAACAAACAAACAAACAAAAAACCTGGGAGCCAGAGTTCAGCATGCCTGAGTTCTCTGGACATGCTGTGCCCATGGTACGTGGAGAGTGGCAGAGCCTGCCAGGGTCCATGTCACCGGGCTATGCAGCATATACAAATCTGGTCATGGGTTTTTTTTAAAGATTTATTTATTTATTATGTATACAGTGTTCTGAAGGCATATACACCTGTAGACCAGAAGAGGCCATCAGATCACATTATAGATGGTTGTGAGCCACCATGTGGTTGCCGGGAATTGGACTCAGGACCTTTGGAAGAGCAGACAGTGCTCTTAACCTCTGAGCCTGCTTGTGTGCAGAAAGAAAAGAGGAGATGAGTCCATCAAACAGCCAGACTTGGCAAGTCCATCTTAGTGTAGGTTGCCTAGTGACCTCTTCCTGAAATGCCACCACTGTTCAAATTGTCCAGGGAAGCCATTCTCAGACCAAGAGGTCACGCCTCAAAAGAAAGCCAAAAGCTTCAAAGACACATCTTGCGTTCCACACTGTCTTGGGATCTGAATTCGATAGCTAGAAACCACATGGGAGAAAGAGAGAGCTGACTCCTGAAAGTTGTCCACTGGCCTCCACATGTGGCACAAGTGTGCCTGCTCTTACACACACACACACACACACACACACACACACACACACACACAGGCTAGGGTACGTCCCAGATCTACTGGGACGCTTCCATCATAAGGTCACTTCGGAAACACGGCACAAGCAATGGCAGTAGACAGGACATCTGGAGAATGCCCTGATATGCAGTTCATCCTTGGGACCTGGGTAATCAGTCCAGAGGCCCCGGGACTGATAAGGAGAAGGCCGCATGTCCACTCTGCACCTGCAGATGACCAGAAGATGACCTACAGAATCATGCTCTGGAAACTTTGTGATTCTGCACACATGGAGGGAGGACCCATGGCAGGCCTCAGTGTCTTCTCTTAGAGCACAGTTGTGAGACATAGCTTAAAATCCTGAGCTCAGGGACCTTAGGCTGGTCACCGAACCCTATGGAGTCTTTGGTAAGCATTGGTGAAGTGGTCTTTCAGAGGTCATCTACAGTAAGCTCTGGTCCTGTTCCTTCTATTCAGCCACTTCTGTTGTCTGTCTATTCTATTTATGAATGAGAATTAAGCATCCTCCCTCGGGTCTTCCTAAGGTTCTATTTTTCCAAGATTTTTGCTTGTTTGTCTGTGTCTTTGTCTGAGTTTGGGTGGGGACAGTTCCTGTGGAGGCCTGGATTGGATCTCCAGGGGCTGGAGTTACAGGCAGTTGTGAGACTCCTAATGTGGGTTCTGGGAAGTAATTGAGTCGTTTGGAAGAACAGCAAACATTCCTAACCTCTGAGCTATCATCTATCTCTCCAGCCCCGAGCAGAGGTGACGTAAGGTGATATATAGCTACTAGTGAAAAAGAGACAAGAGGAAAATTCAGATAGTCCTCTTTTCAGAAATGAGTGATAAGCATTCATTAAGCATCTACTGTTTGCAAGACGTTTAAAATCCACCAGTCTTGTTCTCTGAGTCATTAGAGATTTTTGGAGGCAACACATCTCCTTTGAAAGTTAAGTATTATATTAACCCTTTTATGGAGGAATCAAGAAGGAGATCCCAGTTTGGGAAAATATTGCCCCTGGACGCCAGTTAACATTGTATTCTTCTGAGCTATGATGGCTAAGCAGTCTGGCTATGAATCATAAACATCATTTGCATTGGCAGCAAAACCCCACTCCCGGAACTGATTTCTGTCAACGAGCAAAGGCTTCTAATAAAAAGGGAGCTGCCCAGCTCGTAGGCCTGCGGAGCTCCCAGAGAAATTTCCACAGGCAGAGGAGAAAGAGTGGAGCCGTGTTTTGTCTGTGTGGGTGATAAAAGAGACAGCTAAGGTAACAAAGTGAGCCAGGCTTGGCCACCGTCTTCTCATAGGGAGCCAACTCCAATGTGTACTGTGGACTAAGTCTCTCAAGTTTGACTCCGCCCTCCCTTCTCGTGAGCCTTTCCGCTCAAGCAAGCTTTTGCATCCTAACCACAGCTGAAGGGAAGACAGAGGGCGTTAGGGACTGAGACAGACACTCAAACCAGCCTTCCTTTCTGCATCTGTCTCTCCTCCCTTCGGTTTTGATCATCTCATCCTGGCTCTTGTTCCAGCCACTCTTCCGTTAACAGGTCGCTGCTGAGCTGTGTCAGCTGGGAAAATCATCCAGAAAATCATCCATCTCTCCACCCTTTTTCCACATCCTCAGGGGCCTTCCCTAATGATCCCCCTTTTAAAATCACCTGCCTGCTGCCTCATAAGCCACAAGCTTTTGCTTTGTCCTGCCCTGGAGCTGTGTTTCAATGTTAAACTGTCCCCTCCCTCGCCTGCAGGCTTCCATCTCTCCGTGTTTCTGAAGACGCCCATGCCTTCTGATGGGAGCTCTAACTTGCAGTGAGTGTGTGAGGACACAGTCCTTCTGACTTTCTCTCTCACACCACAGGAGTTCGGCTTCGCCTGACAGATCAAAGGACATTTCCTTAGCCTGTTCAGCCGTTAGGCCTGGTGTTCGTCTAGAACTACCCGGAGCACAGCTAGGTGGCGCTCACGCCCACGCATTTCTGAGGCGTGCTGTGCCAAGAAAGATGTTTTCCATTAGTCTCCCATCTTGAGTTTACAGTTTAGGAGAAGGCAGACTGGAGCACATGAAATAACTGCAAAGAAACTGTGGTGTGTGAGTTCTCTAAACAAACTGGTGCCTAACAGGCACAGCATGTCAGATGCAGTTCTGAGCCCCCAACGGTTGTCTCCCCACCCCCAGCCCAGCAGGCAGATACAGAAAAAGCACTAATAGACTTGGTAAGTTTCCCCAGGTGGGCAGAGACAGAGGTCGACCCAGGCATGTTGCACTCAAAACCACACTTAATAACAATGGACTGGTTGGAGGACAGGACCAAGAGATGACACTGAACGAACAGTTCAGGGTTGGGAGTGTTGAGAAAGTACACTACTGGCCTCCTACGCAAGGCTCTGTACAACCTAAAATTATTTCAATATTTTGAATATTGAATTATTTTTCTAAGAGCCCTAAGAATAGCTCGGCGGTAGAGTGCTGGCCCACTGTGTGCAAGGCTTTGTGTTCAAGCCCTTGCACCATGAAAAGTTACAGGAGCGATAACATCAGCTGGGTGTGGCAGGAACTGCTGTAATCCCAGCACTCAGCACTCAAGAGTCAAGATAATTAAGAGTTCAAGGTCGGCTTGGGCTACATAGGGAGACAGTATCACAAAGCGACAGCAATAGTTGCTAACAGACTAAGTTATAGAACACAGCTCCACTATTAGCAAAGGCAGATTCGGCACACCTGGGTCAAAGCAGCAACAAAGGTCAACTATTAGCAAAGGCAGATTCGGCAGACATGGGTCAAAGCAGCGATGCGTTAGTACGCAATCAAGCAAGCACACGCGCTGTCTTGTTTACTTCTCTGAAACAGAAGGTTGCCCAGTTTGTCCTCAAACCCCTGGGCTCCGGTGGCTCACTTGTCTCAGCCCCCTAGGTACCAGGGACTACAGTTGTGAGTCAGTGGACCCAGCTAGTGGATATTATGTATGTTGAAAATGAAATTACAAAAAATTACACCTTTTAAAAAAATGTGGCAAATGCCACAGACATAAGAGCCTGGAAATGTACATACTTACATCTGAATTGTCCTATTTTCTCTATTTTTTTGGCTGCATAATTTTTGTTTGGTCATTTCGTCCTATGGCAACAATTTCATGATATAATTTTCCTGGAGAGAAAAGGAAGCAATCTAAACATGTTTTTAAATGCCATGATTTTAAAAAGAAGCAAATAAGAAAAATGCTATTACATTGGATTGAGCAGCATAATTGCTCAATGAAGTTACCCTTACTCTACGGATAGTAGCTAGGGGGTGCGTATTTCGCCACATTCACTTACTTTGAATGTCAAGTGTTCTGATATCACCAGATTTCGTTAGGAGAAGGTATGTCACATATACTGAGATTGATTCGGTATGTGAGAAGACATAAGGAAGCAGTCTGGCGTGCATAAGAACATACGTCACAGTTTACGGAATCGCTTCAGCGGTGTGCTCTACAAAGACAAGGATTCTAGTCAATTCTATTTTGCTTAGATTCCTGTTTCAAAAGTACCACAGTGTGGTGTGCGATGGCTGTGTGTATCCACATGTGAAGTGAACTAGGCCAGATTTAGAAAGACAAATATCACTTTCCTGCCCCCCTCCATGTAGAATTTTCATTAGAAGAAGAAGAACAAGAAAGGGCATGAAAGTAGAAGGAGCAAAGGCAAAACAAGCAGTAAGAGAAGAAGAGGATAAATATGAGCAAAGGAAATACATGACATTCACTCTCTTACACCATCAATATATGCTAATAAAAAGAAACTTAAAGTAATAACCTTATGCATCAAAAGACTGGGTTTTTTTAAATGATAATTGCCATCTTGATGATTCATCAGTGACAGCTGGATGCTTCACTCGTCCCTCCGTACAGCTGATGACTGAAAGAACACGTGGCTCTCGCTTCTTCTCCATCGCTTGCTCATTTCCAGACTCGAGCTTGGTGGACACTGGACTCATCACAGGACCCAGGATGCCCCTGAGGATGCACTGAGCATGTGTGCTGTTGACTCCATTTTTACCCTTAGAAGACTGAAGGAAAGTGAATGTGCATCATATATGAAGACGCTGTAGGTCTATTTCTATTGGTTCCCCTGAAGACTTCCCAGCCTCCCCATCATCCCGGGCCTCCTTATGGAGAATTGCTAGAGAGGGAACCCAGTGGCAAGAGGCAACGTCCCTACTCTATCACAGGTGACACCTTGTTTCACATTGTTGCTGACAGCTGGCCAGTTAGGTAACCAATTGTTAAGACCCCTCCTGGAACCTTGGAGGTTGCCCTTAACCACCAGCGGATCCCGTCATTTATTCTTCTTTACTGGAACGCTTTGGCTGCGGTAAAGATGACCTCTGTGTGGTGTTGTCACTTACAACTCCATATAGGAGACAGCACTGGGCTGGACCATGTGGCATTGTAGGATCTAGTATGCGGAGATGTGGGAAGGGCCAACGCCACTGTGTTTCTGCTGTCTTGCCAGTAAGTAGACACGTGTGTGTGTGTGTGTGTGTGTGTGTGTGTGTGTGTGTGTGTGTGTATAAAGATGTTGAATGTGTTCCTCCTGCCAACAAAAACATTTCCACACCCCTGGCTTCGCTGCTGCTTCACGTGAGCCAGTTGCGAGGCATCTGCACATCACTGGAGAATGAGGAAGTAACTTTCCTTCCCAGCCCCTTCTGCTCAGCCCAATGAACAGAAAGCCACTCCCAAGCCAGGAGGGAGCAGAGCCACAGGCATTTGGCACACATGTGTGTGCTGCCTTCTTCTCTCCAACCTGAGGGTCCAAGAGTCAGGCACAGGGACAGGCAGGGTCAAGAAGTGGTCTGAAACACAGCTGTCTGGTAAACCAGGAAGAGAAGCCTGGGGGAAGTCCGTTCAGCTGACCAGATAAATGGAGGAAGATCCTCACTACATTCTCAACCCCTTTTCTGTTGTAGCATTGAGGAGAGAAAAAGGAATTCCCGCCAGGAAGCAGCTCCCCCGCCCCCACCCCCAACTCCATCCCTGCCACTTCTGGAAGCCTCGACATTGATCTTGGCTGTGATCTTTTGCTGGTGTCTGACAAGCTATATTTGATCTTCAGTGTTCTGGAATGTCAGAGAAAGCCTCCCCTCGAGTGAGAGGACTCTCACAGGCTACTTAAAGGAACTCCAAGATTAGGCCAGCGTCATCAGCAACAGCCACGGCCCATCGCGGGTACCCAGGTGTGAAGTCACGTAAGCTTCTTGATTTTGTCAAGGATGTTAGAGCTGGAATAGGGAAGAATGCTTAGGGTCCTCTCCTCCCAGATCATGCATGTCACTGCCCTCCTTTCGGGTTCCTGTAAATTTCCATCTAAACTATTTGTTATCTATTGTTTACCCAAATTTCACATCCATCCTAGATCTCAGCCATACTTGTTCTGGGTCATCTGATGCACCGGAGTCTCCTCCTGACCACACTTGTCACTAGGCCAGCTTCCTGCTGAATGAACAGCCATGCGGGCCTGCGCAGGACCCTGAGGGTGCGCAGGTGGAAAATGGTGCTCAAGGAGCCATTAACTCTGGCCAGATTGAACCCCTCCCCACCCCAGGCTATGGGTTAAAGAGTCAGCTGCCAGCAGTTTCCTGAATCTTAACTGTGGCAGCGACACCACTGATGAGCTAGCTCTTGTTTTCTTTTGTGATGCTTGCAGGATCCCGTGGTGAGTTACTGTCCAGAGCCTGGGCCTGTAACTTGGTGTTAGAGTATCTGTCTGTCACGCAGGAGAGCCTGAGCCATGCCAAATCATGCTACTGCCTCTGAGGAGCTGGGTCCTCAGTCTCACCCTGACCTCTGCCCACTTTGACCCTCTTCTCTGAAAGGCAACAGAAGGACAGGATTCCCCACATTTCCTGGAGGAATTAATATTTTCATATTTTCCAGAGACAAGAATGTCTGTTATCCTGGGGTGTGCCACAAGTTCCCAGCTAGAACTCAGAATGACTTGTTACAGTAACAGGTTCAAATAGAATGGAAAAGGTGTTACAACCAGTTTTCTATAAACTGTTCCTGCTCTATTAAAACGGCTTCAATCACCAGGCTCGGTGGCGCACGCCTTTAATCCCAGCACTTGGGAGGCAGAGGTAGGCAGGTCACCATGAGTTCGAGGCCAGCCTGGTCTACAAAGGCTACACAGAGAAACTCTGTCTCGAAAAACCAAAAATTAAAAATAAAATAAAATAAAATAAAATGGCTTCAGCTTCTCCAGTGTCCAATAGACAGACAGACAGACAGACAGACAGACAGACAGACAGAAACAGAAACAGAAAGACAGACAGACAGACACATGGCGGGGGAGATGGTGCATAATCTTGTTTTCTTCTTTTCAAGTTGGCCTAATTCAAATTGTGTCAGGTAAATCTCAACACCGGGTCCTAGAGAGACAGCTCAGCAGTCTGCTGTTCTTGCAGAGAACCCAGGTTTGGTTCCCAGCACCCACATGGTGGCTCACAACCATTTGTAACTCCAGTTTGTCTCTGGAGACCTGACACCCTCTTCTGGCCTCTGTGGGCCCCTGGCACTCACAGGCCAGCAGAACATTTATACACAAACTAAGTGATTTTTTTTTAAGCTCACATGGTAACCTCGAATTCCATGGTAACAGGGACCAGTCGTTCCTCGCCACTTTCACTTCATTTTGTAGAGGGATAAGGCACGGAGGCAACAGCATCATGAAGCAGTGTCTAGAAATGTGAAGCCACAGCCAAAAGAACAAATAGGCTTCAGAAGGTTTTGTTTTCAGTTGCCACTTTGTGTGCTTAGAAACACAAAAATGTATCTCGTATAACCAGACCCCCTTTTTTAAAGTGCTGAGACTTCAAATTTGCTAGTTCAGACACACTACTGCCAGTCTGCCACTGAGCTGCACCCCAGCGGCAACTAGGTCACATGTGAGCTTGCTAAGCTGCTCCTCTTTGGTTTGAGGAAAGGGGGCTTCTTTCAACCTGTGTGTGTTGGCTGAAAAAAAAATAAGACCCCTACACTTGGGTTTTTTCTAATTTTTTTTTAAACATTAAAAAAAAAACAAAACTCTAAAACAAGCTGGACAGTGGTGGCCATGCAGAAGCAGGCAGATCTCTGTGAGTTCGAGGCCAGCCTAGTCTACATGGTGAGTTCCAGGACAGCCAAGGCTACACAGAGAGACCCTTTCTCGACAAACAAAAACAACAAAACATAACAACAGCAGCATGTTTCCCAATAGTTCTATGTTAATTCTGAACACCAGAGAAGAAAACCTGATTCTCAGTCAGCTGCAATCTAAGCCAGTCTGACCTCTGGCCTCACCCACTTGTGCTCTCTCAGGGCCTCTGGTACTTTCTATAAAGCTGAGTTTGTGACTGGGGTAAAGGGAGAACTGGGTCTTTGCTCACCAGGGTCTTCAACGTTGGTTGTGGTTGTTGTTGTGTTATTTTGTTGTTTGAGGTGGGATCTCACTCTGTGGACCTCACGTAACTCAGGCTGGCCTCAAACTCAAGGGGCTTCTACCTCCTAAGTGCTGGGGTCAGCCAAGTGCCACTCTGCTTCAGAATGATGCCTCTTCCTCCTTCACTTCCTCTTCCGCCTTCTTCCTTGTGTATACATGTTTTGGGGGTGTATGGCTATTTGCTATATGTTGCACACAGAGGTGTGTGCATGTGGGTGTCGAGGCCTTCGGGTGACACTGGGGCTCTTCCTCTTTCTCCACCTTGATTCCAGAGACAAAAAGGACAAAAGAAAATGTGATAGCATTGCTGCAAATCCAAATCCTGCTGGGGACCATTAAAAACAAGATACCTTCATGCTGCCTAAGGCCAAAGCACTATAGCGTGTTTCACAAGTCCGGGTGGCGGGGTGGGGAGGTCAGTCCCGATAATAAATGGACTATGTGATATAATACTGAAAATAAAGTCCAGCATGGTTGCTACATCACCCCCGGGCGGGTCCTCCCGTCTTCCTTTCTTCTCCCTGCACCCTCTCTTCCCACAGGATCTCCTTCCCCCAGCTTGTCTTGCTCAGTCAGCCTTCTTCCATTTATCACCCTTTGTCATTTTCTCAGGAGCCACTGAGGACTGAGGAGTGGAAAGAGCTTGAGAAGGCTGTGCAGGGGATGCGCTAGGGAAGGCTGAGTGGGTAGCTGGTGTGTGCAGGGGGTGGGCTAGGGGAGGCTGAGAGGGAAGCTGGTGTGTGCAGGGGATGCGCTAGGGGAGGCTGAGAGGGTAGCTGGTGTGTGCAGGAGATGGGCTAGGGGAGGCTGAGAGGGAAGCTGGTGTGTGCAGGAGATGGGCTAGGGGAGGCTGAGAGGGAAGCTGGTGTGTGCAGGAGATGGGCTAGGGAAGGCTGAGAGGGTAGCTGGTGTGTGCAGGGGATGCGCTAGGGAAGGCTGAGAGGGTAGCTGGTGGATCTAGGGCGGCCCGAGGGCTGTGAGCTTGCCATGGACTGGCTGGAGCTTTAAGAGGCAGAGATGGGAGGATCCACCAAGAGCAGGCCATAAAGTCGGGTGCTTGGGAAGCTGCAGTGCTTCCTGAGTGCCACAACACCCTCAGATGCAGTTTGGGTTGTTTTTTGGTTTTTTTTCTTTTTCTTTGTTTTTTTGTTTGAAACTATCTTGAGTATATCCTGGCTGACAGCACCAATGCAGAATCCCTGTTGTGTTGTGTGTATCACAGAAAGGCTCTGACAAATGCCCTCCCCGTTTACACTGATTCTTCTGCCCAGAGCTCTGAGATGGATTCTGTTTTGTAAAGGATCAAACAGGCTCAGAGGAGTTATTTAACATGTCCAGGGTCCCACAGTCGATGAGAGGCAAATCAAATACACAAGGCTCACTCCAATTCTTGTCTTTTTTTTTTTAATAGAATTAAATTATTTGTGTTTTTTTTAAATTAAGTTAAAATGGAATTGATGGTGTGTGTGTGTGTGTGTGTGTGTGTGTGTGTGTGTGTGTGTGTGTGTGTGTGCGCGCGTGCGCACGCTCAGGGGAGAAGGGTACACATCTGTGGTGGTTCCCAAAGAGGCCAGAGACCCTCTAGAGCTGGAGTTATCAGAGGATGTGAACCATCTGGCATAGGTGCTGGGAACCAAACTCGGGTCCTGTCTTAACCACCGACCCACCTCCCCAGCCCCTCGCTCCCATCCTTAAGCCCTTTCGCTACCCTAGGAAGCAACGGACGCTTCAAAGACATGATCACAATTCTTTTGAGCACACGTATAAAACTCCACTGAACTGCAGAAGAAAAGCCCTCGTCTGCCGGCCCTCTTGCACACCCTGCCAGGAGGACTCACCAGGAGACAGAGGTGATGCACACAGCCAGCTAACCTGGCAACAGGAATCCCCAGGGACCTCTCAAATCCTGCTGTTTGTGCACTTCCTGCCTTCCCAAAGACACCCTCCAGAAACTCCCGTTTTCTGGCTGCAGTGGAGGGAGTTTGGCATTAACTCATCCATTTATCAAGTGATATAATTTAAACCTTCATCTTGGTAGATATCACGCTGATTTTTCTCTACTTTGGGTAGAGCTATGAGCAAGAGTTTCAAGGTCTTTGTATATGACTCAAAAGGCCAGATTCCCCTGGACCATTGTAAAGAGCTAAAGAAACTCTCTGCAGACTTGGACGATGTCCCAGATCTTAACACGGAGCTCCTCTTCTTGGGATGCCATCACCTGAGAGGAGCTTAGGGATGTGTTAATAATTCTGTAGGGAAATTGGCCGGGATTACCTGCTCATGACTAAGGAGGCTGTCATCCAGTGTTCCTTCCCACTGTTTAATAAAGTCTCCCAAAGACTGGCTCATGAGGACGGATGGCGCTATAAGAGGCACCCCCAAAACTGTCACAATGTCAGCCTAAACGGAGGCCAGCTTGTTTCACATGCCAGTCTTCTTTCACTATACTTCACAACAGCGTGTTATTAAATGACAATGAATTTACCATTAAGGACCAGATACTACTTAATAACCATTCAGCAATCTTCCATGATTTTATTTTATTTTTTATTTTTTATTTTTGCCTTTGTAACTAGAACATCAGCCATGCGAGTACATGTCATTCTGGATTAGAGGAGCTGGATTTTCTAGAACAATTAAAATTATTGGCACTCATTCACTAATACTTGACATGTTTTAAAGCTCAATTTGCAAAGTTCTGATTTTGAATTCATCATTTAAAATTCAATAAAATTAGCGACTGGGGATATGGTGCCATTGGTAGACTAGCTAGCTGGCATGCAGGAGGACCTGAGCCTGTCTCCAGTGGCGCGTAAGCGTGTGTGGTGGCACACACTGGTAATTCCAACACTCCGGAGCAGGCAGCAGGAGGAACAGAAACTCAAGGTAGTCTTTGACACATAATGAGTTTGAGGTCAGCCTGGGATAAATAAGGCCCTGTCTCAAAAATTAAATTAAGTAAGAATGAAGTAGCCTTTTTCATTTACATAAGCAAAAGAATTATGTGAAATGGGAATTAAGGAGAGATTTGGGGTTATTTATTGGTATTGATTTGTTCTTAAAAATTTATTGAGCCGGATGTGGTGGCACGTGCCTTTTGTCCCAGCACTCAGGAGGCAGAGGCAGGCAGATCTCTTTGAGTTTGAGGTCAGCCTGGTATACAAAGCAAGTCCAGGACAGCCAAACCCTGTCTCAAAAAAAAAACACCCCAAAACCAAAAACCAAAACAAAAGAAAAGATTTATTATAGCTCTCTCTCTCAGGTGCCCTTGGAGGCCAGGGGAGGCCGGAAGAGGCCATCGGATGCTCTGGAGTTACAGTTACAGATAGTCATGAGCTGCCTAACACAGGTGCTGGTAGCTGAACACCAGGCCTCTGTAAGAGCCACACATGCCATTAATTACTGAGTCCTCTTGCCAGCCCCAGTTGATTTATTTTTGTTTTAGTTTTTGAAAATGTATTCCCTTTTCATGGATGTGGGTGTTTTGCCTGCATGTCTGTCTATGCACCATGTGTCTGATTGGTGTTCTCAGAGGCCAGAAACTGTCAGATTCCCCAAGACTGGAATTGAAATGGAATCTGAGTCCTTTGCAAAAACAGCCAGTGCTCTTGACTAATGAGCTGTCTCTCTGAGACAAGGTCTTACTGAGAAGCTAGCTCAGGCTGGCCTCGAACTCATCCCCCACGTGCCTGCGGTTACAGGTGCGAAGCCCACCTCAGCAGACCTCCTGATTAGTAATCATCCAAAATATCCCACACTACAGTCTCCGCAACTCTCTTTTAGGAATAAAATAAAATAAATATGAAATAAAGCCAGAAAAACGACCCAAGAGCCATGTAACCCAACCTCCCACATTCGTCACCGCTAAGCACTGTGGGCATTGTGTCACGGCTGCTGCAGATTGCGAAGTAAGACAACAGGTGGGTGACAAGTCCCTTGCGGGTCCCCAGCCCACCCTGCTCCGCCCACTCGGGGGCCGCCACCAACATGGATTTAACATGGAGGCTTCCAGGGTACACTTTAAAGCTCTGCTTCATCTGTGATTGTCTATAAATAATGTCTGGGTTTTCAGTCACTTCGAATCACTTATTACTCTCACAGATGCATTTTGAATCATCTCGTCCAAGTCCCCGAAGAGCCCTTTCTCAGATTTTTATTGGGGACGTATTAAAAGAATGTATTACTTTGGGGAGAACTGACATCTTTATATTATTCGTTTTTCCCTCCAGGGATGAAGTATGTTTTTCATTTATTCAAGGTTTCATTATATTATGTCCCTCTGCAAAATATTGTTATTTCCTTCTTGTAGATCCAGCACAGATTTTGCTAAATTATTTCTAGATAATTTATGGTTTGTGTTGCTGTTAAAAAAGAGGATTTTAATTTTGTATTGTATTTAATTCCTTTTGTTGTTGTTGCTATTGTTACTTTTTTTTTTGGTATTGATTTGTGACAAGGCCGTCACATGTAGTGTAGGCTAGACTCTGGTACATAGCCACTACGTACCAGAGGCTGGCCTTGAACTCCTGATCTTCCTGCCGTGTCCCCAGTACTAGGATCACAGGTGTGCACTGCTGTACACAGTTCTTTATTAGGACTTGTGACTCGGTATTATTGATACCACAAAAAAAGACAGCAAACTTTAAAATATGTATTTTCTACCTGATTATAACACTCTATTCACTTTATGTCTAAAACTACAATTTGTCCATTGTTTCCTTGCTAGATGGTTGGGCATTATGTATAACACTCAAAATGTACAAATAGTGATGATTTAGTCGGCTTCCTCATGACCGTATAGCCTCCGCTCCTGTTAGGCCTAGTTTTCTCATACATAGAATGGGAAAATGGATTTTATTGATTTCACAGCATTGTTATAGGCAATGATTAGGTTGTATTTTAAACAAATGCTCTTTGTAGTACATCATGAATATTCAGTAGGCAGTAGTCATTGTTTTTAAGAATTTAGCTATGGATGGAAACACGCAGAGGCCTGCCTACCACCACATAGTATGGGCCAAACACTACAGACCTCCATGACACACACAGTGTGGGCAGGCAGAACACTACAGCCTCCATGACACACACAGTGTGGGCAGGCAGAACACTACAGCCTCCATGACACACACAGTGTGAGCAGGCAGAACACTACAGCCTCCATGACACACACAGTGTGAGCAGGCAGAACACTACAGCCTCCATGACACACACAGTGTGGGCAGGCAGAACACTACAGCCTCCATGACACACACAGTGTGAGCAGAACACTACAGCCTCCATGACACACACAGTGTGGGCAGGCAGAACACTACAGCCTCCATGACACACACAGTGTGGGCAGGCAGAACACTACAGCCTCCATGACACACACAGTGTGGGCAGGCAGAACACTACAGACCTCCATGACACACACAGTGTGGGCAGAGCGCTACAGCCTCCATGACACACACAGTGTGAGCAGGCAGAACACTACAGCCTCCATGACACACACAGTGTGAGCAGAACACTACAGCCTCCATGACACACACAGTGTGGGCAGAGCGCTACAGCCTCCATGACACACACAGTGTGAACAGAACACTACAGCCTCCATGACACACACAGTGTGGGCAGGCAGAACACTACAGCTTCCATGAGAGGATTTTTGTTTGTTAGTTTGTTTGTTTTTTATTTGGGTGGTTTGCAGGGTAGAAGGAAAATAGGAAGAAGGGACAGGGAAGTCGGTGTGGTGGTGCACTTCTTTAATCCCAGCACTCAAGAGGCAGAGGCAGGCGAATCGCTGTGAGTTTGAGGCTAGCCTGATCTACAAAGTGAGTCCAGGACAGCCAAGGCTACAAAGGGAATCCCTGTCTTGAAAAACCAAAAAGAAGAGGAAGAGGAGGAGGAGGAGGAGGAGGAGGAGGAGGGATGGGGAGATGAGGAGGATTGGGGTCCATGATGTGAAATTCACAAAGAATCAATTAAAAAATAATAATTTAGCCCTGTTACGTGCACGGTAGTGTATGCCTGTAACCCAAGCACTTGGGAGGTGGAGGCAACAGGATGAAGGGTTCAAAGTTACTCTCAGCTACAAGAAACCCTGCCTCCAAAAAAATCAAAACAGGCAGGGCTGGAAAAATGGTTCAGGCTTTAAGAAGGATGACTGCTTTCCCAGAGGACCCAAGTACAACTGCCAGCATCCACATGGTGGCTCACAGCCATTTCTAATGCCAGTTCCACGGGATCCGGAGCCATTGTCTGATCACTGCACGCATGTGGCTCTCAAACATGCATGCAGGCAAAACATTCATACACACGGAATAATAAAATAAAGCATTTTGAAAATACTGGGACTGATAGTTGTTGTATTTTTCAGTGAGTCGAGGCATGTGCCATGCAAGGCAGGTGACCTGAGTTCAGTTCCCAGAACCCTCATAAAACTGGAAAAAGGACACTGACCCCACTCTGACCTCCACACACAGGCCCCATCATATACAAACACTAATAATAAATAACATAAGACAATAATTTTTTAAAAAGCAAAATATACATGCACAAGAAAACCTTACCATGAACTTCAGGCTGGTCTCACAATCCTGAATTTTTTTTTCACTTCATAGTCTCATGCATGCAACCTGAGTTTCTTGTTTGTTTTTTTGTTGTTGCTTTTTTTGTTTTGTTTTGTTTTA
The DNA here is from genome assembly GCF_964271855.1 of Acomys minous. NCBI lineage: Eukaryota > Metazoa > Chordata > Mammalia > Rodentia > Muridae > Acomys > Acomys minous. The sequence continues at coordinate 59,079,175 of NC_140497.1, forward strand.
AACAAGGGCTTGGGTGGCCTGGAACTAGCATATAGATCAGGCTGACCTTGAACTCAAGGACTGCCTGCTTGTGGCTCCGGAGCACTAGGATTAAAGCCATGCGCCACCAGGTCTGGCTCCAACCTAAGCTTTTAAGAATCTTCAGTCCTGTCCAGTTATTAGATGCGTCTGACTTTGTAAAAATACATGTGTGCATACACACATGCATGCATGATTCCATACATGCATGCATACATACACATATGCATGTATGCAAACATACATACATAGGGTTAGATGTGGTGGTACATACCTTTAGTCTCAGCGCTCAGGAGGATCTCTGTGAACTTGAGGCCAGCCTGGACTACAAAGTGAGACCCTGTCTCAAAAAAAAAAAAGTAAGATGAATTAGTCTTAACAAATCAAATTGATTTTTAGGAATATTCTTTATCTTTTTTAAAGTGTGTGCTCATGTGTGCATGCGTGCTCTTGTGTACATGCATGCAGGACCACAGAGGGTACTCTGCATCAGCCCAGGCATGATTTAGGGTTTTAGCTGCTTCTAGGACAAGCTCTTGATATGTAGCCCAGGCTAGCCTTGACCTTGCCTGGAGCCCAGGAAAGCTCAGACTGGGCAACCCTCCTACTTTAACCTGCCCAGGACTGAGAGCAAAGGCATCCACTGCCACTTTTCTGTTCATTTGTTTGTTTTTAACACAATGCCAGTTGCTATGTCGTCCAGGCTGGCCTTGCACTACTGGGAGCCGGGGATGCTCTGCCTTAGTCTTCCTTAGTCTTCTGAGTAGCTGGGACAGAGGAGTACCACTGAGTTCCTGTGAGCCATCACAGACGAGCGGACCTGTGAAAGGCAAGGGAGACCTTCAGGGAGAGGACAGCTTGCAAGAAGAGGTTTGAGGGCAGGGGGAGGGCAGCTTTCAGACCTGGGTTCTGCCCCTGCAGCCCATTTAATGGCTGTGTGGCTTCTATCAAGTTCTTTTACATTCCACTTTTTACTGTTTTAAAATTACATTCGTGTGTGTGCATGTATGTGCATGTGTGCGTGTGTGTGTGTGTACGTGTGTACGTGAGTGCGTGTGTATGTGTGTGAGTGTGTATGCATATGTGTATGTGTGTGTGCATATGTGTGTGTGTGTGTGCACACATGCCTGCTATTGCACATGTGTGGCTGTTGGACAACCTTCAGGAGTCAGTTTTTTCCTCCTGCCACGTGGGTCCTGGGGATGGAACTCAGGTCACCGGGCTTGGCAGTAAGCACCTTTACCCACCGAGTCACCATATCAACCCCTGAATTCTCTGCCTTTATCAGGAAGGAATCCATTGTCTCTGCTAGCCCTCACTTTCTTATATTTTTTGGTTGTGAGCCTAGCCTTTAACGGCTGAGCCATCTCTCCAGCCCTAGCCCTAACGTTCAAAGATTAGCATTGATCCAGAAGAAAATTCAATTCCCAACATGAAAATCTCCGTTCGGCCATTCGTAGCCAGTTACAAGCCTAAAACTAGCAGGACCAAGTCTTGACTTTCCCTTAGCTTAGTCCATTTGGCGGGGAGTTCTGCACTGGGCATGGAATCCAGATCCTCTGCAGAAAAGACTTAAACCTGTGCAGCCTCTTGCAAAGACTGGGGATGGCGGTGGGGCGGGTCCTCACATTAGGGGAAGGTAAGCGCAGCCCTATTCAAGATCATTAGGAAGTTGCTGAGCAAGCAAACCAGAAGGTTACAAAGCCTGCAGCTGCCACAGATCAAGCCAAGCATGAGGTCAGAAGACTGGAAAATTAGGGTGGGCCCATGGAGAATTCAGAGAGCAGAGGTCAGCCACAAGCCCAGCATAGAAGTCAGGCTGGGTAGCCCAAGGCTAAGGAACCTACCATTTCTAAAGCTTCGGTGGGAAGGTGGATGCCTGAAAGGCTCCCCAGTGAAGAGAAAGAGAAAGAGGATCCTGTCAGTTAGACTGAGCTCCTCACGCATTGCCCCCCCCTATACCCCCCCTTGCGGCTCCATCCCTCGATACCCCCCCACTCCCCCAATCCCCCCACCCCAGCCCACCCCCAGGCCCAGGAAACTCAGAAATAGTTGTTGCCTCAAACTGACCTGAGTGAGTTAAAACCTCAGGGGTCATCACACAGAATAAACCTCATCTCAGAACAGATGTTTCTCGCCCCCAGGGATAAGCCGGAAGTGTCTCCCGAGTGAGCCAGAAGAGCAGTGTCCACAGAGCAGCAGCCCTGTGGGATGGTGGGCAGGGATGGAGGCCTCAGCTGGGGATGCCTCCATGGCTTGCTGTCTCCAGCCTGGCAGCGTCCCAAGATGTCCAGGCCTGTCAGCTCAACCGTCCTCCCTGCTTCCCCTCTCAGAGTAGACCGACCAAGCAACGAAGCTGACAGAACCCACGACAAGGTACAGAGACTGCCATAACATACTTTGTCTCCCTTCACAGAGGGCATAAGTCTTTCTTAGAGGCAGAATAATGATGAATTTAAGTTCTCAAGGAAACACCGTGGAATAGTCACAGGGCTGGTGGGGTCTTACCTGCGGGATGTACAATTGGCCCTTGGTATTTCCAGATTCCATATTTACAGACTCACTCGTACTAGTCTTTTGCTTTGTTTTGTTGTTGTTGCTGCTGCCGGGACAGCAGTTCGTGGGCTCAGTCCTTCATGGCAGGGAAGACCTGGGGGCCGAGGGGCGGGGGGAGGGGGCGCGGAATATGAGGCCGTTGGTCACACTGCACTCACTGGCAGGGAGCAGAGAGAGGTGAACGCCGCTGTCCAGGTGGCTTTCTCCTTTTTATTCAGTGCAGGACCCCAGTCTACAGAATAGTGCCACCCACATTCAGGATGGGGCTTTCCTCATCAGTTACCTTGCTGGAAATACATCTATACATACACCCTAAGGATTGTTTCCATAGTGATTCCAAACCTACTCAGCTGACAATAAAAATTAATTACCACAAATACTGAGTGAAAGATAGCTCCAAACCCAGTGCCTGACAAGGACATCCTGGCCACTCAAAGACCTACACAGAGTAGTTTTTTGTTTGGTTGGTTAGTTTTTTGTTTGTTTGTTTGTTTGTTTGTTTTAATTCAACCAATGGGCACTGTTTTAGCAGATGCTGAATAAGTCCTGCTCTTCCATCTTAGCTTCCTCTCTCACTCTCTGAACGAACATCCTTCCTGCTCTCTAGACAGGGTCAGATCTTTGTGTTTCTGTGTTCGCACTACTTAAATGGCTCCCCAGCCAGGCACAGTGCTGCATCCACCTTTGACCACAGCAATCAGGAGGCAAAGGCAGATTACAAGCTCGAAGTCAGTCTGGGGTACACTGTGTGACCTTGTCTCAAAAGTTGCAACATTTAATAATAAAATCAGCAAAAAATAAAAATTAAGCTGGGCGGTGGTGGTGCACACCTTTAATCCCAGCACTCGGGAGGCAGAGGCAGGCAGATCACTGTGAGTTTGAGACAAGCCTGGTCTACAAAGTGAGTCCAGGACAACCAAGGCTGCACAGAGAAACCCTGTCTTGAAAAACCAATATATATATAACATAATAATTATTCCTTAAAAAATCAAAACTCACAATGGGCAGCATTCCAGTCCCATATGTCAATGAGTCACTATATGTGTTAAATAAGCGTCTTTAAATATCTAAAGTAAGGCTGTGTTCTGATTGGTGTATGAAAACTATGCCTAGAAGCTGGTGGGAAAGAATCCCCATGATTCCCTGGGGCATGAATGTTGGGTACTTCCTGTGCCTCTATACCATATGACTACTTGAAGAAAAAAGAGGAGGAGGAGGAGGAGGAGGAGGAAGAAGAAGAAGAAGAAGAAAAAGAAGAAGAAGAAGAAGAAGAAGAAGAAGAAGAAGAAGAAGAAGAAGAAGAAAAAGAAGGGATTGTCAGGGCTTGTATGCGGACACTGACTCGTTCTAACCCGGTCCCTAGGAAGTGTTTCAAGGAGCTATTGAATAACTGCTGCAAATAAAAATAAAAATATCTGGAACCGTCTTCAAAATCTTTCTTTCTTTTTTACAGGCACGGCCTCCGTTCTCCTTGACAAGTCCCGAATGTGATGGCCCACTTAGGACCGGATGCTCTGGTGCGGAACCAGATGAAAGGCAGCTGGGCAGCTACACGGCCTGCTTGTTCTTACTGTACATCTCACCACAGATTTCCCATGCAGGCGCCTACGCAGAAAGCCAGCTCCAGGGTGGACGGAGGTTCACAGAGCGGTCTTCAGCCCTACTCCAGGAGATTGCTGGGAGTCCACCAGGTCACGGCAGAACGAAACTTTTCTTTGGCTGTTTAGTGTGGACTTTTTCTGTCCCTGTTGCGAAATCACGCCGACTGGACTTGGAACCTAACAGCACTATGACAAGGTTAGATTCAAACAGCAGCTGTAGGGGGGGGGTACTGGGGGGGTGAGGCGGATGCCGGGGAGAGGCTCCTGCTGACTCAGTGGACATGCAGTGTGGACACAAAGGCCGTGTGATGCCACATAGGCGTCTTCTCAAGGTGTGAGGATCTGGGGCCAAATGCTAGCTGTTCTTGCTTGGGTTTTACTCAGGCTTTGGTCACCCAGAACTCCTTCCTCACAACTACAGATGTTTGACTTGTCAGCAGGCATTCCAAGCCATAAGGCCAGTCCCGATTACCTGTAGTTTTCTTTTCAGTTCAGTTAAGGTAAATTTATTTTCTTCGTGTTTAAATTTGTGGTGTAATATAGTGAGGTGGGGAAGGAGGGCCCCCTCGGTCTTAGACCTAGGGGAGGGGAACAGGGTGAAAGCGGGAAGGAGGGAGGGAGGAATGGGAGGATACAAGTGATAGGATAACAATTGAGTTGTAATCTGAATAAATTAATAAAATTAAAATAAAAAATAAACTTGTGGGGTAGTTGTTTTCTTCCTTCCCCCATCCTTTTCTACTTCCCTACCCTTAAAAGCCCAGATACTTCTGTCTTAGAAAAAAGAAGGCTTCTGCTGAGGGGTGTTTGCTGCCTGCCTCCTTCAGGGCCTCCCAAGCATCCTTCGGGTCCAGCTGGAGAGTGTGTGTGGCCAATCCCCAGGAGGAATTCACAACTGGAGACCAGGCTCGTGTCACACGGTTTCCGGTTTCCTACTTGGAGACACCCTTTCTTACACCAGGGTCAAGTGTGAGCCTCACAAATGCATGCTGCTGGGACTGTTTTCTTAGCAAGTCTTTTCTCTCCCCTGAGACCAAGAGACTTTGACCCCGAGACCTTTCAATCCTTCAGCAGATGTCATAAACCACAGCTACATCCCATATTAAAGGACATACAAGTGACTAACACTGTCCACTGGCCTCAGCTGGCCTGGGCAGTCGGCCAGCGTGGGTGGAGCCTGCAGGGGGAGAGTGCTGCCTCTGCCCCTGAGAGCCTATGAGAGCACATAGGTCGGTCCCAGCTTACATGCACAGCGTGCGGGGACATGTGCTGGGCTCCGGAGCCAGCCGGTGGACGTACACGTAAAATTAACCCAGTCCAGTTTGTCTTCTCTCTTCTTTTCAAGTTATTTGTTGGTGTGCAAGCATTTTTAGCATATATTCAAGCAAGTGGGCGAATGTGTATGTGGGGTAGGGCGGAGGCCATTGGTATTTTGCCAGAAGGGAGACGGAGGAGGCTGGGTTCTCAGCTAAACAATAGGGAGCCAAGAGCTTCCTGTCATCTACGGTCAGACACTCAGTGCGGCCTCCTCCAGTCAGTGATGGACAGAAGTGGATGACGAGGAGCAATGGGGGCCTGAGCGGAAGCCATGCACGGTGTTCTAGGGCCTTCTCCCCACCATCACCAGCCTCTCTGCACACCGGGAAGCCTTTCCCACTACAACCCAGCCATGCAGGGTGCGGGGTTCCCAGATCACACAGGGGGCCACAGGGGCAGCCAGGTGCTAGGAAATGGGGCACAATCTGTGCAACGGGGTCCCCAGCACGGAGAGGTCCTATTGTTTCCTGTATCCTGCTCAGGCGTCAGCCACCAAAGCTCTTTCCTCCCAGCTTCTGCCTATGACTCTAAGTTAGTAAAATTTGCTTTCTCACCAAATGCAAATGCTTTCAGGGCCAGAGGGTACTTTCAAAATGCTGACTACGTGGCAGAGGACCCAGGCTTCGGTTTATAACAGCTCCATGGTAGCTCCCAATTCCAGTTCTAGGGCATTCAGCACACTTTCCTGACCTTTGCAGGAACACACACACACACACACACACACACACACACACACACACACACAGCACATAAAATAAATAAAAATGTAAAAATAAGTCAAGTACTGTATATGATTAAGAATGCAGAGAGCTTCAGATCCAAACCCCAAATGGGAACATTTTACACACCATTTAATTGTTTTTTTTTTTAATTTGATGAATCTTAAATGCGGAATTTTTTATGTAAAAATGAATCATGTTTTTAAACTTTTAAACGGAACTTTGAGAGAAAATTTACCCCTCACTGCACATCTCTCCCTTCCATATGCTGTGCGGCAGAATGCACTGGTGATGCGTGGCTGTCCTGGGGGCTCCTGTGTGCAGTGTGTGCAGTGTGTGCAGTGTGTGCATGGGTGTGCATGGGTGTGCAGTGTGTGCATGGGTGTGCACACTGCTGCTTGACCAAAGGCAGCACAGCTCTCCCCATGCACTCCTGTGCTGCTCACTTGCTTCAAATCCTTCTGCATTAAAAAAATCTCTTTTCTGATAGAACTGTATTACTCCGAGTTTCAAAAGGCACCTTTAGTTGTCTAGTCAAGGTGGTAACTAGGCTGGAATCTCAGTACGTGGGAGACACAATCCAGAGGATTGAGGAAAGTTTAAGGTCGGTCTAGGCTACATAGCAGAATGAAGTCTCAAAACAAACAAACAAAGTAGAGGCCAGTGAGGTGGCGATGAAGATAAGGAGTTTTGTTGCATATGCCTGGTGACCTGAGTTCGAGTCCTGGCACCCATAAAAAGGACACAGGAGAGATCTGATGGCATGAAATCCTCTTCTAGCCTTGGCACTCATGCCATGGCATACATGAACACATTTACACACAGACCGCAACAACACACACACACACACACACATACACACATACATTTTTAAAAGCAAACAACACACCAGGAGTAATTGCACATGCATTTAATCCTGGCACTTGAGAGGCACAAGAAACAGGCAGCTCTCTCTGAGTTTGGGCCAGTCTGGTCAAGTTCTGGGCCAGCCAAGGCTACACAGTGAGACCCTGTCTCAAAACAAAAGAAGAACCCACCGGTCCCAAATACTATTATACTTCTTAACAGTGGGCTTTTGGACCAGTCGTGGTGGCACATGCCTTTAACCCCGGCAATGAGGAGGCAGAGGCAGCGGCAGAGGCAGAGGCAGGTGGATTGCTGTGAGTTGGAGGCCAGCCTGGTCTATAAAGAGAGTCCAGGACAGACAAGGCTACACAGAGAAACCCTATTAAATAAAAGTGGGCTTTTGTTTGTTTGCACTGTTTTGACTTTTATTAAGCAGAAGAAATTATAGGTTTCTAAGGTAGTGTCGCCCATTGTTCCCTCATCCATTGGTGATGGACGTGTCTTTCATGGGTGCTCTGTGCTACAGTAGCTACTACCCACCTGTGACCACTGAGCCCTGGACATGTGACAAGTGTGTCTAGGAGACTGACTGTTCTACACGCTGAGCTTCCTGACTTTTACTTGATTTCAATTTTGTTTTTAAGACGGGGTGTTACCATGTGACCCAAGCTGGCCCCAAACTTGCCATCATCCCCCTTCACCTCCAGAGCGCTGGCACTACAGGAGTGCACCATGTCGGCCCTGATTTTTGCTAACTTAAATGCCAACTGAAATAGATGTGGCAGCTACTGTCTTGTGTATTGGATGATGCGCTTGTAGAAATTTTGGGCTGAACAGATTCTATCTATCTGTGTGTCTATGTGTCTATCTACTTATTACTAGAAGGGGGCAATGAGACTCTGAAACCAGACTTTTGAACCTTATAATTCCTTCCATTTTCTGGCGTCATTACTTTGCACACGTGACTATAACTGTCTGAGCACCAATTTGCTGACTTGTAAGATGCTAATGATAACAGAAATCCTTTACTGGAGTGTTCCGAGGAGCCGGTAAGTTAACAGCTGTGAAGTGATTGAACTGGACTTAAGTACACAGCAGGTACTCGGTCTCTGTTACAAAGCAAATTTACTTGTAGTGGGGTTGGGAGGCAGAATGAGGCGGATCTCTGAGTTTGAGGCCAGCCTGGTCTGCAGAGCTAGTTCCAGGACAGTCAGAGCTACACAAGGAACCCCTGACTCAAAAACAAAAACAAAAAACAAAAAACAAAAAAAGAAAGAAAGGAAGGAAGAAAAAAGGGAGGGCAGGAAAGAGGGAGGGGAGGGAAGAAAGGGAGCGAGGGCAGGAAGGAGGAGGGGGAAGGAAATGGAAGGGAAGGAAAGAAGGAAGGAAGGAAGGAATTTGCTCTAAGACTAGGCGTGGAAGGCAAGAAAGTCCAGTGCTGAAAGGGGAGGAGCGTGGCGGGAAGACAGCTGACTTGAATGGACAGACCCTTTATTCCTTCAGCAATGGTGTCTCCTAAGTGCCGACAAGAGCCTCTCCACCTTGCTTTTAAACCTCACACTGGCCAGTAGTTCCAAGGTAGGGAACGGAAGAGCAGGCAAGCAGCATTCCTGCCTCTTCGCGTCTCCCTCCCTGCAGGACACAGGTCAGCTTGATTCCCCTGCCTTGGGCCAGGCAGGACAAAAGGCCTGCGTTCAGCACACCTTTCCCTCAGCTGCAGCCAGAGAGCAGGCATGGTGCTCCCAGGCCTCAGAGCCGTCACTGTGCTGAAGCTGGTTTAAGGCTAATTCCAGTAAAGATGACACCGAATGACATCATTACTGCAGGAGCCGGAGCCGGAGCCGTCTTCCCAGGGAACTAGTCAATACAGGTAATCAATGCATGAAATGTAGCAGGTCTCTTTTTCAGGGGTTCTTTATCCACTGCCTGACTCTATCAGACCACCCGCCCACACTACACTGAGCCCTGGAGTCCGGAGTATTCACAGCATGTTCCTCTGGCTTTTGCTGTGACCTAAGACACTGGTTGGCCACATCTCTCTAGCCTCTGCCTGTGAGTGGTTCATGAGGAATGAATGACAGGCAGTCGAGCTGGTCCTTGGAAGCTCATGTTCTTTTTCTTTTTAGATTTATTTTAATTTCTATGTATGAGCGTTTTCCCCCCGCATGCGTGTTTGTGCGCCACATGCATAGTTGGTGCCCTCAGAGGTCAGGAGAGGGCGTTGGTTCTCCTGGAACTGGAGCGGCTGTGAACCACCATACAGGTTCTGGAGATCGAACCCTGGGCCCTCTGCAAGAGCAGCAAGTGTTCTTAACTGTGGAGCCATCTCTCCAACTTCAAAATTGCGTATTCCGGCCTACATGCTCTCGACACATATTAAGCTGCTCTACATTTATAGGCGGAGTCAATCCATCTGTTTGTTTCTGCGGTGCTGCGGGTAGAACCCAAGGCCTCGTTCGTGCCAGGCAAGCACTTTACCACTGAGCCGCACACCCTTAGTCCACCATCGGGACTTACATTAGAGCAATAATTTTCCACCTTCCTAATGCTCCCGCCCTTTGGTACAGTTCTTCCTGTTATTTTTAAAAAGTATTTCATTTGCTACTTCATGGCTGTAATTTTGCTACTGTTATGAATTATAATGTAAATATATCTGATATGTGACCCCTATGGAAGGGTCACTTCACCTCCCAGAAGAGCTGAGAACCTTCGCGGTAGAGGGCTGTAATGTTCTCAGGCTTAGCCATGCACAGACCAGTCCACGGGGCATGTTGTCTCAGGAAAAGGCACTGACTCTAGCCCTGGCCTGCCTTCAACCCCAAGCTCCGCCAGGAGCCTTGACTTCTTTTTCTGTTTCAAAAAAATCCAAGAGGCTCCTTTGGATTTCCAGGAACCTGGAAGAAGGCAGCAAAAGCACACTAGGCTCTAGGACTAAGCTGACCCCCTTTAGCCAGTTACCATTTCCCAGCTAGGACCAGACAGCCTATTTTCTTAGCATCACAAGACACTTTTGCTCTTCCTGCCGCTTCCAGAAAGGTTCCCAGCAGGCCTCATCCTCAGAGCCAAACCCATCCCTACAGGCCCCCTACCCCACCCCACCCCACCCCCAGGACAGTTCTAACCACCTCTGTCGCCTGTGAGTGGAAATTTTCCTTTCACAGACCCCATTCAGGGGCTTTTTGCAAGCCTTCTATCCTGGTGCAGTGAAGCAGGGCTGCCTCTTTTTCCACCAAATGTTCCAAAGGGAAATGACATTCACCAAGAATTTGGACAAACTTTTTTTTTTTTTTTAAGAAGAAACGGTGTGAAAATTGCCCGGATCCTTGTTCCTCAAAGCATCTCAAAAGCAAAACTGCAGGAAGTAGTGGATTCCGACATAAAGGCATCATTTGCCTGCCTTATTATCTCATTTTCCAGCAGGGCTGACAGGACAGCTGCCTGTTATTACGGGGCACACCAGGAAGTGATTTGCTGCCAAACAGAAAAGAGCGAGAGAAGGATCCGTGTGCTCCCGCCACACAAGCGGGCCTCCTGCACCTGGTAGGCACACAGCCCCATTCGTCCTCTTCACAGGGTATGTTTCTTAAATCCCATTTACAAAGCAACAAAAACAACCCCAAAGGCGCCTTAATGTCATTGTAATTATGATAAGCATCAGCAACCATTTTTCGGTTTTTGGTCTAGACTAAATGAAGTGGTGGTAGCCCTCCGGCCTCATCGCGCTAATCTCTTCCTCGGGTTGTGTGATGTGAGGAGGGGGTTACCCTTCCAAGTCACAGACCCAACGGGTTCTGCAAGATGAAAGATCGGTAACAGATTAACCCTCCTCCTCCTCCTCCCTCCTCCTCCTCCTCCTCCTCCGCCGCCGCCGCCGCCGCCGCCGCCGTCGCCGCCGTCGCCACCGGCCGAGTTTTGCAGCAATAGAGATCTCCCTGCAAGGTGGCAAAGCACCGACAGAAGTGACATTTCAAAGAAAAGAAGTAATTTCTCGATTTCTAAGGCAAGGGGGAGGGGCCGCGCTCCTTGTGAACATCAGACATCAGGATCCCAGAGCCAGAGAAGACACAAAAGGGTGACAGGAGGTCTTAAATGACCTTCGTGTGCACAGCAAAAGTTAATTCAGCTCCCTCAGGTGGATCCCCAAGGAAAGACTCCAACAGGAGGAAAAGAGAGTCTTAGCCCCTTTAGTACTACTGGTAAGTTTATGAAATGAATCTTTGAATTAATAAAAAAAAAAAAAACAAAGAAAGAAACTAAAAGAGAAGAGAAGAAACCAGTGGCGGCGGGGGGTGGGGTGGGGGGTATAGCTCAGTTGGCAGAGGGCTTGCCTAGCATACACAAAGCCCTGGATTTGAACCCCAGTACCAGATAAATCTGGTGTGGTGGACCTTTCCTTTAATCCCAGCACTCAGCAGTTAGAAGCAGGAGCATCAGAAATTCAAAGCCATCCTTAGCTAGCCCCATGGCAATCACATAGGCCCATTGAGTAGAACAGGATTTAGGTCTAGCCTTTTTACTCAACTGTCTTGTGAAAAGCTGATCGGGGAGGCAACTTAGTTTTGAAAGTCCAGCAAAGGATATGGAAAGATTGTGAAACACAGAGCAGAGAGGCGCACAGAGTGCTGGAGAGTCCCCTAATGTCCAGAGTGCTGAAGGGATGCCCCAAGTTCATGAGGCTCCATCTAAGGGTAACTCAGGTGCGCCCTCCCCTTACCAGTGTGCAACAGGGCTTCCCCTTGTGAGGGCACTGAGAACCCAACCTACACTGCGAGGCTCTCCCACTGCGCCTTTTTGTGTTTTGAGGCAAGGTCTTGCTGAATTGTCCAGGCTGGCCTCGAATCTGCTGAATAATCCAGACAGGCCTTGAACAGTCAATCCGCTTTCCTCAGTTCCCCAGGTAGTTGGGGTTACAAGCACGTGACACACTACCCTGCTTTCAAGTGTTTACAAACACCAACAGTGTGTGTCTTGTAACATTCATTATTTACTTCAATGTGTGTGGGGGGGGGGTGGTCACATGTGTACAATGACCTGGGAGTGGCAGTCAGAAGACAGCTTAGAGTCAGCTTCCTCCCATTGTTTGGAGTGTGGGCACTGAACCCGTTGTTAGGTTCAGAGGCAGAGGCGCCTTTACCCACCAACCCTCAATTTTGAAATTGAGAACAGGAACTTAGGAGCTGCATGCCAACACACACACACACACACACACACACACACACCCTGTAGCTCTTCCACAGTCTGAATTACAATTGTGGATTACGCTGGTACCCGGTTTCAGGGGTTTACTGATGGACTTACGTAAGAACCATCGAGTCCCTAGCAACTGCCACTAACTCCTGATCTTTTGTTCCACATTAGAGCTGCCATCCCACCACGCCCACACATTCCATTCTGACCCACCTCCCATTCCTCCAGCCCCCCCCCCTTCCACTGCCACCCGGTTTCCTCCAGTCCTCTTCCACCATGGGGCTCCTCCTCCATCAGGGGGCTCCTCCTCCTCCACCATGGGGCTCCTCCTCCTCCACCATGGGGCTCCTCCTCCTCCAGCATGGGGCTCCTCCTCCTCCACCATGAGGATCCTCCTCCTCCACCATGGGGCTCCTCCTCCATCAGGGGGCTCCTCCTCCTCCACCATGGGGCTCCTCCTCCTCCACCATGAGGGTCCTCCTCCTCCACCATGGGGCTCCTCCTCCTCCACCATGAGGGTCCTCCTCCTCCACCATGGGGCTCCTCCTCCTCCACCAGGGGGCTCCTCCTCCTCCACCATGAGGATCCTCCTCCTCCACCATGGGGCTCCTCCACCACGGAAGCCTTTGTCCCTTCCCCCTTTCCACATGAAGTCCCATCTTCTCTCCTACCTGGCTTCCTTCCATTCTCCTTGTCTTTGCCATCGTCTCACTCTGTCACACTTACGGAAGTGTCACAGCCAGGGGAAATCCAAGACTGCCTGTTCTGAGGTAGATGAAAATGTCTAGCAAAAGGTTCGACTTACTCTGAGTTTCTGATCATGAGCCAGTGAGTGCTGCCTGGCAACCCCGCGCTGCCCCAAACGCTTGGACCATAGGTCTTTCAGGCTTGGCTTTATTTTATTTAATTTTTAAATGCTTAGAGAGTTCTTCCTGGTTGAAGATCCCTGAAATGAAAGGTTACATTCTGAGCTTCTTGTGCGAGTAAAAAGGTTTTGGGTTCTAGAGTAGACCTTGGATTTTTGGACCAGGCACGCTCAGTTCATCCAGGCGTGCTTAATTCATCCAGGCATGCTCAGTTCATCCAGGCATGCTCAGTTCATCCAGGCATGCTCAGTTCATCCAGGCACGCTCAGTTCATCCAGGCATGCTCAGTTCATGTTTCCTTTCCAATTAAAGCACAAAAGTCCGCGCTGCCTTCTCTCTCCCTAGACTCTTAACATTCCCATCTCCTCTTTACTTTCAGCTCTTTGCTACCTAGATCTCACTGTCTGAGACAAGGAGAAAGGTTCCACAGGCACCCACACCCACACCCACCCGCTTACTACTCCCTTCATCTTCCCAATCAGCCTGTGTCGGAGTCTTAACCCCGTCATCTGTGTGGGAGCGTTCTGTGCTCCCTCTCACCCACTCAGGGCCATACCCTTAAGCCCAGCAGCTTTCTCTCTTCTTCCTGCACCACAAATTGTCACTCAACCCAACCCATCCCACACCAGGACTGTCAGCAAACAAAGCTGCTGTGACGCTCACAGCCACAGGCTTACCCATTGCACCCCAAGCTTTGCTGAGGGCCCAGGCTCTGTTGCTCTCTTTGCTTTGGCCACTCTGTGTCCAGAAACCCAGCGTGCTTGTCTGCTCTTCCACGTCAAATCTTCACTCAGGCATCAGCTTCGGGTCTGCCCTGTCTAGCCTACCCTACTGTAGCCCTCGAACTCACAGAGATCTGCCTGCCTCAGCCTTCCAAGTGCTGAGATTAAAGGTGTGTGCCACTACACCCAGCTCAAGCACTACACTTTTTGTGTTGTTGCTCTTTTTTTAAATGTTCATTGGTGTTTTGCATGCATGTACATCTGTGTGAGGGTGTCAGAAACCCCTAGCACTGGACTTACAGAAAGGTGTGAGCTGCCATGTAGGTGCTGGGATTTGAACTCAGGGCCTCTGGAAGAGCAGTCAGTGCTCTTAACTACTGAGCCATCTCTCCAGCCCTTGTTATGTCTTTTAATTAATTAGTTTTTCAGTGTTGGGGATGAAACCCAGGGTCCTGAACATGCTAGGCAGATGTACCACCTTGAGCTACATTCCTAACCCTAGTCCCCAGCCCTGGTCCACTGCATTTAGCACATAGACCCTCTAACGCACCAAATGGCTTTTTGTTTTTCACTTCCTTTATGTTGCTGCGGTTGTTGTTCATCCGTCTGTTTGCGTCTTCTTCACTGTCTTGCCCTTCTAGGCTTTAACTGCCGCGATACAAGGGCCTCTATTCCATTCACATCAGACACCCAGACCACTGCTTGCAGCACAACAAGCTCGCAATTAAAGCTGAAAGAAGGTAAATATTTTGCAGACAAGCCACCAAAAAAAAGTATGTATTGGGTTTTATATTATCCTTATGTTATACAGGAAGAAGCTGAGGCGGATTGCAAATGTAAAAACCATGCCAGGGATCAAGTCACTCACAAGCCAGGGAGAGCCCAGCGGCCTCCCTGACTCCACAGGCTGCTGGCCCCACAGCCGCCGCTCTGCGCAGCCTCCCTGAGGGGCCTCCCAGTGGTTTGGAATAAGCGTGTTGAATTAGATCCACCATAACTAAGGCATCATTCAGTACAGCCATGTCTTACCGTGGCCCCTTGGGAGAGACAATAGATAACACGGTTTTGATCTAAGATCAAATGCTGCTCCATTTACTTACTCTGAAAAACTAATAGGCCCCCAACCCCCGCCTGTTTGCAAAGGGTTAGCTTGTCATTCACTTATCCATTTGTTCCTTCACCCTTTTAGGGAGCACCAAGCCGCCGAGGGTATCCTGTGGGCTTCTAAAACAGATGCAGCCAAAAGCCAGAGTTCTCTGTGAATTACCATGAAGAAAAGAAAAAAACAAAAAACAAATAAAATAAAATGGCCACATCATACTTGGAATAAAACCCACAGATAGAAAGATGATCTTTCCTTCAACACATCAGAGGTCCCAAATGCCACCCCTCTGGCTTGCTGTCCCTGGGCAGCCATTCCCACAGAAGTAGGTAGGGGTTGCGGAGGCTGCTAGCCTGCTAATTCTGAACAGCCCTGTGCTGGAATTTGGAAGGAATGTGTGCTGTGCTCAATACAAAGCTCATGTGGCTTCAGGGACCATTTTAATTAAATTAATTATCTCTAGAAGAGACACTCAGAGCTCTTTAGGCCCAAACAATAGGTACTTGTTCTCAGTTCTAATGAGTCAAGCCCGTTGTTGAGAGAATCCTCTTGGTAGGCTGAGGACAATGTCTCACCAGATACTTAAAAAGCCCCCCTCCCCCTGCCACGCCCCTAATGTCTACCTTCCATGTGTCCTGCTCTGTCCTGCGCACAGCAGAGAGACAAACCTCCATCACACTCTCCTTGGCCACCCCCACTCTTTTCCCGTTGGCCTGTCTTGTGTTCCCAATAGTCAAATATTTTTATATAACTATAAATATATTCAACCAAATATCTCTTTGGTAAACAAACAAAAAAACAAAACAAAAAACAAAAAAAGGAAGGGCCCCGTGCAAAATGGCCAACGCCGCAGCATCTGTGACGATTTAGGGAGCGCAGCCTCTGTGCTCTGGGCTGCTTCCACAGCCGTTCCTCCTAACGGACCCTTCTAGAGCACCAGGCTGATGTTTAAAAGAGACTGCAGGATCAAGGCAAAAGAAAGGAATGCTGAGGCCGCCTCGTGTGGTCTTGTGGTCTTTTTGCAATGGAAAAGCAAGGAAGTAAAATCTACCAACATCTTTCCTTCTCCAGCCGCACTCCCTGCTCCTTGCAGCCAGCCGCTGTCTCTGCAGACAAGCCAGCACAAGAGCCTTCCCTACGCGCCGAGACCCACTTGTCAGAGCCGCGCAGGATCTGGGAGAGCTCATTACTCTTTTGTGTGGGCTTTGTGTTAATGTTTTTCTGAGATGAGGCCTTACTGCGTGTCTTAGTTAGGGTTTTGTTGCTGTGAAGAGACACTGTGACCAAAGCAAGTCTTAAAACGGACATTTAACCGGGGCTGGCTTACAGGTTCAGAGGTTTAGTCTATTATCACCATGGCGGGAAGAATGGCAGACACGGTGCTGGAGGAGGAGCTGAGAGAGTTCTACATCCGGATCCGCTGCCAGAAGAAGGGGACTGGATGTGTTTTTCAGTGGGTGTGGCTTGAGCATTTGAGACTTCAAAGCCCACCCCCTACAGTGACATCCTTCCTCTAACAAGGCCACACCTCCTCCAATAAGGCCACACCTCCTCCAATAAGGCCACACCTCCTATAACCCAGCACTCAAACACATCACTCTATGTGGGTCATAACTGTGCAGCCCCCCACACACACACTGTGTAGCTCTAGCCTCAGTCCTCATCTCCCCATGTGGCTGAGACTATAGGCAGGCCATTACAAGCAGAGCTTGGGCTATTGTTGATGATGTAAAAGCCCACACTGGACTGGAACTCATGATTTTCCTGCCTCGGTTTCCTAAGTTTAGAAATGACAGAAAGAAAAAAAAAAAGCCACATCTCTTAATTGTGTTTTATTAAGTTCTCCTTAAAAGGAGAGTGGGATGTACCAATGCTTCCTCCTTGGAGTCCTTAGCAGAGTTGTGAAAGGCCGTGTGGGCAGAGAGCTTTGGCTTCTGTTCTTTGGAATCTCTTTCAGTGAGTGACCAGTAGGCAAGGCACACAGGCAGAGAGCAGTGAAGAGAGTCGGTGAATGCTGTGGATTGATTGATCGCAGCAGAATTGGGTTTATCAAAATGAGTACAACACTAAGGGGAAGAGCTTGTCCAATCAGCTTTATGTAATAATAGCGTGAGCTTGGTGTTGGGGGTGATGGCCAAAGGCCAGGCGGGCCCCTTTCCAGCTTCCGCGGCTCATAGTAATCACTTAACAGGTAGGATGCAGTCTACAGCCTAGTGGTACCTCCAGGACGCTCTAAATAAAGTGGTAAGTATTAACAATGCTCAGAATTATTTTAATTTTCTTTCAATATAGTCTAATTCATTAATAAAAGGCAGATGTATGAGTCAATTTTTTGTTGTTGTTGTTGTTCCAGGGACAGGATGCCTAAAAGACATAACTGGAGAGGAAAAGTTCATTTTGGGTTCATCTCAAGATTTTAGTTCATCCTTGCTTGGCAGGCATGGTATAGCAATGGCTTCACTGCTGCTGTGTTGAAAAATATTTTTTTTATTATATATTATTATATATTATATATTTATATAAATATATTATATATTAAAACATATATATCATGACTAAAAGCCACTTAGGAGAGAAACATTTATTTGGGCTTCCAGTCCTGGAGGGGCAGAGTCTGTCCTGGTTGGGAGCATGGCATCCAGAGCATCAGGATGGTGTCACATCTGAGAGATCACAACATCTCCAGATGCAAACACAAAACACAGAGAAAGCCAGAGATAGATAGAGTGAGGCTGTCTCCTCTCAAAGCCCGCACTCAGCGATGTCTTCTTCCAGCAAGGCCACACCTTTTCAACCTCCCCAAATAGTGCCACGGGCTGGGGACCAGGTATTCACATGCCTGAGCCTAGAGGGACCATTTTCTTTCAAACCATCACAAGGAGGAACAGGAGACCAGTAAGGAAGGACTGGGCCAAAGCAGCACCAAACCCATTGTGGCAAAGGTTCCTGGAGTTTGTGGCCCTGGGACTGAGCTGCAATGGGTCTGGGCAAGCATTCCTATGGCCTTGCTGTTTACAGCCCACATGGTCTCTATTTCGGGCTGGCTCCCCGCCAACCCCACCCCTCCCCCACGCCCATGGCTTACCTTGTCAGACAGGCGATATACCTGGCATCTCTAACATCCTGGGGTCGCAATTCTCGGCTAGGTTTCACCCTCATAGCTTCTCTGCCATCTTGGGGCTGCCTTTAGAATGTGGTGGGAAGTCCCTATGACTTTGTAACTCTTGCATTCTGCATGCCTGCAACACTAGCATCATGTAGACAAAGTCAAAGTCTGTCATTAGACTCAATGCTATCCAGACCCCTTGGGGGGCTTGGTAGTGTTTTGTGGTGCTTTTAGGATACAGTCTTACCTACCAGGAAGCACTGGATGGCCTGGGACTCACTATGTAGACCAGGCTAACCCTGGAATTCACAGAGATCCATTTGCCTCTGCCTCCTAAGAACTGGGATCAAAGGTATGTACCACCATGTGTGGCTTTCCAGACTCCCTTGGAACACAGCTTTTGGTTATGGTGTTTTTTCATAGCAATATAAATCCAAACCAAGATATAAATTGGTTCCAGAAGTGGGGTATTGTTATGACAGACTTGACCATGTTTGGGGGAGGATTGTGGAAGGGCTTTGGAATTTGGGAAATTATGAGAAAACATAATTGAGTGTTAAGAGCATGGTGGGTGATTTCTATAGGAGCTTGAAAGGTAAGAATGTTGAAAGTGATGATGATGGGGGTCTGAATTGTGAAGTTTCAGAGAAAATAAATTAACAGGACTGTATGTATGATATTGTGAATTAAGAGCCACTTTACTGGGACAATTGATACTAGTCACCTGGGACTGAAGAGCCAAGGTGTGATTAAGAAGAAACCAGCATCCCTGAAAGGAAATCTTCCAGGAAGTGTTTCCTCAGGGTCAGCTCACAGAAACTGTGTCTCAGAGGTGGTTAAGGTTGTACTTTATGCTGGCAGACAAACTTGATCCTGTATAAGCGTCTTCCACATGGTACTGGTTATGAAGGCATGAAGGAGTTATGGAGAGCAACTGAGGCTTGGCACTACAAAGAGGCCAGGAGAGGCATTGATGAAGGTACTTCAGTAGCAACTGAACCCCAGGATTGAAGAGGTCATGGAAAGGCTTGGCCCCATGAAAAAAGTACATCAGAGGCTACTGATGAAAGTACATCCTGGTTGAATGAAGCAGGAGAAACCAGTGTATCGGAAATGCCAGTACCATGAAACAACTGGCAAGGACAGCAGCAGAGGGCAGAGCCAGAAAAGTGACCCACGCCTTTGGAGGAGCCCAGAAGACCACAAGTGAACCACATACATTGGACACTTGAGTTAACTGAGTTATTTACATTGTTGGAGCTGGTTGTGCTAGATTCAGATTGTGACTGTGCCCTGGGTTTTCCTTCTTGTAATAAGAAAATATTTAACTTATTTTGATTTTTACAAGAACCTATAGTTGTAAGGTGCTAATATTTTGAAGAACATTTGAATGTTGAGACTTCAGATGTTTTAAGGAGTTGAATTTTAAACACTGTAGGACTTTTAAAGTTATTTGTGTTTTATACTATAATATTCATATAAATATATCTTGGGGAAAACAAAAAGGGAAAGGTTGTGGTTTAACATGAATGTATGTATGGTCAAGCTGGCAAGGAGTCAATTGTTCTGGCTAGATGGATAACAAGCTAGACTTATTTTAGAAGTGAGAAACTCAATTGAGAAAATGTCCCCACCAGATTGGCCTATGGGAAAAACTGAGGTACACCATCTTGACTGATGATTGATGTAGGAGGGCCCATCTACTATGGGTAGTCTACCCCTGGGCTGGTGGTCCTAGGTACTATAAGAAATCATATTGAGCAAGCCATAGGGAGGAACCAAGTAAACAGTACTCTTATAAGGCTTCTGCATCAGCTCCTGTCTCTTTAAATTCCTGTCTTGGTTTCTCTTCATGGACTATGATCTTGGATGTGTAAGCCAAATGAACCCTTTCTTCACCAAGCTGCTTTTGGTCATGGTGTTTTATCACAACAATAGAAACCCAAACTAAGACATATGCTTTAAAGTTTTATTTAAAACAAACAAACAAACAAAAACATCAAAGTTGAGGCTTGAGAGATGTCTCATGGGTTAAGAATGCAGAGGACCCAAGTTCAGTTTCTAAATCCAGGGCCCTCTGATGCCCTCTTCTGGCCTCTTCAGGAAACTGCACTCATGTATACACACACACACACACACACACACACACACACACACACACACACACTTAAAATTTTTAAATGTTTAAAAAAATTTTAAGTTGAGACTGGTGCCTTATACCTATAATCGTAGCACTAGGTCAGGAAAACAGAGAGTTTGAGGTAGCCTGATCTACATAGTATATAGTAAAACTCTGTCTCAAAAACAAAACAAAACAAGACAAAACAAAAACCAAAAACCACACTAAGTATCTTTATGTACATACACATATGCAATACACAGCACATTGGTGATGTTCAGAATATCACTGTCATTAATACCTTAAAATATAAGGAATATTTCACGGATTTTATGTGCATAGATATTGAGTAGGGTCCATTTAACTTAATGTTTCAGTTCTCTCTATATATATATTTAATATATAAATAACATGTACATTATTGTTTTAAACTGTTAATTTTTCAAGTCACAAAGAACAAGTTTTGGTCAAAAGACACTGAGTTTAAAAAAAACCACTATTTTAGCACTGTTAACTTCCTGCCATTGAACACTTACCATATTTACATTATATAGTGTAATCAAATACATCATACATAAATGTTCTCAGAAAATATCTTACCCAATGATGGCCAAAGGGCATGCCATTTTTACTAATGACGGTCGAGAAAAGTGGAGCCTTCCCTGTCATTTCAATTACCCTCAAGTGGCAGCCTGCTACACAACCAGCTCCCTATGGCTTAGCATTCGTTCTTCTAACACTTGGGCCCCTTCCATTCTTCGGCCACTGCTCCGCTCCACCACACTCTCAAGCGCTAGTTGTGCTTTCCCAAGACTACCTCAAACATAACTCGTTTGAAAGACTGACAAGGTGGAACAGAATGGTTCTAGCCTAACATCCAGTGAGTATGGATAATTGATACATGTCCGTACTGCCACTGTTCCCAGGGTAGTTCATTTCTACCCACACAGACACAGCACTAGCGGGCAAGCCTGCGGAGCGCCACTCTGCTACAACAACGCTCACAGTGCCCTTCATGATTACCAGGTCCTTACTGAACACGGGATGGTTCGTGGAGGCTCATGTGCGTAGATCATTAGTGGGGCTCATTGGGACTAATGTTTCAGTTAGCTTATACTATAAAATAAAAAACAAATTCAATGGTAAAGAGACAAAGGACATAGTTCACACCACATTACTCACTTGATTAGAGAGCTCAACGAGAACACACACACACATACACACACACACACACACACACACACACACACACACACACACATACACCACAAACCCCAGGATCTGTAGACCTGTCTTTGTAATTTAAAATGTTAATGAGATGTAAATTTTTCAGTACAAAATTCATGAATGTTCATCCTTCAGCTGCATTGTGCCCAGCTTTGTAGGAGTCCTTTTAGTAGCTTTCATTAGACCCCAAAGTCTCTCCTTGTGCCTTTCCCTCAGTCTCACCATCAGCAAAGAAGATACATTTGACAACTACCATCAGCATGGAAGCAACGAAACATAATTTCAATTTGGAAAACAACACACCCCTTGCATTTTTTATAATGAACTCAGGTTTTTTTTTTTGGGGGGGGTGGTTCCAGCTATTCATGGTGACCAGAATGTGTTTAATCTGATGTGAAGCTGGCTACCCAGCCATCTAGGCAAGCTGCAGAATGTTTAACTCTAGGTCTGGTAGGCTGCCAGCCATTCTAAATGTTTTCACACCATGAGCAAGAAGTAATTAAATCTCTAAGTCACAGCTGATAGGGCTGTACAGAAGGCTGATGTCACCGCTCACAGAGCTGGGCGTTTACCCTTTTGAGAGTAAAACCACACTCTACCTCAAGGAGCTCTTGGTATGCAATTCCATTTCAGGCAACCATGGTAACGCTTCTTTATAAATAAAAGGGATGGATGGATGGATGGAATTGAATGGGTAGATTGATGGATGGATAGATAGATAGATAGATAGATAGATAGATAGATAGACAGACAGACAGATAGATAAACAGACAGACAGACAGACAGATGGGCCAGCAAGATGGCCCAGCGGGTAAAGGTGCCTGCCACCAGCCTGACAACCAGAGTTTGATACCCAGGGCTCAGATGGCAGATGGAGGAAGTGGTCCTCTGATTGTTGACCTTAACTGTCATGCTCACACATACACCTATATATAACTGTAATTGTAGTTAGGGAATGTGTAAAAGCACACACACACACACACACACACACACACACACACACACACACACACACACACGGATGCCAGAACACAACCTTGCAGAGTCACTTCTATCCTACTGCTACTTCTGGAGATTGAACTCGCATTGCTGGGCTTCCGAGGCAGGCGTCTTCACCCACCCAAAGAAGTGCTGTGGCTGACCGCACACTTGTCACCCCGTTTCTACTTCTTCAGCATAACACCATGCCCGGCAAGGCTTTAAAATGTTTTGTTGTTAGGATTTGGTGGGGCCTGTGTCACTCACTCTTGCCACAGAGTTGTGGAGAGCAGAGGCCAACTTTGTAGAGTTGGTTGTTTCCTATTACCCTTATGGGGACCAACTCAGATCAGCAGGGTGCTGTGCCAAGCACCTTCACCTGAGGAGCCATCTCACTGGCCCAAGATGTTACAGCAATTCAAGAGATCACATTTGTAATTTTTACCATTCCATTTGCAAAAAAATCAAGATTCTACCTTTAGTAAGTATCACAGATGCCACCACTAGGCCTCATATGTAAACTAGAGTCAGATTTCTGATTTTAGGTCTGGCACTGTCACCTACAACTCATGACCTGAGATAACATTCTGGGTCTAATGTTACAAAATTAAGTTAGAATGGAAGATACATTTTATTTATTTATTTATTTATTTATTTATTTATTTATTTATTGAGACAAGGGTTCTCGGTGTAGCCTTGGCTGTCCTGTACTTGCTTTGTAGACCAAGTTGGCCTTGAACTCAGAGATTTGCCTGCTTCTGCTTCTCTGAGTGCTGGGATTACAGGTGTGCATCAGTATGCTTGGCTTGAGAAAATTTTTATCATACACAAGAAAAATATGCTTGCTCTCCTTCCCTGTCCTTTAAGTTTTCATGTGGTAGATGTTTATAATCACAAGTATTCAAGACAAAAATGAAGGAATAAAAGCTTCCTATTTCAGTGTTTTTGTTTTTCTTTCCCTTTTCCTTTTTTGCCTGAGGCGATGCCTTGCTGTGTAGTTCATGACAATATCTAATTCAGGGTTAGGCATTCATCATCTTTCAGCCTCCCAAGCCATAAACTACTACAACTAGCTATTAAAAATTTATTACAAGGCCAGGCATGGTGGTGCACACCCTTAATCCCAGCACTCAGGGAGGCAGAGGCAGGTGATGGATGGGAGTTTGAGACCAGCCTGGTCCACAAAGCACGTCCAGGACAGCCAAGGCTACATAAAGAAACCCTGTCTCAAAACAACAACAAAAACCAACAAAACAACCAAAAAACTCACACACACACACACACACACACACACACACACACAAATAAATAAATAAAAACAGGAAACTCTTATTACTGTGTGTATTACAAGTAAAAGTGAGCAGATCCCATTGTGCACTGGAAGTGTGAGGACAGCCTTCAACATTTGGTCCTCTTTCCTCTGTTTTCTGTGAGTAGAATTCTGGAATAGTAGCAGGTGTCTTTACCTGCTGAGCTATCTCATTGACCCTTTTTAAAAATGAGGATTATGGGTGGTGGGTGCGGGTCCATGGGGTTCTAAAGATGAGGTCCTCCTTAATGCATTCTGAGGATGATTGTGCTCCCGAGCTACACGGAAATGTCCACCCCTGAGAGCAGCCTGATTGGGAGGAAACCCGTAGTGCAATGTATTAGAAATACCCAAGCTGAGATCATCCAACATGGCGTTGATCACACACTGTGTCTGATCTGCAGAACAGCAGTGACTGAACAGACATCACAGGACCATACTGAGAGCTCCAAACCACAGTGCTGGTGTTTCCCAGAAAGAAGGAAATCATGTCACGGGAATCGTCCATGCCCTCCTGCCACAGGACCATGGAACCACGCTCCAGTGAGCTCCCAGGGAGCCCGGGCCACCGCTGCCGCTGCCATTGCTTTTTGGATTGTGGCCCAGGGCAGTACGGCAGAGGAGATGGCTTTTGAGGAGAGGGTGCTGTTTGAGTCGAGCCCCGAGTGAGGACTGTACTGCCCATACCACAGGCCTCACGGATACTAGGGGCAGCATCAAGGCAGGGGCCCATGGTAGATGGAGCATGTGATGGAACCAGAGACTCAGGAGGCGGGATACAACATAGCCACAGGCTCCCCGGGACAAGAAGCTGAGCTGGGCCAACATCAATGGTTTCTGGGAGGTACTCAATGAAGACTTTGAGGGGCCTCCACTTGCCACCTGCTTGATGGCCCACAAGATCCAGTACCCACAGGAGTAGGAGGCCATCCAGGCCTTGATGGCCAGCAACAATCTGTTGGATTGAATGGAAGCAGGAGAGCTGGCCCTGAGGACACAAGAACAGGAGAGATGGCCCTGAGGACACAGGAGCAGGTGAGCCAGCCCCGGGGACATGGGAGCCTGAGAGCTGGCCCTGCCTTGAGGACACAGTAACTGGAGAGCTGACCCTGCCCTGAGGACATAGGAGTGGGAGAGCCATCCCTGCCCTGAGGACACAGAAATGGGAGAGCCGGCCCCACCCCAAGGACATGGGAGTGGGAGAGTGGGCCCTGCCCTGAGGACATGGGAGCAAGAGAGCTGGCCCTGCCATGATGACAGGGAGCAGGAGAGCGGGCCCTGCCCCTGCCCTGAGGATACGGAAGCAGGAGAGCTGGCCCTGCCATGATGACATGGGAACGAGAGGGAGGGCCCTGCCCTGAGGACAAGGGAGCCGACCCTGATCCAGGGCTCTGAGTGGACCACACCCCAGCATCTACCCCATGTATGGCCTGCTGGAACACATGAAGGGGCCAGACCTACAGATTCAAAGATTAAGAATCTCCTTGACACACAGCAACAACGGAATCTCCGAGAGCAGTGCCAGTGAGCATCTGGTAACTATAGTGTAGGCCTCAAACCAGACTCATGACTTGTAGCAATGAACATTTGAAAGTAAACATACGTGGGCAAAAGGCTACACGACGTGATACCCTACAGCTTCTGTGACAAGATTTTTTGTTTGTCTGTTTTATTTTACTGGGAGGAGGAGAGGGGTTTTGGTGCATGACGTGTGAATCATAGACATTCAGTAAAAGTTTAAAAAAAAATGAGGATTATGGCTAGAGACTGCTATACAGTCTCCAATGCTAACAGAACTGGGCAAGATGATGCTTTCTCCGCTCATGCTTTCCCTAGAGCAACTTCAGGGTGCTGCCTAAGTTTTTGATAGTTCTGACTGGAGCCATTATTGATGTTTTCTGATGGTCTACTTCATCTTTTACCCTTATAAGGAGTGGGATCCTGAGCATCCCACAGAGGCCCACATGTTAGGCATGTTCCAAAAGTGGTGCTACTGAGAGGTAGCAGAGACTGTTGTTCAGCATCCAGCAGGTTGGTACAGGTGCTGCTTGCTTCGGAAGGGAATGGATAGACCTTGAGGTCAAGGGTCCCAAGGTCCTACTTCCTGATCAGGAGTGGCTTAGAGTGCTCAGGGTGAGACCCAAGGCCCAGGCACTGTGCCAAGCTCCTGGTCTCACCGGGGAGGTGGAAATGATTTTCCACTGGTGTTACAGTTTAGCTCTTTTAGAATGAATTTGCTGGTATCAGACAGGAGTGGAGACTCAGGAGCTCCAAATACCCGTGGTGATTCCACAGTGTTATAGATCGTTGTCAAACTGCTGTGCTAAGCAAGACAGAGGAAGCAGGCGGTTGTTTGAGACCAGATAGCAGGCAGGTCGAGTGAGAGGCAGGCCTGGGTGGGTGCTTCATCAGTGGTCAGCACTGAGCTAGCAGCGGTGATGGAGCAAGCGTTAGAGGCTGCCAAGGTAGTTTTGCCATTGCTGCTTTACCACTGGGAGTCTGGCGGCAGTTCTCTCTCAGAATAAATGGAGTCTCAGATGATGACAGTGGAGGAACAGCAAGAACCTGAGACAAGAGCAACCCAGCCAGCTAGCCAGCCTTTATTTATAAACCTTGGAAAGTGGGGAGGGGTTTGTGAGTGAATGTGCCTGATTTGCTGGGACTAGGGGTGCCAGAATATCTAATCTACATGCAGTGGCACAGTACTTCATTGACATGTAGTAGCACAGGATCCTATCACAAAAAAAGAAAACAGTACTTAATTATCCTATGGGTGGTGGAAGAATTTCTAGGTACAGTTAAAGGCCATTTGCTTAAGGCTAGGGTCTCCTCAGCTTAGGGTGGGGTACCCCAGGGATCTCCAGATGTTTGATAAACCGGTTTTCTTATCAGGAAAGGGTCAAGCCTGTGATGCTCCTTAGACGATCTGGGGTCTCACATCAGGGGGAAGGAGAACCTCGCTAAGAAAGAGTCCACTGTAATAGACAGACCTCAGTTGGCTATCCGGATATGCTAGACTTCGACCTCTCCAGCAGCCCTTCACAAGAGACTTTGAAGCTGTGAGAAACATTTTAAGTCATGGGTGGCATACACTTACAGAGTACCAGGGGGCTCTGGTCTCTTCCTTTTCCTTTTATTTCCAGCCATAAGCAAGCAGCTCTGCTCCACACATCTGCCAAGACGTGTTTTCTTACCACAGACACAAAGCAATGGAGCCAACCCGCTGGAGCTTCCTAAGTCTGAGCCTGAATCATTATTTTCTAAGGGTGACACAGGCTGACAGACATGATGGGGAGGAGCATTGGTAAGACAATCAAGGGAGAGTGGTTCATGTGTTGACTTCTTATTCTTTGCCTCTTTCAGATGAGTTTCACCCAGCAGGATTGGAGGTAAATAGGTCAGTGGTAGAGTGCTTGCCTAGCTAGCATGGATGAGGCCTAGGCACGATCCCCTGTGCGGCCTCCACCCAGAAAACCTATCAGGAGTATGTTGCAAAGAGGACGACTAAAAAGCTGCTTTGCAGAGTTCAAAAACCTTGAAGTATGTCTGTTCAATTCTACATCACTTTGTGAAATGTGCAACGTTTGTGTGATTTGTTGTGCAGAATAAACCATGCCAAGCACATTTTACAGCCCTGGAGAGGTAAGTCTTCCTATGCAGTCCAGACTCTTCCAAAGTTAGTAATTTTAAAGTAAGAGTTTCAGTAATTTTTTAAAGTTCTTAACACACATAAAATATCTTCATTATTTTATATTTCATCTATAAGCCTTAGCTGTGATTCCATCCTTGGATCTTTTTAACTTTAGCTTTATTTATTGAGTCTCAAGGATGACCCTGAACTTCTGATCTTTCTGTCCCTACCTCCCAAGTGCTTGGATTACAGGTAGATAACACACCTGTTTTATGCCATGCTAAGGACTGAAACCAGGACTAAGCAAGCACGCTGAGCTATGTTCCCCAACCTTAATTTTAGCTCTATGCTATAGAACAATGTCCTGTGAATTCACAAACCACTGACAGATGATAGAACCATCATGTTGAAAAACAAACTAAGCCAGATGTAGTGGCGCATGCCTTTAATCCCAGCACTAGGAAGGCAGAGGCAGGTGGCCCTCTGTGAGTTCAAGGTCAGCTTGGGCTACAAAGAGCTCTAGGACAGTCAGGGCTATTACACAGAGAAACTCTGTCTCGAAAAACCAAAAACCAAAACCAAAAACCAAAAAACCAAACCAAACCAAAAACAAAAAACCAAACCAAACAAAAACAACAAAAAAACAAAAACCAAAAAAAAAAAAACCCCAAAACAAAAACCTAGATGTAATAAAACCCAAACCACAGTATTTTTTCACAATAATTGCCATATTTCATGTGAAACATTGGTCAACAAGCATTTTGGATGGAGGGAAATGAACTGGATAGAATAAAGGAATTAGCTTCCTACTTCCCAGTGACAACAGGATACCTCTAATTATCTTGCTAGGTTATTAAAGAACCAACAAGTTATCCTTTTATTTTGCTGAATCAACAAATTAGAATTTTCATCTCCAAATAACTTAGAAAATACTTAAAGTGCTTCCTTTGTAACCAATTTTTAATTTCCTCAGACAGCAATAGCATTTTTTCCCCCACAGTGTTTCCATTATTTCTGACTCAGGTCTGGTGTATCCCAGGCTGGTCTTTTTTTTTTTTTTTTTTGGTTTTTTTGAGACAAGGTTTCTCTGTGTAGCCCTGGCTGGGCTGGACTCACTTTGTAGACCAGGCTGGCCTCGAACTCACAGCGATCCGCCTGCCTCTGCCTCCCGAGTGCTGGGATTAAAGGCGTGCGCCACCACGCCCGGCTCCCAGGCTGGTCTTGAACTCATTACACACTTGTGAAGTAGCTTGAACTTCTGATCCTCCTGCCTCCACCTCCTCAGTGCAGGGATTACAAGCACCATTTGACTGGTGCTAGTGACTGAACTCAGGCACCGCATACTAGGCAGGCACTCCTATCAACCGAGCTACACACCTAAACAGTCTTCAGGTTTACACAGGTGTGGTTAACACATGGTTTGTGTTAACGTGGTAACAGGGTTTGAACAAGTAAGTGTAAACACGTGCCCCACGGCAATCCTTTGGGCTTTCATGAATCGCACTGCTTAAAGCAGCTCAGGTTGGTGTCGGCTGCTCACAGCGCTCCTGGCACTGTGTAAGGAAAGGGTTTGGGCATCTGGGATGGCAAAGGAACAGAAGACTAAAACAAATATGATCAGTTAAAATCTTTTTCCAAGGAGATTTGAGTATGTCCGTGCTGAGAACCAGAATTGACTCATAAAAGATTTCATTAGCAACCCAAGGTACATGAAGCAGGCCTGTCCTATGCCAAGATCAGGATTCAAAAGACTGTGAACCATCTCCTGCCTCCTTGGGAGCCTGGCTCACTTTTAAGTGGTCCTGTATAGTGAGGTAATCCATGGTGTGTCAGTCTGGGCTCCAAAAGTGGGTGGTCTTTGCAGAAGGAGGTGCTCACTCACTCTACCTCCGGCTAGAGGCAGTTCCTGCAGCTGGCCCAAAGGCAGCCCACAGACTGCACTTGCACATTTCTTCATTTCTCACTTGAGTGCCCTTCTTTGGGTCCCTTTCAACTGCCCACTTTAGATCGGCTTCATTACACCACTGCTCCATTTGTCATGTAAATTGGGGGACTCGGGGAAGTTTTTCTTTTGGCCTTGTCTACGGAAGAATACCAAGAGGTATTCAAAACGTATTAACACAAATCAATGGCACCAATAAAAGCGAAATCTCCTTAGCAACATAGTCTTGATTGCAAAAGGAGAACGGAGAGCATTTAGCAGAACACTGGCCCACATGGAAGACGCATTTGTCTGGAAGAATCCAGCACAAAGCCTAAAAGAGAGATTTTGAAAAAATCCAAAATTAACTCACAGGGAACAGTTACTCTTTTTTTCAAAAGTCCACAATTGGCTACATTAAATCTATCGTGTGCTTTTGGCTCAGCAACATTGTATCTCAGCGCTTTGCAAACTGAAATTACAACACCCTGCATGTTTCACATGAGTTACAGGGTGTTTTTTGTTTGTTTTGTTTTTTGAGGTTTTTTTTTTCCTCTGTTGATTTCTTTGATAAAGCAAACAAAAAGTCTTAAGAAATATTCATCTCACACACAACGTGAAGAAAACTGAATGGCTATTTAACAATATCTGAGACTGTAGGTACAAAAGGCTGGGCTATCTGCGAGGCTTTCTGCAGTGGACTCTAAGGTGCAGGCAGCGACGGCATTTTGCTGCAGTCTATTTGTGGAAAAAGAAATGGAATACAATTCTGAGAATGCTCTCATTTTTGTTAGAATGAAAATAGTGATAAGAATGGAAATTCAGAAAAGTATCAATTCTAAAACAACAAAAACCCTCCAATACAGGGATGATTCAACAAAAAATAAGCAAAAATAAAGCTTCTCTCTTAAAAGGTTTCATGTAGCATTTTCATTTTGTATCTCAAGTAAAACAATTCAGGCAATGGAGAGAAAAACATCTTTACTGCATACTACAGAGAAAGTCTTTAAGTAAACTGAGTTGGGTATTTTTGTTAGACTCGTACCTCTATGCGTCTTCCCCTCTGTCTACACACAAGTGCACATGTGTGAAAACTCTACAGCTGTTACTGAACTTGATGTAGATTGTAGAGGGGGTGGAACGCTGTCTGCCAGAGCCTAATGACAATTCATCTTGGACTACCTGTATTATGACCCACTTCTCACACCCTTGTAACAGCTAAAACCTTTCAGATGTATTAACAGGCCATTGGCTTCCACCAACTAAAAGCATCTGAGACTCACGCTGACTGCTACATCCACCTACTGGTATTTCCGCCAAAGTGTCTTTATCGATGACTTTGTTCTGTTACTTTAAGGATACAGTTTCTACACTGAAATATGGAAATTTGCTATAAGCAGAATCTGTATTCCCAAGCCATACTTGGTTATATTTAGCTATAGAATAAATTTATTCCCTTTGAGGTGAAAGCTGTTTTTGCATCAACATGTGTATGTATTTGCCATGTTAACAACTGGAATTTGAGTCAAATAAAATGGAACAAATCCTGTGTAATAAGCCCATTTAATACAGTGCAACACACAGGCACTGCTATGTGTATTTACAGAGGTGGTGGCTAGATTTATTTCTGCCTTCACCTGAAAACTTGAGAGCCTAAACAAGGTGACAGACTATGTAAGGACAATAAAGTAAGACCTTTCGGGCAAAGGGTAAGATAGAAGTCGCTTTTCCATTTTTTTTTTAATTTTTAAATTTTTTTATCTTTTCTTCATAGTAAAAGCCTAGGGCCTCAAGCATGCTAAAGTGTCCCACCACTGGGTGGGAAGTTCACAAATGTCTAGTGCAAAATTTTCACATTCACCATGCCAAGTCCTAAACTCAAATTCGTGAGAATGTCAATGTAGTTATGTTTCCCCAGACAACTGTGAAGTGCTGTCTACTGTAAGTGTGTCCATGGATGTGGGCTTCACTCAGCCATGGCCACAGCACCTGCTCAGTCCGTGCATTTCCTCTGAAGTGATTTGGATGGATTCATAGTTTTATTTCATCTACTATGTACACCATGCAAGGACAAAACGCTGTGCTTTTAATCTGGCTACAGCATTATCTGTTGAAACCACGATAATGGATTCTGCTAAAAACAGCACTTTTATGCCTGGAGTGGCAGAACACATACATCTACAACCCAGTAACTCAGGAGGCTGAGGCAGGATGATCATCAGTTTGTGGCTAGTTTAGACTAGAGTGAGCCTGTAAGAAAAAAAGAAAAGAAAAGAAAAGAAAGAAAGAAAGAGAAAGAAAGAAAGAGAGAAAGAAAGAACACTTTCAGTTTACCAGCCAAAGCAAGCAAACGCACACAGTAAAAATTTGTAACTCTCTAGCTCATAACAGATTCCTATTCGAGTATGAGTCTTGTCATTTTACCCAGAACTCACTTGTAGCCCAAGCCCAGGCTTTGAACGGGAAATCATCAAGGCTTAGCCTTCCAAGTGTGGGCATGTCAGGTGTGCATTCCTACATCTGGTTTGAAGAGTTAATTTTATAAGAGAAGTTTATAGTTTTTGACTTTTAATTTTATTTAAAAATTTTATACATTTTACTGTAACCTACAAGAGATCACAAACCATGCCACCATAACTACAATTCAAGCATAACCCATCTAAAGGACTTAATTATGGATCAAAGTTTTAACCAAAAAGAAGGTTTCTTAAGAAAAACAGACCATTTTTTTTAGAGCAATGGCTTTAATTTGTAAATAATGATAGTAAAAATATACACCTCTGAAATTCACCTTTGAACTATACCAACTTTGAAAAATGTCACGAGCCTTCCTTCCACATTTGAGTTCGATGAATGCTCAAGCAGGAAGGGCCACTTTGTTCAGCAGGAGTCTGAAAATTATCTGATACCCATTTAAACACTTAAGAGTTCCCTACAAGCTACTAGCAGGGTTTTCCATAAGTTATCATATTACAGTTATAAACAATAAAAAAAAGGATTGTTTCCAAGGTGGCCCCTGCTATCCTCTCAAAGGGCATCAACAGTAGAGGGAAGCTCCTCCTGCAGCTGTGTAATTTAAAATTCCCACTATGAGAGCATATAAAAGACAGCAAAAGGCTGTGTGCAGTCCTGGCCATCCTTGTAAGCTAGCCAAGGGTAACAATGCAGTGACTTCTCTGGGTGAGAAGGGGGTTTTTAAGCATTTTCTCTCTAAGTTCTGACTAGCTTATTTCTATTGCTGCTACTAGTAAGTTTATACTAGAGCTTTGTTGTCGTTTCATGTTTGAGATGATCTCACTATGTGGACCAGGGTGGTCTACAACTCCTTATCTTTCCCCCTTAGTTGGACTATACAATACTGGGATTCTAGGCATTTTCCACTGCTCCTGGCAATGCTTAACTATTCTGTGAGGCTATAACAGTAAATAAGAGCATCCATCAGCAAATGAAAAGAGATAAGAGATTTTAAAAGGCGGCGTTGATGTGAGTGAAGGCAAATTCCTATTTATTAATGAAGATTCCATTCATAACAATGTTATTACCTAGTAAAATCAACTCTTAAACAGAGGGACCGATCCTAACAATTGAGTGTCTTCTAGGTTTTTTTGTGGGGGTAGTGGGAACCTCAGACAGGGTCTCATTTTGGAACCTTTAGAGCTCATTATGTAGAGCAGGCTGGCCACCAAATCAGAGAACTTCCTCTTCTGCCTGCTGAGCTATGGCATTAAAATGCAGCACCACCACCACCTGGCTTTCGTTTTAGATTTTAAGTCTAAT
This sequence comes from Acomys minous, assembly GCF_964271855.1. Taxonomy (NCBI): domain Eukaryota; kingdom Metazoa; phylum Chordata; class Mammalia; order Rodentia; family Muridae; genus Acomys; species Acomys minous. Next base: position 59,112,177 of record NC_140497.1, read on the forward strand.
GGTATTTATGTCAATAGAAAGAACTAAACAAGGTTTATTGTAACTAAGAACCAGGAGCAGCCACTCCGCGCTCTCGGGCTCCCATTTGAGACGGTCTAGCCTCAAGCACACTACCCTGCCATAGCCCCCAGCGTGCTGGTCTCCCAGGGTTGCGCCAGGCCCCGAGGGAAGGGAGTCTTTGTTGGAGGTTGGGTGACACACTTTCCTTACACGGCAGTAAGAGAGCAATAGGTAATTAATTCACCAAAAATAAAAGGCCTGGTGTTCAGGTCACTAAAATATTTCTGAGATAGAAAGCTAAGAAGGCCGTACATTATTTTTCAAAAACAGCTAACTCTCAAATTAAGAGCACTGTGTTTAGGTGTGCAAGGGGAGAACACGGCCTGCGTTACCTCGTATGGAACTCTATTTTAAAAGGTCACATGTAATTTTTTTCAATATTATAGTCAATATTTCCCCAATCTTTAAACATGCAAAACATTTTGAGAAGTGTAATCCCACCTCTACTTTTAAATACAAAATTTAACAATAGCTTATTTATGCTGACACTCTAAGTATCTCCAAATCATTACCATTTAACGTTCTAGGTAGGTACTCTCACATAAAACTTAATAAACAAGAAAACATGAACAAGAGCTGGACAAGATAACATCATGAGGTAGTCATGGCACCACCCTGCTCTGACAGTAATGTGACCGTGCAGAACATCAGAAACGCCCTGAAATGAAGCTGAGCATCTTGCAGGCATCATGGCTGGTGCCTGTAATCCTCAGCTGCACGGAAGGCTTGAAGCCAGGTGGACCACACAAGAACCCTTCTCAAAACACAACACAACAACAGGACTGGCATCTGGAGATCTGTTTTTGGTACCATCAGAACAAGGAACCTACTAGCCTGGTACACGCCTGCAATCTCAGTACCTGGGGGGCTAGGTAGGGAAGGAGACTGAGGGTGAAGGCCAGCTCGAGTTACACCTAAGATTACCTGAAAACAAAATAGGACAGGACAAAGCAAGAAGGAGAAAGAATTGATATTTCCAATGTTTTCTATGAGGAATAGCTGTTCCCCAGGTCTAGATAAGGATGCTAGACAGATAGGAGGGTCGCAGTGCCTGGGTGTGTAGTTCAGTGGCAGAGCGCTGCCCGTCACCAAGCAGGCCTTAGGTGACATGCCAGCACCACAAGGTTTATGAAGGATAGAAGGGCCCACAACTGGATGCTGGTGTGGCACCAAAGGCAGCTTTAAACATATTTTACTTTTGACTCAGTACCAGTCATCAACAGCAAGTCACCGCAAAACTCTGTACAGTAAACACAGGCATGCCAGTAAGCTTTACAGGGTAAGATGTGAAGCCAAATACTATGGGAACTCAAACAGTCAGCTATGTCAGAGCAACATAGAACACCACTGCATCTGAGCTCGTGCAGATGTAGGTCCAACTGTTCACACCACCACTGAGCATCTTACCCAACACTGCGGTGGAAGCGGTCTAAAGCCTATAGATAGCTTGTGTCTACAAAACAAACAAACAAAACAAAACAAAAAATCAGAAATACTACATAACTACCATGAAAACAACCATAGGGACAGCTGTGTGTCTTCTTGACTGAAAATTGTTCACTTATTTAACTATTCTAATAATTAATGGAAATTGTTGCTTGCCATTATTGAAGGTTTTCTTAACTTTATTTTGTGGATTTTAAGACAAAAATATATGGTTTATAGTCTAAATACTGGAATCTAGTCATTAAAGAGTTTTGCTATAGTATCTGCTGGTAATTTAGACAGGTACAGTGAACCCTTCAGGAGGGAATGGCAACCTTTACTTCAAAGCTAAAAATATCACATCAGTTTTACTGCTGTTACTAGACTCTGGAATAGCTGTTTTAATCCAAATATGTAGTTGTGTGTAAAAGAATTTGTAAAATATATTGTATGAGAAAAGGAGTTTCTATACAAGCAATAGTGTAAAAAGCCAGTGATGTTCAAAAAAAGATCACAGGTAATTAGCTTATATACAAACCTACACATTTGATTTTCTGCCAATAATCTATTTTTTTGGCTAGTCTAAAATGTGCTTTCCAGCACATGGGCCCTTAAATCCATGATTTAAGAAATGGTAATATTATAAGCCATTAATGAAAACCCTACATGCTGGAGATATGGCTGGTTTATGGTAATGCATATAAATGCGTTTTGGTGGTACTCTGTGTGTATTTGAAATATGGGAATGTACATTTCTAGGGAATTTTTTTAGCAGCAAACACATTTCTAATTACAGTTATAAAAGCTTTTAAAATCCTATACTCAATATTAATTGTGAATAATATTCTTACAACAATATAAATTTGAAACTACAACGGACCAACAATAGGAAAACAAGGACCTTAACTAGGTCTGTTTCCTGTCAAGCCAACAGCTGTGTCACTCTACAGACTGACAGCTGTATCCAGGGCTCACTCTTGCATAGTCTGTGTGGTCATCATAGTTCTCTGCTCTCTGAGGCCTGACACTGATTCAGCACTGCAAGAGTACACAATCACTTCACAGAGAAACACAGGAACACTGGAGTTTAGAGGAGCATTACTTGGAACTGTGCTAATTAAGGTGGTCGGACACACCAACTAGACATAGGTTAAATAAAGGTGTGAAACACTAAAATCCTTTGTACTCTGAGGGCTTTGCGGAAAAGTTTTCTATGGATTCAAGTTGTTGAGTTCCTGGGGGGGTGGGGGTGAGGTCACACACAGGGTAGGGCGGTGGGGGATGGGGGGGGTTGAGGACGGACTGGACTTTAAATCAAAGTTTTAACAATTCCTAAAGTCCCATATTGGCTACAAGATACTGGCATTTAGCTATTCAAATATATATATAGAGAGAAGCACAGTACTTTAGAGAAATACAAGAAACACTTTTAAAAATATAGGTATATAAATTAACGAAATTGGTATTTAAAAGATTTAATACAAGGGGGAGTACCAATTCTTAATACAAATTATTAAGCATAGTTTATATAATTTCAAATGTTATTCACATTATTGCTCAATACCACAACTATATGGAACAAGTTCTTGACACACATTAAAATGTGTATAATTTTAGGCTTATAAAAAACAAAGTCTACCTATACACAGGCCATTCCGAAATCTACAGTGTGAAGATATGTACAACCAAACAGAAAAAAAATACAAACATGTATGTGTATATTTAAAAGCAACAAGCTAACCTGGTTTGATCTTAAATATACAAATTTCAATCAAAAAAAGTATGTAACTGGATTGAGATAACTGTGCAGACTGAAAATAGCATAAAATGTGCCCTCTATGTCTTAGTAACGATCTGCTCTTCATAACTATCTACCAGTGGGACATCAAATACCAGATGATTCTTAACTCTATCCTTTGTTTCCTTTCCAAACTATTCAGAAACATATCCATTCTATAATGATGTTAGTCTGGGAAACAAACTTTACTTTTATTTTTAAAAGGAACAGTTCCCTGCTGAGCACTACACACAACCCAAGTCCAGCCCCTTTACTGCTGCCACCTGGAGCCCACAGACTGAAGCCACTGCACGGTGAGGCTGAGTTCTAGTAACCACAGGCGTGCACACACACTCATGATCCGTCTACTCTAGGGACATTACCACTTGTGAGGATAGATACTTTGAAAACTGCTGCTAGTTCTTCATAAAGTTAAGGTGTATCTGCTGAGACTGAACATAAGGAACTGTGTGAGAAAGGTCAGAGCAGGGCCCAAAAGGCTTTGTGAGAAAATCTACAGTTTTCAAGTAACTATTGTGGCAAATTCTAAGAGAAAGAAAAAAACAGTACAAGAGAGTGTTAGAACAGATAACAAGTATGTTTTTCTATGTTAAGGAACTGATAAATAAATGACTGTGTGAACCTTGTTGACAAAATAACAAAGGCTGGCCATTTTTTATGCTAAGTTCAAATGTATTTTTTTTTTGAGAATACAAAAAGTAATCCTTGAAAATCAGAATATATAACAGAAAAGAGCACAATAACTTAAGTATTAAACATCTGTATGAAATAACTTGCAAAGTTTGACAAATATGCACACATAGAACATGCGGTTATTTAAAAAACAGAACAAACAAAAACACCACCCGATTCTGTAGAACCAGCATCATATCACCAGCAGGAGAGCACCAAGCAAGGCACCATTGGAAAGACAACACACTTGGAAAGTCTCTATAAATAAAGCAAATGCTAATCTGGTCGAAAAATCGGTGTCTTTGGTAAAAATTCTATGAGGATGACCTGTAAAAAGGAGAAGAAAAAGGCTTTAAGCAACTTAAAACATTTCTTAACCTTAAAACATCAGTCATATTCTTAAATAAAAAAAAAAAAGAAAAACAAAACAAAAGCCTTTGACAGATAAAGCATTTTTACTAGTGAAATTGTACTTGCTGTGAATACTTTCTCCCGATGGGCGTGCTCACTTTCCTCAGGACCTGTGTCCTGACTGGGAGGGTCTATCATGCGCTTGCCTAACCATCTGGGCCAGGACCTTTCTTTTTCACTTGAGTTTTACTGGCTTTTTGATTTGCCTCAGTAAAGAAAACACCTCCATTCTTGTTCAAAAACACTCTTTTCCTTCTCTAGTTCCCCTGCAGGACGCCTCAGGTGTCACCCATGGCACTTTGCTGGCCTACCATTTACTTAGAAGACAGGGCACTACTTCCTAGCACACTGCGTGCTCACTGAGAATAAGGCAGTGTCTCCATTGCTCACCCCACAGCAAAGGCTCGACATCATTAAGGAAGAGGGGGGAAAAGAATCTAAGAACCCACTGTCTGCACATGACACACTCACTGCACTCACCAACTCACAACAGCCACAGTTACTTGCACCCCATTTTACAGGCCGAGATTCCAGGGCAGATGGGAAGGACTCATGCAACCTTACGCTGTAACTGAGAAATACTGGCGTCCACAGCTGCCGAAGAGGGGGAGCCGTGCCATGCAGGCACTGGGAAGCTGCCCATGATGCAGGAAACAATCCTGCACCAACGCACATGCAAGCAGCCCTAATTAAACCCAGCAGGTTATTTCTTTTAAAGAAAAAACAACAAACAATAAACAAGCAAACATGACTAGGAGGCAGCTGTGCTGGGAAGAAGGTTCCAGAGGTTTGAGTGAAAGAAGAGAAATTGTGGGGGTGGGGTGACAAAATACATTCTATACGTGTTTGAAGTTGTCCAACTACACATAAATGTAGGTTTGAAATGTTTATTTTTGGGTCTAGAATGATAGCTTAGTAGTTAAGAGGTCTGGGTTTGCTCTGGGTTTGGACCTGGGTTTGGTTCCCAGCACCCTCATGGTGGCTCACAACAACCACTAACTCAGTTCCAAGGTACCCAATGCCTTCTTCTAGCCTTCAATGCCAAAGATATACACACAGTAGAAAGTCTCAAAGGAATTTAGTAAGGAGGGATTTTCTTCTTACTAGATTATGTGTGATTATGATACATGCTTTTAAAGAGCTTTTCAGGCTTTGTTTATTCCTATTTTCAAATACCACAAATACACATATTCTAAGAATATCTAAAAAAAATCACTTTAGAAGCCAATTTTAAGCTAGGCATCATGGCACACGCCTTTAAACCCACTACTTGGGAGGTAGTGGGCAGATGGTTGTCTGTGAGTTCAAGGCCAGCCTGGTCTAGGAGCAAGTTCCTGAGGCGTGAAGACTACATAGAGAGATGTCTTGAAAACGAAAAAAAGAAAGAAAAAGGAAACAAAGAAAGAAAAAGTACTTTGTATACACCTTCTATGATCCTGTGAAATACAATTCATTTAAAAGTACTTACTTATATAAAAATTCAAGGTAAATTAAATGTTTTTATGACAGTATACAGTTCAGAATGTTTTAAAGAGCTACTAATTTAACTGTAATGAAAGAATTTCCTAAAGACAGATGAAAACCCAGTGCATATACTGTATGAATGAACTTTTCCCATACAGCTCCACTTGGAAATCATAAGTTAGATTTTTCTTTTCCCAGTGCAAGAGATCCGAGCCCTTGTGTGGTAGGCACATACTCTACGATTGGGCTGTATCCAGTTTGGCATTAGCTTTCATTTTTTCTTTTCCTGTTTCTTTTAGAAACATCAAAAAGCAATTAAAGAGCCGGGCATGGTGGCGCACGCCTTTAATCCCAGCACTCGGGAGGCAGAGGTAGGCAGATCGCTGTGAGTTCGAGGCCAGCCTGGTCTACAAAGTGAGTCCAGGACGGCCAAGGCTACACAGAGAGACCCTGTCTCGAAAAACCAAAAAAAAAAAAAAAAAAGCAATTAAAGCTTCAGGTTTAAGCTTGGTGTTTGCGTTTATAAATGTATACTAGCAAATTATTATTTCATGAAACCCTTGAAATATCCCCAAAAGCTATTGCTGTCCTTCCAATGGGTAACAGACCTCTTACCACCAATGATAAAATGACTAGTACCTGGCCAGGTCAAGCTCTAAGGAGTCTCTCAGCTGTTCCTGTTTTATGGTTATAAAGAAGCAGCACATGTCTTTCTCAACCTTAGAATTAACATGTGATGTCATAAAAGTAAAACCCAAATTACTTAGTTTATGAATAGAGATCGTTAACTCCTTTCTTAAATTTTTTTCTTTTAATCTACTAATCTGTCTATGTTCTCAAGTAAAACACTCTCGCTCAAGGAAGAATAAGTTCATGACTTCTTAAAAGTATTCTGAACTTTTCAAAAAGAAGAACAATTATTCAAATAAGCCAGGACACCAATAAATTGAATTTCTAAAACTATTGTGTGTGTACATTTATGTATGTGTACGCCATCTTTTAAAAGACAAAACAGGTTGGCCAACATCTGTTTGCATTTAAGATAACTGTACAAAACAGCGTTCTAGGAACGGTTTAGAAAACCCTGTACAGCTACTAGGAACACAGGCAGCAAGTCCATGAAGGCTTCTCAGGCTCCAGCGGCCCGGCTGAAAGGTTCTCTTCCATACTTGGAAACTCATTAGCATTATATAAAACGCCATATCTGACGTGCTGCGTAACCAAGGTTGTGGTTATTCTTTATACAGCATCTAAAATTTCACACTCCATCAACACATGTTCAGGCCATTTTATCTTGGCAATTAATTTATTATTTTTCAGAACACAGTGGAGCCTTGTCTTCAAGTCATTCATAACTTTATAAATCAGCCTTGCACATGAAACCCAGGCATCTGTGAACCGTAGAAAATCCTTGCACTGGGGAGATTAAGCTCCTGACACCTTTGCTGATTAATAATCATGGAAAGAATAAGATCAGAAACAAAATAAATGATCATTTAATAGAGAAACTCACAAAACAGCCCTTTAACTTACATATTCCATCATGTTGTTCGTTTCACATTTCCTTTTGCTCAGTCTCCAGTGCAAGCACAGCTAGACATGACGGAGGGCAAAAGAAGAGAAATGAGCTCCATTTTCCTGGGCACAAGACTCACCCACTCGTCCACCTTTCATATTTGAGTCCAACAAAAGCATCTGTTTCCATACTGTGCAGTTCAGACCCCAACAGTACGAAGCTGCTCCCCGCAGTACTCACCTTGTGGTATAACCTATTGTTTTCCCATTCTAATAACTTCTCAATCGATCTTCGTGTCTGGAAGACAAATGAGGGAGAGCTTACTCTTGACTGGCTTTAGAAAAGCTGGTTTGCAGCTGCTTTCTGTGTGAAAAGGCAAGAGTGGCCTGTCCTCTCCGTGTTCCAGCACTAAGCAGCAACCTCATCAGAAACAGTAGTTTTAAGTCAACATGAATTTTCTTTTAAATATATGTGCATATATTTTTCAAGTATTTTGTACTTACTATCCTCTGACTTAAAGCTATCAGCCTAAAAAAGCAAATGTCCTTTACCAAATTTAAACTTAAATCCCCACTTCTTAGGAGACATTTTGCAGTATTGAAATACTGCATTAAATAGTAATTCTCTGTTTTAAAATAATAATAATAATTTAAATATTAGTTAAGAAAATACAAATGGCCTTTAGGGTAAATCTGGAAGGAAAAAAAAACCCTACTAACTGAAGATTAATAAAGAATGAAAAGAGTTACAGAATCAAGCTAATTTTAGGATTGTATGACAACATAAAAGTGAGGGTAAATCTGATTGCTAATCCGACGGGCGCCCTGTCGGAGTCAGCGGAGCAACTCATCCCCCTCTGTTACTGCACTGCAGAGCTTCTTCCTGAAGGGTGAGTGAGGAGCTACTGCGTGGAGCCGGGTGTCTGCAGGTGTGCGAGCGACTGCAGCCATCAACTGCAACTTGATGCAGCTGCAGCCTTCTTGAGAGGAAGAGGCGTCCACTGAGTTTAAATGTAGCACAACTGTAAATAAATCCTGACGACCACATGAAAACTCGCTTGCCAATCAAGGAGGGCGAGGTGAGAACTGGTGGGAAGGAGCGGCTTTGAAGACTTACATAACCACGTTAGGATGAACTTAAAGTCTCTGCACTTCAGCACGTTGAACACTTAGACACTGAAGTCACACAGGTGCCAATTATAATCCATAACTACCAACAAATTACCATGAGTGCTTGTATTTTCAAGTTTTATGTCATAAAAATAAGAAAATCAACTACTTCTGACAATAATATGTCAATGACTAATTTATTACAATTTTTAACAGTCTTTTTGGCAAGAATTTTAAAAGAAAAAGTGCCCTTGTTAGCAATGATCAGCAGCCCTCACTTGTTTCTTTGTAAGATAGCCTTTTAGAGGCAGCTCTCCTTTTAAATGAAAATAGGGCAGCAGTTATGGTCACACTTTTTGTTAATTTAGTTGCCAGTCAGCCCCAAATCAAAAGAAAATAAGGCTGCAGAGTGTAATTAACATTCAGTTCAGTCGTTTTGTCCCTTGTCTAGCCCCCAAGCTTTGTTAAAATTGCCATCTGAATGCTGAAGGCTGTAGGGAAATCGATTTGATTCTAATCGCACCATGAAAAGAACATGATCTAACTGCTTTCAGCCCTCCGTAAATCTGTACTAGGTCTTTAGCACAATGCAACTTCCAATTTAAAAAGCACTGAATGTCTCGTCAATGACTTTGTGAAGAAAAAAGAACAAGGAGCAGACATAAAAATTCCAATAGTTGTTTAAGCACTGAAGTTCATTTGCATCACAGCGACCTGAAAAGGGCTGACCTCTCAAGCCGCCTCGCAGGTCTATGAAGTTGTAGCCTTGACAAGCTCACATTGACAGAGCTCATTGACTCTGAAAGGCTACTCTATCAATGGTGAAAAACGGCAATAGGTTCTACTGTGAGCAGGCATCTGCCTGCCCACCCGCTGCTAAACCAATGGTAAAACCATTTCAAAACCTGAATCCACCTTGTAATCTTCCTTTCTAGAATCTTTTAATAATAGATTAAGATTACTATACAATTTGAGGTTTTACGTTTACTGATGGTCTAAAAGGGGATGGGGAAATTAAAGAAATAGGGTAGGAAGAAGTAGCTTTTGAAGTCTGTGGTTTTATATTAAAATTATATAAAAATAGTTCCTAAAAACTTAACACTGCATTCTGCAAATATTTATTACTCAAAAAGTGGTTTTTACCCTATCACAAGTTATCAGAAATTTAAGCCATGCTACTCAGTGAGAACATCTCATTACCATACATACATATACAAAGACATACACATGGCAGTTACCAACTTAACAATATTTGCTTTTACTTAAGTCAACTACTATGCCAATATTTGTGTAAAAGATAATTACAACGTATGAATTTAAAATTCTAAAATACTCATGTAGGAACTTGGCATTTATTCATTGCCTCTAATTAGGAGTTTAATGACAGGGTTGGATATAATAATTGTATCCCACAATATTAAAAATTCTAAAGCAAACAAAGTTTGCTATGCCATACTCTGTATAATCATCTAAATATTCACTATCTCTACACTGTTGGGAGTTTGAAGCAAAGCTGTGAATTAGCACCATCTAATCTTGCTATAAGACTTCTTTCCTGCTTGACAGGTGAAAAAAAGGCACTTGCACGTGCAGCTCAATTAATCACTGCACTTGACATCTCAATGATTTACAGTGAGGAGCAGGTGAGAACACACAAAACCAGAAAGGAACCCTTGATTTGAGTAGAACATTTCTAGCACACTAAGGTGACAAGTATAGTGATTCTAGAAATGATTTTTTAAAAAAAAGTAAAAAAAGAAATTGTGTCACAAATTATTTGTTAGTAACAACAAAAGATCAAATTAAATAGAAGAAAAAAAGGGCTTAACTATAGAGAATGTTTTACACTGTGCAATTATTTTTAGTTCACAAAATCAAAATATATTTTCAAGATTAAGTACAATACCAATCTGGCAGATAGTAGGGGAAATATGACATTTCAGCATTATAAAAGCTATTTCAAAGCTTTTAAACTTCAATGGAAAGAACATTTTAATTACAGTCATCTAGAAATAAAAGTTAGGAGTCTATGTCCATTAGTTGTCAGATAGCTATTCTAATGAAATATAAAATTCAACACAGCCAAACCCGGTATCTATTAACCGGACAAGCAAATCTTATCATATAAATACCTGGTATTTAATTTTAAGTGATTATACTGACTTGCAAATTCTAAATATTTTAATATGCATCACAAAAATATACATATCTAACACGAATTACCAATAAAAAAAAGTCCTTCTAGGTCATATTCTAAAAATAAGTTATATTAGCTTTCTTAAAAGAATTTAATTTAGTGCTTGAGAAAACACCAGATTGATATAGCCATGGGAACTAAAAAAAACTCTTCTGTTTAGCTGAAAGAACAGGAGAAAGGGCAGTGCAGGCAGGCTTCAGGACAAGTTCCCTACAGCGGGCCTTAATCCTTTTCAGCACTCGGCCCTGGGGTGGAAAGACAGGTTAGTGGTTCTTTACCATGAATCCTCCTTCCTTTGGCCCAAGGCTGCCAACAAGAAACCTGCTTTTATCACATGGAGTCTTGAATTAAAAGGACCAAGACACCACCTTGCTCCACGTCAGCAAACCGCGTCTCTGTGAGAGGCTGCCTACCACGCCGTGGACCTGCGTTAGAACAGCAGCGCCCAGTACCCAGACCCGGTCAACCTTCCTCATGGGGCTCATCCTGAAGGACAAGCTTTTAAGCAATCAGTATTAACATCTTTCATTTCAACATCTTTACATTTTTCTCACTGTTAGCCAGCTCTAACACAGTTGCTTGGCTACACTGCAGTGACTAAAATTCAAAACAGTTCAATTACTGAACAGGCAGTAGAGACCGAAGCTAAGCATTTGGGTTTATTTTTGTTGCCTTTGGTACCAATTTTTGATAGAACTGTGGAAAAGAGTTGGAACACAAAAATTACAAAGGAAATTAAAAGATTAGAGATCATAAAATGGCTAAGAGGATGATTAATCAACTATTAATAGTAAATATGGCATACAGTGTTAACTTCTAAAAAGAATCGATAAGTAACTTAAAGAAAGCTTAAAATAGTAAGATATAAACCACAAAAACGCTTAAATCCTAAAACATAAAGCTAAGATTTCCTCAAAATTGAAATGTGGTTTATCCTAAGACCTTTTTGTAGGTGTCCCTAAGCAGTCTGCCTTCCTGAGGAATAAAGTATTACTCCCAGACACAAGTTCACACGATGCGCCACTGAACGAAGTTTTCAGGATAAGAAACCAGCTTCAGCATCTTGGATTCATTACCACCATTACTTAATATTCACCCCAAGTGATCACTTTATATCCATAACCAACTGTTTGAAAAAATGCTTTTTCAAAATTTTACAACCATTTATAAAAGTTCAACAACTTAAACTTGCAATTAAAACTTATTTGAACTAGATTTGTTTGTTGTATTAAACAATGTCAAGGCAAATTTCAAAGGTTCAAATTCTTAAGACATTTGAAATTCAAACTGATACGTTTGTAATTTGCCAATGAAGATTTAACTAGAATAGTACCTGTAATGCATTCATGATTTTATTTTTAATCTTTATGAGTTTTTCAAGTAAGGATCCATCCTTATACATTTGTACAAATGAAAATTGTGGAAATACGTAAAACAGTAATGGTCTTGAGGCTACTAGAAGGAAAGTGTACATAATTTACAATGAATTATTTTAACTTAAAGAGACAATTACATGATCTACTTCTGTTTGTTCTGGATTAACCTTAAATCTCAATTCCAGTTACAAGCTGAAAACAGAATATATACAAATATATAATTATATGATTACACATACAAAACCTGGAATTTGCCAAGATAAACAAAAATATGAACTGAGTCCTCAAAAGAAATGTCCTTCCTGTATGTAAAACCTCCTCTAAAGCTCTGCACATGGACACTGACTGTTACCAGTGCAGCCGCAGTAAGACAGCCTTGCCCAGCATTTGGACACACTGCTGTTAGGGAACAGTTAGAGAGAGACACCAACAACACCTGGCTACCACAGACACCCTCTTCCTGCAGCTCTCAGTGGTGACTTTAAAGGAGCTCAGTGACACACAGTTGCATAGCATTTCATCAGGTTAGCAAGTGAATCTTAATTTGTTTTAGGTTATACTAGTACTTTATGAATGCCAAAAGTTTTGGACTCTTTCCAGAAAAGCACAACATAAAAAGCTGCACAACATTTTAAGGAAATTAATATTTGATGATAATATTTGAGAAAATTCTGTGGTAAGATTCCTTAAAACTAAACTAAAAAAAAAAAAAAAGCCAAATAACTTTCATTAAGATAAAATACCATTAAGGAGTTCTGGGTTTTGTTTTGTCTTAGAACTGATAGTGAGAAAAGAGTAAAAAACTAAAAGACACCTCCTGGCTGATGATATTAAACAACGGGAGAACAAGAATATAACAAGCACACGTGTGCCTTGCCACTCAGGGCCTGACCAGTAAGACTTGTGGCAGCTTGGACTACTTTCATTTTACATATAAAAATGGAATCTTCCAGGACAAGAAATTTAAAGCTACCCTACAACACAGTAGTGCTGATCTAAACCCAAGGTTCCATTATAGAGCTGTCAACCTTTCCATAATAGGACAGAGCTATGAATATGTAAAGAAGCCGGGTGTGGTGGCGCACGCCTTTAATCCCAGCACTCGATAGGCAGAGGCAGGCGGATCGCTGTGAGTTCAAGGCCGGCCTGGTCTACAAAGTGAGTCCAGAACAACAGGGCTCTGTTACAGAGAAACCCTATCTTGGGGGGAAAAAAAGAAGAAAAAGAGTGTGTAAAGAATATGTTTCTAAAGCTATCCTAACAGAAATATCAACTAAGACATGCAAGTCACCTAAGCTACCAACATCTGCCTTAAATAACCAACTCACCTAAATACATATTTAATATATTTTCCTATTTCCCCCATTTTCCCAGCCCTTGGATTCAAACACATCTGTAAGGTCCTAGTAACACTGCTAAACATTCACAATATTTTTATTTTAATTAAAAACAGATGATCAAACAGGGCAGGAAAATGAGTACTTAAAATTCCAGAACTTAGAGGAGGCTGAAGCAAAAGGACTAGGCCACTCTGGGCACTATAATAAAACCCTATCACAAAACAAAACAGAGCATCAGTACTATCCACACGAATGCCTTCATTTATATAAGAGCCACTTTCTTTACAATGAAACAGCAGTAAATACGCTGTTCATGTACAAGCAGTCTTTTATGAGAGCTCTTTTGAGTTTCTGATTTAAGAATTCAAAAGAAATCTAAAATAGAGATCTCAGTTAAGGTTTTAACTACTTGTTTGCCTTGTATTTTATACTGAAAAGATAATGATTAAAGAACAGAAATCCCCACAGATCCAATATCTAGGACTAGATAAGAAAATGCAATTCTTTCAGTTTGGTTTCCTTTTCCCTGCACTGCATTAACTCATTAAACAGCACTCTTAATCTTTGCTTTCTCTTTAAGATGATTTTTATTATTTTTAATTGTGTAGATGCATGCATCCGTATCTGGATACATGCACATGAGGACAGGTGCCTACAGAGGCCAGAGGCATAGGAGTCCCTGGAGCTGGAGCTGGCATTACAGGCAGCCACAAGCTACCTGATCATGGGTGACCAGAGCTGAACTGAAGTCCTCTAGAAGAGCACAAATGTTTTTAATGGCTGAGCCATCTCTCTAGCCCACTCTCAATCTCTATATGAGTAAATTCACACGGTTTTTTAAAAAGACAGAATGGGGGGGGGGGGGAAGCTCCACTAGAAACTGTATTAGGAAGGACTGGTTAGAAGGTCAGAACCTGCTGCAGTGGTTTGAATAAGAATGGCCCTTATGGGCTCATATACTTGAATGCTTTGTCAGCAAGGAGTGGCCCCATTTGAGAAAGATTAGGATTAGGAGGTAGAACCTTGTGGGAATAGGTATGACCTTGTTGGAGATAGTGTGCTGTTGCAGGCAGGCACTGAGGTCTCAAAAAGCCTCACCAGGCCTTTAATCCAGCACACGGGAGGCAGAGGCAGGTGGATCTCTGTGAGTTCGAGGCCAGCCTGGTCTACAAAGTGAGTCCAAGACAGCCAAGGCTACACAGAGAAACCCTGTCTCGAAAAACTACCAAAAAAGAAAAAAGCCACCCCAGGCCCAGACAGTCTCGGTGACAGGCGGTGCGCCCCAGCCTGTCAGAAGGTAGCCCTCAGCTGCTTCTCCAGCTGGCAGGCATGCCCCTGCGGGAGGACAATGGGTGCGTCTCTAATACTCTAAGCAGGCCAGCAGTTAAAGACTGTCTTTTACAAGAGTTGCCTTGGTCATGGTGTCTCTTCACAGAAATGGAATAGTGACTAAGACAGAACCCAATAAATAAAGTTCCCAAACAAAGTCTTATAAAGTAAAACAAAGCTAAGTGTAACACAGTGCACATCAATAATCCTGGCACTCAGGAGGCACACACAGGAGATTACAAGTTCAAGGCCAACATGCACTGCTTGAACTACACCAGGCTAACTAATTTTAGTTACTTATTTTTTAAGTAAAACACAAGAACTAAGATGTGGTTAATGGAAGAACACTGATTTAGCATGCACAGGCCTTATATTCTATCTCAAGCCTTGCAAAGCTAAAAACATAAAAGCAAAGATTTAAAAAAATGACATAGAAGCAAAAGCCACGACTGACCCAGTGGTCTGCAAACTCTCAGGTGAATTCTATCACTGAGAGAAGTCAGAGCAGGGACATGGAGGTGGAAGGTGAAGCCAAGCCATGGAGGTGTGCTACTCACTAGCTTACTCCCCACGGCTTGCTCAGCCTGCTTTCTTATACCACCCACGCCCACCTGCTCAGTGACAGCACAGCCCCCAGTCACCGGGGCCCTCCCAGATCAATCATCAATAAAGAAAATGCCTCACAGACTTGCCCACAGGCAGATCTTACAGACATTCTCAATTGGGTCCCACTTCCCATAGCTTATGTCAAGTTGACATAAAACCAACCAACACAAGAGCAAAACGATCTCAAAAAGGAAATAAAATACCTGTAGGTAGGTAATAGCACTCCAGAGGAATGAGGCTAGACTTTCGGTCTGAGTGACTGGGAAAATAGGGGGGTGGGGGGCAGGGGCGGCTGTGGGCATGCTTTTGTCTTCCTTCCTTCACAGCATATTGGTATGAAGAGCTGAGCCTGTGGGTGTGAGTGTGCCTTATTTCTTCCTCTGTTATTGAAAATGATCTTTCCCAGAACACCTACTCTTTCCGGACTCCAGCACTGCCAAGACTCCACGTCTTTGGTTGTGATTACTAGCTTCTCCTTGGAGTGTAGATTCTGTACACTGTACACTGTAGTACAGTGTAGATTCTGAATACTGACCAGTGATTCAAGAGAGGCGGAGCAGGAGAGCACATGACGCCGGGTGGGCAGAGAGGTGGGGGATCCAGGAGTTGTGGAAGGAGGAAAATATGAAAATTTTTTAACAGAAAATCTTTTAAAGCTTTATTTTTAATTATGGGGGGAGGTGGCACATGAATGTGTGCTTGTTGAGTGCAGGTGACAGTGAAGGCCAGAAAAGGGCCATCAGATTCCCTAGAGCTAGAGTTATAAGTGGCTGTGAACATGGGTTCTGGGGACCAAATTCAAGTCCTATGCTCTTAACCACTGAGCCAAATCCCCAGCACCTAAAATTCATTCTTCCTCAATGAAAACTGGCCCGACTAGTCTCTTTCACAATTAAGCTGTAATATATGATTTCGTTCTTTGCACTGAGTACTTCAGTTCCAGACTGAACTACTCTCCAAGCACCAGTAAGGTTCAGGATCTCCACAGGTTCAAGAGTATTGACACTGTCGCAGAGGACTCTTCTCTTTGCAGGACACGATGCACAGACATACATGCAGGCAAAACTTTACACACACACACAAATAAATAAATTAATTAATTAAAAAGTCAGAAGTTATGTTACAAGCTGAGCTTAAAATTTACATGAAAAAAAATAAAAATAAAAAAAGATCTTGAGGGTTGGAGAGATAGCTCAGAGGTTAAGAACACTGGCTGTTCTTCCAAAGGTCCTGAGTTCAATTCCCAGCAACCATCTGGTGGCTCATAACCATCTAAAATAAGATCTGCTGCCCTCTTTGCAGGCAGAATACTATATAAATACTAAATACATCCATCTTTAAAAAAAAAAAAAGATCTTGAAGAAGAACAAAATTTCAGGGCTTGGAATGTAGCTCAGTTGTTCCAGCCCTGCCTAAATTGCATGAAACAGAGTCAGCTCCTAGCCCGACAAACCAGATGTGGTAACACACCTGTAGTCCTGGAACTTGGAGGCAAGAAGATCAGGGGGTTACAGTCATCTCAAAAGGAGGGGACACACAAACTTGGAAAACTCATCCCACTGATTGCTAATCTAAAATAAATAAGCTATAGTAAATAAGACACTATGATATTAAGGCTAAGATCAACATAACTGGAATACAAGGCATGGTGGCGCATGCCTTAAATCCCAGAACTCAGGAAGGCAGAGGCAGACAGATCTCTGTGAGTTCAAGGCCAGCCTAGTTACAAGAGTCCAGGACAGCCAAGTCTACACAGTGAAACCCTGTCTCAAAAAACCAAAGGGGGTGGTGCGGGGACAAGCACGACTGATTGATTGATTGTTCAGTTAATACTAAAAGGACCGTCTTTGCCACCAAAGGTGCTACAAAGTCTAAAGAATAATACGTCAAAACATGAACTTTGACCTCTTCTTGTCATACTTACACAAAATACAGGAGAGATCAAAATCTTCACAACTTTGCTTTAGACAAAATAGTAGACATGATAGTAAAGCAATGTTTTTGTTGTTATGGGGGTTTGTTTAGCTTTTTTGTTTTGTTTTCTTTCTTTCTTTCTTTCTTTCTTTTTTTTTTTTTTTGGAGACAAAGTTTCACTATGATGATCTGGCTGGCCTGGAATTCACTATGTAGACCAGGCTGGCCTTGAACTCAGAGCTGCCTACCTCAACGTACTAAGAGCTGAGATTTGTATGTTTGGCATAAAATTTTTTAACTGATGAATGAGACTTCACCAAAATAAAAAACTCTGGCTCTGCTAAAGTCTTTGATAAGAAAATAGAAAAGACAGAATACTATAATAATGATGATGATGATGATGATGATGATAATAATAATAATAATAGATAGATAGATAATAATAATAATAACAACGACACATACCTACCAAGGTACTTACGTCAGGATTATATTAGACACTCTCAAGCCTAGCATAGTGGTACATGCATTATACTTTCAACTCCCAAGGCTGAGACAGGACAGTACAAAGTTCAAGCCTCCGTATGGGTTATATAATGAGATTATATATTATATATCCAGATTCAACAAAGGAAACAACCATTTTAAAAGTCAGACATTTAACATGGTTCAGAGGTTAAGAGCACTTGCTATTTTTGCAGAGAACTGGGGTCGATTCCCAGTACTCCCATGAAGCTCACAACCATCTGTAATTTGGTTCCAGAAGATCTAACACCCTCCTCACACCTCAACAGGCTCCTATACAGTACACATAAATAAACACACACGCACACACTAACACACATTTCAAAGCCTGGTCATTCTGAATGCTAAGTAAGCACAAATATATACATCCCAACAAATATCCTGCTGAGAACAGGACTTATAAAGGCAAACAGGTCTGAAAATCTACGAGGCCATTTATATGTTGGTTGCAGGTGATATCTCCAAAACCAAAGGGACCACACAACACAGCTGGTCTAAAATAAAAAGTTTATGTCCAAGGTAAAATCAAATTCTACTTAGGTAAGAGATATGATTTGTTCAAAGCAAACAATAACATAATCCTCCTGGTGACAAACTGAACAGAACCAGTATAATTTGGGATTATCAGAGCCCATGGAAACAGCAGCATGGTTTGCGTCAAATTCCAAAGCAACCCTCTTGCTTTCCCCTAAGGCCGCTGGACATGAATCTGTGTGATGCTACATCTCTCAAGGATTTAAAGTAATAACAAGTAGATAAGTAAAAGGAGGTTTGAGCTCTTAAAAAAATAAATAAATAAGAAGGCTGAGTGTGGTAGCACATGCCTTTAATCCCATCTGTAACATGGGAGTGAAAAGCAGGTAGGGCTTTCTGAGTGCGAGGCCAGGCAGTTACAGTGAGACACCACGTCAAAAACAGGAGGAAGAGGGCAATTTGTTTCAACTAACTTTATCTTTCGTTTCTTCCTTTGTTTTGTTTTTGTATTGCTAGAGTCTCAGAGCCTTGCACATTGTAGGTAGGCACTCTACTCCTGAGCTATATATCCCACAGGCCTCAAATACTATAAAAGCAAGAAAGTAAGTGGCAAATAAACACAGTATCATTACTTAAAAGGACAGGGTAACTGCAAGTACCATGACGTATCTTTCAGAACAACTGCCCTCTCTAAACATTACCAAGCCCTGGCAAGGACACTGAGCAACTACACCTCCCACACAACGCTTGTGTGAATGCAAAATTACTTGCTCACATTTGAAAAGAGTTTTGAAGTTTCTCATAAAATAAAGCACAAAATTGCTACATGACTCAGTAGCTCCACTCCTATCTTCACGTACGAATACAGCAAGTCTTACTCAGAACCACCAAAACCACACACAATCCAATGTCTTCACACTGATGAATGGATAAACCAACTCAGAAAGGCTCATCTATACAATGGCATATATATAAAATGGAAACTACCTGCAATTAAGAAGGAATAAACTACTAAATATGAAACAAAACAGATAAATTTCAAATGTGCTGAGCTAAAACAAAGAAGTTGGGATCAAAAGTCTACATAAACTGGGTAATTTCCACAATATTGTTCTCTGACCTCTATACACTTGCTGAAGAACCTTCACCTCCCTCGCTCAAATAATAAAAATTCTTAAAATATAAACACTTCAAATATTATAATCAACAATATGTAAGTAGTTCTATTATAAAGGTATCATTTCCTTTCTATCAATAAAATGTATTGGCTCAAAATTTTTCAGTAGAATATACCTCTAACCTTATAATAGAAATCAATTGGAAATTAAATGTTTCCTTCATTTCCTTGTCATTATTTGCCACCAAAATTAAATGTTCCCATAGAAAAGCCTGGTTGATATCCCTCCTTTGGAATTTGAGGCTGGCCTTAACTATTATGTGGCAGAACTCACAATCTTCCCCCATCTCAGCCTTACGATTATTGGGATTCCATACCTGAGTTACCACACATGGCTGAGTGGTATTTTAGTTTCATACGTATAATTTTCAAAGATAACAAAAACAAGGGCACTGTGTTGGGCATGGTGGTATATGCTAGAGCATCTGGGAGGCAGAAGCAGGCAGATCTTTTAGTTCAAGGCTAGCCTGATATACACAGTGAGTTTCAGGCCAGCCCAGTTTACAGAGTAAGACAATGCCTTCCAAAGAAAACAAAAGCAACCAAAAACCACTTTTGATTTGCATTATTTTAGCATGTCAGTAGCAAACATCTTGGAACTTTTCCTTATAAGTAGTAGAAATTAGGTCTTAGGATTATTTTTTCCTAGTCAAAGAGTCAGAGTATATTCATTATAGAAAGCCTGTAAGATACAAAAGTAAAATGACTTCCCTATTATTTTACTATAACCATTTTATTTCCGCTATGGGTATTTTCACAGTACTAGTAATAGCATTAGTCATCCCATCCTGACAACTTCTGTAATGGGTTGGATTTGAAGTATTCTCCCCCACCCCATCCCTCTTATGTTAGGGGCTGTAGACTCGGTGGTGGGGAGCATGGGCTGCTCTTGCAGAGAACCAGGGTTCAATTCCCAGCACCCACATGGCTGCTCAAAAGCATCTGTAACTCTACTTCCAGGGAATCCGACACCTCTTCTAACCCCCACAGGCACCAGGGATACACGCTGTGCACATATACACACAGTCAAAACACTCAATATGCATAATATATCAGCCACACAGCACTGCTTGGGAGATTCTGTACCCAGAAAGGTGATTTAGATCATGGGAATATGACCTACTCAACAGATTAATCACTTATGGGTTCCTAATATGATGGCCTTTTGGAAGGTGGATCAATGGCTAGAGACCCAGTGGAGCGGGCAGGGCTCTGCTCTCAGGCCTGCATCTTGTTCCAATGGCATTCCTCCCTCTCTGACGCCTGGCAACTGTGAGGCAAGCAGCTCTGCTCAGCCAGCATGACATGTTTGCTTAGACAGGCAGAAGTAATGAAGCTAGCATAGCAGTTCACGGACTAAATAAAATCTCTAAAACACGAGTCAAAGCATGCACTTCCTCCTTTGAACTGTTACTCTCATGTATCTGAAACAGCACTGAAGCTGACGGAATTTCTCAGAAGATGTTCAGCCAAGAGCTTTATAAATACTATTTCATTGTATCCTCACAACAGTTTGATTCCAATCATAGGTAAATACTATCATTTTATAGTTTATATCAACCAGATTTTATAAGGTTAAGAAATATGTCCATGGACACAGAAGTGGTAGA
Source organism: Acomys minous (assembly GCF_964271855.1). NCBI lineage: Eukaryota > Metazoa > Chordata > Mammalia > Rodentia > Muridae > Acomys > Acomys minous. Next base: position 59,133,180 of record NC_140497.1, read on the forward strand.
GCTGAGTTCAGTACCCTTAAACCGCTCTAGTCCACAATTAACACAGACATAGACATAACGCTGCAGTCTTCTTTGACCATAATTTCCTTTTTTTGTTGTTTTGATTTTTTGTTTTTTGAGACAGGGTTTCTCTGCGTAGCCTTGGCTGTCTTGGACTCAAACTCACAGAGATCTGCCTGCCTCTGCCTCCCAAGTCCTGGGATTAAAGACATGGACCACCATGCCCAGTTGTGACCATAATTTCTTAATGTATAAAAATTATGAATAGCTTTTACATAGCTGTTTTATAACATATGGCTATATAATTTACTTAATTAATCTTGCTTTTCCAAACTATACTATTTCTGTATTAATATTTAGAACAGTATAGTTCACTCAACAGAAAAAAAAAGGTAAAATTAGGACTTGTTGCACACATCTAAATGTAAATTAAAAGATGTAATTTAACTTACTCTTTTACTGAGGCAAATAACTGGCCACATACTGCACCCTAACGTGCAGCAGCAACACAGGCAGCCACAAAGCAACCACCGCACATTCACAGGAAGATTCTTCCTAAGGCAGCTGTTAACTCTGTTGATGCTGGCTTTGAATTCTTCAGGAGCTACCTAAAAGTAAGAAATGTAACACTGAGATGCTGAATGATGAACGGCTATAAGCACATATTTTTTTAATTTCTAGGAAAAACTAATTTAAGATACATAAAAAGTAGATCAATAAGAGAGACACTCACTTTTCCAGTTAATGAAGAAGGGAATTCTGATTCAAATTTGTTGCTCAGTCCAAATCTGTTTTCAAAAAAGAAAAACTGTGTTATTATGTCTCTGTGGCAACAGCACAGGAGCTTGAACTACCTAACCTAAAGGTGGGAGAACAGAATAAGGGCCCCTCCACAGAGCGGGTAAGGAAGGATCAAGGGCTAATGCTGTTATAAGTAAAAGGTCCCAGTCTCTAGATATCACTAACAAAGACTGGGGGCCAGATGCTGGGGGTGAAAACCTGCTAGCTCAGAGAGACAGGGAAAGCACCCAGCTGACCTTCCTCCTCAGCTCTTGTGCCAGAGGGAAAATAAAAAAAGCTCACTAGCTCAGCTGATAGCCCAGAAGGAAAAGTCAAAATTCTAAAAGCCAAAGAGCTTGCTAGCTCAAACCTCAAAAAGCCCCTTCTTCTTACCCATGCTGTTTTAAATACCCTTCAACTCAAAGCACCTCCTACTCTTTATCCCTGCCAGCTGGTTTCTTGCTCCACCTCATGACCTAGGGCTAACTTTTTTCAATCCTATCTTCAGAAAACGCTTCGATTAAAGGTGAGTGCTAGGGCTGGCTAAGCCGCAGCATAATCAACTTGTTTACAATAAACAGAAAGCTCTTGGATTAAAGGTGCCTGTTAGGGCTGAACCACACCCAACAAGAAACAGGGCTATACAGTTCACCATCTCAGGGCTCACAATAGGTTCAAATGTCCTCAACAGTCTAAGATAGAAAATCATCATAATGAGCAACTTACAAAATGTAGCATACAAAGAGAATTCCCACGGGAATCAAAACTTTTACATAATGATGCACAATGTTAAATAACCAGTGATATGTAAGTAAAATAGATGGCCTATTTCATTTGCACTACCATGTATACTTTAAAAGCACTAAAGCAAAATATTTTAATCAGCAAATTGTCTAGCTTTCACTGTTTTGAACTAACAGTGCATTTTGTCATTTAAGTAACAAACTACCAAAATCCAATTGCTTCAATTTATTTCACTCTGAACCAAAAATATGTGTTCAGTGTTTACTTGCCTTGCTTCTGAGTTGTCGTGCTATTCTAACAATGAAAGTTTAGAAATATTTTACAGTAATATTAATTACAACATGTGTGACAATGCGTTAAGCTAAAACCATATACAAGACATGATAGCCCAGTAAGCTCATTACTTGAACAACTAGGACATCTCTACCCTGGAGGTGAGCCCACAAGTGGGCATTTGCCTTAAGTGCACTTCATCACAGGAACAGGACCCAACAGGGCGGCTCAACTCAGACACAGCTTTTTTTTCTCTTGATGAATATGAATATAAGGTATTAACATATATGGTATCATGGATAAGGGCTGAAATACACAAAAAGCACTTAAATTTAAGTCAAGACACAGTAAAATTGTGAGGCCTGAAAAGTCAAGAGTGAACAGCAGAGTGGGAAGCAGAAGCGGTCAGGTGAAGGAGAAGTAAGCAGTCAGCAGCTCACTGCAGCAGCAGAAGCTGGGTCATTATGAAGGCAGATCAGTGTGACAGGGCACCAGACCAGGGAGCAGGGAAAACGTCAGAACCGATCAAGTCCAGCTGTAGGATGCTAAGTCCTGCCTCTCCCAGTCCCCAAAGCATTCTTAACCCCCTTGAGAACTTAATAGACTCTCTTCAGTCATATTTTTAAGATCTCATAATTATAGTGGCAAATCCTCTCAAGATAATCCCTAGTGAAAAATGCAAAAATAAAATATTGTCTAAAATTTAATGTAACTACTTATGCACAAAAACAAAAGCCAAATCAATCCAAAGACTAATGGTAGTTAATCCTAGAGAATGAAGATTATGGATGACAATTTTTACCTTCATGTTTTCCATGAGTTCTCAAATAAATCCATTAGTATTTCAGGCTACATTTAAAGACTAAGGATTCCCAGAACACATATGAAAGCCAGGCCCAGCACTGCCAACTCTGCACTTGGGGGTGGGGAGGAGACGGCAGGACAGGAAGAAGCACATGCACTTCAGGCTCAGTGAGAGCAACAGGGAAAAGACAGCCCAAGTCTACCGCTTACACACACATGCATGCATGCACACATACACTCAAATGCACACTTGTACACGACATTTTAGAAGTACATATAATACACACAACACAAATACACACACCAAGGGGGAGGGGAGAAAAAGAAAAAGCTAGGAACAATTACACAAAAAACATGTACAAGAGACATGGCGATATTTAGAGTGTATTTCAGGGCTGGGAGTGTAGCTCAGTCAACACTCACGCAGTTGTCTGGCGCACAGGAAGCCCTGGGTTCAGTCCCTAGCACTACATAAACTAGGTGTGGTGGCATACACCAAGAACACCAGAATTCCAGAAGTGGCAGCAGCAAGACCAGGAATTCAAGGCCACCCCTGAGCCCAAGACATGAGAACCTGTTTTAAACAAAAGAACCCACCAACCAAAAACAAAGAGTGAATTTTAAAGTGCTTTTGCTATTTTGGTTTGATGTTTTTAATGTACATTTTGTTCATTATTCCCCTCGCTCTTATCTTCCCATTCCCACCCTCCCTCTTCTGCCCTATTCCGCTCCCCTAGACCTCTGACAGGGGGTGCCCTCCTACCCCACTGTCTGGCCACAGCCTATTAGGTCTCAGCAGGATAGCCTGCCTCCCCTTCCTCTGTGTGCCCACCAGGCCATCTTTCCAAGAGGCAGTAACCAAATCGTGGCCACCAGAGTACATGTGAGAGGTTCAGCAGCAGCGCCCCTCCCCCACACCCCCACGGAGACTCGGCTGTCCATCAGCTACAGCTGAGCAGGGGGTCTTGGTTCTCTGCCTGCATTGTCCCTGGCTGGTCCATAGGTTTGTGCAGCCCCACCCCACACCACAGCACCCCCTTGTCCAGATCTGCGGGCCTTGACGGCCTCCTGGTTTGGGGTTTCTAATGTTTCTTTGTATGTAGGCATCTCAGCATATGCACATACTTGGAGGCAGACACGGGAAGTCAGGAAGCCTCCTTTACCACTCTCTACCTACTCTTAGACACAGGGTCTTTCTTCCTGAACCTGGGGTTTGCTCTTTCTCTGCTAGAAAGTTCCTGGGATTCTCCCTCTGCTCCCCTTGCAGCCTGAGTCACAAGCATGGGTGCAGGGGTCCCATCTGTGTCTAATGATCACACAGCAAGTGTTTGTTGTTGCTAATCAGACCAAGACCATTACATACTTCTCCACTGTTCTGTGCTTTTTAAAGATTTAATTGTTTTACGTTTTTGAGTGCTTTGCCTGCATGCATGTCTGTGCACTATGTGTGTGCATAGTGCCCAGGGGGTTCTGAAGGGGGTGTCAGATCACCAGGGCCTGGAGCTAGGGATGGTTGTGGGTGTTGGGAACTGAAGCCAGCTCCTCTGAAAGAGCAATTTACCAACCAAGGCCAGGAGGTAAATTGTAGAAAACACGATGATCTCAACTGAAATGTCAAGCATACAGCCAGCAATCCAATTAGGTAAGACAAAAATTGGCAAGTATGGAAAGCTAGTGTGGCAACTGGAAGAGCAACATTATCAGAGGGAATGCCTGAATTCTAATAGTGGTTTACACATCAATTCAACACAGTATGGGAAAGTAAACCTTCCCTGGAGTTTTGTCTGTCTCAGATAAGACAGCAGCCCGAAGAGCAAATCCTGTGCTGTCCTAATCTTCTGGTTTTTACAGTGCAAAGGATCACATCCAGAACACTGGCCATCACCCTCATAAAGCTTGACCCCAGAGCCAGCTCTGATTTGTTTGTTTGTTTGTTTTGGAGGTATATAGGCCAGTGTGCCACAGAACTAGTAAGTCTCCTATCTCAATCTTTCCACCTCATTTTTTAAACTTTAATATTCTGTGTGTTTCCGAATGGTGTGTGTGCTGGCTAGCTTTATGTCAACTGGACACAAGCTAGAGTTACCTGAAAAAGGAACCTCAATTTTAAAAAGGCTATAGGGCATTTTAAAATTAGTGAGTGATAGGAGAAGGCCCAGGCCATTGTGGGCGGTCGGTGGTTGTGGGTTCTCTAAGAAAACAGGCTGAGGAAGACATGAGAAGCAAGCCAGTAGACAGCACCATGCATAGCCTCTACATCAGTCAGGGGACACCTTGGTGAAGCCAGGTCTCTCCTTCCACCTTTGCATGGGCTCCAGGGATCAAACTCAGGTCGCTGGGCTTGGAGCTTATACACTGAGCCATCTCGAGAGCCCAACTCTCAGTACTGTTTTGTTGTGAGTTTTGTTGTTGTTGTTGTTTTTAAAGAAAGTCACTCTGGATAGCTTTGGCTGTTTTAGAGTTTGCAATGGAGAGCAGGCAGGCTTTGAACTCACAGAGATGCTCCTGCCTCTGCTTTCCAAGTGCTGAGATTAAAGGCATGGACTCAAATTAAAAAAGAAAAAAAAAACTGCAAAATTTAAGGGTTAAGTAGTACAGTTGCTATACAATGGGAAATGTTTTAAGACTTTATTCTCAGTTAAAAAAAAAGTTTACTGAGGCTTTCTCTCTTTACAAGACACATGTCTGAAGTGCATGTTCTAGAGTAAGGTGTAAAGGCACATTCCTACTGTAAGCCCGGAACCAATGAGACTGAAGTGGGAGGAGTTGGCGTTTAAGGCAAGCCACCAACTACACAGCAAATCCTAGTCATTCGAGGGGGGCAGGGAACAGACAGACACAAAGTTTGTACCCTAACATGTCTGGCAAATTCATGTTCTGACTGCAGACAATTATCAAAAAGGAATAACGTGGCACAGGATAAGGAGAAGATGGAGAGTTCTGATTTTAAGTAGTAGGGTAAGCCTCTTACTGACAGAGATCTGAAGATGAGAAGGACCCAACTTCTATGTGTTGAAAGCAAGATTTAAAAAAAAAAAAAAAGAGCTAGTTAGGACAGAGGACCTAGGTCAGAAATACCCCTAGACTAATTCAGAAATGGAAAGGAAGCCAGTTTAACTAGAACAGGGTTAGCAAGCAGAAGTAGGAAAGACGTCAGAGACGTGTCCACCCAGTAGGTCAAGTCCGGGAGGGTCCTGCAGACTACACAAGGACTCCACAGGAGACGTGGCTCCAGAGAGCTGACACAGAAGAGCACAGCTCAACTTTTATACAAGCATTATCATGACAGATGTGCCAGTGAGACTGTAAAAGAGAAAAGCAAAAGTGTACAAAGGAAAAGTAGTAAGTCTAAGGCAAAAGAAAGAGGTTTCAAAGAAAGAATTAATGGATTGCTTAACACACTGGATAGAGAAAGACATCTAAGGTGTGTCAACATTTCTGCTCTACGGGGGCACTGTACTGGCTGTTTTCTGTACATTAAAACAAGCTGATATCAGCTGGGAAGAGGATTACCTCAACTGAGAAAATGCCCCATCAGACTAGCTTATAGGCAAGCCTGTGGGACATCTTCTCCCAGTGTGGGAGGTCCCAGCTAGGTGGGTGATGTGGGTGTTGCCATGCCTAGGTAGGTGGTGCTGGGTTATTTAAGAATGCAGGCTGAGCAGGTATTGGGGGGTGGGGGGGCCAAGCCAGGAAACAGCACTCCTTCATGGTCTCTGCTTCAGTTCCTGCCTCCAGATTCCTGCCTCAGCTTCCTTAGAAGATGGACTCTACCAGTAAACCAAATATTTTCCCGTCCAAGATGCTTTGGTCATGGTTTTTACACAGCAACAGAAACAAACTAGGACAGGCATCTAAATCCAGTAGCTAATGACTGCTACTCCAGATAATCCACCACCTTCTTCTAGCTTCTTTGGGCATCTACATTTTCATAGCAAATACACACACACACACACACACACACACACACACACACACACACACCTTTCAAGGAATTTTTAAAAATCTAAATAAAGCCAGTACTGGGTCTACTATCAGCTGAGAGAATAAGAAAGCTACAGTTGAGACTGCTTTAGACAGAGGATTACGTATTCAGTTTTGGATAGGAAAAAACTCCAGCCTGGCACTCCTCTTAAAGACACTCAACCTTTAGAAACCCAGACTCACAGACTTTTACCTTCCATAGCTCTGACAAGACCTATGCACAAATGAACTATGTATTTCAGACTCAAACTAAGCAAATGGGCTGTGCAGACAGGATATGAAGACAGAACATATTTCCTAATGTTGGACTTTGAGCTCAATGGAATCAGACTTTTAGCTATTTTTGGAAATGAAATCATAAGTATGGAAGAAATTAGCAGACTTTGATGTTTATAAACCATGCTTTAATTTACCAGCCATCTCAATATGTGTTTGAGTATCAATACAGCACGACAAGGACTGAAAGATATAAACCCCCTGCAGCTGGGATAGATAGACAGACAGACAGACAGACAGACTCTCTCTCTCTCTCTCTCTCTCTCTCTCTCTCTCTCTCTCTCTCTCACACACACACACACACACACACACACACACACACACACACACACACACACGACACTCTCTACCAGAAGATACAAAACCCTTACAGCTGAAGAGGACACAAATTTTAATTATGTGACCATATTTTGAACCATGTTTAGCATTGTTCAGCTCTGTGGATAGATAATCTCATTCATTACACTAAAAAGCAAAACCTTTTTTCTTTTTTTTTTTTTTTTAATTTTAGGTGTATGGGTGTTTGTATGAAGGTAGTGTATACACGTGGGGGGGGGGGTGCGCGCGCTTACAGAAAAAAGACATTAGATTCTTGGAGACTAGAGTTACAGCCATGAGCTGGCCATATGGGTGCTGCAAATCCAGCCCATGTCTTCTGGAAGAGCAGTAAGAGCACTACTGCTAGAAAGTACACTTTTAGTGTCAGTCCCACGCCCTTGTGACAGGTGTGAAATCTCAAAACTGTAAGCCAAAATATAGCTTTCTAAATTAATTACTCTAGGCATTTTGTTACAGTAATGGAAAGCTTACTAACACAACAGACCACCAAAAATTGAAACTACAAATAACATTTCCTACTATAAAACGGCAGACAAAGAAAGCTGACATATATAAAATATATAAAAACTCTTTCACTGAACAAACCCAGGGCTGACTTCATCATAACCACAATGCAAGATCAAAGAGAAAACAGAAGGTTCTTGCCAATCGGGGTGGCACACACCTACAATTCCAGCACTCAGGAGGCAGAGGCAGGAGGAATTCAGCAAATTTAAGGCCAGCTGGAACTATAAAATGAATTCCAGGCCAGGGGAGCTTTGTGATCAACAAAAAGGAAAAAAAAGAAGTTATATCAGACTAGCCAACTCTACCGTAGGTAAGCTACATTGAAAAACTTAAAAAAAAAAAAAAAATAAGAAAAAGAGGGGGCTGAAGAGATGGCTCATAGGTAAGAGCATTGGCTGCTCTTCCAGAGGACCCAGGTTCAATTCCCAGCACCCACATGGCAGCTCACACCTGTCTGTAACTCCAGTTCCAGAACCTCTAACACCCTCACACAAACATACATGCAGGCAAAAACACACCAACCAAGCAACAAACAAAAAACCAATGACATAAAATTAAAGTAAGTAAGTAAGAAAAAGAAACTCTTTTTTCAGGGCCCATCAGAACATTAGCCCTTGGGACTCCAAGCCAGCTTTAAATGCAGATCTTTCCCTCAAATCTAAGAAATGATCAGATGCCAACACCACACGTATTGTAGTGAAGAATGTAATTCCACAAACATCCTTACTTCAAAATCATGAAGAAGATCTCTGCAGCCTGGCAAAGGTTGCTGTCTTGGCATATCAGCTGCCCATGGCAGGAGATTAAAAATAGTCCCCAGTCAGTGAGGGGAGAGCCAGGTTTTTTAACTTCATCCATCATAGAGCCAAAATCAAATCAAATGAATGACATATACACAAGTGAAAAATCAGATGGTAAAGGTATTTGCTGCTATGTTTTTCTGTGGGAAAGTTGCAAGATTTGATGGTTTATACCTAGAGCTGTAATACGTCCTTTATCTGCTGACCATAAACCTAGCCAGGCCACTCGCATGCCTCACCTGGAATGCTGCACAGCCTTGGCACTCTGACACTAACATTTCTCTCCATGGTGGAGCCACTACAGTACACTGGGTGTGCTCCTGGAACCTCTAACCATTACTTTATCCTCCTTGCTGGCCCCTACTGAACTCTCCAAGCTCGTGTCATGGCACACTCCTGCGAGGGTTCTGTGTGTGGTGGCTGTAACACGAATGCTTGGACTTTTTGGGTTTAAATCTCAGCATCCTCTAGACTCAGTGTGCTCTTCCTAAGCTTGTTGTATCGGTTCTTAGCACCTTCCCCCGACCATATCACTTGCCATCACGGTGCCCTTTGTTATTGTTCTGCATGGCCTGTTTTCATTTAAACTCACCTACTAGCTGTAAAGTGCACCAGGGGAAACTCCTTGTGCCTTTCAGAAGCCTGTATACTACCTGGCATGAAATGAGAATTTAAGGAATCCCTGTGGAGCTAGAGACACCGCTTAATTGGTAGTACTTGTCTACAGTAATGAAGCCCGGGGCCAGCTCCCCAGCACCACAAAAATAGATGTGAGAACACCAACAAAACAGACCAAAAGCACTTGCCAACTATAATGTGATGGTAAAGAATTAGAGCAGCCTTGGTGGTGCACATCTTTAACCTCTGCACTTGGGAGGCAGAGGCAGGTGGATCTTTGAGTTTGAGGCCAGCCTAGTTTACAGAGCTAGTTCCAGGACAGCCAGGGCACAGAGAAACCCTGTCTAGAAAAACAAACAAACAAACAAACAAATTCCTAAATTCAGTATGTAGAATAAATGTTTTGCTTTCTATGGTCTTCTCATAAGACAACAGTTTAGCTAGGTGGGAGGCAGCAAGGCAGCAGCTCACATCCGAGAAGTGTGCCATTAGAGCAGGGAGGTCTTAACCAACACAACCTCCGCATACCCTTCTGATAAAGCCTTCATCAGATTCAATCGTCCTTTAGTCAATCTGACCATCTGCTTCTGTGTTCAAGATCTTATTTTAAAGTAGAAAACACATGAGGGCCTACTAACACACCTAAAATCACAGGAGTAGACGGGGAAACTCATCTATATAGTTCTAAGGTAGCAAAGCTACATAAAGAGAGACACCCTGTCTCAAAAAACCCAAAAAGTACAAATAAAGCAGAAAAGTAATATATCATATTTTGGACTGATTTTTTTCAAAGGGTAAAAATTAATGAAAAATGTGTACACAGGAATAAAAATCAAATCATGATAATAATGTATTGAATGCCTATGATGAGTCCATGTCATAAAATTAAAGTTGTATTTCTGATTTGAAATACCAAAGTAGGTATTACCCCTTTGCAGATGAAAAAACTGAAGTTCAGAAAAGTTCATCTATGGTCAGAGGAGGTATCCAAGAACTGAAGCCATTATGACTGATGTCTTCCCATTGCACCACCCATTACATATGAAATATGTTTGGTGTAAGAAACACCTAGAGTCTCATTAGAAATAGAACACTTGAGAGAAGGGCATAGTGAGACATGCCTATACTCCCAGCTGCTCAGAAGGCTAAAGGTCAATTAGCATAACCAGCCAGGAGTTCAAATGCAGCCTATCAAAAATACATGTATGCTAGACTCCGCCTGGTGATTCTGGTTGGGTCAAGCAAGCAAAATAATCTTAGACGGAAAACAGTAGTGTACAGATACTCAGGAGCATCAGTTGTTCCGAGTTACACTTAAGGCTTAACCTTTCTGACAACAAAATCTAAGACGACATAATCTAAGCTACATAATGTATCAAAAACCTGCCAGGAGTGGTGGCTCAAGCAGTAGTCTGGAGGCTGAGCCAGGAAGACCGCTTAAGTGTCAAGTCACAGCAGGCTACAGACAGACAGACAGACAGACAGACAGACAGACACACACACACACACACACACACACACGAATGAGAGAGAGAGAGAGAGAGAGAGAGAGAGAGAGAGAGAGAGAGAAAGGGGGGGAGGGGAAAGGGAGGAATTGATTGAGATTAGGGGAGGGAATCGTGTGTGTGTGTGTGTGTGTGTGTGTGTGTCCGTGTCAGTGTCCAGCAGTGCCTCTAGTCCAGGCCAGCTTCAAACTCTTCGTTGTCGTCGTCTTCCAGCCTCCATTGGGATTGCCTCAGTTACTGCACCTTCATTCAAAGATTCTGAGTAGGGTTGAGCTCATGCTCAGCCAGAGCCTGTAACCTACTAACATATGAACTCACGGTGTCTTTCAAACTAAAAGACTGTATTTTTAGAGAAGTATTATTTGTTTAGAATACTACCTATCAACATGAATAAGTATGCACAATTTGCTTTTCACTATTTAGCCCCTGTATTAGCCGGTCATATAAAATTAAAGTATTAGTCAGTTTCACATCTGAATAGCACAAATCTAACTTCAAACTCTGAACTCAAATCATATGTAAATTTTCAAGTTCAAATACAAACTTTGAAACCTCTACTCATTGCTGTACTTCTCATCTGATTTTATTTTTGTGGGAGAAGTGCACGCCACAGTGCACATGTCGGGCTACAGGACAATGTTGTGTAGTCAGCTCTCTCCTTCCACCTTTGCACGGTTCCAGGAACCCAGAGGTCAACCCTGGTGGCCCGGCTTGTGCACTGAGGGCTCCCACACACTGCGGCTCTGTAGCGCTCATTTCTTTAAGTTTACCAATTAAAATTTAGTAGCTGTCCTATTAAAACACTTAGCATTTTTCCTTCATGTTCTTCATCAAAATAATTTCCTCTATAATTTATTTTGTTGAAGTTTGTTTATTTACTTACTTTTTTGTAAGACAGGGTTTTTCTATGTAGCTATGACTGTCCTGGAACTCACTGAATAGACCAGCCTGACCTGATTACAGTTGGTACTACAATCAGTTTATAATATCATTTATTTCAAAGTGGCAAAGGAAGAGTGTTTTAACAAATTCCTTAGCTAAAAGGAGTAGTAAGCTTACATGTTTTACTATAATTTTTACTTTTTTAAAGATTTGTCTTGTTTTTGTGTATGAGTGTTTTGTGTAACTGCTGTTATGGGTGGTTGTAAGCTAACATGTGGGTGCTGGGAACCGAATCTGGTTCTCTGCAGGAGCAATAAATGCTCTTGACTGCTGAGCCTGTTTTACTATAATTATCAATGGCTTTTCCTGTTTGTACTTATAAAGGAAAGGAAACTGAAATACATTCAGCAGCTTTAATAGCATATAAGCACCGATTTCAAAAGGCTTTGTATGTGCTAACTTGCCTATACAGTCTAGTATGCCTAACATCATACACAATGGTCATATATACACTTTATATTACATACAAATGTATATCACCACAATACAGGCTTAGGTTTTCACTGCACAAAGATCAATATATATATGCACACAGATAGATAGATAGATAGATAGATAGATAGATAGATGAGGATTTTAAGGAAGATCGCAGACAAGAAAAATGTTTGGAAATCTTTTGAGCCAGTGTCTCTCTCTCTGCAGCGCTGGCAGGCCTGTAACTTGCTATGTAGACTAGGTTGGCCTACAACTCACAGATCCACTTGCCTCTGCCTCCTGAGTGCTGGGATAAAGATACATACCACTATGTCCTTATTAAAGCACACATAGTCCTTACGTTTAAAGTAAGAAGAAAAAAGTTCCAAGAGTAAAACTAAATTTTAAATAGCAGGTTATGACACTAAAAACACTGTGATATACATTTAAACTGTTATTCATAATCGGCTATATTCCTTAATTAAGCTTGTGATGACAGTTAAAACAGATCTGTTATTATGGAGCTAAGTCTCATCTCCCTATCCAGGTAGTGCCACAATGATTATGCAGTGTTTTTACCTTGTTAAGTCACTTAAGTACACACGTAACAGGTGCTCAGAAACCAACGCATTACATAAGCGTCCCCAAACAACAGCATGGCTAGTCAGGATGACTGCTCTCAACAACACTGAGGAATGCAAGGGCTCTGCTGGCAATCTTAGGAGGCGGCTCTCTGGTTAACTGACTTATTCCCAGCACATCCTACTCAGCCTACATCAAAACACAATGAAAAGTGCTCCAGCCATCTTCAGACTCGCTGCCTTTTTCTATCAACGATACAGCGATACGCAAGTTCAGGAAGTTTGAGCTCTGACTTATTAACCGGAGATATCAGCTGCAAAAAGAGTATCAATATCCAAGTTGTACAAACTCCGGATTTATCAGGGAAATATTACAAGACTTGCAAAACTTCCTCCTTCCGGACAGCTCATTATTTGCTTCAAGTCTACATTCCTTTATTAGTCATGACCTTTCAGAGCGCTTTCATCCCTTATTGTTTGAATAATATTGGAATTTTGATGTTGCTATTAAGCCTTACAGGAACCCTTATCAAACAAGAAGCCAACCTAGAGGTCGTGCCCCAGAGCAGAACCATTACAGGAAACACAGTACTTGTCATTAATTCGTGGCAAACATATATCTTTCCGTTTTTACGTCCACCTGTAATAATTCTATCATATGTAATGACAGAAACTTGAAGTAGTTTTGCAGAAACTTACTCTCAAGGAACTGGGAAACCCTGTGAGTATCTGTCACTGATACTCAACAGCGAACCTCATTTCCCAATTGCCACTGAGATCTTACACCCCAGATCTGACCTCTGAGCCATATGTCAATAATAAGCTGTAAGTAAGGCAGAGTCCCAAAAAATAACGGGGGCGGGGGAGAGGGAGAGATTTGCAAAGGTGGATCCCATAAAATATATATGCACTTCCACCCCTAGGCTGTAGACATAGCCCAAAAGGCAGACCCGAAAGAGCCATCTTCCCTGCTGGGATCCCACACACCCCCAAGCCGTGGCGCCTGTGGGAGGGAGGGAAGGCAGTGTCTGTCCCCACTTGGGAATCCTAAATAAATGGAAACAGAGCAAGTTCTCACTTCCTGATTGCCGGAGCTTCCCGAAGGCCCCCGTCCCGCGCCAGTCATCGGGAACCCGGGGTTCAAGGAAGGAGGACCCCGAGGGGTACTGGGGCCCACCCAGCCCGCGCCCCCCGCCCTCGCCCTAGCCCTCGCAGGGCCTTACACGGTGACGTGCCCGGAGCCGCGGACCACCACCGGGTCGGGCGAGTACTTGAGCAGCTGCTCCTCCAGGGCCCGCTCCTCGTCCTCCTCCTCCTCGTAGATTTCATCGAAATCCGCCATCCCGCGCCGGCGAGCCCCCCGCCCGGGGCCCTAGCTCTGGGGCGGCCGCGGGGAACGGCTGGCGAGGCGAAGGGCGCGGAGGCCTCGGAGCTGGCGCTCGGCAGTGTCGACTGTGGCTACTGACGAGACTGGGTCCCGGCCGCCGCCGCCGCCGCCACCGCCGCCATTACCGTGGGCAGGAACAACAACACAATGTCAACATCCGCCGGGGCCGCCACCCCCGCCAGCGCCGCAGCCGCCGCAACTCCGGCAACCACAGCAACAGCCCGAGCCACCCGCAGCACAAGCAGCCGGCTACCGCATCGCGAGACTTCCCGGGAGCGCGGGCGGGCCGGCGGGCGCGGGCGCGGGGCGTGGGCGCGCGGGCGCGAGGGTGGGCGGGCGCGCGCACGCGGGAGGCCTCGCGCGCTCCCGAGACGCCGGCCTCTCCCTCCGCTTCCACTCGCGGCGCGGCCCCGCCCTTCGGCTCCGGGGTCGCCGACCCGGAAGGCGGCGTCTGTGAGGACCCGGGGCGAATACCCCGACTAGACTCTGGAAGCCAAGCTGAAGTAATCTCTAGCCCAAACAAGGACTGCGGACGAAGGCCCTGGCTGGGATAGACAATCTGTCTTGCGTGGGACCGCAGGTTTAATAATCTGATCTCATTTTTATTTTTATTATTTTTTTGGTCAGTGCTTTTAGTCCACGATGCGAAGCCGAGTTGGTTGACTTTGCCAACTTGAGACCAACAAAACAGTGCATACTTGTCCACCGTTCTGATTTTCCAAAATATCTCCAAAGTCAAATATCTTGTCCTTTTAGCCTCTCAAATACAGTCCCAGATCTTTTTAAACAAGGAATCTCACAATCATACTTTAAAACAAAGTGGACAAATTATCCGGGTTCCAATTGAGAAGTGTGCCTCAACTCCCTAATGAAATATAATCTGTTTTCTCCCATAAACCTTACCAGTTTGTTCCACAAGAAGGGGGGGGCTGTGGGGGGAGCGATGGAGGAAAAGAGAGGGAGGAGCCGTTGGCTTAATGGATGGGTCTCCTTGGACTTGGTTTCATAACCAAGAGTCTGCCAGGCATACAAACAGCACAGGGACAGGACTGGACGCCTAAGGACAGTGTGGACAAAGGAGTAATGACAGTTTATCATTGTACTAGGACAGAAAGAATAGTTGTACTGGACCCAGTGTCCCGAAGACCGTGCTCCACGTAGTGCGCTCATCCTTGAGGTTCATTTATGGGTCTTTAAGCGCAAAATGTACAAAGTTAATGTGGGTGCTGAGAGACATTGAACAGCTTAAGCCTGCAAAGAGTTGAAGAAAACGGGCAGTGAGCAAGGAAGGAGGAAATCGCTGATAGGTCCAGAATTATTCACTCAGTAAACCCTGAGCCAGCTATGTGGCAAGCAGTGTGTGTGTGAGTGTGTGTGTGTGAGTGAGTGTGTGAGTGTGTGAGTGTGTGTGTGTGTGTGTGTACGCGTGTTACACTGTCTTGACAGTAATGCATTTGTCATTAAGGCAAGCAATTGCAGTTCTCTGTCAGGTGGTCAGTTGGGTAGTTCTGAAACCTGACTTTGAATCTTAGTCTGTCACTTGCTGCGTGACCCTGGACAAGTCATTTAACTTGTCTTTCGCGTGTAACAAGAAGACAAAAGTGGAGCATGGTGGCAAGCATCTATGTAACCCTGGCAGTTGGGAGATGGCAGCAGGAAAATCAGGAACCAAAAGCTACTCAACAGAGCCAATTTGACCTATAACAGGCCCTTGTCTCTAAAATAAAATAAAACTAATAGTCTCCGCCCCCTGGGCTACTTGACAGATTGTTCTGGTACATGTGGGATGCTTAGAAGGGAGCCTGGAACACAGAGGCTACAATGGAGTCTCAGCAGGCAATGTTCCTGATTCTCCCCAGCCCCTCCACTGGAAGATCACCACGATCCTTTCGAATTGTGTAATGTTTTGGTGTCTGTGAAGCGTCATCTGTTTCAGAGACCCTGTGTGAACTTCCTTTTGGTCGGGTGCGTATTTAATGGTCTCACTCAGGACTTCAACTTCAACACAGTAGTTGCAGAAAGCTCCCGAACATCCTCCGTGGCAGTAACCAAGACACCAATGGCTACACTCAAAGGAATGGCTGCACACAGGAGGGGGAGATGGAGTAAGAGGGAGAAAATAAGCCTGTTCTGGTCAGGGTCCACCCCCTGCGTGCTGTGTATGACCCAGAACTCGCCTTTCAGTAGGGACAGCCACTGATCATCACACAGCTGACAACTTTCCAAGGACGAAGGACACTGTAACAGCCCCCTTCCTTCTCCAGCACCCTCCACAGAGGAGGAGCTCCATAAATGTTTTCTGAATTGAGATGTATCACGACTGCCATTGTTTGCAGAACGTTGGGAGTTAATTAGGCTTCGGAGGACTTGTAAGAATCTCATCTCAGGCCAGGTGTGGTGGCACACGCCTTTAATCCCAGCACTCGGGAGGCAGAGGCAGGCGGATCGCGGTGAGTTCAAGGCCAGCCTGGTCTACAAAGTGAGTCCAGGATGGCCAAGGCTACACAGAGAAACCCTGTCTCGAAAAACCAAAACAAACAAACAAACAAACAAAAACAAAAAGGACCTCATCTCTAGCCAGGCATGATGGCAAATGCCTGTAATCCCAGCACTCGGGAGACAGAGGCAGGCAGATCTCTGTGAGTTTGAGGCCAGCCTGGTCTACAAAGCGAGTCCAGGACAGCCAAGACTAAGACAGAGACACTTTGTCTCAAAAAAACAAAAAGAAAAAAAGAACCTCATGTCAACACGGATGCTGCGTGGGAGAAGCATTCCTGTCCAACTCGACACAGAGATCACTCTAAGTCCCACAGCCTCGGTGTAAAGAGGACTTGCTTCTTTCTTTTTGACTTTTCTTCCTGTTCTGACAAACCTACCAGTATCAGAAAAAAAAGGGGGTGTGAGACCTGGGATCTGGGCCAAGAGGGTGAGGAAAGAAAGATGAGTCAAGCATTTCTCTATAATAGTTGACATCATAATTCCAAACCCCACCCCCACACCCCCAACCCTCCAGGATTGTTTCCTGCCAAACTACTTCCTCCGCCTTTCAGGGGGATGAGCCAGCCTTTTTGGAATTCCCCACCTCTACCTCCAGAGCTCTTCTGTGGTCACAGTACCCACCTGCACACATTTCTCTCCTTTTGAACTCCTCTTTCTGCTCCTCATCTGTCTTCAGACCAGCTGGCTGAAAGCAAACAGGACAGCTTCTTAGTGATCCCAGGAGGCAAGCAAGACTTTAGTTGCTATTTGGGGAGGGGGCAGAGGCAACATCTCACTTCATAGGCCAAGCTGACCTAGAACTTGTCATGTAGCCCAGGCTGGCCTCTTGTCTCATCCTTCTGAGTGTTGAGGAGTCCATTATTCCTAGGTTTAAAGGCTTCTAACTACCTGGGCCGTAGTGGCACATTCCTTTAATCCCAGCACTCATAAGGCAGGGGCAAGTGGGTCTCTGTGAGCTTGAGGCCAGCCTGGTCTATCAAGTAAGTTCTAGGACAACCAAAGATACACAAAGAAATCCCATCTCAAAACATCTCCCCCAACAAAATAAAAGACCTCCAACTTTTGTCAGTACAGAACTGAGTGGCCTTGGTTACATTTATCTCATATATATATATATGTAATTTATTTTTAATTTTTTGGTGCATTGGTTTTTTTTGTCTTGTTTGGGGTTTGTGTTTGTTTGTTTCTGCGTGTGTGTGTGTGTGTGTGTGTGTGTGTGTGTGTGTGTGTGTGTTGGATCCCCTGGAGCCAGAATTACAGTCAGCTGTGAGCTGCCATGTGGACGTTAAGAAGTGAACCCAGGTCTTCTGGAAGAACAGTTAGTGCTTTTAACTGCTGAGCCATCTCTCCTGGCCCCACATTTGTCTTTTGAAGCTCCTTCTCCCTAACCAGAACCTTTGTCATGGAGTTATGAAAGACCAAATGAGATCACACATGTGCTGTGGACTGAACTGTGTGCTTCCCTAAACTTCACATGCTAAAGCTTCAGCCCTCAATGTGATGATGGTCTTCAGACATGGAGCTTTGGGAAGCTAAACAGGTTTAAAATGGGTCATAACAGCTGGGGTTTCAGAGTAGAATTCATACCTTGACAGAGAACGCCTTGATAGAGACAGTAGCAACTCTGCTTTCTGCCAAGTAAGAGGACAGCAAGAGATGGCTATGTGAAAGTCAGGAGAATGGCCCAGACAGGCTGGTACCCTGCTTTTTGACATTCTGTCTCCAGACCATAAGATAACCTTCTGTTATTTAAGCCACTCAACCCAGGTGGGCACTCTCTCCACCTCTCCCATAACATGCAAACCTAGGATTTCTCCCACACCCATTCTGGGGCTCACCTGCCACCATGGCTGACTAGGAAGCAGCTTTTCACTATTCCATGGGACACCGTGATCAATGAGGAGTACAAAATATGGACCCTGGCTATCCACCCTGGTGGTTCATTTGATGTCCCCAGTACATGTCTGTAAATGGTGTAAATATATATATTTGATCTTTTGAAACAGGGTTTCTCCTCCATGTAGACTTGGCTTTCCAGGACTCACTTTGTAGACCAGGCTGGCCTTGAACTCAGAGATCCACGTGCCTCTGCCTCCCAGAGTCCTGGGATTGCAGGCCTGTGCCAGCAAGAGATGTCAACTCACAGGGCAATGGCTTGGGGGGGGGGGCGGGGAGAGCACAGCCCTCCAAGTGGGGCTTGTGCCTTTAGATCGCAGGCCCCAGGGAACTGATCTGCCTCTCCATGGTGTGAGGACACAGCCAGAAGACATCTATCTACAAATAAGAAAGATACCAAGGGGGCTGGAGTGATGGCTCAGAGGTTAGGACCACTGACTGCTCTTCCAAAGGTCCTGAGTTCAATTCCTAGCAACCATATGGTGGCTCACAACCATCTGTAATGAGATCTGATGCCTTCTTCTGACCTGCAGGTGCATGTGCTGGCAGAATACTGTATACATAATAAATAAATAAATCTTAAAAAAGAAAGAAAGAGTCTCAGAGAGTTTTCTATTTCAGTGACAAAACATCATGACCAAGGCAACTTTTAAAAGTTTAATTTAGGGCTCCTGGTCCCAGAGGGTTAGAGTCCATGACTGTCATGGTGGGGAGCATGGCAGCAGGCAGGCAGGATCTGAGAACTTGTATTTGATGGACAAGCATGAGGCAGAGAGAGTGTGGGAAATGGGGTGGGCCTACAAGGCCACACCTCCTAACCCTGCCCAAACAGTTCAACCAACTAGGGACCAAGCTTTTCAACACATGAGCCTATGGGGGACATTCTCATCAATCCACCATGCTACACTGTGACTCTGGGTATCCCAGCTCCCAGAACTATGAAAAACAAGCATATATGTGTTGTTTATAAGCCATCCAGTTTATTATGCTCACTGTAGCAAGATAAGACAGCATGTATGCTGTCTTCTTATCACCCAAGCCAAGTACTAGGCAGCATATTAGACCCTGACTTGCTCACTTATTCATTCACAAGGACACATGGAGTGATTGTCACATCCCACAAACTGTGCCTTGATTATGGCATTAGCGTTAGAGCAGTAAGCAAAATGCAGCCCCTGGCTTCACAGAGCATGGAGTTCCACTCTCAGAGCAAGCAGCTCACTCTGGGACATTAAGAATTCTCTGGGAAAAGGATTTTTAAGCAAAGAAGAGTCTAAGTAAAAGTAAAGGGATGAGGAAGAAGGGTTAAAAAATAATAATAAGAGGAAGTTCCAGTCAGCAGGAAAATCATGATCAAAGACTCTGAGGTCGAAAAGAAGCTAGCCAAGGCCTGTGAGTCGGTCATAATGAGGAGAACCAAACCTGAGGTCAGGCCAAAGATGGTGGTGGAAATATGGCATTTGTAACAAGTCTGAAGGACATCCTAAACACGAGAAAGAAGAGGATGTGAATCCAGGCAATGACACTATCAGGTGTGCACGCATGAATCCTCAAAGGGGAAGCCCAGTGGCCCAGCCTCCCCTGCAAGCATGGCCCACCACCACCACCGCAACAACACTAGGACTTCTGGTAATTCAGATAGCTCCATCTTCACGTCTAGTGATTGTGTCAAGCTAAGTGTATTCCTACTTCCACCAATGTACATGGGCCTAAAATTTGCAGTATATGCCTGAGAGTTTTGGTGCCCACTATATAAATTATGGAAAATAACACAGGGCACACCTTTAATCCCAGCACTAGGGAGGAAGAGGCAGGAGGATTTCTGAATTTGAGGCCAGTGAGTCTGGGACAGCCAAGGCTACACAGAGAAACCCTGTCTCAAAAAACCAGAAAAACAAAACAAACAAAAAACCAAAAAAAAAAAAAAAAAAAGAAAGAAAAGAAAAGAAAAAAAGAAAAGAAATCATCCAGGTGACTCCGTAGTGGAAAAGGAGATTATCTACCTGAAAGAGACAGTAAGCCCAGGGTGGTGGTACTTGCCTGTAATCCTAGTGTTCAGGATGCTGAGGCAGCAAAGCAGGCTACAGAGGGAGATATACTTATTCATTAAATATTTGTTTATATTTGAAAAATAAGTCAGATGTGGAGCTTCATGAAAGCAGAATACTTTTTTTGTTGTTGTTTTGTTTTTCGAGACAGGGTTTTTAGAGTAGCTGTGGTTGTCCTGGACTCACTTTGTGGATCAGGTTGGCCTCGAACTCACAGTGAGCCACCTGCCTCTGCCTCCCGAGTGCTGGGACTAAAGGTGTGCACCGCCACATCCAGCTAGTAAATACTTTTATTATACTTATTTATTTATTTGAATAGACATGTGCATGTGTGTGGATGTACATGTGGCGGCTAAGAAGACTTTCTGGAGTCAGTTCCCGCTTTCTAGCACAGGGCTCCAAGGATGGAAATCGGGTTACCAGACTTCACAAGGGTCTCCACCTGCTGAGCTGTCTCAACAGCCCTGGAACTTACAGACTTAGACAAAAGTCAATGCTTACATAACACACAAAATATGTTGGCATTGTTCTTTTCCTCCTTTTAAAAACTTTTGAATTTTTAAATTAGCCAAAGTATTGGGTTGCACTTTGACATTTTCAAATATAATTTTTTTGTTGTGGGTCTTACTTGTTCTGTTCTAGACTTTTTATTATTGAGTTTTTAATTTATTTATGTGCATGTGTCTGTGTGAATGTATGCAACATGTCTACAGGTGCCACAGAGGCCAGAGTAAGGCATAAGATCCCCTGGAGCTGGAATTACAGGCAGTTGTGAGCTACCCTACAAGGATGCTGCATACTGAACTATGGTCCTCTCGAAAGCCAGCAAGCTGTCTTAACTCTCTAGCCTCCTTTTTTGTTTTGTTTTGTTTTGTTCTTAAGACAAAAGCTCATACAGCTGGGACTGGTTTTGAACTTTCTATATACTCAGTGATAATCTTGACCCTCCTGTCTCAGCTCCCCAAAATCAGAATTGTAGGTATAAGCCATTAAAACACACCAAGAAGACACTATTTTAAGCACTTTGCCCATTATACATTACCAAAATTATTGGTTCCATTGACCTAGAATGTGTGAGGTTGGTGGTTCTGTTTCTGAAATACAGCATAAACCCCGACAAGGTGGTCTCAGTATTCAAGATGTAGGGGCAAGTGGCTCTGGAATTCATGGTCATCCTTCACTGCATAACTTTAAGACCAACCTGTGTTACAAAGGACTATCTAAAGGGAAGGACGGGAAGGAGGAGGAGGAGGAGGTGGTGGTGATAATGGTGCTGATGGTGGTGGTAGTGGTGGTTGTGGCAATGGTGTTGATGGTGGTTGTGGTGATGGTGGTGATGGTGATGATGGTGATGGTGGTGGTAGTGGTGATGATGGTGGTGATTGTGATGATGGTGGTGATGGTGGTAGTGGTGGTGATAGTGGTGGTGGTGATGGTGGTAGTGGTGGTGGTGATGGTGGTGGTGATGATGGTGATGGTGGTGGTGGTGGTGATAGTGGTGGTGGTGATGGTGGTGGTGGTGGTAGTGGTGATGGTGATGGTGGTGGTGATGGTGATGGTGATGATGGTGATGGTGATGATGGTGATGGTGGTGGTGATGGTGGTGATGGCGGTGGTGGTGGTGATGGTGATGATGGTGATGGTGGTGGTGATGGTGGTGATGGTGGTGGTGATGGTGGTGGTATGATTAGAACCAGGACTTGAATCTAAGCAGTATGTTTCCTCATTATATGATCTAAAAACCAACAGCAGCCAGATGTGGTGGTACACATATGTAATTCCAGCACTTGGAAGATAGAGACTGGAGGACTACAGCAAGTTCCAGGCCAGGCTCGAATATATAGCAAGTTCCAGGCCACCAGGGACGCATACCAAAACCCTGCCTCAAAGTAACAAACAAGTGAAACACAAGACAAATATTTAGGTTACTTACACCTCTGTCTTCCCAACCCTACAAGATAATTAATTAGATTAATAAAATATAAAGTAGGTGGCTACGTGTATGAAACCATTTGCTTTCATTTTTTTCTGGGTCATCTCACACTATGTATACATATTTAATTTGAATTCTGTCTGCAAAATATTTTCATCATAAATCCAATAAAACCCAGAGGATTCTCTTACATTCCTTCAATATCATCTGAGTAAATATTATCTGATTTAAATCCAACACTATAAACATAAAATACAAGTTGTATCCAGTCTTATTCTCTTTGGTCTTTTAAATTCACAAAATAATTTCTCAGAAACCTAAGCTCATAAGCAGAATGGAGCCACAAGCCATCTGATCCACACTGTCCTTCCAAACCATATATCAGAACTATGCTATATTAGAGAGGGAGGCACGATGGCTCCCAAGTTTGAGGCTAGTCTGAGCTACAGAGTAAGACTCCCATTTCAAAAAAGAACACAAAAAGGGGGAGCTGTTTTGTAGCTCCATTGGCCTAGTATGCATGAAGCTATGGCTCTGACCCTCAGTAGCCCCATAAACACAGCAGGAAGTCCCAGCACTCCAGAGGTGGAGGCACGGGGCTCAATTCAAGGTAACCCATAGCAAGTTCAAGGCCAGCCTGGGCTACAAGAAACTTAAAAAATGAATGGGGGGGGGGGCGAAGCAAGCATACATTTATCAGTCTATGTGATTTTTCCTCTGTAACTAACCACTCTAATTATGATTTTAACATTCATGTCTAGTTGAGTAGATACAATAATAATTTCTGTTCTGCCACATGAAAAGCTAGATTCTTGAAGGTAGAGATTCTATTATTATTATTATTATTATTATTATTATTATTATTATTATTATTATTATTATCCCTTGAGTACTCCCTGGATCTAGGGTCACTCAGCACTCATCTCTCTGTTATTTATTACAATCCCTGACATACTAAACTACTGTCCTTCCGTATGAGCAGAACATAAAGATATCCCCATCCATTCTTTCAGCCAAATATTCCCATGTATTTCCACCATATTTCCTCCAAGATGGTGGATCGAGGTATCTGCCTCTGTGTCCAGACTGCATCTGACTCCTTCAGCCTGTCTGCTCAATAGACCTCAGCATTTTAGGACTCCCAAGGAGGCACATCTTGATTTAAGGAATATGATAGGCAGCCTCCAAGATTGGTCCCTTAGGACATCCTCCCAAGTGATGGGACTGTAGGCTTGTGACAGCTAGCCCAACTCTTCAGTGCGCCTTAGAATAAAGAAGTGGGGGCAAGCAAGATGGCTCAGCTGGTGAAGGCATTTGCTGCCAAACCTGATAACTCTTGGGTTTCACGTGATGGAGAATCAACTCTCCTCTCTCTCTCTCTCTCTCTCTCTCTCTCTCTCTCTCTCTCTCACACACACACACACACACACACACACACACACACACACACACACACTGAGGGCAGAGGAGGGAGGCTGAGTATAACTAAAATGCAAAACTGTTAGTGTTGCTATGGTTTACATTTTTCATGAAAGGGAGAGAAAAAACTAGAAAGGGAAAAATATATGAATTTAATGAGAAGAAGAAGTTACCCATTTTCCTTCTTCAGTGTAATGAAAAATTGTTAAGTGGTTTTAACAGGACTCACGTGCCTCCTTAAATACGTCAGGATTTTAGGACGATCTATAAGACAATGTGGTATGAATGCCCATAAACCCAGCACTTAAAACTGGAGAGGGGGGGCCTGGCACTCAAGGTCACTCTTGGCTATCTGCCAAGATCAAGTCCAAGTCTAGACTACATAAAATTTTGTTTCAAAACCTATTTGTTTGGTTGTTTGTTTGGTTGGTTGGGGTTTTTTTTTTGGTTTTCTGTTTGTTTTTTGCTTTTTACTTGAAAGCCAAGTGTGGTACAGCAAGCCTTAAAAACAAACAAACAAAAAAAACCAAACAACAACAAAAAAAACCAACCAACCAAACAAACAAAAAAACAGTACTCTGGAAACTGAGGAAGGTATATCTCTGAGGTGGAAGCCAGCCTTTTCTACAAATCAAGTTCCAGGACAGCCAGAGCTACACAGAGAAACCCTATCTTAAAAAATAATAAAGTAAAATGTTAAAAATTAAGTATATATGAAAAAAAACCTTTGAAGACAGTTGACTCGGCTCATCTTGTCCTCGTCTGTGCTTAGAGCTAATTATAAAGGACTTGCTCATAGAGTTGTAACAAGGATTGAAGGAGATGACTTATGTAAGGAGTGGTAAGCACTCGTTAGTTATGACTATGTTAGGTCATAACTCGTTAGGTAACTCGTTAGGTAAGACTATGTTAGTTATGGTTAATGATATTTTTTAATCTGGGTGCATAGGATCCTAGAGAGAGGAAATCATTGGTTTTTCCATAGGTTCATCAAGTCTAAGCCCCTTTCCTTCAATTCTCTCATCTAAACTGAAGACAGTATCATTAGCTGCCTCTTTCCCGCAAACAACTCGGCAGGATGAGTCCCGCTCCAAGCACCTACAAAGCTTTGTAGAGATGAAGACGTACAGCTAGAAAGATGGCTCAGCAGTTGAAAGCGCTTCCTGTTCTTGTAGAAGAGCCAGGTTCAGTTCCTAGCATCCATGTGATGGGGGTAACTTTCTTGTCTGATTCCCTCCTCTGACTTCTGTGGGTACCAGGCCGGCACATGATGCACATATATATATGTTTATATATATATAAAACATTCATACACATACAATGATAAGTCTGAGAAAATAATTTAATTTAAAAAATAAGGAAAATAATTTTCTGTAGTAGTGTCTTCCTTCCGGTCTTTCTTCCTGTTCCTAGGAGAGCAGCACAGTGGGGGCGTGGGAGAGTGGATGAGCAGTCACCGCTACAGACATGCGCAGTAGTCTGGGTTTTTTGTTTTTTGAGTTGTTTGCTTGGTTTTTTGAGACAGGGTTTCTCTGTGTAGCCTTGGCTGTCTTGAACTCCCTTTGTAGACCAGGCTGGCCTCGAACTCATAGTGATCTGCCTGCCTCTGCCTCCTGAGTGCTGGGCTTAAAGGCGTGCGCCACCATGCCTGGCAAGCACAGTAGTCTGACAGTCCAATAAGTCAGTGGTGGCTGATGCCTTTAGTCTGGGTACTAAGACAGAGAAAAGGCAGATCTCTGTGAGTTCGAGACTAGCCTGGTACAAAGTGAGTTCCTGGACAGCCAAGTCTATTACATAGAGAAATCCTGTCTCAAAAAAATAAAACAAAAGGAGGGGGGTGGGGAGAGAAAGAGGAGAAGTGAGAGGAAGAGGAGGAGATTTTCTGCCAATCAAGTAAGCAGCTCACTCAGGTAACAATGTCCTGGTCATCTGAGAAATGGCTAGGATATTACTTAGCTGCGGGTTACCATGGTGATTAGTCTGTAAAAGAGTTCTCCGAAGATGAATTCTCTAAATGTTTCTCAAGTCTGATGAGGATGCTGCCCATCGTACATATGATCCCAGCGTGGCCCAAAGATTTTACCCTACCAGCGCTTCATCCCTCGGCACCCTCCCTGACACACCACTGCCAGCACAGGGCCAGTGCTTTAGGGGCCTGTCATGTGATTAGGTTAGTACCTCAGGGCAGCTGGTCGGTGGTGCTGAATCAGGTACCACTGGGACCCGTCTATACGACATCCAAATGTGGCTCTCTCCTGTCCTGATTTAAGATGCTTTAAGAAAAATGTTATTTGGCAAATGAATCCTAGATCAAAACACGTTTGGATGATAATCTGGGATTAACACAGAGTGATGCCAATCAGTCTGTGTTTTTCCACATTGAATCACATAGAGGTTTGTTTGTTTGAATTCCCATATTACTGAGATGAATTGATAGACCTATGTCATTCAGGGATCTATTTCAAACAGGAGTGAATCATCTTGTTGACAAACACCAGTGCCAAAGAGCAAACGTTAATTTTTATTCTCTTTGTAGAGTGATCAAAACCACCGTCTGGTGGCTTGGTTGACCAGGACATGTTAATCAGATTTAATTCAGTCAGGGTAGCTTGTGCCATTAGGGATAAGTCTATAATCATTTCCAATCCCTCGTTTGATTTTGGAATTATAATGAAAATAGTATAGGAAGGATCTTATTAACATAGTTTGAAATGTGTATCTATATTGAGATTTACATTTTACTTTCCATGAAATCTTTTCTTTCCCCTTTTTAAAATAAATAGACTCATGTAGCCCCTGCTGGCTTTTCACTCCTTAGTAGCTAAGAATGTCTTTGAACTCCTGTGTCTGCCTCCATGTCGCTAGGATTACTGGCGCGTGTTTCCAGAATCACTTACCCACTCCCAAGTAAGAGACTTTTTGTGACTCGTTAATTATTGTTTCTGTATTTCTCCTATGTGACATCACAAGTCTCATGCTCTATGGACCTATAGTTCTATGGACCTATAGCTGGGTAATGCCCTTGTTACATTAAATTGTACAATCTTAGAAATTTTACTCTATACTTTCTTCTCTGGGTAGTGGTTAAAAACTTCCTTTTTAGAAAAATTGACTTTGATTTGTCCCTTCCAGATTTTTCTCCCACCTTTTTCTGTATTTTCTTTTCTCTGATCCCTTTGAGTATTCTCATGAGCCCTTTTTTCTTTCTTTTTCTTCTTTTCCTTTACTAATTATGCCAAAGGTGTTTTAATTGCTCATCAAAAATGATCTGAAAACTTAAAACTATGTGCCATTTTTTTGAGGATTCATATTTAAGATTTATTTTGCACAGCAGTTGATATTAAAATATTTGTTAAAAATACCCTGGTCAATTTGAGCACTTTTTATATTTTCTGCCATACTGGATGACAGTCATCAACTGTCAAAGTTACTGTCTGCGATGTGATAAATGTGTTCAGTAGCTTTACTGTGATCATTTTATGTACACATGTGCCAAGTCAGCATGCTGTGCTTTACGTACGGCTCCCAAAGAGTCCTGTGTCAGAATTCTGCCCTCTATCTGGTGGTGGAATGGTGGAGGAACCTTCCAGACCGTGACCCCACACAGATGTTACATATCTGATATCTACAGTACCATTCATAACAGTAGCAAAACTGCAGTTATGAAGTAGCAACCAAATAATTTTATGGTTGGCGGTCGCTACAACATAGCAACTGTGTTAAAGGGTGGCAGAATCAAAAGGCTGAGAACCAGTGATTTAAGAGGCTTAAGAGGCGGAGCTTCGTGAAAGGGCATTGGTGTTGCCACACTTCGAAAATAACAAACACAATTAATGTAACTCTCCCGAGACCCCGGAGAGCACCTCACACACCTGGCCCTCCTGCACACAGCTGCTCTGCCTCCTGCTTTTCAGAATGCTACAACTCAATGTGTGGACATCAGTGCCCTTCACTAAGGACCTCCAAACACGTATATAAAACTAAGCCTCTTTGTGTTGTGTTTTTGAGATGGGGGTCTCACTATGTCGCCCTGGCTGGCCTAGAACTCACTACGTAGACCACACTGGCATCAGTTGACGGAGATTGCCCCCAAAGGTGTGAGCCACCACACTCAGCCCGAAGTAAGCCTCTTCTATCAATCAACTGCTCCACCGGGAACAACGTCTCCTCCACATGACACAGTTAGCTACAAGCACTTGGTTTGGCTTGGTTTATAACCTTTGTATTTATTTGGGGGTGGGGAATGCGGATGTTGGAGAACAACTCTCAGGAAACTCCTCTTTCCTTCCACCATGTGACTCCTGGAAACTGAACTCAAATTGTCAGGCTTGGCAGCGGTCACCTTTATGGTCTCGGCCGTAGAGCTGGCCCAGTCTTAGCTATTTTGATATGACCACACAAAGTGAAATAATACAAAAACGTAAACATATGCCATTGTGTCATTTATACTTCAATAAAGATATAAAAAAAAACATAAAGAAATTATCTCTTTCAGCTTCTGTTTCCTCATCCACCGGATAGAGGGGAGCGCGTCCGCTTCTTCCCTTTTGATGGTGTCAATCAAAGGCAGCGATATAACAAAATGCTAGGTGCAATGTTTATCGTTGCTAGTCTCATCTTAGAAATGGAATTTGGTATAGTCACATGGCCATCTCTGTATGCGAAGCTGAGGACGAGCCTGAAAGACTAAAGGTATGCCCTAGGCACACACAAGTGAATCCTTTGTCCCCCACTCAAGAAGCGAGTGATCATCACCTCAGGATGTACTATGGAGAGAAAAAACTTTGAGTAACTGATATGGACACAGAAGACGTGGGACGATGGGAGGTTTAAGCACTAGGAAGAGAAAAAAATGTAGAGAAGTTACAGTTTTGGAGCAACACTTCAAAAGTTAAAAATTATGTGAGTGAGGAGACGGTGGCAGCAGGCGAAGGGGAGAAGAGGTCGATGGCATCACATGTGGGAGGGCAACTGTGCGTGCTGCCAACCCAACTGCCCCGCTCAAGTCAGGGGTCAATGGCATCACATGTGGGAGGGCAACTGTGCGTGCTGCCAACCCAACTGCCCCGCTCAAGTCAGGGGTCGACCTACACTTGATTTCCTCTAAGGGCCAGGACGTGATAGAAGGATAGCCCAGAATGTAATGCGCTGAAGGCAGTTACCCAGACGGCTGCTGGAAAATTAACAGCTATAGTTGAGGATAAACAGTGACGCTGACCCTGTCACGTTTCTCCCTCCCTGTCGCATCCACCTGGGATCTCATAGGTGACTGATTTTCTCTCTGGAGGTGGCCAGGCCATTTAGCAAGCACTTCAGCTTCCTCAGGAAATGGGAGCAGACATCCTCTGACCTTGAATGGCCACTGAAGACTGACTCAGCCCGGGATTATGAGAGATGTCATGAAAACAGGGCAGGGCACTAGATACCTGGGCATCTCCGTGGAGTCCTGGCATGCTCAGTTGTCAGTGGGGGCTTTGGATGTAAAGTTGACTCAGATGAAAAATATGTAAAGAGCACGTGGAAAGGGGATCTCTCGGGAAGAGGAGAAGGCAGAGGAGCTGCCCAACATGCTAGGGCTTCCTTTCTCTATGCTACTTCTAGCTTTCTTTTCCTCTATGCGATGGGATGAGGCACCTGCTGCAGCCGGCTTCGCAAGGCACCTGGAGGCACTGACCAGCTCACATCAGCGCGTGCTAACGCCAACTCGACTTTCACACTAAACTACCTTACAACCTGGAGCATCCCAGTCTATTCCAGGCCCCCTGTCAAGTGGTAAATGCTGGATTAACCCTAGACAGACTCACCAAGACATCATACAATTCCTGGAATGGAGAAAGTAAGATGGGAACAGATTCAATTTCCTCTCTTTCTTTCTTTCTTTTTTTTTTTTAAACTAAAAATTTTGGTTAGCAAAAAAAACAAAACAAAACAACAACAAAAAAAAAACAATGGGTCTCCTTATTATGTTTTCATGTAAATATAATTGCTCCATGTTCATATTCATCCCTCAACCCAGTTCTCAACGAATATGTTACATACTGTGTCAACTACTGAACAGGTACTGAGCCTATAACTTTAAGGCCTTCCCGGGTAAATGTGCCTTACCATTCCAAATGTTACATATAATTTAAGCACTGTAGGCAGTCATCGTATTTATTGGCAACCCCACTGTCCCTTCAAGTCAAATCTCTGTTTCCAATTACTAACATATAAATTAAAATTGTCCTTAACTCTTCTTTTTAATTTATTATTGGGGCTAGGGATTTAGCTCAGTGGTAGAGCACTTGCCTATCAGGTGCAAGGCCCTGGGTTCAGTCCTCATCTCTGGGGGAAAAAAAAAGAAATTTATTATTTTGGTAACTAAGTGTGTACATGCATGCTTCTGTATGGGTTTGCACACACGAGCGCAGGTGCCTGCAGAGGCCAAAGGCCTTGGATCCCCAGAAGCTGGAATTATAGACAGTTGTGAGCCTCTCTCCTAGGGGTAGAATTTGTGTCTTTTACAAAAGCAATATGCACTCTTTGCCACTGGGCAATCTCCCCAGCCCTCTCCTTGCCTGTTCTTAATATTCCAAATACTTAGAACCAAATACTCTGGGGCCAGCAAGATGGCTCAGGAGGTAAAGGCACTTGTCACCAAGCCTGACAACCTGAGTTCAGTCCCTGGGGCCCACATGATGGAAGGAAAGAGCTAAGTCTTTGGGGTTGTCCTTTGACTTCTACACCCATGCTGTGACAGATTCATGTTGTCCCATAACAAGTATTAAGTAAAAGCAACCAATAACCCAATACTTTGGCTTTTATTTTTTATTTGTTTGTTTGTTTATTTGTAGGGACTGCATGTATGCCACAGAGTGGATGTCAATGGAGAACTTGTGGAGTCATTGCTCTCGTTATACTTTATTTAATATGGGTTCTGATGATTAAACTCATGTCATCAGGCTTGCCCCTTTAAATAAACATTTCTTTTTCTTTTTGGTTTTTTGTTCGTTTGTTTGTTTGTTTTGGGTTTTTCCGAGACAGGGTTTCTCTCTGTAGCCCTGCCTGTCCTAGACCTGCTTTGTCGACCAGGCTGGTCTCGAACTCTGCCTGCCTCCTCCTCCCCAGTGCTAGGATTAAAGACGTGCACCACCACACCGGGCTAAGTAAACATTTAAGACTGCTGTAGCCCCAGTTGGCTTCAGACACAGTAGGTTGCTGAGGGTGGCCTTGAACTCCTGATCCTCCTACCTCCACCGCCTAAGTGCTGGTATTACAAGCATGCACCCACATCCAGTTTGCTTTCAAATGCTTTCCACTGACTATAGAATCCTTCATATGCCAGTCAAATGCTTTGTTTCTGGCGCCAAACAGCTCTTACTTCTTTCCCTTCCTGCATGCAAGCGTCCCAGCACGATGCACAGCCACCCTCATTGTGCTCACTCTGGACCTCTGGCCTAGAATCTTCTCCTCCGGTCTCCTTGTTTTTAATCTGAGTATTTCCTGTTCAAAGCCCAGTGGTCAAAGACCCTGGCGCCAGCAGGAAGAGGCAGCAGCGCCTCCTCCTCCTCCTTAGCTCCATAAACTGAGGCCTTCCCTTATCACACCTGTTAGAACCCGTTGATGACCGAGGTTAAGTTCCAGTCACCTGGCAGAGCCTAAGAATTCCACCTACTTGGGCAGCTATGGCGGGAAGATTGCAAGTTCAAGACCTGCCTGGGTTACAGGGTAAGTCAAGGCCAGCCTGCAATTTAGTGAGACCCTATCTTGAAATCACCAAAGCCCTTGGGGATAGAGCTGAGTGCTAAAGCACTTGCCTTGCACACAGTAAGCCTAAGTTAGAGTCCTTTAAAAAAAAAAAAAAAAAAAGGTGTTAGCCATCTTTGCAGGCCCAGCACCTGCCTGCCATCTGTAGGAACTCTGTAAAAACTGCTGGCTAAAGCTGGATTTCAGTAACAACTGCCTTCCATTTTCATTTCTTCAGACAATATGAGTCAGGCCTCACATTTTATTCATTTATTTACTATTTTTATCTTTATTTATTTTGGTTTTTCAAGACAGGGTTTCTCTGTGTAGCCTTGACTGTCCTGGACTCGCTTTTGTAGATCAGGTTGGCCTCGAACTCACAGCGATCCGCCTGCCTCTGCCTCCTGAGTACTGGGATTACAGGCGTGCGCCACCACTGTCAGGCCTAGGCCTCACATTTTAAAACAGGCATTATTCTGAAATTTTTATCTTTTGTTGACAACTAAATACACTTAAAATCCTGTTTGGGCCGAAGTTAATCTCCAGCCCATATACAGGGCGCGGTGGCCAGGGTCAGCTGCACCTGTGGAAATAGCATTGACTTACCTGATCTCAAACACACACTAGACAGAGAAAGGAAAACTTCTACATGGAAAGCCCTCTCTAGAACGGCAACTGGTCGCTGAATTTTGTGGGCCATTGCTCTGTTCCCGAGGTAAGCCTATTTTTTATTCATTATTGTTGTCTCTGAAGTATTAGAAGACAGAAAACAGAAAAACAGTGTATAACTGAGATAAGCCGTTTACTCTTTATGGTGATAATTAATTACCAAACATTGAATACAATTTCAACAGACAATGATTAATAAACAATTGTCTTATCTTGAAATTTCTAAATGCTATACTTCCTGGTTCACATAAAAACATTTGAGCTAGCGAGAGATGTGGCTCAGTGTGAAAGGAGCCCTGGGTTGTTGCCAAGCAAGTGCCACCAAAAAGGCAGGGAGAGAACTTGTCACTTAGATGATAACAACATGATATAACAGTTTCATTTTGCTGCATATGAATATCCTTGAGAAAAAAATATCCCCTTGAAAACTGCTCAGAGGCCGTGTAGCTGGATTATGTAAAAGTGCTTTCTATGTAAGCCTAATGTCCTGAGTTAAGGTCCAACGAACCCCTGTAAAGGTGGATAAGGTGAACTGATCCCCAAAAGTTGTTCTCTGACCTCCACACATACACTGTGGCATGCATGTGCGTGTGTGTGCGCGCGCGCACACACACACACACACACACACACAATAAATCTTTAAAACTGCATTCAGAATTATTTTAAATTACACTTGACTTCTGACTTACTTAAAAATTATTTTAATTGTATGTGTGTGCATGTGTGTGTGTGCATGTGTGTGTGCATGTGTGTGTATGCATGTGTGTGTATGTATGTATGTCCATGCATGCATATATGAATGCAGGTGTTTTGGAGGCCTTAGGTATCAGACCCCCTGCAGCTGGAGTTAGAGGTGGTTGTGAGCTCCCATTGTGGAGGATGGAAACTGAACTTGGGTCCTCATCAGAAGCAGTATAAGCTTCTAAAGGCCCTCCCTCCAGCCCCCTGACTTCTGTGGTTTACTATGATAAACTCCTGCCCTGTCACCAGCTATTGACTGCTGCCTATTAAGACACTAGCGCTCTCTGAAGTGGATGCCAATGCTTACCAAGCATCTGCAGGGGACAATGCTGCTGTGTGCGCCTGGAGAATCAGAGTCATTGTCTTGCTCAATCAGTTTGCAGTCACTGAGCTCATCTGCCAATTCCAATGGACTGACAGAGAACTCAGCCATGAGGGAAGCCATGGTAATGTACTAAACAAGGCAGTGACTGGTCCGCCTAGAGCAGTCGGAGGCAGGGTGGCATCCAACATTCAGGCCGGACTCCACGTCAGCTCCAAACAAAACGATAGCTCCTGTTTTCAAGCCAGTAGAAATTCTAGAAACAACAAGACTACCACAGCAGTGTGCCTTCTAGGCATCCTGTGGCTTAGGCAGCTGCACACTATCCCAGGCAGACAGGAGACAGAAGACCACCCCACCACGATCCCAGGCCCAGGCCCAGGAACCTAGCAGTTGCCTTTATTAGCCAAGAAGTCAAGAGGCAGGGACTTGTCTCCCGCCCAAAGTGATGCTCAGGCTTAAACTCTGGTTCAGGATTAGGATGAGCCTACCAACTTCTCAGTTCTCATTGTAAAAATAACCATTCTCTTTTTTTTTTTTTTTTTTTTTTTTTGAGACAGGGTCTCTCTGTGTAGCCTTGGCTGTCCTGGACTCACTTTGTAGACCAGGCTGGCCTCGAACTCACAGTGATCCACCAGCCTCTGCCTCTCGAGTGCTGGGATTAAAGGCATGCGCCACCACGCCCAGGGAAATAACCATTCTTAAAGGGCACCATCACGTGTATGAAGGCAGAAGCAAGACTACAAGTGGGAAGGGGTTCAAAGTTGGAAGAGGAACAGCAACAGCTAGAGGGGGGAAAGACAAAATATTAGATATTTCCCTCATATTTGTGATCTAAATATATATGTATATGAGTATGCAAGTGTTTCCTGGGAAGATGCACCTACGCATATACTAACCCCAGGTAGGGAACCCACAACAGACCAAAGTACAGATACCATTGAAGTCCATCTTGGTGGACCAATGTGTTTTACTGAGGTTACTTACAGGATTATGGGTAAGGCAGTTACAGGAGCAGAAATGGCTCAAAGACAGCTGTGTCGTCAAGGCCCAAGCTGTATCACCACCCCGCCAAGGGTGACAGCTCCCAAATTTTGGGAAACCTGAAACACACTGCCCAGCCCACAGGCAGCTCAAGAGGTGGGAGGGTGTCCCAAGTCCTGTTTCTCTCAGGCAGCGGGTCTGGTCTAGGAGTCTTCTTTTAAAGACTCCTCTGAGGAGGATTCTCAGCATCTATGGCTTGTTGTGGAAAGGGGATGCCTAGTGAATCTGGTTAGTTTCAGGGACTTCCTGAGTATAGTTTGAGTCATTTACTTTCCTGCTTAAGGAGTAGAATACCCCTGCCGAATGGACTGTTTTAGTCTCAGAGGAAACTGTTGTACAATAGTGATATGTGTGTGTGTGTGTGTGTGTGTGTGTGTGTGTGTGTGTGTACGGGTGTGCATGTGTGTGCATGCATGTGTGTGTCTGTGTGTCTGTGTGTGTCTGTGATGATCTGAAAAGGAGATGTCAATTATCCCTAAGCATCTTCAGAAGACAATGCCGCTGTGTGTGCCTGGACTATCAGTTTGGCATACACACCTGCAACATAAAAGCATGAATAGAACTATTTGGTGAAGGAATAGGGACCAGTGAGTAGAAAGAAGAGTGCTACGACAGAGGGGAGTGCTAAAGTTATTTTTTATAAAACTGTGTTTATGGGGCTAGAGAGATGGCTCAGTAGTTAAGAGTGCTGCCTGCTCTTCCAAAGGTCCTGAGTTCAATTCCCAGCAAGCACATGGTGGCTCACAACCATCTGTAATGTCATATGGCGCCCTCTTCTGGCTTGCAAGAGTACATGCAAGCAGAGCACTGTATACATAATAATAAATAAATAAATCTTTTAAAAAACTGTGTTTGTTTATCAGTTCCCTAACCCAGCTACCACACAAATAATTGAGACTTTATTATATTATTTAAAGAAGCTTCAAAGTAAGAACTGAGCAGCTATTACTCTATTAAGCCTATAAACTAATCTGGTTTCCTCCCAGCATACATCCCAGGGATACTTGCCTGTTGTGACTTTCCCTGCTGAGCACTGTCTCTCCAGGTCTCTCCTGGATATCTGCCCATGGCTGAGTCCCTCACCACCTCTCCTAACTCCTCCTCCCCTGGCTGGCAGGAAGTCTATTCCTATTCTCTCCCCTAGGTACAAGCTGCTTTATTGACATAACAGGGGACAGTTGGAGAGCAGTATTTACACAACATTGAGACAGGAGATTCTCAGAACAAGGATTGCAACCAGATCCGGGGGTGGGGGGTACAGAAATCAGCACTTGAGGTATATAATAACCTTATGCCTACAGGGAAGACATGATCAAGATACATGAAAATTTCATACTGAAATCCATTATTTTGTATATTAAATTAGTTAAAGAGCTGGAGAGATAGCTCAATGGTTAAGAGGACTTATAGAGGACTCGAGTTTGATTCCCAGCAGCCACATGGGTGCTCAAAATCACCTGCAACAGTTCCAGGGAATAAGATGCCTTCTTCTGCCCTCTGAAGGATGCTGTATGCATGTGGTGCTATAAGAATACATTAAAATGGGCATTGGTGGCGCACGCCTTTAATCCCAGCACTCAGGAGGCAGAGGCAGATAGATCTGTGTGAGTTGGACAGTCAAGGTTACATAATGAGACCCTGTCTCGAAACAACAACAACAAAATAAACAAATAAATATGACATTACAAATTTTAATTTAGGCTGGGCGTGGTGATGCAGGTGTATTATCCCAGCACTCAGAGAGGCAGAGGCAGGTGGATCAATATGAGGTCAAGGCCAGCTAAAGAAAGAATGTCAAGGACAGCCAAGGCTACACAGAGAAATCCTGTCCTTAAAACAACAACAACAACAACAACAACAACAACAACAACAAATTATTTTTTAATTAAAAAAAAACTGTTGCTATAAAGAAAGAAAATCCCAAATAGTTCAATTTTTACCAATAAATACTCAGGAGTCAGATGCTGGAGTGAAAACGTGCTAGCTCAAAAGGCAGAGAAAGCACCTAGCTGACCTTCCTACTCAGCTCTCATCCCAGAGGAGCCTAAAACAAAAAGCCAAACTCACCCAGGGCGAGGTGGCACATGCCTAATCTCAGCACTCAGGAAGGTAGAGGCAGGTGAATTGCTGTGAGTTCAAGGCCAGCCTGGTCTACAAAGTGGGTCCAGGAGAGCCAAAGCTACACAGAGAAACCCTGTCTCAAAAAACTGGGAAAAATAAAAAGCCAAATGCTCAAGGCTAAAAGTTTGCTAGCTCATCCAAGAGCCCAAGAGGAAAAGGCCAAAAGCTAAAAGCCAAAAAGCTCTTCCTTCCTCTCTGCGCTGTCCTAAATACCCTTCCCTCAAAGCCCCTCCTTTCTACTTAATCCCTGTTAACTGGTTTCTTGCTCTGACTCTTGACCTAGGGTTAACTTTATTAAATTTTGTGTACAGAAAGCTCTTGGATTAAAGGTGAGTGCTAGGGCTGAACCACTCCAACAAGAAGCAGGGTTTTATAGTTCACAATCTTGGGGGTTCACAACGGGACCAAATATCCCGCAGCAAAAACCAAAGAAAGATGTAGTCAATTAAAAAGTCTCAGAGGGGTGTGAAGAGTCACACCTGTAACATCAGCACTTGGGAAGTAGACGCAGGAGGGTCAAGGGTTCAAGGCCAGCCTCAAGTCCAGAGCCATCTGCAGACTAGAATGAACCACATGAGACTGTTTAAAAGAAGTGAGAAGAAAACGTCTTGTACACTTCTGTAGATTTAATGACATAACTTTTCGGAGAGTCTTTGTACACACCAAAGTGCTGTAAGAAAGAACTGTGCCTCAGCTCAAGCTGGGGAGAGCCCCTTCTCCTTCCTGTCTCCAGCCATCACTGAGTGCCCACTGGGCACAGGTGTTTACAGGATCCCTGTCACGACCCCTCCAATGGAGTCTGTGTGACAAATGGCACTACACAACCCGAGATGACAACCCCTAACCGAGGGAGAACCTCCTGGAACTGGTCTGATGTTCCTGCCAGGAGTAACTGATTACGGCTTCCTTGTTTGGGAACACTCTGTCTGACTGTTTTCTCTTTCTGACCTGTTTTCTTATCAGAACTTTTCAAATGTAACTCTGTTGCTAGGAGACCCCTAACTTGGGACTGCAACCAAGGGTCATTTAGAGTTTTACCACCAAGTTCCGCTCTACTTGTTAATAAAAACATGGCTAAGGATTAACCATAGTTTATATTATGGCTTACAAGTAAAGTGTTTGAAAAAAGCTCCAGATAGTGACAGAAGAGCTAAGAAAAAACTGTCTTGACTCACAGATGTTTGGCATAATGAGAGAACACTGATCTTTGATAAAGAGGGCACATGCATACTGATGCCAAGTTAATGACTTAAGAATGATGGTTCAAGATTGGTGACAACATTATTGCTCTGCATCCTGTATTTCGAATTGTATGAAAAAAATGTAACCACGAAAAACATGCCCATTTCAAAAATGTGTATAAAAACCTAGTTTGCTTGTGTGCAAAATACACTCAGATTCAAAGACTACCCCTGGTTTGTCTCTGTTTGTTACTCGCCTTTGTTCACCGACACTTCAAGAACTCTCATTTCCAAGGACCAACTGAGACGGTCTGAGTCTGAGGCATGACCCTAGTGGACCTTCATGTCTTCCTAGAGCTCTCAGAAGGGAGATTCACACAATTAACAAACCAGCTTGGTTTGATTTCCAAAGTGGTTCTTCAAGTTTGCACTCCCACCAGCAATGAAGGAGTGTTTCCCTTTTCTCCACATCCTCGCCAGCATGTGCTGTCACTTGAGTTTTTTATCTTAGCCATTCTGATGGGTGTAAGGTGGAATCTCAGAGTCACTTTGATTTGCCTTTCTCTGATGACTAAGGACGTTGTGAGCATTTCTTTAAGTGTTTCTCAGCCATTCAGTATTCCTCTGTTGAGAATTCTCTGTTTAGCTCTGAACCCATTTCTTAATTGGGTTACTTGGTTTGGTGGTATTAAATTTCTTGAGTTCCTTATATAGTTTGGATATTAGCCCTTTGTCAGATGTAGGGTTAGTGAAGGTCTTTTCCAAGTCTGTACACTGTCACTTTGTTCTGTTGACAGTGTCTTCTGCCTTATAGAAGCTTCTCAGCTTCATGAGACACTCCTTCATTGCTGCTAGGAGTGCAATCTGGCGCTTTCTGAAAATTGGGAATAGCTGTTCCTCAAGACCCAGCTATTCCACTCCATGGAATATACCCGAAAGATGTTCCACTACACAAAAAGGTCATTTGCTCAACTATGTTCATAGCAGCCTTATTCATAATAACCAGAATCTGGAAACAATCTAGATGTCCTTCAGTTGAAAAGTGGATAAAGAAACTGTGGTACATTTACACTATGGAATACTACTCAGCTATTAAAAACAAGGAAATCTTGAAATTTGCAGGCAAATGGATGGAACTAGAAATGATCATCCTGAGTGAGTTAACCCAGACCCAGAAAGACACACATGGTACATACTCACTTATAATTGAAGACTAGCCCAACATGGATGTCCTCTGAGAGTGTTCACTCAGCTGGGGATAGGGGCAGATGCTGGGACTTGCTATTGGTGAGAGAGGTATGGGAGAATGGGGAGATAGGAGGACCCAGATGGTCCTGGAACCCTACAGGAAGACCATCAAGTCTGGCAGATCTGGACCTGGGGTGGGGGTTGGGGTGGGAGCTGCACAAACTGTTGCACCAACCAAGGACAATGCATGCAGTAAACCTAGATGCCTTGTTCAGATCTAGCCAATGGGCAGCTCATTCTCCATGGCTGTGGGGAGAGAGTGGACTGACTTTGACATGAACTGTGGTGCTCCCTGTTTGACCACTTCCCCTTGGTGGGGAGGCCCGGTGGCACTCAGAGGAAGGGAAAGCAGGCTATCTGGATGAGACCTGATAGGCTGTGATCATATAGTGGGGGAGGAGGCCCCCTTCTGTCACAGACCTAGGGAAGGGGAAGAGGGTGAAAGAAGGAGGGAGCAGGAAATGGGAGGATACAAGTGAGGGGATAACAATTGGGATGTAGTCTGAATAAATTATTTAAATAAAAAAATTTTTAAAAAAGAAAAAGAAAAACAAACAAACTCAGCACATTACAGAGTATGGAGTAGAAAGCAATAAATGCTTTAAGAGAAAAAAAGTACCTAGTATGATAAGAGGATTATAGTACAAAAGATAGAGTAAGGACTTTGATTAATGATAATGATAATAATAATAATAATAATAATAATAATAATAATAATAATAATAATAATAATAATAATAATAAGAAAGTGATGCCTGAAGCAAAAGCTGAAGCTGAGGGGCTGATACTTCTGTAGTTTGAGTGGTCAGGGAGGTTGGAAAGGCCATATCATGGAGGACTTTATGTAGAGTCTCTAGTTCTTGCTCTGACTTATAAGCTACTCCATGCACCTTTACTTGCAGGCAGAGGCCAACATCTGTGCTTATCACTGACATCTTGCAAAGCAGCCACACAGAAACAGGAAACCGCAAAGATCCAGTGGACGCAGATGATGCTGTATGACACTTCAGCTATTTCATTCTGGTTTCCCCAGCGCCTGACTCAGAGCCTGGCATCTGCTGCTACACCACCAAAACTCATCCCATAAACGAATGGGAAGATGATCCACCAGGCAAAGAGCAAACCTGGCGCCGCCGTGAAAGAGGTGACCCCATGGCGGTGGTAGTGCCTAGTCCTCCTTCCACGTAGCACACCCAGACTTTGACTGGAGGGGAACTCCCTTAGGATGCCAAAGTTAC
The DNA here is from genome assembly GCF_964271855.1 of Acomys minous. Lineage (NCBI taxonomy): Eukaryota > Metazoa > Chordata > Mammalia > Rodentia > Muridae > Acomys > Acomys minous. The sequence continues at coordinate 59,173,218 of NC_140497.1, forward strand.
CAGCCTCCAAGCCCTGGCCTTGCCCCCTGCGTACAAATTCTCCCGCCGCACCGCCCCTCCCCCACCGCCCCATTGTGTCTGCCTCGCATCTGTCTTCACAGAATCCCGTAGCATGAAGCTTGACCATCCCCACGCACTCCACAGGGTCTGGACACGCACACTCCCCTCACACGCGCTGTGTTTCACCTTCACACTGACTCTCAAGTCACTCACTCCTACCACTGCGCTCGCGCTAGGCAACCCGCTCAAGTTCTCCCGCCTCACACCCACGCGTGCGTGCGCACAGACTCAGCCGGGGGAAGGGGGTGGGGACGACGCATGCGCGCCTGTGACGGATCAGAGAGGTCGCGGTGCGGGGCAGGCTATCAGGTGGGTTTGGGATTGATGGTACCTTGTTTGGGGACTTTTGGTCTCTGCAACCCTGAGGGTTCGTTTATTTTATCCCACGACTAGGAAGTCGGCGAGGAAAGGCGCAGAGAGGTGCGCTGTGGGACCCGCTGGATGCCCTGGCGCTGGGGCTACTGTATGCACCTCTGAGCCTGGACTGGGCAGAGTGTGTGGATGTAGGATCGGTCCAGCTGCACACCCTGGGTGCTCAGGCTAGTCCCGTTGGAAGCAGTGACTTGGGTGAAAAGCCAAGAAGGCCTTAGCTTGAAAGGGCAACGCGCTGGAACCCAAGTTGAGGCCTTTCTTGGCTGTAGTGTGAGAGCCTCCCTCGGGAGAAGGGAGAAGAAACCATTGTGGTGGAACGCTCCGTCTCTGCCATTTCCAGGCAGCTTCAGTTTACCTGTCTGCGACATGAGGAGCCAGGCTTTCAGCACGTATGAACTCTCATCTATGCGGACTATAGACTGGCTGTTTGACAAACGCTGGCAATCAACGGAACAGACCCAGTGTGTCTGCTTAGGTGCAGTTTAAAGCCAGCTGGGAAAGATGCCCAACCAGAAATTAAACCCACAGAAATTCAGACTGAGGAAGTAAAGCCTTGAGGTTTTAGTTTCATTTTGAGCATCCTGTGTTCTGAGCACAGGTGCATAGAAGCTTCCTGCCCTCCTCTTAGTTCCAATCTGTGTTTTTCTTAGGTGAGCCACATTTGGCTGAGACTTGGAACCTATAATATGGTGGAAAACCACACTAATCAAGAATTGACTATTTAAAAATGTAAACAATACATGCAACTTCCTCCGGGCTTCGTTGTGAGAAATTAAATCCTGTGTGAAGTTTTAGCCTACTGCCAGGCACACTGAGGTGCTCAGTACGTATTGGGTGTTATTTGCAGGCAGAGTTGTCTAGCTCCCCAGGTCAGGCAGAGGAGATCTGGTTCCTGGCCCTGCCATCTCTAACTGTGGGACCTAGGTAAAGTCTCTGGCCTTCAGTAGGCTCCCTTCCGCAGCCATAATAGTAGCACTTTTTCTGAGAGGGCTGCTGGGCACACTTAAATGAATGTGCAAAGGCTACTTTGTTTCCCTGACACAGAAAACTCTTGGAGGGGGTCTTTGTGGGGACTATTAAACACTAAAATGGAGCCCTCCTTCACGGGAGTGGATGAGCATGCAGCAAACTTGGCTGTTTTCTTGGGGCCCCAGGAAAGTTTTGAAGGAGGAGCAGAACTTTGGACTGAGTGAGGAGTGAGATGTGGTAAGGTAGACCCCCCCACACACACACACCTCAATCCGTGGGGCTACTGCCCAGAAAGGAAGACTGGAGGAGCCAGCAAGTAGGGGTCTCAAGGATAAGGATGCATGGAAAAGCTATACAGACTAAAGATGAAAGGTTTAGGAGAAGGTAATTTACCCTGTGTTGTAGCGTTGCTTATAGCTACACCCTAGTCTGTAGTACCCAGTGCCTGAAGGACTCATGAAACCGCAGGTACCAAATAATAATAATAATAATAATAATAATAATAATAATAACAACAACAACAACAACAACAACAAACAGGCTTTAGGCATGGTGGTAGGCAACCCTTAATTCCTCAAAGCAGTCAGGGTTGTTGGCATGTTTCATACTTAACAAGTATGAAGACTGACCGTCTTCCTTCACTGTCTGACTTCTTTTCAGCTCTCTTGTGTCCTGTCCCTAGTCTCTTTGGTGGCCCGAAACTTACTCCTCATGCTCCTGACCAGCCTCGGTTTAAATGTCATTTCAGGCATCAAATTTTTGCCAACTCCCAGAGCCCCTTAGGCTTTCTCTCATATTCCCACGACTTTCTGTAACCTATCAGCTCTAAATTGTTGTTGAGTCTTTTAATACAGGAGAAATTCCCAAGGGGCTGGCATTATGCTATGAATTCTCTAGCTCTGAGCTTGGTGTGTAAAGGTGCTGGTCAATGCACACTTTTGGGGTGGGGAAATGATGCCAGGGGTTCAAACACTGCATCCCTTTGCCCATCAGAAAACTGCTCCCCCACTGAACTACGTCCCTGGGCCAATATACTTTTTCCATTTGTCAAAGGATTGAGAGAGGTTTATGGGAGTGAGTCACTCTCTTCAGGGTCCAGGATGGGAGGGGTCAGGAATAGGTTTTTCTCAGTCCTCATCTGGCTGCTTGTCCTGAGAGGCCGAAGCACCTTGGTCGGTGTTTTGTGTGTGGGTGTGGGTGGGTTTTTGTTTTTGTTTTTGTTTTTGTTTTTGTTTTTGTTTTTGAGACAGGGCTTCACTTTGTAGACCAGGCTGACCTAGAACTCACAGAGACCCACCTGCCTTAAAGGCCCGCACTTACCGAGAAAGAATGAAAGAAAGAAAGAAAGAAAGAAAGAAAGAAAGAAAGAAAGAAAGAGAAAAAAAACCCAGGGGGGTAACTTTGGGTGTTTTTGTAAAAGCTCTCCAGGTGGTTTTTGTAGAAGACCAAGGTTGAGCACAAGAAAGGCTGAATAGTTTTTAAAGTACAAAGATTCACTCTCACTTGGGTAAAATGGAAGCTGAACATGAAAGGGCTAGGGACGTGGCCAAGCTGTAGATTTTTCATCTGGTGTGGACAGTGCTCTGGGTTCCCTAGAAGGCAAAGGAAAAAATGAAAGGAGGAAAAGAAGGGGGAAAGGGGAGAGAAAGAAAGTGTTTTCCCTATAATTAAGCAGCTAAATCAGCCCAATGCTTGCAGCAAATTTAGGGAAATAGGGAATTGGTATTCTGTGAAAACTCAACACCCCGCCCACCCCACCGCCCCCACCCCCGCCTGGCCTGCTCCCCTTATGCAAATGCACTACTGCTGAAAAGAGTCCTGAGGCTGGGAAGTGCCAGAGGAACTGGAGCCGGAGGGAGGGAGGTGGGGCATTTGCTTCAATTATCCGGATAATTGTCCCCCACCTCAGGCCATTGTTACTGGAATGAAACAATATTCTATTGGCTACTGTCTCGGCCTTTTCTTCGGGCTCCCCGCGGTGTCTCGCACACGCTGGGCACCGAGTAGGCACTCAATAAATTTTATTCCGATGACAGACAAGAGCTTTGAGGGTGGGAGAGTGGTGCCTGGTTAGAATTTGGAGGTGGGTGAATAGTAGTTAAGGCGAAGTGGGGAACAGAGGGCCGGTGGGGATTTGCTGCCGGCCGTCAAAATTCGCTTCCTAGAGCTAGAAGGCCGGGAGACAGGCAGGCAGTTTTTTCCTGAAATCCCAAGCCAAAGCCCTGACTCTCTTTTTCTCAGAAGACACCCCCTCCCTTTCTCAGAAGGCTCAATTGAACTCCTGCAACTGTGGTGAGCACAAAGGGAATTCAGGTCTCTCAAAGGCCCATCTACTCTGAATAAACACCAGGCAGAAGCAAAAGCACTTTTGGTACTGCCTCGGCAAAGGGCCTGCAACCTGTTACCTCTCTGGACCGGGCCACGTCCTGATTTACATTAAAAGCAACTGTGCTAGGGCTTTTCAGCAGCTCGTGGCTCAGCCAGTGCAGGAATGTGGGGGACGCAGACCCACTGCTTTCAAGGGGGGGGGGGGAGCGAGAAGGCGGTTCCTAATTGCACCCTTGCCTTTAATGAGATTCTTTTACTCCCTACTAACTGGTTTGCAGGTTACAGCCTCATCTGGGGACCCACGTTTTTCTACTCTGGCTACACGTCCTGGGAACAATCGCCTCTCCAGAGCCTGAATGGAAAGCGAGCGCCCCATTTCTGCTGAATGGCGGCCTCAGTTCATCTGAGGCTGGAGGGCTTTTGATGGCCACAATGCAAGTTACGCCCGAAGAGTGTCTCTTTGGTCAGATCGACAACGCTTGGTTTCACGTTTGCAAGTTAAACGGGGCCAAACCCCGGCTGAAACTCCCACGCCAGACGCCAGGGACATCCCCCCCCTACACACACACCCTGCTCAGAGCAAAACTAGGGAAAGGGTCTGGGCAGGGGGTCACTGGCACGGGGTGGGTGGAGGAGGGGTGGGTGGAGGAGAATGGGGTCCTGATTCTCAGCAGCAGTCTAGAAGTAGGGGGCTGCGTTTTCTTTAGCATTTCTTCTTTGTTTCTTATTTTATTTTTTAATTTTGCTTTGCTGACAGCTTTACCCAAACAACAACAAAATGAAAATAAGCCGACAGCATTTTCTCCTGGTCTTCACCTAGGTAGCTGCTTTTCTCCAGCTTCTGAAAACGTGACTCCTTCATAAAATCAAAATTTATGATTATTCAAATGTTGAGGACTGTGAAAAGAGAGGAAGAAAGAGAGAAAATTAATATTGCAGCTGTTCGTCTGATTAATGAGAGATAATTGCTCATGAAAAGTCACCCCTGTGGCATTTTGTTGTCTCCTGGATCTTTGTTCTTTTCCACTATTATTGAGGACTTTCTTGAAGACTAAGCGGTTCTTTTCAATTTTTGGGTATTCAGAAAGGGTTGCCTGGTTACAGAGAATGGGGAAATCTCGGGCTATATCGGGTAAGATGTGCCACAGACAGCAATACCACAATGCCACTTGGAGAAAAGGATGGATACAAGTTAACGATGCGCTTTCAATAAAACATTCATAGACTTGTTCACGCTTTGATAATGACCTCATTAAAGGGAGCTGGGGGCAAGTAAGTCCTGTCTCCTGTTTGTGTTCGGCTAACAAAACCCAGCTTTGAGATCATTCATCGCTTTGGAAACTAATATGAAATCAATGTAAGAGGAGCAAATAAATCCGAGGCAGCCCAGCCAACTCCTGGGCTGTCCGGCCCTGCTTGCAGCCTCAGTTTGTAGCTGGAAAACTATAAAGGCCAACGCTAAACCAGAGATGGAGAAAAAAGACTGAGGGTGGGAGGGGCACTTTGGGGGGGGATACGGAGGAGGCGCAAAGTGGGAGTTATGCCTGAAATTAAAAAAAAAAAAAAAAAGAACAGTTAAGCACATCAACAGGTCAGAACTCTGGGCCCATGCCACTTTGCCCATAAAAGGAAATTGAACGAATGAAAATGGAGAGAGGAATGTGAGGTTCGGGTCAGGTTCCGTCACAGGCAGGGGTGGGGGTGGGGGTGGGGTGGGGGTGGTACTATAAAACCATTTGAAACCTAGAAGCCAAGTGTTCAAGTCTCAAGGCTGAGCTGGAAGGGACCCAACTTCAAAGAGTCTAGTAGCAAGAAAGCACTGTTGTACATTTTACAGCTGCTTTGATTCTTTTTTTCCCACCTAACTGGAGAGCGGGCTGAAGATGCTCTGTCCTGGAATGGGGAAAAAAGCAATTTTGTTACCTTTGCATTTGTAGCACTGCCTTGCACTCAAGGAAGTAAAAGCCAGCTTCTACCATCCTCAGCGACAGAGAAGGAAGCCAAGGGTTTCCCCTCCCCTAATTTTCTCCTTGAATTATGAAAGTAATGGCTAAGGTAACAGCCTGTACTCTGTACCCAACTGCTTAATACCGAGTAAATCCTTCCACGTGCCTCCCCAAGTCCTGGCAATTAGAGCTCATTATAGGCTCATAAGAGCCCTCATTTTGGGGCTTACTTAATGGACGATGAAATTTTATCAGACAGAATCACTGAGAAATAAAATTGTGCACTGGGGCAAGCGCTGTGGACATGAGTCGCCAGTCTACCCGCCTGCTGGGCAGAAGGTCCTGCATGAGGTCCTCCTTTGCCGTGGCCAGTTTGCAGAGCTACTCTTGGGGCAAAGGCTGTCAACTGTGCCCAGGGTGGGTGGGCTTGCTTGGGGTGGGGTGGCATGGGTGGAACTGACTTCTGGGGGGGGGGGAAGGGGAGAGAAAAGACAGACACAGAGGACTGGGGAAAAGAAAGAGCAAATCTCTCAGCCACAGTCCAGCCCTCAGCCTGGCCTGAAGCTTCTGTTAGGAGGCCATCAGCCATCCCCTCCCCCCTCACCTCTCTCAGCATCTCCTGACAGTGAAAGTTGACAGTCCAACATAAACCAGATAAGGTGTAAGCCTCCTGCTTCACTCAGAGGCCCTAAAATGAACACCATTTCAGGAACATTAACAGGGCAATTCTTCTTTGAAGCACTAAGAATAATGTCTTGCAAGCACCAGCCCCAAAGGACTGTAGATGACCCACCTAGCCAGAGGAAGGAAGAGGAAAGGGTTTTTTTTTTCTCAAAGCATCAACCTATTGGACCCATTGAACAATCTAGACCTTAAACAAAATATCATGGGGCTGAAGACATGGTTCAATTAAAGACACTTATTGCCCTAGCTGAGGGCCTGGGTTTGGTTCCCAGTACCTACAGGATGGCTCACAACCAAATTCAGGGGATCTGATGTCTTTTGGCCTCTGAGGGCAGCAGGCATAAACGTATGTAATACATACATACAGACAGACAGATACGCAGGCAAATCACTCATGTACATAAAATAAGTAATTTTTAAAAAATAACCTGCCACAAGCCTCTCTCAATTGTTGAGCTCCAAATACTTTTCCTAGTGTTAGGAGGATTGCAGTGCAGGACCTGCCTTGATCTGATCGTCTCCATTCAAAGGAGAAAGTAGGTTGGTTAGAGCTGGCCTAGACTGGGTGGGCTGAATAAAATTGAGCATATTTGAAGGGTGTATAGGCAAACTTTGCAGTGCAAAAGTAGTTACAAGTGAACGGGCCCCAAGCTCAGCCCTGAGACTCCTTAATTGTTGTCACAAGATGTTGGATTAGCACATTTCTGGAATAGCTGTCTGTTTACACTCTGGAGACCCACCGTCCACTAACCACTTTCTAATTGAATTCTAATCACATTCAAATAGCTCAATAACCAGCCTCAGCTGCAATTCATAAAACTTTAATTGCCATCCATAAATCCTGGGCTCCCTAGAGCGGGCCATCCCTACAACCCAATTATACTCTTCCAGCAGGCAAGAGAGAGGTGGTCACAGAGATGGAGAGGGGCAGAGAAAGACTGAGGACTTAGAGACAGGACCGCTCCTCCTGCCGCTGGACGCTTCTCAGGTTGAGGGAATCCTCCTGTCTTGAGTTTCTTATCACAGTTATGAGCTCACACTCGAAGTTAGCCATTTTGGCAAAAGGGCTGGGAAGAGGCTGCTGTCACCTCTGCTGCCTTGGCTTTCCCCCAATGATCAAAAGGTAGCAGCTAACCTCTCTCTAGCAGCTGTAAGTCTTCCAGAGGCACCCATGGGAGTTCTGATACTAAACCACACCTCACTGGTACACACAAGGCTCCTCCTTTGGCCGAACCCGCCTCTTTCACTGTAGGATTTGAGGTTGCAAAGAGCACTAGCATTGTGAAAAGGTGGGGTGTTGCTATTAGGAGATCGCTTGACTTAGACCAAAGACCTCCAATCTCTAGGAAAGCTGGTGTTTGATTCTTTCCAAAATTTCCCACAGTGGAGTTTCGCAGAGGGTTGGGCTTGGAACCTATGTAACTGCTTGGAATAAGGGGCCACTCAGCCACTCTGCAGAAGGCGGAGCTGCCCCTTAGAAAGATGTACAAGGAAGACTCCTTGGTCTGGGTGACCTCAAGAGAGCTCCCAACACAAAGGCATTTGGGACCTGATGTACCATTGGCCTGGAGCCCTTGACTTCTAAGTTGGGAAGCCATCGGCAGATTCTCCTAGTGCTAACCACGGGGAATGACGTTGGTCGAGTCTAAAAGCAGCGAGTGAGGGCAGGTAAGAGTTTGTTGAAAATTAGACAGGGCCGACCTCTACGCCACCGCCACACACCCTGCTCCAGAGCAGAAGTCTCAAGGTCTAATGCGCAGCCAGCATTGGCACGCAGGAGCTTGGAAGCGTTGGGAAGTCTCCACCTGGTGTGTCTGAGTGTGTCAGGGTGAAGCGCTGGACAGAGACCTAAGCGAGGGAGGAAGGTAGGACAGAGGGTGTATCGCTGAACTTGTCTACAGGAAGGGTGAAGGAGGGAAAGGAAGTCGATCCCCCCGGCAAAATTAACGGTCCCTACACTTTGCGAAGTCTCCCCCTCCTCCGCGGTTTTTCCTGCCCCCCCCCTCCCCCGCCGCCCTCCAGTTTCTGTTGTGACTCGGGCAGCCTATCCCGAGGGTAGGGAGCTGCGGAGGAGCCAGAGCTGAGCGGTACTCCGCAGCATCACGTGCCGGGGTGGGGGCTATAAAATCCTGGAGCCGGGGCGCCGGGCGGGGGACGTGAGGACCAACCCTCTCTAGGGACCCCTTTGTTCGAGTCTCAGACGCCAACACCTCGGCGTCCCCAAGGGCTTGACCGGCCAGCGTCCTCCCAGTTCTTGGGACAGAGCTCCAGAAGGAGACTCCACGGCAGGCAGTACAAGCCATCGACATGTCGCGCTCCTTCTATGTGGACTCGCTCATCATCAAGGACTCCTCGCGGCCCGCACCCTCACTGCCGGAATCGCACCCAGGGCCGGATTTCTTCATCCCGCTGGGCATGCCGTCCCCTTTGGTGATGTCGGTGTCCGGGCCGGGCTGCCCGTCCCGGAAAAGCGGCGCTTTCTGCGTGTGCCCGCTTTGCGTCACCTCGCACCTGCACTCCTCTCGCCCTCCCGCAGGACCTGGTGGCGGAGCTACCGGGACCGCCGGGGCTGCGGTGGCGGGCGGCGGGGCGGCCGGAGGCACCAGCGCCCTACCTTTGCTCAAAAGCCAATTCTCTCCCGGTCCTGGGGACGCGCAGTTTTGCCCACGGGTGAGCCACGCACATCATCACCACCACCCCGCCCAGCACCACCATCACCACCACCAGCCTCAGCAGCCCAGCTCGGCTGCAGCTGCAGCGGCGGCGGCTGCTGCAGCCGCGGCAGCGGCAGCGGCCTTGGGACACCCTCAGCACCACGCACCTGTCTGCACCGCGACCACCTATAACGTGTCGGACCCGCGGAGATTCCACTGCCTCACCATGGGTAGGCCTGGGTCGCTGGGTACCTGCGCGCTCCCGAAACAAACTTTGCGCTGTCAGGGGAGGAGGTGGGAGCCCGTGGGCGGGGTGTGGAAGGAGGTGGGACCTTTCATGGAACTGCTGAGATGGTCCCTAGAAATTCCACGGAAGTGGAGGTTAACTTGTCAACCTCTAGGTAAGGCCTGTGCACTTAACTCTACAGGTGCACAAGTATCTCGTGTTATCCGGGCTTTGGGGACCTGGGTCGTGACAAAGGAGAAAACAGAGGTTAACTGACTGAGGTTTGGGGTGAGTGTGTTTGAGCCTTAGTTTGGCATCTTAGCATGCCGGATTGTTAAAGGTGTCTGTGCCTTTAACACTGAGGCTGAGGGTGCTAGCAACTTTGCTTTGCTAGGCAGACAGAAGACAGCAGATTAGAGGAAGGCAGCAAGAAAGCGCAAGCTCCAGTGACCCTTAGTCCTGTGCATTAAATCCAATGCATTAAAGGCTGTCATTCTCTCAGACCGGCAACTGAATACGAAACCGAGATGAGCAAGGCTGTATTGGGTTAGATTGGGTTCTGGAGGCCCATCTTTTCCAACAGTTGGTAAACAGGATGGGGACACCTTTCCTATGCCTCATCTCTCTGCTTTCTTTTGGGCCCATAGGAGGCTCCGATGCCAGCCAGGTACCCAACGGCAAAAGGATGAGGACCGCATTTACCAGCACGCAGCTCCTGGAGCTGGAGCGAGAATTCTCTTCCAACATGTACCTGTCCCGACTACGGAGAATCGAGATAGCGACGTACCTGAACCTGTCAGAGAAGCAGGTGAAAATCTGGTTTCAGAACCGTCGCGTGAAGCACAAGAAGGAGGGGAAAGGCGCTTCGAGGAACAATCACGCAAGCTGCAAGTGCGTGGGTAGCCAGTCTCACTACGCGCGCTCGGAGGACGAGGACTCCTTGTCCCCAGCTTCCGCGAATGAAGACAAGGAGATTTCCCCCTTGTAAAGGCGGAAGCTCCTTCCCCCTCCACCTGCCTTTCGGCAGCAGCGACAGCCCCTGTCCAGTCAGCACGGGGGACCAAAGCTCTAGTTCATTGCAGTCACCTCATTTGGAAAAAGAACTTGGAGGAGGAGTCTGGGGGAGGTCAAAGCTGGGCCCCACTTTGAAGCTCCCTCTTGACTCTTTAGCTGGAACTCCACTCAGAGTTATGGAATTTTTAAAAAATGTAAATAATCTAGAATTCGAGGCAGTCTCATATAACAGGAGAAAACAGGGTTGATTTAAATTTAACACTGTGTGGAGGAGTTGTTTGAAGCTGCATGTCATTTGCCACCCCTGTCCTTTTAGAACTTCATCGGAACAAGGGTTTCTTCATTATTTTTGTTGCTGTTTTAAGATGAAAATCACTGAAGTCGCCATTAATATAGAGAGTTAAATTCGGTAGGTCTTGTTTTCTGAAAAATTTCATGGAGAAGAGTTTTAAATCCAAGTCTCTGGAAGTCTCTTTGTATGTGAATAGTTTTTTATATAAAATACATATTTATATTTATTTAAATAAATGAAACAAAACAACTAGTTTTAATTTGTGGTGCTTGTCCTTGCCCCCCATCCCCCCACACTCCCCCATCCCTCCCCCACACCATATCTAGAGACAGCCATGGTGGTGGGTAAGGTTACTAGATGTAATTTAATGTGGGTCACTCAGCTAATGGAATTTGAAACTAAAGGTTTTGTGTATAACAGAAACTTCTTATCAAAAGGACACCCAGTCCTCATTTGACAGTGCTCACCAGTAGTGTGCCTTTCATCAAAACAGGTGAGCCACACAGCTGACAGAACAGGAAGCTACTGGAGAGACGCGATGTGGACAGTGCCAAGGGAACCGTCTATGTAGAAAAGAGATGAAAACTCCCACACCCATGATGTTTCCGGTTTATTTGTTGGAAACAGAGTCCCACTGTGTGACCCAAGGCCAATTTCCACTCACAGAGACTCACCTGCCTCTGCCACTCATGCCTACAGCCAGTTTTTACTTGCACCCCATCTTATTCAAAACAAAACAAACAACAACTACAACAACAAACAACTACTTACTTTTCTCTGGCACTTTCTCCTCTTTTCTAGTCTCTCATCTAGCTCAGCACTAAAACCTGAACCCTCTGAAGCAATTCACACAGTAGGGATAGTTTTTGTTTTGTTTTGTTTTGTTTTTTGTTTTTTAGAAGATCCACAGTCCACCAAACAGCTCAGCATGAGGAAACTTACAAATGACATCTGAGACATCTGCATAGGACTGGAAACTTCAAGGTGCCTGGTGGCATCTATAAGTCAGGGTTAGCTCCTCAGGGCTCAGGTACAACAAAAAGCTAGGAACAGAGAAGTGCCTTTTCTAAATATTTACAATCTCATATCTCCAAAACAGCACAAAAGGTATCTATCTGTAGGGTAATACTAGGGGGATGGGGCGGGGAGCAGACTTTGTTTATTATTTCTGCTGTTACTTGGTCAGCTTCACCTGCCTGTGCCCAGGAGTTAATTCCTGGCAGCCAGTAGCCCTTCCTCAGCAAGACATCCTGGCCTAGGTATCTCAGCCTGGACCTGTGTCTGTGGCAGAGTCCCAAGAACACCCACCAGTAGGATTCCTAATCATTTGTATAAAGATGTCCCCCAATAGGTTCAAGTCACAAGAATTATTTAACACGCACTCCCTCCCCCACCCCCATCTCTTTTAGGCCTGTTTTTTTTTTTTAAGTCCAGTCCTCCCAGCAAAGGAAAAGGGATAGTGGAGTTTATGATCCTCACATTCTTTAAGTCAGTCCACCCCTCCCCAACCACATACGGACACACACACACACACACACACACACACACACACACACACACACACACCTCTGCTGCTCAGAACAAGGTCATTTTTAGACCCCCTTAGGGAACCAGGCCAAGGCAGAAGGAAGGATCCCACAGTGTCCTTGCCAAAGGGGACCTGTGAGATGCTTTTTATGGAGGCCTGGGCCTGCTTTTGTGCAGTTGGCCCAAGCTAACTCTTGTTCCCACCTGGATCTCTGTGACCCCAGGGGAAGAGGGGCTGTGGAGGGAGAAGGGAGGGGGGAGGATGGAGGGGGGAAGATGGAGGGGGGAGGATGGAGGGGGAAGGTGGAGGGGGCAGTGTGTATGGGGGGGGAGTGTGTATGGGGGGAGTGTGTATGGGGGGGAGTGTGTATGGGGGGGAGTGTGTATGGGGGGGCAGTGTGTATGGGGGGGAGTGTGTATGGGGGGGGAGTGTGTATGGGGGGGGGAGTGTCCTGTTGGCTGGGAGAGGAGCAGGCACAAGATAACTGTGTTTCCTATTTCCTAAAAACCAATCTCCCCTTTACTCAAGAAAGATAGAGACCGGACCAGAGGCCAGAAGCCAGAAAGATGTTTGCAGGGGCTAGGAACAGGCCATTAAAGAGGGTCATTTTTAAGTAGGACAAAGAGTCCCTGCAGCTTTGCTGCCCACTCCAACCCAAAGGCAGCCTCACAGCCTTGCAGCTTCCCACTGTCCTGCACTTGAGTCTGGCCTTGCTGTGCCTTGGGGTTGTAGGCCTTGTGGCCAGATCTCTGAGTCCTGGGCTTGCCGCTCCAGAAGCTGTGCAGAGCCTGGCTCTGTAGTGGGTGAGAAAAAAGCCCGCAAGCTCTGGTCTCCTGATGGGGACTGGGGACTGCTATGATGCTGTCACTCTCTCAGGCTCCCACCTTCAAGGAAATTTCTGAGCTTGCTCTCCAGAGACAAAAAGATTCCGCTAAAGATATTTTTGTAGACCTCGGGTGTTCTCTGATTAAAAGAAAGGTTTTCTAAGATCCTCAATAAAGGTCCTTCTTAGACATTTCGTTAGAAGGCAGTTTCTGCCACTTTAACAATAGTTAACAATGGGACATTAGTTCTATCCAACTGGAAGAGATTTGGTGCCCTCTTCAACCCCTGCCCTGCCTCCCCCAAACCCAGTCCAGTTAAGCGTTTTCATGTTTTCAGAACAACACTTCTAGAGTCTAGAATCTGATTATTCACATTAGGTTAAGAGCCTTGAAGGCGACTCTCAAACACTAGGCTCAAGCACAGGAACAGTCTGCTAAAGCATCTTCAGAGCAATTGCTGGAAGTCATGTCCCTGTTGGGTGCCTTGGAGAAGGTTTAAGACATTGGAAGCCAGTGTGGACAAGGTCTACTGGGCAGTCTTGGACTGGAGCTTTCCACAGGTCGCACTCGAAACACACCAAACTCTCTTAATCCAAAGCACAGCCAATGAGAATCTTTTAATACAGCAAGAAGAAAGAAGGGAAAATGTGAAGTAGAAGCCAGGAACTTCTTTGACTAAAAAGAAGGTGTCAGTGAGAACCATTAATGGTGTTGTGTTCAACTGAGAGAACCCTGGGCAGCTGGGAGGTTCAGACTCCAGGGGAGGTGACCTTTCACCACTGTGCCCTGGCTCAGGCTAGAGGAGAGGAGAGGAGAGGAGAGGAGGGGAAGGGAGGGGAGGGGAGAGGAGCAGGTTTGGTTTGAATTATGCATCAAAGCTGTTTCCCAAATAGAAACAAAGTTTAGGTAGGGAAGGGCAGTCTCCCACTCCCGACCTTCTCCGCCCCTCCCCCTCCCCTACTACTTGCCACCACTTCTATGCAATTGTATCTGATTAGGATTGTGCCAGTTTGCTTGGGCCACACTGACTGGTCAGACAACTGCTGGTGGTACAGAGTGAAAGTGGTCACAGGTGGCAAAGGGAGTTGTGTGTCCTCATATATGTAGTAATGTAGGCATCATGCTTGCATGCTTGTGTGCCACATACAGCACAACACAACACACACACATACACACACATGCATACACATACACCGGGTGGGGGGAGGCGGGAAACTAAGTATTAGTTTTTTTTTTAATTTTTGGTTTTTCAAGACAGGGTTTCTCTATATAGTCTTGGCTATCCTAGACTCACTTTGTAGACCAGGCTGGCCTTGAACTCACAGCCTCTGTCTCCTGAATGCTGGGATTAAAGGTGTGCCCAGCTGAAACTAAGTAATGTAATGGAAGTGATGTAAGGGAAAAGCCAAGAATAATAAATAGAGGAATACTGGGGCTTTTAGTTCTCTCTGTCTCTCTCTGTCTCTCTCTGTCTCTCTGTCTGTCTCTCTCTCTCCCTCTCTCTCTCTCTTCCTATACAGCATCTCTAGCCCATGCTGACTGCAAATTATCTTTGTAGCTAAGGACACCCTTCCTCACCTTCCCAGGTGCTGACACAACCTGGATTTATTGGGCTGGGGCTGGAACCCAGGGCTTTGTACAAACTGTGGCCAGTGCCCAAGCTGAGCCCCAGATCCAGCTCTACACTTTGCCTCCCTTCTTTGCAGGCCCCACTCTTTGAGTGGGAAGGTACTCAGTGAAGGCTGGGCCTTGGGGGAAAGCTGGTGAACACTGGGGTGAAAGGGAGGATTCTGGGATGGGAGCTCCAGCCCAGCCTTTGGGACGTGAGAATGAGTGAGAGAATGACACTTGCAATTGAACCTATTTGCTAGAGGAAATTGGGTTTAAAGGAGCAATCACTCCTTTAAAAGGAGCTCCTCCCATTTTCCCCAAACAGAAAGCTGTCCCAGAGGATGAATGCAGCTCAGTGCATCAGAGCAATTGTTCCTATTTTCATTATTCACAGAGAATCTTTGAATGTACCTGTTAAGGTGACAGACCTTTTAAAAGGGAACATTTTTTTCCATGCAATTAATTGGCGCATTTACTAGGCTTCTATTAACATAATTTAATATAAATCTATTTTATAAATCTTTAGGCTCACATTACTGAAATTGAGCTCTTTTTAGAAAAAAAGAAGTGCACACAGATGCCTCCTTCTTAAATTAGATAGAATGAAATCCAAAAACTTGCTATTCTAAGCCAGCTGGAAATAAGAAAGGCAAAGGAGTCTTTTGTATTGTCTTTGGTAATGGGGGAGGTTGGAGAAAGCAGAGCTCGTGGCACAGGAAAAATTCCAGCCCAGCCTGAGCTCTTCATCCCAGAGACTGAATCTTGAGGGGACTAAGGCAAGCTGATTTTGAGCCAGGTGGGAGATGAGGGAGAACTCAGAGATGCACACTAGGAACAGAGTCCAATGAGAGCTCAGGTGAGAAGCAAGCAACAAAGACAGAGAGACTCAGTGACGATCCAACCGCAGGAGAAGCCTTAAAGTAAGTTTCTTCTATCTGGAGAAAGGAACCCCCCCCCCAAAAAAAACCCCGTGGGCCTCACAGTTCTGAATGGTGCTCTATGGTAAATATATAACCTTGATTTCTTGGGTTCAAGTGCACTCTCCAAAATTCTGGGGGTCCCATTACCTCTGAAACCAGGGTTTGTGCTTCTTAGATATGCTTAGATGTCAGTAACCCTATTCTCCACCCCGCTTTATTCTTCTCCCACCTGAGCCCTGTTTTCTTGAACCCAACTGCATCTTTGTTGCACTTTCCCAACCCCAAACACAGGAAGGCCGCAGGGGCTCCCCTCAGAGAATCTAGACAGATCGGAAGTGTGTGCTGTGTGCTTAGGAAAGTAGCTAGTTTCAGATTAATGAAGCAATGACAATTTCAATCTGCTTAAAGGCGGAAGGTTGGCACTGCCCAGGCCCAGCGTGGGGAGCTCGCCAGGCTGGGCTTTATATTGTCCCCATTTCTGAAGAGCAGACAAAGATGGATAGAGAGACACTGAAAAGGAGGGAGAGTATTTCAAACAGCCCCATAAAGCAAGCTGTCACTTTAAGACAAGAACCATAGTGCTCTGATGACTTTGTATTAGCGGCATTATTTCAAACACGGGGATTCAGGTCTTGAGAGAGAAGGAGAAAATAAGTAGGGGAGGGAGAGGGGAAAGGGAGGAGAGGAAAGTCAGGGAAGGAGAAAGGACAGGGAAGAGAGGGAATAAAAATAGAGGGAGAGAGGGAGAGGGAGGGGAAGGAAGGAGAGAGAGAGAGAGAGAGAGAGAGAGAGAGAGAGAGAGAGAGAGAACTCTTAAATCCCGAGCACTGTAGCGAGACTAATTCTTGGGCAGCTACTTGATTTCTGAAGTTCTGGGAGAAACAACCCACAGCAGGTGCAGGGAAGGGGGCGGGGGGAGGACAGGTGGGAGTTGCTGCGCTGGGAAAGAGCTCCTGGCCCGAGTGCAGCCGGCCGCTCCGAGAGGGCTGCGCCCAGCTTGGCCTCAGTTTGCTTAGACGTGCGAGGGAGCGAGGGAGCGCAGGAGCAACACTGCCCGCCCCGCACCGTTGGGGATTATAATGGAAATTTTTGAGAGCTTGAAAGAAAAAGAATAGGAAGGAGGGCGGGGGGAGGGCAGCTTTAAGAGACCACCTTCACAAAGCCTAATTTAAATTGTTTGGGGTCAAGCAGCAGCAAGCCACCTCCCCCTTTTCCTTCCTAATTAATGACCAGGATTAATTATTAGGCATCTCGAGGCTTCAACGGGCTTTGAAAAGTTTAAGCTAGGAGCTGGTTTTAGCTTGGGAGAAAGGGGTTGGAGTTAGATTTGTTGTTGTTTTAAGAAAGGGTCTTATTCGGAGGCCCTCGGCTGACCTGAAATTATCTATGTAGTCCAGGCCAGAGTAATCCTTCTGCATTAGCGTCCCAAGTGCTGGGCTAACACTGGAGACTGGAGGAGGGAATTCAGACTGGACCGTGTGAATATTGTCTATCTGTGTATCTGCTCCCCTCATGTTCTTCCCCCACTATTTTCATCTCTTTCCTCTCTTCCCCATCTCTTCCTTTTCTCTCTCTCTCTCTCCTACCACTTTTCCTCTTCTCTCTTTTTGCTTCCCACTGAACCCACCCTGGCCTTAGTTCAAGCCTCCTAGCTGGTACCCAGTCTTCCAGTGATGGCCTGACAGCAAAGATGCAGGTGCTGGGGACGGCATTTGAGACGGGAGGGGGAGGGGGCATTTCGGAATCCGTGGCCTGGCAGTGGGGTGGGGCAGTGAGTTTTCACTGGCTTGGATCCGTGGATCGAGAGTTACTGGCAGCTTAAATATTTTTTGCTGTTGGTTTGTTTCTACCAAGGAAACTTACTTACCTTCCGTTTTATTTTTAAGACTCAGAACCCGGGACAGGAGACAGCGTGAGCTTTGAAGGCCGGCGAAAGGGCTCCCCGGTTTGTGGCGCTGGAGGGGAGAAACGTTTAGTCACTGTTTCATTAGGCACTGTTTGAACCTTGCAACATGTGGTACTTTCTGGGCAAGCTGAAAAGCGAGGATTATGTAGGAGGGACACAAGGAAATTAGCGAACGGTTAATTTAACTCGTTTTCTGCTAGACTTTTCGATACATTCCTAATTGACTGAGGGGCAGGTGAAGCTCCCGCCCCATGCAGGCTCATTCACGGTGGGAATAAATGGCTTTTTCAACTCACACTGCTCACAATATATCATCAGGGAAAAGACATGCAATGAATATGTTGATTTTTTTATTAATGGAATTACACCCTGCCATGCAGGTGTGAGGGTAAAAACCTATACTGCAATGAAATAAGATTAACAATGAAATTAGAATTTTATTAGCTTTATATGTCACGTAGACCTGGATTTCAAGTGTCAAAACAAGCAACAAGAAAAGATAGTCTGTAGGCAGCCCTGCCAATCAAGCAAGAGAAACGAACTGCGTGGTCTCTAACTCTAGATCGGCTTCCAGTTCCTTCGGCATCTCCCATGAGCTGCAGGTAGGAGGTAAGTGCGAGAGAACTCCTCGGCCTCCAGGGAAATCGCTCAGTCTTGGGACCTGTAGGAAAAACGCTTGGGTTCAGAACGCCGAGCCTAGCACAGACACAGGGCCTACGGTGGCCCGAGGCCACTCCGAGGTCAGCCGTGCCCTGCTGGCCTTCAGCTTCGCGTCCTCCATATCAGCTGCTGGGGCTGGCAGTGACCCCTGGGAATTGAGAGAAAAGTCCGAGGGCGGGGGAAGTGCGGGGCGCGAGGCCCGCAGGGCGCCCCTTGGAAACGGCGGGCAGTTTTGTTATCTCGGGCCCCCGGAGCGTCAGCGCAGCTACCTGGGTCTGGCAGGCGCAGAGGTGCCCTATGCAAATGACTCACTATTAGACCAGAAAGAAACACTTCAAATGGCCCTTTGTAACCTTCTATAGAAAATCGAGGTACTCTGCATGACAAAGCACAATTAAGCTTTCTATTCAGGAGTTCTGCAGCTGGTAGCCCATTGGGAAAGTGGGAGGAAACCAGAATATATTAATTGTGTGGCAAAAGTTTTTTTTTTTTTTTGGGTGTGTGTGTGTGTGTGTCTGTGTCCTTTTCGGGATTGGGACTGGGGAGGGGAGATGGGTGGACCCCGAGGGGAAGAAGGCTCCGCCTTGGATCCTTGCCACCTGAAAGACGTCGCCTCTTCCCAATGGACAGCCCCTCTTGTCTGGAGGCCAGAGTCTTCTGAATGGTCTCGACAACTTCCCGAGAGCGGAGCCGGGGCAGGCAGACCCCCACGCCAACGATGGACGAGACGCATGTCGGTGTCCAGCCTCCAACTCTGTAGCCAGCTCTCCCGAGACGTCAAGGCTTTGCATCGCTTGCATCACGACGTAGGAACCAGGCGTCCCAGCTTCTCCAGGGCGTTGGGACAGGGTTGGCTGGTGTAGCAGATGCGGGAAAGCGGGAGGTGGGGTTGAGGGGTAGCGAGGGCGGTCCGCATCACGTCCTGTTGGTTCATTTTGACAGCCCCCTCCCTCGGGAGAAAAATGTTTGATTCTAAATAAGTGAGGTCCTTACCTACGTTCGAACTCGCTGTTTATGCCTTTAAGTCCTCTTCCGCCCTTCTCTGCCCTTTTTGGAGCCCTAGAATCCTACTTGGTAGACCACACTGATTTTATGAAGTACAACATCTGCAGGCCTTGCCTGTGGCTATGGTCCTGGCTGAGTGACTGAGTGGCCCAACTGCCCTAACAACCTGAGGGGGCGGGGCGAGGCGGGGCGGGGAGTGCCTGTTGGACACGCTGTAAAGTCCCAGTTGCTGCTTCTTTTCAGAAATTCTCTTTCTCTCAGAGACCTTTCCCAAGATTCCAGCTTTTAAGCAGGCTTGAGGAACGAGCGAGCGGAAATTCCCTCAGCTTCTGCTAATTCGCGTATCTCTGCAAACCATCCCTTTTTCTTATAAATTTGACTGCGTTAGGGACCCAACTCAGAGCCACCACACAGGCTGGCTAGTCAGGTGCTCTGCAGCCTAGCTGCACCCACCTCTAGACCTCTAGACCTCTGTAGCCAAAGATGACCTTGAACTTCTGATCCTGCAGCCTCCATTTCATGGGCTCAACAACCCATTCACATGGTGCAGGAGACCAAGCCCTGGTCCCCATGCATGACAGGCAAGCTCTCCACCAGCGGGGCGACATCTACAACGCATTTTGCTTTAAAATTTATTTTGTTTTGTTTAAAGACAAGGGGCTCTCTATGTAGCCTAGTTGTCCTGGAACTCACTCTGTAGACCAGGCTGGCCTAGTACTCAGAAATCCCCCTGCGTGAATCACTGTTGCCCTGCACTTTTAAACTTTTAAAATTAATTAATTATTAATCACTCATGTGTGTGTGCGATGGCACATGCGTAGAGGTCAGAGGATAGTTTTCCAGAGTTTGTTCTCTACCATGTTAGTCCTGGAATTACCTTTATTATTTATTGTGCTGATGTTATTTATTATTTTATTTACTTATCTGCCAATGTGAGAAAGTCTGAGGACAACTTTCAAACCTCACTTCTCCCTTCTACCATGTGAAATCAGGGGATAAAACTCAGGAACTGCGCAGAGGACATATGCACCCCCATAAAGAACACCAGTGTGGCCAGGCAGTGGTGGCACACGCCTTTAATCCCAACACTCGGGAGGCAGAGGCAGGCGGATCGCTGTGAGTTCGAGTCCAGCTTGGTCTACAGAGCGAGTCCAGGACAGCCAGGGCTACACAGAGAAACCCTGTCTCAAAAAACTGAAACCAAACCAAAATAAAACAAAACAAAGAACGCCAGTGTAAATCTATACCTCGAAAGAACATATAGCAGATTTTAGTTGCATTCTGGGCAATAGTTACTCTCAATAATGTCAGAGTACTTGTTTTAATCTGTGAAAGTCTGAGGGCAGGAGGGAAGAAGACAACATGGTTTTGAGTGTATATTACTTCATAAATTCGAGACCTTTTCGGTCAGAAGTTATCCATATGGGCTGCCTTTATAGGTGTGAAATAGGATATGATTGCTTAAAAGTCATAAGCTGGATGTGGAGGAGCATGCCTGAGAGTCTCGCAAAGGGAGGCTGAGGCAAGAGGATCTTTGTGTGTACGAGGCCAGCTTGTACTACGCAGCCAGGCCAACTGAAGAAAAAAAAATATAGTAAAAGTAAAAATTAAATTGGTAGATGTGGCCAGCATAGATCTTGAGTGTTAACTAAATCTCTTTGCCCAGTAAGCCTGTACTCAAGATAAAGGAATGGGTCATGCCTTGCCTCTGCCTTGCCTCTGAAGTAATGCAAATAAAATGACCTGTCTTCCTCGGAGATCCTTCATGCTACACAAAGTTAAGGTTATCTTTGAAAATCTGCCTCCTTCTCAGTCTTACCAAAAACTTTGAAAATGTTCCACTTTGAAGTATAATTGAGAACAAGCAAGGACTATAGAAAAGGGCCCAGTGGGCTTTACCCCTGGTCTCTGTTCGTACAAGTGGAATGTCACTACGTGATTGTTTACTTCTTTGATCTGCACTTTCCCTTGTCCACAGAAGTGAGGGTTGTAAAGATTAGACAAGATACCATGTGGACAGTGCTTTGCCGTGAACACTGGGGTTGTCCAGATCCCAACAATGGTGAGAAGACCAAAAGTAAATGATAAAAGGATTTTAATATCAGGCTTACGCAAGGAATGATATGGCCGGGTGGGGAAGGGGGCAGAGAACATGCCATTACAGGTGTGGCTGAAAGAACTAAAGGTCAAGCAACATTGACCTTTGAACACCATAGTGAGGCTTCGAGAACAGTTGGTATTTCCAGCCTGGCCTCACTGAAAACCCGTCACAAGGTTTGGCCTTCACCAGTACTGCAACTTGGACTGAAGTTTAGACCAGGTTTGGGGGCTGAGGCTTCATTTTCAAGACAACTTTGTTCAGAGGTGTGACTCTCGGGAATGACTGGACCATGAGGGCTCTGACTCTAATAATGTGGTTACCTATTAATATATTTATAACTTGATGGGCTATTGAGACATGATAGAAATCTAGGAGGTGCTACCTACCTACAGACAGAGGCATTTGGGGTGTTCCCTTGGGAACTCTATCGTGTCATTGGCTCCTTCTTGGCTACCATGATGTAAGTAACTTGTGCTGGTCACATGCTTCTACTGCCATACAGTCCTGCCTGGCTTTATGGCCCAAAGCAATGGCATAAATCTCTGAAGCCGTGAGCCAGAATAAGCCCTTTCTCCTTCAAGTTGACTATCTCAAGTTTTATCAACGAGAAGCTGACTAATGGAACCAGAGCCACTTTTTTTTTTTTGCTTTATTTCAAGACAATCTTATTAATTAGCTTAGGTTAACCTTGAACTCACAGCCATCCTCTTGCCTCAGCCTCCTCAGTCCTGAGATTATAGATGTGTGCCATCATGGTCAGCTGAGACTTAAAGTATTGTTTAATTCAGATGGGAATAACCACATTTTTCTCCCTAATTTTCTTCTCAGCATTGCCTGCCTTACTTTAGAAACCAGAATAAGTGACTGCCATTGTCTTCAGATGTCCCAGGTTCTCTCTGTGGGTGTAGAACACCCCCCCACCACCACTTCCTCCTTCTTCTTTTTCATTTTTTTTTTTTCTGAGACAGGGTCTCTCTGCGTAGCCTTGACTGTCCTGGACTCACTTTGTAGACCAGGCTGACCTTGAACTCACAGCGATCCACCTGCTTCTGCCTCCCTAGTGCTGTTCTTTTGCATCTGGTTTGTGTAGAGCCCTTTCGAAGTCAGATGAAAGTCTGTCCATGTCCTGGAGGAAGGTCAGCATGTATCCCTTCAGAGGACCCTGATGGAGGCAGAAGTGAGATGCGAGAAAGGCTGAGGCCTAAGTTTGGTCATTGAGGCCGTGTGACATGGGAAGGTTTTGAGGCCATGTGACATAGAAGGTTTTGAGGCCATGTGACATGGGAAGGTTTTGAGGCCATGTGACATGGGAGGTTGTGAGGCCATCTGACATGGAAGGTTTTGAGGCTGTGTGACGTGGAAGGTTTTGAGGCCATGTGCCATGGGAAGGTTTTGAGGCCACGTGACATGGAAGGTTTTGAGGCCATGTGCCATGGGAAGGTTTTGAGGCTGTGTGACATGAAAGGTCTTGAGGCCCTGTCACATGGGAAGGTTTTGAGGCCGTGTGACATGGGAAGGTTTTGGGGCCCTGTGACATGGAAGGTTTTGAAGGGCAGGCTTGGGAGCAGTTGGAAAGTCTCAGAAGGAAACAACTGAAGCTGAGAAAACAAAACCGCTCCCAGATGCTGACTGATGTTTGGAACATCGATTTCCATACTCCACATTTTATATATTTATGTTGTTCCTTCAAATTAAGATTGGTGTCTGGGCATCCGTTCTCAGACTTGCCATCGATTCTCCTTTTGCTTCTTTCTACCCAGGTGAGATATAGTGAATTTATCTTTTGTCCTCTCAGTTTGAAGAAAAATCCATTGATATTCCACAGGCAAGTAAAAAAAGAGGTTCTAAAAGGGTCCTATTAAAATCTTTTAACTGGGCACGACTTTAATCCCAGCACTTGGGGCAGAGACAGGTGGATCTCTATGAGTTGGAGGTCAGCCTGGTCTACATAGTGAGCGGCAGAGCAGCCAAGGCTACATAGTGAGGCCCTGTGACAAGATAAACAAATAAATAAATAAATAAATAAATAAGATTGCAATGAGTCATTTCTAAAGATCCAAAGACAGGTTCTTTTTATTTATTTATTTTTCCTCCCATAGCTTTGTTGTCTTTTTTCTGAATTCTTTTCTGTGGATCTGTCTTTTGTGATTACCCACAGGTCTAGCAGCTCCTGTATCTGTGGGTTCTGCCAAGGTAGCCTGTTGGCTCCCATCACAGCTGTCAACCCACAATTAAGCTGTCAGAAATAAGCTTGTCATTTATTTTCAATATAAACAATTGGTTGCTGGTATTAGAGTTTTTGTGAATGCAAGGACTGAAAAGAATTGAAAAGAATTCTGTGCCTAAAACAGCATCTTAAAAAAAAAAAGAAAAGAAAAGAAACTTACAAAATAGTAGAGGTTTCATTCAAAACATGAAGATTTAACTTGAGCTGCAATGGTTGGCATTACAAAGAAGCAGAGATTTTGAAGACTCAAGTGACCTCGTTGGATTGGCAGGTATGCACATTATTATAACAGCATCGCCATCTCCACAGGCGTGGCTTCATTAGACAGAAAACAAAACACCCGTTTTCTACAACCAGAACTTTGCAGTTTGGAGCTGTTTCTTCTTTCTTTTGTTTGTAGTCGCACCTGTCCTGAAAAGGCTTGCCTTTCAAATGCAGTGGGGTGGATGTGGCTTACTTTATATGTGTGTGGATTGTTACCTTGTTCAGAGGTCTCAGTCTTCATTAGAGGAAACAATGAGAAAGTTAATTTAAACTTTTAGGAAGCATTTAACTCTCTGGCCAGGGTTGTCCATGATCCAGGTTTGGCGGAGCCTTTTTCTTGTGCAGTAGGACACAGTGGGACGCAGTGCGGAGCCCTGGGCTCCAAGCGTCAATATGTCCTTCTAATGAAAGGCTGCTAATCAGGCTGGTCCTTCCTGTCTGTTAGGTAGGTGCAGAGATGAGGTCCCTGCCATTCCTGGGGCTGCCATGACTGATGACCAATCTCACTCACTTCACAGAGCCCACTCAACAGGCACAACATGGCTACCAATCTCCGAACTTACTCCAACTGGGATCGAGGCATAGTAGGAGAGTGCCTGCCTACTAAGAACAAAACCCTGCTTGGATCACCAGTACTTCAAGGAAAGAGAGAGAGAGAGAGAGAGAGAGAGAGAGAGAGAGAGAGAGAGAGAGAGAAAGGGCTGGAGAGATGGCTCAGAGGTTAAGAGTACTTGGTGGTTTTCCGGAAGACCTGGGTTTGATTCCCAGCCCCCGCATGGCAGTTTACCCTCCACTGGCCTCTGTGAACACCAGACATGCGCACGGTGTACAGACGTACACGTAGGCAACACACCAACGCACATAAAATAGAATTTCAAAAGAAAGAAAAAGAATGACTAACACCAGATATGGTAGTGCCTGGCAGTGACCTAGCATTTGGGAGGCTGAGAAAAGAGGATTACCATGAAATTGAGGCCAGCCTGGGCTACACAGCAAATAAATATTTAAAAAGAAGAAAGAAAGAAAGAAGGAAAGAAAGGAACTGAATGGGGGAACCACTCCACTTTCACTGTTTAATCTCAGGAAACAATTACTTTCCTCAAGTCTCTGGTTTTTAGGGCCCCTCCTTTCCCTTTGTAGACTTCTATACCCTTTGCGTCCTCTATTCATCAAAAAAGGGCATGAAAAAGAATAAAGCCCTAAGACAGCCTAGGAGCTTTCATCTAAAGTTTGTAGACAGCAGCTATCAGCACCCATCTATGCACCCCTGTCCCCATGTGCTCCCTATTGTGGTACCCCACAGCTGAGAGGGAAATCTGGTCGACTTATGGGTATCTGGCTGCAGACACATCACTCTTTCTAATGAGGGAGAACAGGGGGCCAAGGGATGCTTCTAGCTAAGACCGTCCCAAGGGCTTACCGTACAGCTCTGCCCGAATTTAAACTAAGCAGTGGAGGGTGACCTTGGACTTCATGATATTGGATTACTCAGCAGGAGAAGCAAGTTCAGGGCTGTCCTGGCTTATGTAGGAAGTTTGAAACTAAACTGAGCTCTGGAGGGAGTTCCTATCTCAAAGTAAGAAGGACAACAAAGGATGGAGATGTAGCTTAGTGGCAGAGTACATGCTTAACATGCACAGGGCCCTGGGTTCGATCCCCTGCAATGCGCGCGCGCGCGCGCACACACACACACACACACACACACACATTTGAGGCTTGAAGAGGTACCAGTTTGGGAAAGGATGAACATGCACTATCTGGAACTCGTCACATTTCCAGTGAATGTGATCCATAACAAGTCAGGTGACAGCAGTGTATCTGGACAATGAGAAATACCCCAGTGTTGAATAGAAATACCAGAGTGGGGAAACGGTCGGTTTCTGAGCCAGGGAGATTATACCAGGTCCATCTTGTTCATAGGCTTTGACATTAAGTCTCTGAACACAAACTTTGCTAACATGTTTCCCCACTGTGAGTGTACATTTTATGCCACTTCGACTGGACCCTGTGTACTCAGACATGTAGTAAAAAAATAAACATTCTGGGTATAGCTATGAGGATGTTTGTGGATGAGGTTGATGTTTGATTGATGGACTTAGTGGGACAGGTCTCTTTCTGCTGCATAGGTAGGCGTCATCCTATATGTTGAAAGCCTGACTAGGAAAGACTTTTCTCTGCCTCAGAGGGATGAGACACTGGATTCTGGCTCAGGGTGGGGCTGTATCAATGTCCTGGGTATGGACCCTTCAGTGTCCATAAGCCTGAGAGACAACGCCTTATAGTAAATGGTGCCTGGAGCTGTTCTCTAGAACTGTCTTCCTGTTGGTTTGGTTTCCTCTGAATAACTCTAAGAAGACGCTGACTGAAGGACAGAAGCAAATGACTATCAAGTCACACAGTAGTGACTTTTCAATCTCCCCCTCGTTATCCTGGCTTCAGCTAGATTTTACTCTGGAGAGTCATTCTTTGGAACTTGTAGTTTAGTGACACATGTTGTACAGATTCCACCTTAAGCTCCTAGCTCAGGTTTTTACCTGTTATAAACCAGTCATGCTTGAGGAGTTGGCCCGTCTTCCCAGATCCAGAGAGAGGTTACAGCTATATTAATGAGCGAGGTTACAGCTATATTAACTGAAGTTGTGTGAAAGTGACAAAACAGCTGCCCACAACACTGCCATCTCATCCCTAACACTGGCATAGGGTCACCTTTAATGCTGTCAGTTGGACAGTTTGGAATCACCAAGGAGACCAGCCTCCAGGCACGACTGTGAGGGTTGTCTAGGTCAGGTTAAGTGAATTGATGGGAGAAGACACACAGCAAGAGGGGCCTTTCCAGATGCTGTATCGCATTCCTAGACTTCTCACAGGATGGAGCTGTAAGAAAAATAATGCCCATTAAAAAACAAACAAACAAACAAACAAAAAACAAGCCTCCCAGTCTGAAGTACTGCACAACCAGCATTTATCTCTGGTAACTGAACAATTTCCTCCAAATAACCATAGCTATGGGTGCTGTGGTGGTTAGAAAGAAAATGGCCCCCCATAGGCCCATAGGGAGTGACATTATTAGTAGGTGGGTGGCCTTCTTGGAGGTAGAGTGTCACTGTGAGGGCTTTGAAGTCTCCTATGCTCAAGCTATGGCCAGTGTGACCCACAGTCTCCTTCTGCTGCCTGCATATCAAGATATAGACCTCTTGGCTCCTTCTCCAGCACCGTAGTGGCCATCTTTCCCACCATGATGATAATGGACTAAACCTCTGAAACTGTAAGCCAGCCCCAATTAAGTGTTTTCGTTTATGAGAGTTGCCATAGTCATGATGTCTTTTTACAGAAATTAAACCCTAACTGTTGGTGCTACTTTTTAACCCTATTTTATTTGGGATTCCTTAAGCCTCTACCTCCCTTCCAATCCCCTAATCCTAGGTAGGAGAGAAAGAAGATTAGAAAGGAAAGGGGACATCGACTTCTTTAGACTTAGTTCCAGCTGGTTAGGGTCGATGGGTTCTTTGGGGAAATACTAAGCTCATTGGTCAGGATATATAGCAGTCCAGCAACAGCAAACACAAAAGGATGACCAAGCAGCCTTCTTTCTCCTCCATCTTCCTTCCTCCCTCCCTCCCTTCCTTCTTTCCTTCCTTCCTTTCTTCCTTCCTTCCTTCCTTCCTTCCTTCCTTCCTTCCTTCCTACCTTCCATTTCTGTCTCTGGGTTTTCTTTCATATTTAT